>NW_026947491.1:35817266-36541433 GCF_034190915.1 Cavia porcellus | reverse complement strand
TCACAGAGGATGAAATAATGCAGAGACAGAAGTACAGGGGATACTGCAAATTTTTATGTTGCACATCATCTTCAAATGATTGATAGTTTTCTGAGGATTTTAGAATCCAAAGAATTTGCCAAAGAATTACATCAAATATAATTATATTGCCAAAGAATTTACAGTTCCTTCCAGGCAGGTGGGAAAGAGCTCAATGGGTGATAAGGAAAGTTTACACTGACTCTGGAGGGAAGTGAAGGCACTTATATCACCTGTGAGATGTCCCCAACAGGAGAAGGAAGAGCCTTGAGGATAAAACCCTAGGAAACCCAGTCCTTAAAAGATAATATGACAAAAGGCAGTAAAAAGAATACTCAGAGTGAGAAGGAAATGATTTGGTATATGGTACTTGAAAGGATTTTGCCCTAGATAGGACACTACAGCAGTGAGAGGCGGGACCAAGGGATGTTTACCTTGAGGTCATTTTCCCCTCCCCTGGGCAACTTACCTGTGGTGCGAAATGAATTCCAATGGGCTGCTTGGGCATCAGTGATACCCCTTTAGGCACCACCCCAGAACAAAGCTATATGTATGCCCCACACCATGTGTCCAGCAGAGAAAGCCAGGCCCTGGCGGTCATGGAGTTTCTCTCCACATCCTTAAAATAAAGGCCACTTTACTTTATATTCTGTCTTCTAACTGCACCAAAAATCCTATCAGTACTTATGGTGCTGGGGGGACAATATATTCAACACATATTTACTTAAGGAATGGATGAATTAATAATGTAACATGTTGACAACTACACTGCAGTTGATGCCACGTAAAAAATTAGCAGCATGATTTTTAAGTACCATCACTACCATGACGTTACTATTTAAAATTTTTTTTGAAAGTGAGCTGGATTCTTCCTTTTTATATTAAAAGGCAAATTCCTTTATGAATGGAAAAAGATTCTCCATTTACACAGACAATGTAGAGAATCAGTGAAATATGTCCAAGATAGAACACCAATAGCTAAAGTATTCAGCAATCATAATATATATGCTAAGATAAGAAATGTCAAAGGAAGAAGAAATCACATCTATTTTTATTGCATAGGAGAATTAAAGCCTCTATGAGGAAGGTCAGATTTGCCGTGAGCCTTAAAGGAAGAACTCATAAAGCTGTAGTCAGTGGGTGGCAGGATGCAGACAAACCTGAGGAGGGGGGAAGGAAGGAGAGGTCCCTGAGCTGAGACGCAGAATGAACCACTTGATCACAGAAGACTCTTGAGAAGCCGGGCATTTCTGGCCTTTCACTGCTGTTACTTGACCTCATCTCTTTCTGCCTCCTTTGGTTTTGAGCCAGACATTGCTTCTTGGGGTTCTGACGACAGAGAAAGAAATGCCACGGTTTTCCCATGTCTGCTTCTATGTCTTCTGCTTCATAGAGAGCCAGCAAAAGGTTTTCTAATCCAGCTTCTCCCAGCTGTTGGAAAGAAGAATTTGCTAATGTAAATTAGAAAACCTCAGGGGCCCTGACATGTGCCATGAGAAGGTGTTGAAGGGACTTCCATGTTTCTGAACTTTTGGTAGCTTCATGAATTGGAACATATGATTTATCTTTAGCTAAGGTCTTACTTCTTCCTCTTCTTTCTCCTCCTCCTCCTCCCTTTCCCTCTTCTCCTTCTTCTGCTTCTTTTTTTCCTAGGAGGCACTTCTTTTGGTAAGTGTTTTAATCACCCAGATGTGATGTGCCCTACTCACTGTCCCAGTGGAGGCCCTGACTTGGTAATATAAACTCAGTTGTTTCTGGCTGAGAGGCACAAGTCTTACTTGTGATTAAATGCTGGACTTCAGACTTTCATTTTTTAGAATTTGATATAAACTTCTTAATGGTTAAGATTTACATTTTATGCTTTTTAAAAAAAAATTCGGCCAGAAAACCAAACATTTTATTTAATGCATATGTGGTGTTGACTGAATATTGCCTGGTCCACCACTCAGCATTATTTAAACATATTAACACTGAAATAGGTAAAGCTTTGAAAAATATTTTCATCATTCTTTGGAGAAAAAACATTTATTTTTTAAAATAGAAAACTAATACTTATTTCATAATGGCAGAAAGGTGAAACAACATGTAAGGGGATGAAGAAAATGTATATACACAACACAGTATTATTCAGTCATGAAAGGAAATGATATTCTGATACATGCTATCATATGAATAAACATTAAAAGCATTATTCTAAATAAAAGAAGTCAAAGAACAAAAGCCAAAGCTTGTATGACTCCACTTACATGAGCCATCCAGCATACACAAATCTAGAGAGACAAAATAGATTAGTGGCTACTAGGGACTGGGGGAAATAGGGAGTGGGGTCTGAATTGTTAATACACATGGGACTTTCCCACCCGGGTGATAAAAGTCTGAACTAATAGTGCTGATGCTACACAACACTGCGGAAACTAAATGCCACTGAGTTGTACGCTTTAAATGGTAAATCATCTGAGCATTTTATCACAGTAAGAATATAATCTTAAAAATTAATTAATATTCACTTTAGGAGATTTATCCCCACCAAACTCCCTGAGTTAGTGCTAATATACTTACAGTGAAATTATTGTTTGAAATTAAAACTTAAATGAACAACCTAACATGGCATATTTTTATTTAATAAATATAGCAACCTTATTGAGAATAGAAATTTTGTTTTTATAATTACTTTATTCAAAGATGTAGGAAAGTGTCTCAGTCATTATAGGTCCCCAATAAATATTTAGATGTGGATACAAATTTGAAAATACATATGAAAAGAAAAACTAAGCTATAGAAAGTAGAACCTAAAATCATTTACAGACCCAGCAAGCATAGAACATAACACAGAAGTTTTCTACCTTTCTTTTCTTACCTTTTTAATTTTTCAGTTTTTCTTGGTAGGTGTCACTGTAGGGTAAGTATATACCTTCCATTCATTTTTGGTGATTTTAGTGCAATATTCATCGTATCACCAAACTATCTTAGTCATTATTTTTTTCACTTGGACAAAACAGAAAACACCATGAATTTAAAGACAGAGAGATTTATTTTGGCTCAGCTTTAGTGAATGATCAGCTGGCAGAGGGGCATGGCAGAGATAAGCGTGCTCAACCCATGGTGGCCAGAAAGCAGAGTGGCAGGAACCTGAGGGGGAGATAAGTGCTTCTGGGTCATGGCCCCCAGTGACCTACCTCTCACCAGGTCCTATCTCTTAACAGCAAGTCAGCTATGAACTTATCAGTGGGTTAATCCACTGATGAGTACAGAGCCAGTGAGTACAGGGTCCAATGAGCTCCCAAATGCATGAGGCCTCCAGGGGACATTTTAGGTCTAAACCATAACAAAACTCTAACAAGTATAAATGTAAAAGGTGAACAGTAATGTACTATGTAGATACATATATTATAATTTATTTATTTTATACTGACAAATAATCTAGCTTTAGAATTTTTAGTGCTTTATATGATAAGACAAAACATGTTGGTCTCTAAATCTTTGGTTTTTGTTTCCCCAAGTTAATGGAAAAGAATTTAGTAGAAAATACACATCCTATGTTATTGCAGAAATGGGTTTTCAAAGGATCAGGTAAATACACAGATACCACACACACTTTTACCTTTGATGAATTCAAGTGCCTGTTTTACCATATTCTGGCAGTACTACTTAACAATTTTAAATCTTTGCTAATTTGATAGAAGAAATTGATAGATTGTGCTAATTCATGATATTTTTTAAAAAATATTGAACATTTTATCACTAACTTGCCAGTCAACCATTTCTTTTTTTGTAACTAGCCCTTGCTGATTTATTAGTGAAAGATCTTACTGGTCCCAGGAATTTATACGGAGTTATAGATCTGTGGTATGAATCCTTTGTCTGATATTCTTTGAATAAATACTGTTTCAGTTTGTGTTTTAATTTTGGTCACACTTTGTGAGAGGGCAATATTATAGGATGAGATTGCTGGCTCAACACTACTGTCTCTCATAATTTCCCAAATCCTACGAGGGTCAAGATTATCTCAGGCCTGGAATCCTGAGGGAAGAAAGGGGATTGAGTGTACAGAAAAATGAAGAGAATTTGGTCACTGCATAAGATCACTATCCAGATTGGCTTCCCTTCCTATTACAGAGTTTCATTAGTCTCCGTCATTCATTCGTAGCTTGCATGCTGCCTGCTTCAGGGAGTGCGGCCTATTGTCAGGAGCTCGGCCAGTCCAGCAAGTTCAGCTTTTCCAAAGTTTTTTTTCTTTCCTCTTCCCTCTTTTTCTCCCTCCTCTTTTGTCTTTTTTTCTTTTTCTTTCAAAAATGGGCAACTGAAATGAACAGACACTTCTCAGAAGAACAAGTATAAATGGCTAACACATACATAAAAAAGTGTTCAGCATTTTTATCCTTTAGGGAAATATACATTAACACAATACTGAAATTCTGTCTTACTCCAGAAAGAATAGCTCTCACCCATCAGATTATAACAAACTCTAGAGAAGCTGCGGAGAAAAAAAGACGCTTCTACCTTGTTGGTTGGAATGTAAATTAGTATAACCATTATGGACATCAGTAAGGAGATTCCTAAAAATGTAAATATAAAATTTCCACTTGACTTGAATATTCTATATATCTTTCTGAAATAGCTAAAGACATATTACAGTGATACATTTATACTTATGTTTATAGTCATACAATTCATAATAGCTAAATCCTGGAAGCAGCCTGTATGTCCATCGACAGATGATTGGATACAAAACATGTGGCACTTAAACACAATGGAGTGTTAAACTTGAGAAACTTGAGTTATCTGTAGGAAAATCGATGCGTTTTGTGATCATAATGTTAAATGAAATAAATCTGACACACAAGCTTAAATATTGCATGGATTCTTTTATATGAGAACCCAAAACATAAATAAAGAACAAGATGAAAGATAGATAACAGGAAATAAGGAGACAGATCTCCTTCAAAAGGGATGACCAAGAGACAGAGGAAGTGGGAAGAGTAGGGAGAAGGGAAAAAGAATTAAGATGTGTTATATATGTGACCAACTCTCCATGAGTAATGTAATCACTATGTACTATAAACATGTACTAAAAAATAGATTAAAAAAGAAGATTCACTTTCTCAGGTTGATGTTGGTCACTTTTATAATTATTCAGTGGTTTCTAGCATTACAGATAAATTTTTAGGCACTTATACAATATTATTTTATTTTATTTTTTGGTACTGGGGATTGAACTCACTACCTTGTACTTTCCAGACATGTGCTATGCCACTGAGCTAAATCCTCGGCCACAATAAAGAGATTTTTGGGGGTCTTTTTTTTCCCCTTTAACTATTTTCTTTTCTGGAATCAGGAATTGAACTCAGGGCCTCATTCTTGCCAGACAGGTGCCACGCTGCTGAGCCACTTCCCCAGCTCTACAATTTCACTTTTAACACTGGAGAATTCATTTTAAGATACAGTTAGCTAAGAGCATCTTAAAGTTCCTAACTAATCTTTAGGACAATAAAATTCTAACAGTAAGGAAAATTTGACCTAGATGAGCTAAGCATCCTGTGATAATATTTGAATATCTACTTAACATTTACTTTGGATTATACTTTAAAGACATAATTTTTTCATTCTACAATGTATACAATATTTCAATAAATAAACATATAGGGAGAATGTACTATGTTTTCTTATGTAACAGTGGAAGGTCAGAAAGGCTTTGAAGAGTACAGCAAGAGGATTAGAAGGCACAGTTTAGGAAAGAGGCACAGAGGAAAAGTGAGAAGCCCAGCACGGCTTCATTTACATCCTTTGCTCTGCCTTGGAGAGCTGAATGCATCACTTGAGTTACTTTCTGTAAGATTATTTTCACTTCTTTTCAGAGATTTTGAAATGAAATCTGATTGCACTGAGGAAATGTAAGACAGGAGATTTAATCCTATCAGTAATTTTAGAGCGAAAAACAAAATAAAAAAGCACTTTATGAGCCAAAATGGAATGATATTATTTTAAGTTAATCTAGCCAACTTTTATTTCTAAGCAATCTCCTGCTTAGCAACACAAGACGACAAATAAATGAACAGTTAGGGTTGTGAGAATATACTACAACGCATTCTCTTGTGTGAATTGCAGTGTTTGTTAGTATACCCTATTATTGTTCTGCATTTGCTTTATCACAAGTTTATCATGAACATATGACCAGATGTCCAACATCTCTAATACAGTATTTCCTGTTCCAAATATGCCTTAGGGGAAAACTGATAGAGAAATGATAGGTGCAGTGTGTAACTTTTGTAGTCCCTTCCCAGACCACAGTGACCCCTTACTTTCCTCCCTCTTCACTGAGGTTGGGTCTCGGGCAGTAATTTTGAGACACAGTTTGAAGGACTAACATACCCCATTCAAGAAGAGCTTCCTGTCTCTTTGTGGAGATGACCATAACACATGATAGCCACTTCCTCCCTTGAAGCCGAGAGTGCAGAGCAAAGTGGTTGGGAAAGAAAGAGCAACAACACAACACAACATGGGAGGCTGAGACGCAGGAAGACGATTTTGCTGGAGATCCCCATTTTCACTATCCACAGTCTTCTTTCTCTTGAATCTTGAGACACTAATCCTTTATACTAAGTTCCTGTTTTCAAAGCTTGCCTCTGTTTGTTTCAGTTATCTGCAATCAGGGTCCCAAGGAAGAGTATACTAAGGAAGAATATACTACTTAGAGCTGCAGCTTCAGAGTTTGTGGTGTGGAGTAATATTACTCTCCTAACAGTAGGAAAATCAAGGCTCTGCCTCCGTAGGCTTAGTAGTAGTCAGTTTTAATAGTCTGTGATTGACTAAACTGCAATTGCTAAGGTGGCCAAATTCACTGGCTATCTCCTATGACATTTATCTTTTCAGTATGTTGCATAGCCAGAAATGTATTCTCTGTGATTAGTGAATTATATTACTTCAAATGCATCTGTGGTTCGGTGGGATTGTTTTACTGGTGAAGCCATTGTCTCTTAGGAATCTCTGGAGAAATGAACAGAAATTTTACAGAGACCAGAATTAAAGACCATGAGGGATATTTTCCTTACTGGCCTACAGAAAGATGTTAAAAAGGCTCATCTGAGGAGCAAGAAGTTTCTTATGAGTGACTATAAGCTCAAATAAGGTGGAACTTGGACCAATATGAATTTACTTTGCAGTCATAATGGTGAGGTCTGAACATACAAGTCACACTTCTGAAAACAAGAGATTCTGCTGAACTCATTAGCAGACAGCTGCTCACATAATTTGGTTTGAAGGATACTGCAAAAAATCTCTTTCCAAAAAATAATTCCCTCAAAATGTACATCCCCCATTCTACAGGAAATTCCAAGCTTTTGATCAGACAAGTAAGGAGGCACAAGGAATTTTCCTCAAAGAGTCAGCATTAAATTGCAGATGTTATCTAGGAGCAAAGAGAAATTGAAGGATTTTTATTGGTCTTTGCTTATGTTAAATTGGACAGCACTGGTTTATTATTAAAACAGCAGAACGTTGTCTAGGAAACTAGAAAAGAGCTGGGGGTAAGAGGTAAGTGTGGGTGGAGAATAAAGTTAGAAGATGTTATCAAGTAACCTGAGGTAGACATGCATCCTCAATAATGGCCTGGAAGAGCCCACACAATGACCCCAGTGTAGTCAGATGCTAGAGAGACAACAAGGAAAAAGGGCAGTATGGAGAAATATTCTGAGTAACGGAACAAAAACAGAATGTTTGGATGACCTCAAAGTTTTATGCTATTGTGTTAATCTGACCGGAGCCGCGGGAGACAGGAGACCAAACTCGAGTAGGATTAGCTCTCAAACTTTATTATGTATAGCGAACCGGACCTGACAAGGTCCGCCACCCTCGGTGTTGATTTTTCTTTTGCCGTTGGGGGCAGGAACAACCTCTTATAAGGGGAAGCAGTATCTAATCACAGAGAAGCGCGCCTAACAAGCTGATAGGCTAGCGTCACGGGTAACTGGGCAGATATGACAATTTGGCGGGCTTGTTCAGGCCGGGAAGAACCCGGAAGCAGGAAATGGGCGCCATCTCAGGCGGCTTTCCACATCTCCCCCTTTTTTATTTATTAAAATAGGATGGTCTGTGGGTCCCTCCAAGGTGTCTATGACCTTGTTGCTGTTAGACACCTAGGAGTGGGCCTACCTTGTAGGCCGAGGCATGAGAGAATGTAGAGGTCTATACCCTGCTGTGTATCACCCTGTTTTGTGTATATCCTTGCGCCAGGACCATGCTCAAGGTGAGTGGTTTATTTTTTTGCAGGGCCAGGCTTTTGTGAACCGAACCTGGATGCATATAGACATTTATTCCTGCCTTCCCCCCAACCTTTGGGGCGGATGGCACTGCAGTACCCTTGGTCTCGCATCTCAATGCCAATAATTTGACTCCGGGAGGGACCCCTGGCCTTATAGGCCATGTATATCTGAGTGGAGCCTGTCTTAGGTTGACCGGGAGGGCTTTTTTCATCTTACCCGTCATTGGCTTGCCCACTCAGCTCTTATAGCTGATGTTCTGTAATGTGAAGGAGATATGCGGCGGCCTGCTGGCCTGATGGGCCACCTGCTGCCATTTGTATGGCTGCCATAGCTGTGATCTTAACCTGCTGCTGAGTTTGTATGAGGCGATCTAACAAGCATTTAATAACCACAAGCCCTACTAGGATAGCCATGGCAATTAGCATAATCAAGGACTGTTTGATTGATGGTGTAAACCCTGGGTGAGGCGGGCGAGGCCGCCGAAAAAGGTGCCAATGTAGGCGGGTGGTGCCAAGGACCCCAAAGATATTGTGGTGGTTGTGTGGAATCTGAGCATATCACAGGGGTGATTAATAGGAACCCACAGAATAGAAAAAACTCCAAACCAGACATTTTAGTTTGTAGATGGTCTCGGGCGCTGAGCGTCGGTCCCAGAAGGGTCGAGTTGACTTGTGTCCGCGGGCTTATCCTCCTGTGCTTTATCAGGAACTGGTGGGGAGTTTACTGCTCGCGTCAATCTTTTCGGGACCCACAGCGGCTCGCAGCCTGGTTCCTGTGGGAAGACACAAACCGCACCTCGGGTCCAGCTAATCACTGGATCCGGGCCCATCCATTGTCCTGTAAGGACATCTTTCCATCTCACCAGCCCTTTGTCAGCCGGGGACGGGTTATTGTGCTTCATGGCAGGGGAATGATTATTATGATTAAGGTTTAAAAAATTTATGGTAAAGAGTGCCAATGATATTCTTCTTTTGGGCGTTAGGCCGTGGCCACCCAATTCACGGCACAGGCGTGTCCACTCTTTTAAGGACCTATTTTTGTTAGTTCTTAGGACATCACGGCACTCCTTAGTGCACTGTTCAAAAATCAATTGTTTTATGAGAGGGTGAGCCGCCTCAGCATCTGGAAAAATCCTGTTAGCGGCCTCAAGCATGCGGGCCACAAAGTCTGAAAATGGCTCTCCCTGCCCTTGTATAATTTTTGTAAGGTGACCCGTATGTTCTCCCTTTCCAGCCAGCCGTCTCCAGGCCTGGAGGCCACAGCGGCTAATTTGTTCATAAACCTGGCGAGGGTATTGAGTTTGATCTTCCTCAAAGGCTCCTCGCCCTAATAGCATATCCCTGTTCCACTCTCTCTGGTTATTTTCCCTGTTGGCTGCCGCCTGCTCTACACAGAATTCCTCATTCCAGGACTTCCAATCTAAATATTGTCCGGGGGAGAGGCAGGCGCGTGCCAGCTGGGTCCAATCTCCAGGAGTTAAAAGCAGACCTGCCAATGCCTCTAAAAGCGCCATGGTAAATGGCGCATTGGGCCCATAAGCTGAAACTGCGTCCTTGATAGTTTTAAGTTGTTTAATTTCTAAGGGCTCATAATATCCTCCTCCTCCCCTGCCTCCTACTTGTACCGGGAATGCATGGAGACCGGAACACTCAAAAGGAAGCCGCGACCATACCCTCTGGTGGAAGGAACGTCCTCCTCCCTCCCCAGATGGGGGCGCAGAAGGCAACCCAGGAAGTAGCTCTCCCTCTAACCAGGGCGGTGCCATAGGTTGTGGTGGCAGCCCAGGGAGCAACTCCTCTTCCGGCCACGGCGGTGTAGTGGGGCCTGGCGCCCTGAAAGGGGCGATCGTGGGTCGCGAACTTGCCAAAGGGCGGAAGGGCTTAAGCTCCTCCCGTAAGGTGGAGTAGCTCGGGCAGGGTGGTGTTTGGTTCCCCTTTTTATCTTCCCAAGCCCTAAGTTCCTCTTTTAACGGTGTAGGAGGGTCATGCTTAGCAAAGACGACCTCCTCTTTTGAGCCTTTCGAATCCGAATCAGAATTAGAGCCCTGAGGGTCCTCCGGAGACCCACAATCGGCAGTGGCTCCGGGCTCCTCTGAGCATTTCAATCAAGCTCTATCAAAAGCCTGTCGGGCTGTATTAGCGAAGCGAAAGCAAAACAGATGCAAAGGGAAAAGAAAAGAAAAAAAAAAAAAACTGGCGTCCACTCGTGTGGCGCTCAAAATCTGTTAGGTGCGTCCACCCAACCCAGGTGACCCAGTACTCACCTGTCCCGGGAACCGCTGTATCTCACGTAGCTGATCAGGGTGAAGAGAAGAGGCGCTCGCGGCCTTCCGTTGTTATTGGGCTAGGTCCTCCGTCGTACCGCAGGCAACAGCAATCGCACCTCCCGGCCGAAGAGGCACGTCGCTGAGTCTTTTACCTTTTTCCCCGTACGGGCCACCAGATGACCGGAGCCGCGGGAGACAGGAGACCAAACTCGAGCAGGATCAGCTCTCAAACTTTATTACGTACAGCGAACCGGACCTGACAAGGTCCGCCACCCTCGGTGTTGATTTCTCTTCTGCCGTTGGGGGCAGGAACAACCTCTTATAAGGGGAAGCAGTATCTAATCACAGAGAAGCGCGCCTAACAAGCTGATAGGCTAGCATCACGGGTAACTGGGCAGATATGACAATTTGGCGGGCTTGTTCAGGCCGGGAAGAACCCGGAAGCAGGAAATGGGCGCCATCTCAGGCGGCTTCCCACATTAATCAGAAAAACTACTTGAAGAATTTGCATTAATATTTGGAATTATAGTTCCTGGGTTCAAATACTTGTGTACCTGTGACAATTTAAGGATCATGTTACAAGTGGGCACCCTCAAAACATTACATTTCTTTTACATGAAGGGAATTCACCATGGCTATGTACACATTGCTACAGCAGAATTGGATAGAGACAGTTTTATGATTATACCCCTTCATGGTTGCTCAGAATTTAACCCTAACACGAGAAACTGATACATCTTTGGAATAGTGTTCACCTAGTTAGAGGAAAACATATAGGACATGGGTTGTGTGTTTTATCTGACAGTCCTACCTTGGAATCAATGGGTGGCATCTTTCTTTTATAGAAGGATTTGCAATATTTATGTTAAAAACAACTAAAATTGCATTGCAGATTCAATTCATGAAATAACAGAGGCACTTCTTTTTCTGTGAAGTATTGTACTAGGCTCTGGAAAAATCAAACATGATTAAAATATCACTTTCTCAGATGCTCATAATCTAGAGGGAAATAACATGAGGCAAAAGGAAAATGTGCTAAATAGATTGTGTATTAAGTATACACAGGAAGGAGTAATTAAATTTGATGGAAAGAATTTGGTAAGGACTTTCAAGAGTAAGTAAGAGTTGTGTGATCAGAAAGGGGAGGAAGGGCATTCTAGGATCAGAGAGCAGAAAATACAAGCAAAAACTTAGACGAATGAATTTTTATAGATCATGTTTCAGAAGTGGTGAGTGGAACACAAAATATGTAGAGGAGTGAAACAATTGATGCTGCAAAAGGTAGGCTAGACGTAGAGGTGGATCCTGAATGCTATGGTGATTGTTAAGATTTTATTTCATGAATAAAGAAGATATAGGAATAACCTAAAATATTTGAACACAGGAATACATAATCCATCCTGTGTTTAATTTTCCAGCAATGTAATGATGAATTCAAGAGATGTAAGTCTAGAAGCAGGAAGCTCAGTGGAATGATTGTAATTATTGCCAAAAGAGGAATTATACTCATAATGTTAATAAAAATTAAATTCCCTCTTTTTAATGTTTTGGAAATTCTATTTTTGACTTTGAAGTAGAGTGAGAGGCCCATGGATACCTCTTGTTTATCCTGGCCTCTGAGGTTTTACCTGGCCCAGAATTGCCTGGCCGCTCTCATACTGCAAGTCACAATATTTTTCTACTTACCTCAAAAGTATACTGGACTCCTCTTGGGACAGCAAATATTCCTGTTCCTCAATGGACAGAGGACATGGGCTTACCCCTTTGTTTCCACAACAAAGGGAAGTGTCAGAATTAGTGCTCCTGATAGTTAAAGTAACCAAGGGAGGCATGCATAGAATTATCAGGAACTTCTTCCATCTGCAGATTTGTGACTTTGTTCTCTTTCTAGAAAGGATAATTTTATTTTACTATTAAGAGTATAACTTCATGGTAATGGCAATTCTGTCTTCATTTAAACTTTCATTTATTATGCATTTATATATATAATACGGAGGGATAAAACAAATCAGTATCCACAATTATAATTAATTACTAAATTAAAATTTTCTAGTCATTATTTCAAACAGTTCATATGAATTAGCTCACTTAATTTTTCCATTGACCCAATGAAATGATTAGATAAGTGACTATACATTTCATAAGAGAACAATGAAAAGATCATAAAATTATTGAAATTATAAAGTATGTCAAAGTCATATACATTATTTTTAAGACCTGCCATTTTTACTTATTAAACTAATAAGAGATTAATACCAAACTCTGGTTTCAATCTGTTCTCATATATTTCTGGATGAATAGTATTGACTTTTCATCTGGTAGGATGAATAGTATTGAGACTTTTCTAGATGGACTTTTTTTGATAAGCAAAATATTCATGCCCCAATGATCTAGCAATTATATACGAAGGAATTTGCCCCAGAGAAATAATTACAAGTGGGCATAGGGATTATAGTGTGTGTTCATTATAATATTATTGAGAAATAAAAAAAGATGACTGCTTACAATAAGAGATTTATGAAGTGTTTTTTTTTTAATTTGGTCAGGAGGATGGAAGGTAATGACATTTTTGTTCATTCTTTAAATTTTCTGGGAAAAGCAATTATTAAAATTTTTTGAAATACTCAGCTAGTATTTTAGCTAGTTAAATATATTTCTCTTTACACTGTATTATATCTCCTCTGTGGAAGAATAGATATGACTTAAAGGTTTAATAATTATTTGTCTCCATGGTTACCAATCAATAGTCTTCAAAACATAAATTTCAAGAATTATCATATAATAATGTTATATTTGTTTGCCATGCAGTTCAGCCCATCAGATAAGCCATTATTAATGAGATTTTCTCTTTGAGTGTTTTTCCATCAACTTGATTCAGAATGTAGGAAGCCATCTTTTGTTTTGTTTTATTTTTCTTTTAACATTTTTTTCTTAAAACATTATTTTACAATGAGAAGAGAGATTTGAGCACCTACACAACCCAACAAACTTTTCCCCCTTTTAAAAATGAAATACAAAAGAAATAACTACTTTGAGCTCTATAGCTGCTTTAATTTGCTCTGCAAACTCTTTAGATTTCTCTTCCAACATACAAACTTGGTTTCATTTTATAAAGACCAGTGTGTAGCTGTCTAAATTTTTCTATCCACCTGACAGTCAAAAGAACTCCAGGTTTCTGTAAGGATTAAGCCAGGAAGCAGTTTTTAACTACAACAAATTGAAACATTTGCACAAGGAAGTGCTGCTTTTATAAGTGATGGGAAACTTCAAATTTGATTACAAGCAACCTTTGGCTTCCTATCTGTTCAACAATAGGCCATGTTGTTAAGGGCAATTTCCATGCACAGCATGTGGGTCCCATTTTTTCATCCTTAGACATGGTTGTTTACTGTTCAGCACTGTTTATGCATTTTAATCAGGTTTTTTCAGTCTCCCTTAATAAATCACTACAAAGCGAATGTACCAAAACAAGAAGTATGCTGTATTGGTTACTCTTACACATTATTTGTGGCCCTGGAGTTTCATTCAGTTTTCAAATTTAAAAAATGACAAGAACAAAAATCTATAACCAAGAGTATTATACTTAGAATTGCAACATTTCTGGCTAAATATCCTCTTTGAGCTCCATTCCTTAATAGTAGGAGCCTGACTTTAAAATTCAGTTCAAGCAAGAATGACTTAACAATTGGAACCTGTCGTCAGTCCTTAGGACTGAAAATCTTTTGCTGGGATGAAGCTGACAGTCTAGTTCCTGCTTGGCAGGCATTCCCATGAAATGAGCTTGTATTACCACAGATACATGTTTAGACACTCAGGTATCTTGCCATCAGAGAAGACTATTATCGGTTAAGGCAATGGTAAGCAGAAGAAAAAGGAGTTTTAGGCATTTATGCCTGAGTGAGAAAGGACAATGACGTGTTAGCATCATCTGGCAGGCAGGCGAGAGAAACAAAGTTTTATAGATCTCTTTTCTCTCTTTAAAGCCAAACTTTCGTCTGCCCTTAAATGAACTGAGAAAAAAGTACATTTTTTTTCCAAGAATGTTTTGTTATTATATTAAATGGATTTTTCTTAACTAGCATCAAAGACAGTTTATTACTAAGCTATATTATTTTAAAGCTCAGGCTAGAGGTAATAATGCAACGGGGGAAAAAGAAGGCCAGGGGTATTGTATAACGTGAACTTGCATTTAAAACATGGCTTGGCATTCAGAATTTTGGTCCAGTGATCAATACTGGCATATTTTAGAGGAGTCACTGGAAAATTAACAACAGTAATATATATTATAGTTTGAAGCGTAAGTAGATAGTTTATCAAATACAGGAATTACAGGAAAATATGTTAGGTAAACAGAATCCAAACCAAGTAATTATTTGTAAATGTTCACACTAAATTACTTTGCAAAACATATTGTCTGTTCTTGGATATCACTGTATAAAATCCTCTGGAGTCCCATGGAATTCAGCAAAAGTAGGTACTTTGCATAATTCCTTACAAACTGATCCAGCCAAAGTGCTGTTTCAGACATAGTCTGGAGAAAATACTTCACAAGTGAGAAACACATTGGCTTATGATTTATTAGGAGGTAGATACAAGTGTTCAAGGATGCTTTCTGAAAATATTCATCATGAAAGCAACAGTTGCCCTTTTGGAAGTGTTCCATTTTTAATTCTTGCACATAAAATGGTATAGTATAGAGATATTCTACCCAAAATATATGTTTGGCATTTTTTTACAAGTTTGCTAAACTATATTTAAAAAGCCCAGAAAGTCATCCTTATTAATTCCTTTTTGCCCAGATTTTCAATCCTTTATTTTTTCAAATATTTTTTTCTCCAATTTAGCATCTCAACCTGTAATTTCTTTTCTCATAATGCCTCCATCTTATTGGTTACATTAGAGTTAAGGCAAGTTATCAAATGTAATATTTGTACAACTGAATTGTCTTTCAGTAAATTCAATATAGTTCTCCTATTTCTTAATTCTTAGCTTTTCAGCCATCAACTGTTAACTCCTAATATTAATCTCTCCATCCTGTTTAATAAACTAACACTAATTTTACCTAGGTACATTCTGCAAAGATTAAAAAACCACGTTTTGGAGCATTTGTCTTTGAGTAGGAACGATAATGTGGCTATGTTCTGGCCAATGAAATGTAAGCACAAGTACCATATGGATCCTCTGTGAAGTCTTCCTAAAAGGAGGGAGATGGGCTCTTCCTCTAATTCTCTTCTTAATCCTAATCCAGCTACCTGGACTACAGATGTAATGCTGGCAGTCTAATAGCTGTGGGGACCTTGCAGATTAGGTCACATCCTTAAGACGGCAAAGCTGTAAAGTGGGAGGCTTCTGACTCTGATAACTTCATGCAACTATCAATCCAGTCCTAAGCTATGTAAGATTTCCTTGCTATGCACTACTGAAATAATCTCAGAGGATGCATCCGAACTAGCTATTTAAAACAACTGTAAGAAAAGGTATGGAAGGTTTAATATAATTACCAGAAACTTACTTATTTAAAAAGTTATAGTTACTGTATTAAACATATTGGTAGATTAACACAGCTGGAATTTTAATAATATTCTCTTTTGAGTATGTGTTTTTGGTAGCTAAGTGTCTGAGCCTATAAAGGCTTGTGATTTGGACAACTTTTCCTTATGGCCTATGACAAATTATTATTTGGCAAAGTTGATGAATTATTGGAACAAGACTTCGACCAAAATATTTCCAGTTATTTGGGTAATGTTGGAGATTCAAGTTCATGTTTGGTTTGGTCAATGTAAAGAATTTCTTTCTCAAAAGTTTTAACATCAATAGTATGGTTTTGAACTTTGAACTTTTTTTTTTTTTTTTGTCTTTTTCGTTTTTATCAGTACCAGGGATCGAACTCACGACTGCCTGCTTGCAAGGCAGGCGCTTATACTGCTGAGCTAAATCCCCAGCCCTGGTTTTGAACTTTTATAGCTAAGAAACACTTACCAATCATTGTAATAATTACAATATTATTACCAGCATTTATTGAGTACTTGTTACATGCAAATGCTTTACTTACATGACTTTAATTCTTTCATCTATAAGATAAAGATATCATTAATATCCCTTTACATTTGAGGAGACCAAAAACCAGAGATTATTATAATGGTTTCTGTAAATGGAAGACAAAGAAGTTTGGACAAATCACAGACAACCAGGAAAGCTGAGGGGAAAGCCCCAAAATGTTTGCTTGAAGGTGTTAGACTGCTGCTGAGGCAGAATTATAACCCCCAATTCAGGAGACTGCAGAATATAGAGACATGAGTTCAGCATTATGGGGAGAGTCTACAGAAGAGAAAAACATTCCCCTGTTGGAATTTTAAAATTTGCAAAGCACAGGTCAAAAGAGTGCTTTCAGCAGGTTTTCAGGACTATGATGAAGACAAGAGTCTAGGTAGGACCTGTCAAGGTAAAGGATCTAACACTTTGGGTTGGGTCTCTCAAAAGGTACATTTTAAAACTAAAAGCAAATGATAAGTTAAAAAAAAAAAAACTTTCCTCTAAGACCCAGAAATTCTAATTCTTGAAATTGAGTGAAGGTGATTCTGGATTGTTAGCAACCTCAGGTTCCTGACCAAAGCAAATGAACCCTCTGTAGAGAAAGCAACACTATCCTGGGTCTCACATCGTTTCAAGAGCAAAATCTTACATATAATGAGTTCTGTGCAGTCAGAGATAACCCAACACAGGAGAATAGCGTGAAGAGAATCAGCAGAAATAATAATAAAAACAAATCTAGTTTTAAGTATGAGATAAAAAATAAAGTATGAAATGAAAAGTTTAAACTGAGAGTTTGAAACCATTAAAATGACTTAACATATTTGATCCCTCCCCCTAAAAAAAACTTCTTGTCTAAAAATACAGTAAACAAAACAAATACAATAAGGAAAATTAAGAAAAAGGAAGATGAATCAAATAACATTTTAGAGACAGATGAGAGAATTAGTGAACTGAGACTTCAGAAGAAAATACTAAGATGTCAGGTGAGGAGATAAGCTCTAACATGGAGAAACAGAGAAGAACAAAAATAAAGATGAAATGTAAAATGTAAAGGCCTAATTTACAAAGAGGTAACATAGAAAATGGGAAGAAGCAGTATTTGAGGAAATGGTGGCTGAATTTTTCAAAAACTGCTGGAAGATGGCAAATGATAGATTTAAGAAGTTCGATAATGGATTCAGGGTAAGTTAAATGATATTCACATCTGAACATATCATAGGCAAATGTAAGAAAAACAATGACACAATCAAAAACGCCTGGGAAAAGGAAATTATTATGAAAAATAATCTGAGAGCTACTCTTTTTTCTCATTTCCCCTATCATTTTTAGTACCTATTAATTTTACAAAATATTGAGTTTCAGTGCATGTAATTTGTTACCTGATCTTTCAACAGAAACAATAAAAGCCAAAAGATAATAATAGCATGGCACCTCTAATACATCAATCTATAATTCTTTACTCAATCAAAATATCCTTTTAGAGTAAAAATGAATACAATTGGAGAGAATTTTCTAGCAACAAATCCATAATGGACCTTTAAATGCATTTTTCAGGAAGAAGGAAACTAATAATGAAGAAAAGTCAATGATTATGAAAGGGAAGGATAAAAGAACAGGTGAAATCTGGGGAGGTATAAATTAGTACTAATGGTATAATATATGACTTGCATAGTTTAAACATATGTAGAATTAAATCACATTACAACAGTAGCATACGTTGGGAGGAGAGCTAATAGTGTTAAATAGCACAGAGTTCCTAAAGGCAAAAGGATAAGAAAGATCCACTGCTGCAAGAAACTAAGACAGTTATAAGTGGTAACATGAATTTAAAATATACAAAGTATACAAAAAAATGGATATGCTGCAAGGAAAAAATGGACAAAGCTACAATTATAGTAACTGCTATTAAAAGCAAACTAAAAGCAAAACAAAATAAGGTTATAAAACAGATATAGTGCAGTACACTTATAATCCTAGGAACTTAGGAGGCTGAGGCAGGAGACTACCTGGAATCCAGGAGTTTGAGATTAGTTTGAGCAACATGATGAGAACTCAACCAAAACCCTCCCAAAAAACAAAGAAAAGCAAGATATAGAAAATTTGAACAATACAATTAACAGTATAGATAGAAAGGATGTAGATATAACATTCTACCCAAAAAACTTCAAAATGTGCATAATATTTTTTGGTTTTGGGTACAGGGATTGAACTCACAAGTCAGGCAGGTGCTTGAGGCGACTGAACTAAATCCCTGGCTCAACACAGTGCACATTATTTTCAGTAATGTACATAAAATTTATAAGGACTGACCATGCACTGGGCCATAAAGCAGATTTCAAGAATGTTCTCTGACCAAACTCAATTAAACAACTAGAAAGAAATGATAACAAAATACACAGTAATTTGAAAATTCCAACATATTAGACAATTAAAAATATATTTGTGAATAATATATGGGTCAAAGAAAAGATAATATAACATAATACAAATTAAAATCTTGCAGTACAAGAAGAGCCTAGGAACTATATAGCCTTAAGTGAAATACTTGGAAACAAAAATAAAGCTGAAATTAATGCATTCAGTATCTAGCTTATAAATTTAGAAGAAAAATAACAAAACAAATCCAACAAAAGTAGAAAGCAGGAAATAATGAATACACGTAAGGGCAGAAGTTAATAAAACAAAAAATAAAAAAAACAAAAAATACAAAAGACATGGCAATATGTTAAGAATAATAAAGCATATTATAAATTATGCAGATACTGTATTAAAACATATTAAAAATATTAATACTAAAAGCAGAGCAGAAAAGCAGATATATTCTTGGAAAAAACACCTCTAATACAGACATAAAGAAAAACAGAAAATCTGAATATTCTTATAGTTATTAACAAAATAAATCCATAATTTAAAAATGTCTTACAAAGAAAGGTCCAGGCCTACATGGTTTAACTGGCAAATGCTAAAATATATTTAAGGAAGAAGTATTTCCACTCCTGAAATTTTTTTCAGAAAACTGAAAAAAAGAGATAATTTTATGACATTCATGTACTCATAGAAGCCAGCATATTTTCAGTGCAAAATCTGACAAGGTTATTCAAGAAAGGAAAACTAAAATTCTCTCTTATGACTCTAGACTGAAAATAACAAACCAACTTCAGCACTGTCCTAAGTAGATAATACAAAAATTATATCATAAGGAAGTTATATTTTTAAGAATTCTAGGTTGAATATAACTTGTAAAGAAACTAGTATAATTTGTCATATTAACAAATTCAAGAAAATCTTCACTAGGGGGAAGAAATTTGAACTTCTATTTATATTTTTAAAAACTTTTGATAAACTAAGAATGGATTTACTGTTAAAGTATATCTTCAAAACCCTATAGATATCACCTAATTAAATGACATGTTCAACATTTTCTCTTGAAATAGAAAACAAAAAAAGAATGATATAAAAAGTAAATTCTGAATTTCTAGCGTGTAGTAGACTATAGATAATTCTAATGTACTATAGATTTCAATAATCAGAACAAAGGATTTTGAGTATTTCTCCACAAAAAAGATATTTGAGGAGATAGATGCTTTTCCTGATATGAATGTTTTTATATATATATATATATAACAAAGAACATACAATTTTTGTCAATTAAAAAAACAAAAATATTTTTAGAAAACAAGTTAAAAGTGCCTTTTTTCATTGGGTTGGTCCAGTACTGGAGAGTGTGCTGATACTTTTATATATATATATAAGTCACAATACCCACTTAAATGTGAATTAAATAAGGAGGAAAAAATTTTTATCTCACATGACAGGAACCCTGGTAGAAAGTGAGAATATCATTGCCTCTTACTGGTTTTTGTTTTTTTATTTGATGTGGGCTACTCTGGTTTTTTGAGACAGGGTCTTATTATATAGTTAGGCTGGCCCTGAACTCACTATGTATCTGGCTTCAAACTCATTGTGATTTTCCTGCCTCAGTTTCCTGAGTGCTGTGATTACAGACACATATTACCATGCCTGGCTTTTTATTCTTTTTCTAGTAGGGAGGAAATCATTTCCTAGAATATCTCTGGCAGACTTCTGTCACAGATATCTCATTGCCGAGGAATGCATCACAGGCAAGACCTAACCACCAGAACTAAGGAATTGGTTCGTATTTTTGGCCTCTATAGGTTGTGATGACTCTATCAATAAGAAAAAGACACAACAGCACATAGAGAATGTCATTTACAGAGGAAACAATAAATGGCTTAAGTAATTTACCCAAGGGCATATTGCTAATAAGCAGTAGAGCTGGGATCTGACTCTGCATATCACATCCTGGACTCCTGCACATTCTCAGCGTACTGCATGGTTTTGAGAGTAACACATTTTAACTATGATTTAATTCGCTACCCAGAGCCCATGAAATAATTCTGGTAGAGTCAGGCTCTTTATCCACAGGGAATATGTTTCAAGATCCCCAGTGAAAACTTGAAACTGTGCTTAATACTGAACTTTATAATACAGTGTTACTCCTCTCCATATCTATGATACAGTTTAATTTGTAAACTAGTTATAGCAAGAGTCGAAGGATAATAAGAATAAAATAGGATAGTGATAGCAATATACTGTAAAAGAGTTATTTAAGACTTACGAGTTATTTATTTCTGGAATTTTCCATTTAAAATTGTGTAACTATAGTTGACCCCAGGGACTAAAATCCCAAAAATAGAAACTAACCAAGAAGGGGAGACTATTGTACACTGACATTCTTCTTCTCCAATTCTACAATACTCTGTTAAGTGTATTCACAGTAGTTATTTGACAATAATTGAGAAGCTTAATTCATTTTTCTTAGAAAGGTTTAAGTTTCACATAGAATTTTTAGCAATAATTATTTATAACAAGTCAGAAACTTAAAAAACAGCTCTATCAAGTGTTTGAAAGACTGTAAGAATAGTTCAATACTGAAAAGCAGTAATATGCATACAAATCACATAAAAGGTTTATAATAAGAAGATTAAGTATGACTAAGCAGAAAAAGAATCAGAATACAAAGACATTCAAAAATAAAATGGGAACATCTTAAAATAAATCCTTTTAGAGAAGTTAAAACCATAAAATATGCTTATGTAGGGAAAAAAGTTTTTAAATTGTGAAATCAACACATTTTCCCTTTACAGTGAACACTATTAAATTGTATTCACACTATTAAATTAGATGGTAGAACAATTATACATGACATTTAATAAATGCAGATAAAGCTAAATGATTAAAATGCCTGTAAGTATTTTAAGTATAAAAACAAAAATTAGAGTTTATGTGTGCATGTATATACATGTAGCACTAGTAAACAAAATAACTTTGTGAAATTAAGCTGTCCTTGGTTGTAGCCATTACTATGAAGTCAGAATCTTCTAGACATCATACTTTGTAATTTAAGAAAGAACTTGAGAATTCTAGGTTTTTCTGTGACTTGGACAATATATTATTTCTACATCTCGAATGGGTACTATCATCCAAAGTCACTATTCAAGCTAGGTATGATGAAACATGCCTGGAATCCTAGAGATTGAGAGTGAGGCAGGAGGATCAAGAATTCAAGGCCTGCCTAAGCATGTTACCAACATCCTGTGTTTAAAAACTGGCTATTCATTGCCCTACATTGTTTATCTTGTAAAAGCATTAATCACGTATGTTTGGCATTGGGGAGGATGAGATAGCAGCAGCAGATTCACCTGTATTGGGGACTTCTACAGGAAATCTTTATTATCATTTTGGATGTAGTGCTAAATTCTGGACACCCTGATGAAATTTTAACTAATTACAATTCTTTTGACTTTTGAGCACAGTTCTGAATACTATGCAGAATATGGCCATCTCATAATTGCAGTTTAGGAGCTCAAAATCTATGGTGGGAGAAGTAATTATATATATATGATCCGGCCCGCGGATCAATTGTGGGATATATGCCTGGAGGGGGAATGGGGATGAATACAACAGGGTGGGAGACAAAGAGAGATTGAGACAAGTTGAGCAGTCCAATCAAGTCTCATTTATTCAGGAAGTGGTTGCATCCTTTATGGGCCAAGGGCGGGCTGGTGGGACAGGAAGAGGCTACGGGGTGGTTTCTGATGGGTCATCATCACCTCTGGGTATGTGACGTAAGCAGGAGAGGATTATGGTTAATGTAGGCAGGCGCATTATGTGCCCATAGGAGTGAGCCCCGGGGAGGCAGCACTGGGGCTGTCATGCCACTCCCTACATCTCCTCCCTTTTCATATTATTTAATCAGGAGTATGGCAGACCCTGTGAGGACAGCGCCTGTCTTAGGTCAAGGACCTCATTACATGAACCCAACCAGGCCTTATTCGTCATGGGCTTGTAGGACAGCAGTTGGTCTTGTGTCTGTCTTAGGCGGCCAGTGGTGTAACATGTATGTCCTAGTTGCCCGTCTCTGGCTGTCTATCCATTGCCCCAGGGCAGTTAGACTACATCGTTATATGGGCAACTCATGGGAATTTTTTCTCGGTAGGTTTGTTGATCTGCCATCTCCAGCTGGTGATAGGGTACCTCAATGGGCTTTGCCATAAATGTGTCTATCCAGTTATTAATGAGTGTCATAATCCTCTGAAAAATACAAGGACCCACAGAGAGGAGAAGCAACAAGGCAGCTAGGGGACCCAAAAGGGTTTGCTAGGTAAGGGAAAAGTCCCCCCCACATCGAGCAGAAGGAATTAGCAGCCATTTGTTGTCGTCACTGTTGAAGTTGTTCTTCTATTTCTTGGAGCTTGCCTCACACAACACCGGACTGACTGACACAGAAGCAACATTTTTCCTGTAAGGCAAGACAGATTCCCCCCTGCTCTTCTATGAGCAGGTCTTGCCCTTGTCTGTTTTGTAAGACGACCTCTGCCAGTGAGTCTAATTGGTTTTGGAGAGTTTTTATCATAAAGGATAAGGCTTGAACATCTTTAGACAACTGGTTGGACAGGTCAGTATATTTGTCTAAGGCAACGGCAAGGCCAGCAGTACCCGTGGCTACAGTGCCAGTGACGCCCATTCCCACCAAAAGCGGGATCAGTGTTACTGCTCGTTTCTGGTGGCCAGCAATGTAATCAAGTGTTGGCGCCGGGACAGGTTGGTCACCTGAGACAATATCTATGTCAGGCAGGAGGGAAGCAGTTATGCATGTACCTGTCCAGTTGGCTGGAATATAGGTATAGGCCCTATTATTACTGCAGACAAAAGTGTGTCCTGTAGGGGGGCACCAGGGGCTTGTATGTTCAATTTGTCACAGGCGGTGACAAATTGTAGACAGGAGATGGCCCATATCTATAAGGGTAGAATCATTTTCGAGAGAGCCCTGTAGGCAGGTCATGGATATATTGGGTGTTATTAATGGCTGGACTAGAAATGATTGGGAAGGTCTATAGGTAAATTTATGTGGATCACGAGAGGGGCCAATTGTTGAGTTGCAGGGGATGGCTAAGGGCTTAGGAGTGCCTAAGGCCCATCCAAAACCAGCAGTCTTGTGCTAAAGCAGGGTTAATGAGGTTAAGTACATGGTGAGTGGCTGAAAGGATATCATAAGTTTGTGACTCTAAATCCACACTCCGTGATTTGGGGAGAGCTAATGGGTGGTAATTGATCTTTGGGAATAGACTGTCTTTTATTTCTTTTAGTTTTTTCTCAACATAAAGTTCTCTCATTTTGTCTTGAGGACCTCCCCCATCTGAGACATGGATTGGAGCCCTCTTACACCAACAGACCAGCTTGTTGGTTTTGCCTTTGCAGGAGGCTTGGGTGTATATGGGGCTTCCCGATACAGAGGGGTTGAGGCCCCAATCGCCTCTGGCTGCTGCCATTTTTATTTTTGTAAGTATGGCTGTAAAATAAGTGGCATTATCTAAGCCAGTGCATTTTTGTACAGCATCATAACAGGAGTTATGCATCTCTATCTGATATGACTTATACTCATGTGGGCAAGGCCCTGGTCGGTTATTTATTTTGGGTATAATTTGGGGTTTAGTTTTGCATTCCCAATTTTGAGTTGATTCCCCTGTAGGGGAGGGCCTGACCATGAGAACTGCTAGCTTATTACCACAGTCTATTTGGCTGGTTTGTGTTTCTCCAGACCAACAAGAGCCTCCTCCGCAGTCACAGGGGGTTCCGTACATGGCTGTCAGCAGTTGTAGTCTGTTTGGGTCAGCTGTCAGATGCAGGGGCCAGTTTAAGAGTGCCACGAGGCTTGCCAGAGGCAGGCGCCATCTTAGGAGCACTATAAGGCTGTGTAGCTTGGTGGGCCTTGTGCGACCATCTCCTCAATCTGAGGATCTGCATGCTGCTGGGTAAGCAGCTCAGAGATTAAATTTCAGTATGCAAAGATGGTCACCGGAACCTTTTCAGGAACGAAGACCCTATAATAATCTTTTAGAGCATTTCTTACTCTTTTCCACTTCTTGGTATCTGTAGAGCCCTCTACAGATACCAAGGGGGAACCGAGGGCAAACCTTATGGATAAACTGAAAATACTGCAACAATTCTTTTGTTTTAATCCTTGTACCTCTTGTCTTTAATGCCTTGCTAAGGCTTCCCACGAACAATTGCTGTTCGCTCAATGCTTGACCCATGTCGGGGAAAGGGGATGGGGTTGTCATACACTCACCGTGACTCAGGCAGCACGTCGAGTGATCATCCGCGCAGGCTTTGGTCTTTGATTCAATTTGCTTTCCCTTTTAACCGATGTTCTCGAACGGCTCCCTCGTTGACTCCCCCATGCCAGGAGCCCCATGTTGGGTGCCACTTGATCCAGCCCGCGGATCAATCCGTGGGGTATATACCTGGAGGAGGAACAGGGATGAATACAACAGGGTGGGAGACAAAGAGAGATGGAGACAAGTTGAGGAGTCCAATCAAGTCTCGTTTATTCAGGAAGTGGTTGCATCCTTTATAGGCCAAGGGCGGGCTGGTGGGACAGGAAGAGGCTATGGAGTGGTTTCTGATGGGTCATCATCACCTCCGGGTATGTGACGTAAGCAGGAGAGGATTATGGTTAATGTAGGCAGGTGCATTATGTGCCCATAAGAGTGAGAGACGGGGAGGCAGCAATGGGGCTGTTGTGCCACTCACTACACACACACACACACACACACACACACACACACACATAATTTTATAAATAATAAAAATAAATAATTATATATATGGCAGAATAGGGCAGGGCAGGCAATTACTGAGGTATGTGCAGAGGTGAATTTCCATGGGATGACAGTATTAACATTTCTTAGACACAGCAATATGGAAGTGTAATGAAGTGACAAATAGCAGAAAGATCAGTCAGAGCAAAGGCATACAGGAAACCCTGAGACAACTGGTGGATCTGGTGGATGGGAAACTTCAAATAGGCAGAGAATTTCAGGGAATTATGATGGATATTTGACTGAAAAAGAAAAGGGAAAATTCCCACCAGCCTCCTCTAGTGCCATATTTTCCTCATTTAAGTCATCACAAGAAGGATGAGCCCTTAAGGTCTTTTTGCATTGGACTTGTTTTGTAACTGTACATTTAACAAACTAAGCCAAATCCCATCCTTCACTGACCCTCAAATACTTCCATTATGACTTCTTCAATTTATTGTCATTAGCAAATTCCCTGTGTCATCAAATTTCTACTCCAAATGCTCCCTTCAGCTTTTTACTGAGTCTAAAATCTGGTGCTTCTCCAAGGAGATAGTGTCAGTCAAATCTTCTCAGAAGATGAAAACCTCTGGCATGGAGGTACAACACATACCTTTTTATTCCCTGGAGTTATTCTTACTGCCCTGCCTTAAAAAATCCCTTCTCTGTCATTTCTGTTTCCTCACAACTGTTTCATCTCAAAACTTCAGTGCTTCCTGTGACCCTGTTCTTCACTCAAGCCCAATAACCTACAGAATTGTCATTACCAAAAAATCACCCTCAACAGCAAGTGCCCACTTCCTAGAGCTGGGATGGTGAACCCTTTAGAGACAAGTGTCCAAGCTGCAATCCAGAACCTACTTACTTACATCAAAGTGCTAACCCTGCAATGAAACCTAAATACTGGTTTTGGTTTAGAAAAAAACAACTCATATATTAACTTCTTTTGTCATTCACAAAAAACAACAAAAAAACCCCCCAAACAACAACAATCCAAACAATCAACATGTGTGTCATAGGTTCACCACAACTGCTCTAGAGTACCACCTCCTATCTTTTTAAATAGTTTTTCTGACAATTGGACATTATCAATGCTTCATTTCACAGACCATTCACTGACCAGGAGAATGTTTTCAGCTTGTCACTCACCCTATATAACTGGACATCATTTACCCATCCTCAATTCCATGGTCTACCATTGTGATTACTTCCTTCCAGCCAGCTCAGCTTACTGCCCTCCCTGCGCATTGAATATGTGGACCAAACGCAAACCATATGTAAGCCCAAACCTACCTTCTCTGCTGCTGTTCCTGGTGCAGCTGAATTCATGAGTATACAAATGCTCCCACTATAAGTTTTACCATGTATGTATATATGTCATGGTTTATGTCTGTGTCCCCCAGGCCTCATGAGTTTGCATTATGTATTTGTGATTGGTTCATTGTCTAGTGCTTGGATTGATAGTGTCAGTGCTCCACCCACATAGGGTTGGAGCCAGGATGTGATGTAATGGCAGGAAGAAGGTGTGTTTTGTTCTTTGCTGGTTCCTGCTTGCTGTTTGCAGCTGCCATGGACTGCGGCCCAGCCGTGCCCACCTGCCTTGGAGCCAACTGAGTGTGGACTGAAACCTCCAAAAACTGTAAGAAATAAACCTTTTCTTTCCCAACTTGGGTTTCAGGTATTTTGTCTCAGCAATGAGTAAAAAGTAACTAAAGACAGAATTTGATATTGAGGAGTGGGGTTGTTTGCTGTGACTATACCTGGCCATGTTTTTCAAGAGGCTTTGGAAATGGCTTGTGGGCAGAGTTTGGAAAGTTTCAGACATGTCGCCTGGATGCATAGAGCTGGAGCAGCTTAGGCTGTTCTGTAGAGGAGATTCTGGTCAGAGCTCCAGAGGCTAGAAGGCTTGTAGAAAGCCTTATGGTAAAGACCAAGCTTGGGAGGTTTCTGCTGGGAAGAAGGACTGCATTGGTTGTTGGACTCCACATGATGTGTATTATGGCTTGGCAGAAAGATTATCTGCATTTTGTTCATGCCCAGAGACTTTGCCTGAGACTGAGACAAAGGGCAATGGACTGATTAATCTTGAAAAAGAAATTAAAAAGCAATCGAACATTGAGGCTGTGACATGGCTATTGTTGGGGGCTTTCAGCCAGCTTTATGTTTCAAATGGAGAGCAAAGAGCCCAGCAGGATAATTTACAATGCTGTGAGTTTGGTCAGAAGGAAAATTCCAGGAAGGCTGTGGATTGTAAAGACAGAGTTGAGATTTTGATTGTTGATGGGAAACAGAGAGATAAGGAAGATGGCCCTGGGGCATCCCAGGAAGCCGGTCCCCACCCTTTGCAGCCTCACTGCAAAGGTGAAAGAATTTGCTCAGAGGAGAAAGCTGCAGAGCACCAGGTTCCAGAATGGTAAGACAGGCCACATGAGGTTCCAGAATGGCGACAGAGGGCACATGAAGTTCCAGAATGGCGGCAACACAGAGAAACTTTTCATCACAATCAGGTAAACAGAGCCCTGTGATGCAGGCAACTGACCCCTATAGCCAAGAGAGAGAAAAGCCTGGCTACTGCTCCAGCTAGCAGCAAACCTTGGCGGCATCCACAAGGTGCTGATTTTAGGTGCAAGGAAATTCTGAGGGTAAGACAGCTTCCACCTCGATTGCGAAGGCCCTGGGAGGCCAAGCAGTGTGCCCCTGGGAGGGCAATTTGTGAAGATGTAAAAGTGTAAAAGCCAAAGGTGCAGTGGAGACCCCAGAAGTTTGAAAAAGCCAGAAACGTGGGTGATCCAAAGAAAGCTGCAAAAAGTGAGCACAGAGGATTTAAGAGAGAAACTGCAGGAGCTGATATCCTGAGAAGTGCCATGGGGGTGGAATCACCCAAGCCTCTTGGAGCTTGTAACCAGATTGCTTCAGATGCTGAGCTTGGAACTCTAGGATTTAATGTTAGCCCTGCTAGATGTTGGATTTGCTTTGTTTCCAATGCTTTATATTCCTGTTTGTAACTTTTGAAATGGTAATGTTTATCTTGTAGCTTTGCATTTCAGAAATGTTTAACCTTGTTTTGTTTGTACAGGGGCTTACAGTTAAGAGTTTGCCATAGATCTTGGAGGAGACTTGAGACTTGGACTGTTCAGCAATGGTGAAACTTAGGACTTTGACAACCCTTGGAGGTGGACTAAATGTCTTTTGTATAAAGGATGTATATGAGTCCTGGGGGCAAGAGGTGGAATGTCATGGTTTATGTCTGTGTCCCCCAGGCCTCATGAGTTTGCATTGTGTATTTGTGATTGGTTCATTGTCTAGTGCTTGGATTGATGGTGTCAATGCTCCACCCACATAGGGGTGGAGCCAGGATGTGATGTAATGGCAGGAAGAAGGTGTGTCTTGCTCTTTGCTGGTTCCCACTTGCTGTTTGCAGCCACCATGAACTGCAGCCCAGCCATGCCCGCCTGCCTTGGAGCCAACTGAGTGTGGACTGAAACCTCCAAAAACTGTAAGAAATAAACCTTTCCTTTCCCAATTTGGGCTTCAGGTATTTTGTCTCAGCAATGAGTAAAAAGTAACTATTTTTTTTTTTTTTTTGTATCGGGAACTGAACTCAAAACCTCTTGCTTGCCAGGCAGGTACTGCACCACTGAGATAAATCCCTGGCTCCCATAAATCTTAAGTAGGCTCCTCAACATTTATCTAGCTAGGTTACTTTCTCATTCTTTGAGAATACTTTTCTTGTTAAACACTGTTTTCTTTCTCTTCAAGTATAACGTTGTTCTCCATTCATTATTGTTATCTTCATTTTTCACTCAATAGAAAATTCGTTAAGAATTTTCTTATTTTCCCATCAACAAATCTAACCACTTACATCTTTACTGTGGCTTTTGCTTTACTACCTCTTAAAACAGAATATTCCTGTCCATATTCCTAGAGAAAGTCAAATAATCTGGTTGAACACAGACCCAAATAACCCACGTGTACAGGTAAGGATGCGCTCACCTACCCTGGGACTCAGCTCCTACCATGTATTCTTTTTCTTCTGAAATATTCTTCCTTTTTGTTGGGTTATTCTTGTTAGTCTATGAGTATGTTATAATAATAGTGCCCTAAAAGCAAAGATAAAACAAAAACAATGTAGAGCCATAAAACAGCCAAACTTACACATGCCCATTTGGGTACTGCTTAATTTTTCAGCTCCCCTTTGCAGTAAAATTCAGCCATCTCCTTGAATGCATCACTACTCCTTTTTGTCTCCTATATTCTAGAACCCATCTTGATCTGACTTTCATCTTCATGATTTCATGAAAATAATTAGTTAGCTGGTGCGGTGGCACAGGCCTGAAGTGCCAGGACTCATGAGAGGCTATATTTTACTGAAATTCCAGATGATTTCAGATTTTTCTAATTTATGAACTTCACCCTGCAGAGCAATGCTCTTCTATACTATACTCTCCTGCCTAATTGTTCTTTCTTTACGTTTGAAATAAGAAACACATTTTTTGAAATTACCTATTATACTTGGTAATATCTTTTTCTGTTTTTCTGAGGCAGGCTCTCACTATATTGCCCAGGTTGACTTTGAATTCACTGTATGGCCTAAATCAGGCTTGAATTTTTGATCTTCCTGCATCATGAGGAATATTCTGTTTTCTGAGAAATCCTTACTTATAGTGGCATGAGGCTTAGGGTGGACACCAAAAGCCATAAAATTATCTTTTTACGCAAAAGGCATTTGGTTCATCTCCAAGAATTGCCAAAGATATAACAATTTTAGCACCACTGAAAAGTCCAAGTCTTCTCTAAGATTTTTTTTTTGTCTTTTTCATTTTTATCAGTACCAAGGATCGAACTCATGACTGCCTGCTTGCAAGGCAGGTGCCTATGCCACTGAGCTAAATCCCCAGGGTCCTCTTATCTAAGATTTAAGGCAGACTCTTATCTGCAAGTCTTTGAACAAATGAAAAGAACATTAAACACTTTCAACGTTTAATGGCACACATTTCCATTCCAAAAGTTACAAATAAATAAGGATAGTAAGGAGTGGGAACAAAGCAAGACCAAAATGCAGCAGGGCAAACATTAAATCTCACAGTTCCACTTGCAGCATCACGAGTAATCTTTGGCAAACTGTAAACTCCAAATGGTTCGGGGCACAGGTGGTTCCATACTATGGCACTTGTGGGGTTGTAGTTTTCATGGTTTCTTTCTTTGGCTGTTTTGTTCACTCCTTGCATCTTTCCTTAGACAATTCATGTTCTTGGCTTCTCCAATCTCTTGGAGTCTCCACTATACCTTAGGCTTCACACACACAGCTTTACACACTGCCCTCTCAGGGACACCCTGCCTGGCCTCCCAGGCCTTCTTTTCAAATCTTGCTGGAAATCTGATTACACAACTCTTGCATTATAAATGTGTCTAAAACCAGCATCATGTGGATGGCGTGCCAGTTTGAACAATAGCTAAGTTTCTTTCTCTCTTGGCTTTAAAGGTTCAGTAGCTATAAACCAAATCCTGAGGAACAACTTCCTTAGACTGCTGCCATTCTGAAAGATGGTTCTCTGGGACTGTCTTCTCAAAGCAAAGTCTTTCACTTTTGCAATTTTGAGGCTGAAAAGGATGGAGTCCTGTTGCTTATTGTGACACCCTCAGATTATGTTTTCTATTCTTTTGTTGCTTTTCAGCATTCAAGATCTCCTTTGCTCTATTTTTACATTCCACAGCTTTACTGGAGCTTTCTTTCTGGCCAAACTCAAAATGTTCTACATCATTCTCCTGGGCTCTTTGTTCTTGATTTGCAACATAAATCTGGCTAAAAGCTCCCAACAGTAGCCATGTCACCACTTCAACATTAAACTGCCTTGAAATTTTTTCTGCAAGATTCAGTAGTCTGTCATCCTTAGCCTCAGGCAAAATCTCTGGACATCAGCAAAATGCAAACAAACTTTCTGCCAAGGCATAACACACATCATCTGGTGTCCAACAACCAATTCAGTTGTTCTTTGCAGCAGAAACTCTGAGCCTGGTTTTAAAAAGAGAGAAATTCTATCAGCATTTTGGCCTTCTGAATTCTGACCAGATTCTCCCATCAAGTGCAGCTCAGATGTGCCAGCTCTGCTTTTTCATTTGGTATCTTAGAACCTTTCCAAAGCCTTTCCCTTCCCACAACCCAGTGCCAAAGGCTCTTGAACCACATGGTCAAGTGTAGTCACAGGAATGACCTCACTTCTGGTATCAAATTCTGCTTTAGTTACTTTTCTTGCTGAGAAAAAATATCTGACACCCAAAGTTAAAGAAGGAAAGATTTATTTAGTTTATGGTGTGTACAGGTTTTAGTCCCTAACTGGCTGGCTCCAAGGCAGGGTAGTGTGGCAGATAGGCATCATAGAGAAGAAACAGTTCATGGAAACCAGAAAGTAGCAAAGCAACAATGGATGACCAGAGCCTTTTCTGTTTTATATTTTATCCAGCCTATGTAGGGTGGGTAGCACTCATGTTTTTAATTCTAGTGCACTTGATCCCAGCATCACACCATGACTCAAACTCAGTATCACACATGCTAGAGCCAGCCACCTCTAAAAAAGCCCCACCTATGATCACATGAGACTTTGGGTGGGACATCTAAACACAAACTATAACAATCACTGTGTTTATAAATCAACAGGCAACTGGATAAAGAAAATCCAGTATCCATATTTAATGGAACACTACCTGCCTATAAAGAAGGACAAATTTGAGAAATGAGTAGAAAAGTTGATACACTTGGAAAATATAATGTTGAATGAAACAAATCAGACACACAAGCTTAAATACCACATAGTATCTTTTATTTGAGTGAGGCAAAGTACAGAGAGCTCAATAAAGATTAGACAGAAAGAGACAAATGGGAAGGGGACCAAGAGAATATGGGCAAGAAGAGGGAGGTAAGGTAGGAGAAATAAGGAGAATAAAGATATGCCAGGTACAGGAATCTAATAATCTCAGTGAATGTAATCATCATAAATCATTAACATGAGATAAGATTAATATCAACAAGCACAAAAATGGGGAAAGGGGATTTAGAGGAGGAGACAGGGAAATGGCAGGGAAGAGTATTAAAAAAGAATCATGCTGTATTATGTACATGTATGCACTCCCCAAGATAACTGTAAAATTGCATGTACTGCAAACATGCACCGAAACAAAAAACAAACAATGACCAAGTGCCAAGTGTGCACTCACTTCAGGACCTTGTACCTGCTGTTCTTCAGCTTTTAATTATCTTTCACAGGTGTTTCTATGAAGTATGTCTTCACTCCACTCATATTTTTGTCCAAATATTACCTCTATTTAGAAAGGCCTTTTTGAATATCTTGAATAAAATAGCATGATCTTGAATTCTATTCCCTTTGTTTTGTTTTGCATTCTTTAGAGCCATTATTTCTACTTGCCAATGCAATTTATATACAGGTGTTTTGCTATCTGTCTTTCCTGGAAAAAATAAGACTAGGTGAGCATGAGTTTCTTTATTCCTGGGACCTTAAAAGTAAACATAGCAACAGGCATATACAGGATATTTGGAGCTGGAGATATAAACTTGGAAATAATTTTTATATGTATGGTATTTAAATCCATGCAACTGAGTGAGATCAGAGCAGTGCTTTCCAATCTTCTATCATTCAAAGTAAATAGCCCACATGGAGAATTATAATATTGTATGCTTGAATGTACGTGATATATTGGCAGGATGATTTGGCTGAGGAAAATGGAGACCAGAAGCAAGGGAAAAGGCTGGGATACATGTTAAAGAAAGGACCAGGGCTAGCAAATACCTTGGGAATAATTTGCAGAAGAAAACAATAAAAACAACACAGTTAAAAAATCCATTAATATGTCCTTTTTGGGAGTAAAAAGAATGAAACTAAAAGAATTTCACTATAAAATTACATAGTTTGTTAATTATATATTGCATTTAACATGTACTTATTGCTCTATATAGTGTGGCACCTGTGGAGATACAGCAATAATATAAGTTCCTTTTTTGAAAATGAAAAAGTATTAAATTAGAATTGTGAATCTCAATTTAAGAAGCAAATCAGCTTTGTTAAAATGAGAACATAATAAAAATTACTTGAGCCAAAGAGTACTTTGTTTAGTAAGATGCCTTTTTATAAAATTTCTATGTATTAAGGAGGCTAAACTTGATTAGTTAAGTATTCACATATTTAAGATTAAATTTGTTCTATGCTCTATCATGATATATTTCTTCCTTGGGCTGTTTTCTACTCAATGTGAAAAGGGCAGGGTGGTGTGACACTGGGGCAACCCCTCAAGGTAGCAGTCAGTAAAAGCAGCCAGAGCAAAATGAGGAGAAGGAGCCTCTTCTCCTCCCTTGTATTTTAAGCAGGATACACTCTTCTACCCCAGGGCAAATGTAGCACTTACACTACCTCTGTGCTCTCAGGTTGTGGAGATTTACAAAGAAAAAACTCTGGCTCCCTGCTGAGTCTCTTGGTTAACACAATGTTGATATAATGTATCAATCATAACAAACCAGTAGCAATAGGATCCAGAAGAAATGGAATAGTATCTATAAAGTTCTTGAAAAATAATTGTAAATCTAAATAATCATTCAAACTCAAGAATGACATGAAATTTAGGATATTTTCCGTAAGGACTGCCCCTCATTAAATAAAGAATGTACTTCATAAAGATGGATTATAAACACAGAAAGGCATTAATGATGTGCAAAAAGTAATAATAGTACATTAAGAAATTTTTAGCCAGATATTTTAAATAATCATCATATTAAGGATATAAAAATAAGATCATGCCAGGCATGATGGCACATGCCTGTAAATCTGGCACTGTGATAACCTGGGGCAGGAAGATCACAACCTTGTGCTCAGTTTAGGCAACTTAGTAGCTTTGTTAAGTCCTGACTCAAAATGAAAAATAAGAAAGGGACTAAAATATAGTTCAATGCAATAAGGCCTGAGTTCAATCCCCAGCACTGGGAAAACCTAAAGTAGTGTAGAAAAGTGATATTAAATAGAGTTGTGGCTAGAGTTAAAATTATTCAGGACGATTATAGAGGTATTTATTAACTGTAGCCTGATGTTAAGATGTTAACATTAAGAAAACAGAAAGAATATACACATATCCTTTCATCTAGTAGAAAGGGAAAAGAGAATAAATAAAATAGTAATCTAATAGGCAAGAAAGTATACTACACGAGGGTAAATAGAAAGCACAAAACAAAATGATAGAAGATATCAGTATTCTCAATGAATATACACTCATTAATTAGAAGATTGAAATTGTCAGAGCAGATTTAAAATTCCAGCCATATATAAAACCCACATCTAAAATATAACGACACAAACCATTTAAAACTAAAAGAATATCAACATATAGCAAGAAAGAAGTAGTACAAAGTGGATGAAACTATATTAACAGACAAAAGAAATCTAAAGAAACAGTATTAGAAGGAAGGCAATTCTAGATTATTATAAGAAATAAAAAGAAAAACAAGTATGGGAAACACAGGACATTTTATTAAATCTCAGCAATTAAAATCAAACAAATTATCTGGAAGTTTATGAAAGATTTATACAGCAGTTTGGTATCATAAACACAGATATTATAACTAGAAATAGAACACACACACACACACACACACACACTCACACACTTTCTTTTGGTTAACCAGGGGAAAACATGTTCGTTGTTAACACTTCATGTAGTACTGAATTCACCCTTCAGGAATAGTAAAACAATATATATATTAGCTAAAATAAAAAGAAAAAGTCTGGCTGTTTAAAATGAACACTGAGAGTAACTGGAATTGTTTATTTAATCAGGCCTAGTTCTGGAGAATCTTCCTAGCCTTTCTTAAATTCATCTGTTTATCACAGTTGTTTGATATCTGTTGTCCAGAATCTTAAATCTTCTGTGTGGTTACCTTCCTGACAGATGACTTCGGATATTATAAAAATTACACTGATCAATGCCTAATGTAAAAATCAGATTTCTATAAGCCAAATTTTGATTTGACAACCATGATAAGGTATTTCCTTGTATTATATATTATTATTTCCTTGTATATTTCAGGATAAATGAAAACAAAAAGAACTGCAAATTTTAAAACTTTCCACGAGCTTCCTTTAAGACAAACTGTTCTGTAATCATAGTAACAAGCATCCCCCTGGACTGCAACCTTTTAATTATATGAATGATAACTCCTTTCAGTGACTATTAAGCTATAGATTTTCAGTTTCCCCAAAAGGCTTGTATCTTAGAGCCTTGTTCCCCAGTTTGGTGCTTTTGAGATATAGTGGTAACTTTAAGAGGTGGGTTTTGGGGAGACCTTTGGGCCATTTAGGGCACAACCTTGAGGGATCGTGGGTCTCAAGTTTCTCTTCTCTTTCTGTTTTATATTCTGGCAATGAGGAGAATGGTTTTGCTCCACCAGGCATTCCTGCCATGATGTTCTGTGACAAACCCAACTGATCATGGACTGCAACTTCCAAAGCTATGTGCCAAGATAAAGTTTTCTCTTTGTGAGCTGACTACCTGAGGTATTTGCTATAGTGATAGAAGCTAACTAACACAGTGCACTATACTTAGGTAAGTTAACCGAACATATCAGCATCTGCTTCTGAAGGCCACTGGTGAGGGACAGATTCACTCACAAAACACGACATATCAACCACTGTCTTACCTGAGAAATTATGTAACTCCAGCTATAGATAATATCAATCCACCTATACTTTCAAAGTTCTGCCAATCTCTGAATTCCACACTGCCAAAAACCATATGTAGAGGTTCCATCATGGCCTACTTGATGGCGCTGGTGAAAGTGGGTGACTCTGAGATGTATGTTGCAAAAATTTAGGTGTAGGTTGAAAGGGGTGGCAAATAAAACCACATATAGAAAGGTAAATAGAAGGAAAAATTCATCAGACCCAAGCCCAGTATGGCGGGGGATGGGAGGTTTAGAGAGGGAAGCTGGACCATACCTGGACTGCAGCATCCCCTACACTCCAGGTCTGGTGTATCTGCCATCTTAGGAAAGGATCAAGTATCCTGAGGGAGGAAGTCAGCACTTCAGTGGTCACTGGAAAAGGCTCCAAACCTTTCTGTCTTTCCCATTGGGAAGAGGAACACAGTGACTGAGATACTGTATTGGAAAATCAGGGCTTTGGAGAAACTGAAAGATGATGAGAGGTGTTTAAGAGGGCACAGGTGGGGCCTTGGTGAAGTTGAAGATGGGTGTATAAACCTGATTAGGGACGAAGACGAAGACCTGAGTGTTGAGGAAACCTCAGCATAGGGGCTATGCAAATAGGGAGCACCTGCAAAAGGTGAGACTCTGAGGAGATGAGTCCAGACTAGATCAGGAATAGAGTTGCCTAGTCTTCTGCCAACACTGCATATCTTGTGCCCATGGAATGTCTGTCTGCTTCCCACTGCTCACCATCAGGGAACCACACAGGAATTTCCTTTATTCCCTGCCAGGGGCTGCTAACCAGAGCAGGCTTTGAGGCTTTACCAAGTTTGAGGGTTGGAAAGTGACACTTTAGGGAGAGTAAATGGGGAATAACAGAGCAGAGAGCTGGAGAGTGATGCCTCTGCTCTAAGGCATTTGTAGCACTCTTGGCAGAAAGCTTGGGAAGGAAGAAAAGAATCTGCCATGCAGGAAAAGGATCAGGGATTGCAAAGGCCCTGGTAGAAATCAACAGAAGACTTGGAACTAAGCTAATCATACTGTACCCCTCCCTGTTCAAATTAACAGGAGGTCAACCCTTAATACAAAGACAAAGTCCTACTGACCATGTCCAGAATAAGACTTTCAGTGGGAAGCGAGGCTCAGGGGTCCTTCTAGAGGACAAGCCTGCTGTCTCACAGGCAGGCACTTGGGCTGATCATAGGAAGGGACTAGTTTGGAGACTTGCAAAAACAGTGTGCTGTGGACTGGGAAGGGTAGGAGAAAAGGTAACTTTCAGTCATAGCCATGCTTAGAGGATGGGAACCTCTTGAGTGTGGGAAGCTGCTTAGAGTGTGGGAACCAGGGAGAACCAGGCACAGGGTTCTGTCTTAGAGGTCACAGCTTTTCTACCTGTGACCGTGAAGTACTTGAATTAAGATTGCTGTACAGATAACAACACGGTATTTATTTAATTTTGTGTTTATGCAACTACTTTGGGTTTTTTATTTTTGTTTTTCTTTTTTCTCTTTCTTGCCCTCTATCTTAGCACTTTACATCCCTTTACTTCCTATTTTCCTTTTGTGTAGCATATATGTATAGATCTCTGCATGTGTGCAAAAGAATGTAAGAATCAAGTAATGTCTTAATCCAAACAGTACCTTTCATGGGCAAGTCAAGGTAACTCTAACCAAAACTGGGTACAGGGGATCCAAACATAAGCTATGAACATATTAACAGGTTCAGACCTCTCACAACTTCCCGCAGCCTCCAATTATGCTTCCTTCCCTCTGTCCCTTCTACTCTCACAAATACTCTCTCAAACTACCTTAGCATTAGTTCTTTACATAATTAAAAATAATTCCAACAGAGCCCAGTCTCCTCCTTTTCACCTGTTTGTAGTTATCTTCTCTCTCCTTGCTGATTTACTCCACTTCTTTTTGCTTCTTCCTCCTTTCAGATCCCAGTAAGTTAGTAGCAGTATACTCCTGTTTATATGGGACACTGATAAAAGGCTGAAATTGTTAAAAATGAGTTTTAATGTACATGATTGATGTATGCTGGATCTGTTGGTCATGATATAACTGATAGGGATTCTCTCCTTGTACTACTCCTATTAGACTGAGTAAGTCAAAGTGGTAGACAAATACCAAAATACAAATAAAACCAAGATCACATTACTGCAAAGCAGATAATAATTAAAGAGATTTCCATACTAGCAAACTGCCTTTCTGATCCAATTTACCCTCACCTCCAAGCAGGAAATGAAAAAGAAACATAAGAAATAAAAGGCAAAAAAAGCCTATAAATACTCCTAACTCCCTCAAAGCTAATGCAACTGTCATTGATGAGGAGGAAACAAAAAAATGAACAGCTGAAATATATGAAGTGATAAAAGAAGAACAAAGAAACAAACAACTTCAGATTAATGAGGTGTTCAGTGAGGTTAAAGATGATATAATTAAATAGATAGTTGGGCTTAAAATAAAATGATCAAAATGAGTTTAAAGAAGATACAAGTAAAAAGTTCTCTGATCTAGCCAAAAGGATACAAGACATGAACAACTAGTTTAGCAAAAAAAAAAAAATTAGAGTCCACAGAAAGGTAACAAAATCCAGGAGATACATTCTTTCGAAAGTATGAGCAACTAAAATGACCACTATGAGGAGAGTATTAGAACTAAAAGATAGGGAAGATGCAGGTGACTATACAGGCAGAGATACTTTAAAAACAGTAAGATATCGTGAGCAATGGGTCCAACACTGCTAGATAACACAAAGGAAAACCTCAGATCAACTGTAATTAGAAAGTGACACAAACGGCATGGAAAATCCGTTCACAGAATCACAGCAAAAAACTTTCCAATTATGAGGAAAGAACATACAGGTGAGTGAGGCATATAGAACTCCTAATAGCTTCAATCAGAAAAGAACTTCCCACAACACTTCATAGCCCAAATCCCAGAAGTCCAATCCAAGGACAGAATCTTAAAACCTTTTAAGAAAAAATTTATCTATAAAGGTAACCTATTAGACTTACTGAAAATTTCTTAACACAAACTTTAAAGGCCAGGAGAGTATGAAGGGAGGTAGGTTCTTTAAATCCTAAAGAAAGTAATTTTCAACTAGATTAATATATGTTCTACAAAACTATTTTCAAAATTGATGGAGAAATAAGACTTTCTTTTTTTTTTTTTTTTTACATTTGAGAAATAAGACTTTCCATGATGAGTACCTTAAGAAGGTACCAGCACTACCAAATCAGCACTACAAAAAATACACAAGGTTATCCTAGACAGAGACAATGAGGCCATCAATGACAAAAGGCCTACTGGAATGAATACAGTAAGCAAGGCGAGCAGTTAAACAGAAGGGAAAAATAAAAGAATCAGCAACAAAAAAACAATGCAAAGAAAGGAATCAGTTAATACCTTTCAGTAATAATTCTCAATGTAAATGGTCTTACTTGCCCAATCTAGAGATGTGCATTGGTAGAATGGATTAAAAAATAAAATCCAATCATATGCTGCATACAAGTCACACAGTTGATATTTAAAGAAATCCATATGCTAAAAATCAAAGGATGGAAAACAAATTTTCATGCAACAGGAGCCCAAAAGCAAGCAGGAATCATTATCCTATTTTTAGACGATATAGATCCGAAGCCAAAAAGGTAACCAACAGAAAGAGATAATAATTAGAAATATATATACACTGAAAACCAGCACGCTCAAATTTATAAAACAAATACTAGTGGAATAAGTGATCAGATAAACATCAACACAATCATGGTGGGGACCTTGAAACCCCAATTTCACAAACAGGTCAACTAGAAAAAACATCTACAAAGATGTATCAGAATTGAACCATATCTTTAAGTAGATAGACTTAACAGATATCTACATTGTTCAACCCAAGAATAACATGATATACATCCCTGGCAGCACACAGAACTTTCTCCAAAATATACCATACACTATGCCATAAATTTTGCTTAAATAGATACAAAAGAACTGAAATAATCCCATGCATATTATCAAAGTATGTATGTATGCATGTATTTATTTATTTTGGGGTACCAGGAAGAGAACTCAGGACCTTGTGCTTGCCAGGCAGGCGCTTGTGCCACTGAGCTACCTCCCCAGCCCTTTTTTATTTTTTATTTTTAAGACAGGATTTCACTGTGTAGTTCAGGCTAGTCTCAAACTCACAGTAATCCTTCTGTTTCAGCCTCCCAAGTGCTGAGATTACAGGTGTGCACTACCACATCCCACCTGTCAGTTCAAAGTTCTATGAAACTAGAATTCAGTGTCAAAAGAAACCACAGAAATTATAAAGCATATGGAGATTAAGCATTATACTTAATCACATTATACTTCAGCACAGAAGAAATCAAACACTTCCTAGAATCCAAAGATAATACCAGTACAACATGTCAGAAACTATGGGACACAATGAAAGGAGTTCTAACAGGAAATTATATACATATGAGTGCCCACATCAGAAAAAGAGTGAGCCACCCTCCCCACCAAAAAACTTAATTATGTATCTTGAGTCCCTACAAAAACAACAACAATCTAAATCCAAGACTAGTATAAGGTAAGAAATTATAAGGATCAGGGAAGAAATTAATGAATCAAAGGCTGGTTATCCAAAAGGATTAAATAAAATCAACAAACTCTTAGCCAAATTTACCAAAGAGAAAGAAAAAAACACACCAGAAATGAAAAAGTTGAAATTACAATGAATACCTCTAAGATCCAGACAACTATAAGTGGCTACTTTGAAAATCTATACACCAATAAATGGAGAATGTAGAACAGACACATCTCTATACATGGAATACCAAAATTGAACCAAGAAGATGTAAAAGTGATGAACAGTTCAATAACAGGCAATAAAATCTGGATAGTAATAAAAACCCCTCCAACTAAGGAAAGGCCAGGACCTGATGGATTCAGTGCAAAATTCTACAAGAACTTCATGGAAGATCTAATAAAATCATACTCAAACTCTTCAATGAAACTGAAAGGGAAGGAATACTGCTAAACTCATTCTTGGTGTTTAGCATTATTGTGATACCAAAACAGAAAAGAACTTTAACAAAAAAAAATACATGATCTGTTTAATGAATAGATGCAAAAATCAACAAGATATTGTCAAACAAAATGCAACAAACCATGAAAGAGGTCATATATCATGATCAAGTAGACTTTATCTATGGAATGCTTATAAGAATGGTCCAAAATAAATCAATAACTATAATACAACACTTAAACAGAAGCAAGGACAAAAACCACATGATCATCTCAATAGTTGCAGAGAAAGTTTTTGACAAAATGCAACATCCATTTGTGATGAAAAATCCTAAAAAGAACAGGCACAGGAGCACACTGTCTCAATCTGATAAATGCCATTTATAACAGACCTAATGGCCAACATTGAGACACGAATCAGGATTCTATTATATAGTAAGGATAGCAACCCCAAAATAGAGTTCAGGAATCCCAAAATAGAGCCTGTTAGTCACTGTCCTCTAAGGATACACAAAAACATCTGCCAGGTGTTCTGTGATTGTCAGAGACTTTCCCAGAGCATGACAGGCAGGCTAGTGGCTCAAGGGGGCAGAGGCTCTGCATGGGCACTGTATAACACTGCCCAGATATGACTAAAAAATACATAGTCTCCTATAGGTTAGAGATCATATTGCTTGCACAACTGCCTGAGTTCCCTTATAAATCCCTTAAAAACCCCTAGACAAAGAGCCTTTGTGAGTGCTCCACTTAGGACTCCCTCCTGGCTAGCAGGAACTCTACTTCCTTGTCTTCGTATCTTTTAAATAAAGTTATATACACTCTGCCTCCTCTATCTACAGTTTCATTCTTTATCATCATGGTGCACAACCCCAGTGTTCCAGCATTAATATCATACTAAATGGGGAAGAGCTGAAGGATTTTCCTTTGAAATCAGGTACAAGGCAAGGTTGTCCACTCTTACCGCTCCTGCTCAATATATGACTTGAAACTTCAGCCAGAGCTATCAGGCAAGTGAAAGAAACAAAGAGGAAACATATAGGAAAGGAAGAAATCATATCATCCTTATCTGCAGATGATATAATCCTCTACACAAAAACCCCAAAAATTCCACCAAAAGACTCCTAGAATTAATAAGCAAATTCAGCAAAGTAACAGAGTACAAAACAAACACATGAAAATTAGTAGTGTTCCTGTACACCTATGGAGAAAGAAATAAAATAAGTCGTATCATTCACAATAGTGTCAAACAGTTAAATACCTTGTTATTAACTTACCAAGGAAATAAAAAAAATCCACAATAGAAGATCTAGTACTTGAAAAGAAAAGATTGAAGAGGATAGCAGAAAATTGAAGATGATCCCTAATCCCAGATAGACAGATCTAATACTGTCAAAACATCCATGCTACCAAAATTGATCAAGAGACTTTTTATAATCCTTCGCAAAATACCAATAACATTTTTAAAAGAACTAGAAATAAACAGTCCTAAAATTTATATGGATCTAGAAGAGGCCTAGAATAGCAAAAGCAACCATGGGCAAAAGGAGCAAAGCAAGAGTGATCTACAAAGCTACAGTGATAAAAACAGTATAGAACTTAGGTAAAACAGACACATGAATCAATGGAACAGGATAGAGCATACAGGAATAACCCCACAAGAATCACCAGTGTCTCCTGAGATTCGTACCATGTTGGAACTTAGGGTGCTGGGAAACCAAGCAACCAGCTTGCCTCCCTGGTAAGCCGCTGTGGTGTGGCAAGCTGCAGCTTCTCCAGGGGGGAAAACCACCAGGATCTCCTGAGATCCATGCCATGTTGGAACTTAGGGTGCTGGGAAACTAAGCAACCAGCTCGCCTCCCTGGCAAGCAGCTATGGTGTGGCAGGCTGCAGCCCCTCCAAGGGGAGAACCACCAGGATCTCCTGAGATCCATACCATGTTGGAACTTAGAGTGCTGGGAAACCAATCAACCAGCTCACCTCCCCGGTAAGTGGCTGTGGTGTGGCAGGCTGCGGCCCCTCCAGAGGGAGAATCACCAGTGGCTCCTGAGATCTGCAACATGTTGGAACTTAGGGTGCTGGGAGCCAAGAAACCAGCTCGCTTCCCTGCTAAGGAATAGTGAGCCTACCAGTTCATGGGCTGAGTCAAACATCCCACTTCCCCTGCCCTCCTTTAGAAAATGGGAACCAGAGATCTGAGCATCCCTTGGAAGTTGACCATATGCAATATGGCAAATAAGGGGGACTTCCTTCCACCATCTTTTTGAAGGCAAGTATTTTTACTATTGCTTTGCTTTAGTACTGCTGATTAATGGTACTGCTCTATTCAATACTGTGTTTCTTTCCTCACAGTGAAGCACTTCTTCATGTCTGTACCGTCTTTCCTTAAGGAGAATACTCCCTTTTTTTCCTGAGTAATTTGAAACAATCAAAATAAACCAAATTAATTCAATGTTAAATACAGATTCACATATAAAATATGTTCTTACTGATGAGATTTTATTTATGGGAAACACTTTTAAATGGTGAGCTTCACATCTGAGTTTCTATTTCCTACAAAGACATCCACTTTCTATTATGTACTACTCTTAGTGTCAAACTAGCCTGGTTTCACTTCTTTTTGGACAAACTTTGATTCTCTGGCCTATGCACTGTCTATATTTTCTCCCACCTAACTTTCAGCAAAACCTCAAACTATTCATTTTTTGCACACCAACATGAACAACTGAAAATTACTAGAGAAAATCAAGTCATTAGACTGATTGATTTAAAGTCATGAACAAAAAGCTCAATCAGACAAGCCAGTCTTAAGATGTCTTCAAAGTAAATTTACCTGCTTCTGTTTCATAAGTAAAGCTCCATCCTCAAACCACCTCCACCAATTTGCTCCATCTCATGTGTATCTGAATATATATCAAAACTATTCAGAAATTCCTTTATCTTTCTACCACCAAAGTGACAGTGCTTGCACTGGCATCTTCTCCACTGTCCTGTGAAGTTACAAGGGCGAATATGTGCTTCCTCTGATCAGAGACCCATCCTTTCACAAGTAATGTCTTCCATTACACTTCCTATAGAATTCCTGCTTTTTTTTCTTCATGCTCCTTATTGCAACAACCTGTCTTTTTTCTACTGGATTGTTCTTGTCAGTGTATGATAATGCTGAACTTATATTTTAACCCTTCCTTATTCCATATTCTTTTGTAACAGCCTCACTTACAGCATCTGTTTTACAGGAAAAATTCTTTTATTTATTTTTAGGAAAAATGCTTGAAAGGCGCCTTCATGAGTTTCCACTTAGTTCACTCAATTTAATTCTTTATTTTAACCTTTTCTACCTAATCAACATTTTCTATTCTTATAAACCTTTCAGGAACACTGAATTCAGTTGACCACTGCTATATTCTGGGACCATCACTCTTGTCTCTGTGACTTCACACTCTGGAGACAGGAAGCAGCTCCTAGGAGAGCCCTCAACGATTCCCACTTTCTACATGTCTTTGTGTGAGTCCTTCATCCTGCATGTGGACTAGACCTACAAACGTGATTCTACATAAACAGAATATGACAAAGGGTCTAGGATGATACTTCTGAAACTAGATTATTAACAAAATAAAACTCTGGCTTCCATACTGCTGACTCTCTTTTCACTGTTACAAGAACCATTTATAACCATATTATAAACTTCCCTATTGAAAGGACTATATGGAAAAAAAAAGAAGGAAATCTTCAGTCAACAGCAAGCAGGGAACTAGATCCTACCAACCACTATTTGCTGAGCCTGGAAGTGTGTCCTCCCTGAGTCTTAAGATGACTGTTACTCAAGCTAATATTTCAATTGTGGCCTGTGAGAGATCCTAGGCCAGAGGATCCCAGTAAACTGAGCTGACTTTTGATTCATAGAAATTGTTAGAAAATACTCATTGCTAAATCTTAAAAGAGTAATCTGTGATGTAGTCACATGTGGTTTATCACAGAGGTTGGCAAACTGTAGCCCATGGGCTAAATCTGGCTCAACATCTGTGCTTTTTTTTCTTGTACTAGCTCAAACCCAGTGCTATGCACATACAAGTGCTTTATTATACTGGTCTACATCCTCTGCCACCTGCTTTTGCACCACATGTGAGCTAAAAGAGTTTTTAACATTTAAGTAGCCTAAAAATTAAAAGGACAATATTTCATGAAATGTAAAATATATAAAATTCCAGTTGTGTCCATAAACAAGGCTTTGTTGGAACACAGTTGTGTATATCTGTTTATGTATTGGATGTGGTTGCTTTTATACCATTACTGCAGAATTAAGTAGTTGTGACAGGGGCCTTTTATGCAAAACCCCAAATATTTGACTCTTGAAGATATTCTATTTTTTTTCTCTATCACTTTTCTGGCTCTCTGCTTTCAATCTAAACAATGTGCTTTGTCTAGTTTTGTTCTAGGACCTAGTGGCTTCAAATGTCTATATGGGACTTCCGGGAGAACATGGCGGACAGATAACAGCAACTATCGGAGGCTCTCTGAAAGACTCGGCTCAGAAGCCAGGAATGGTGCGGACTAAGGAGACATAAGCAGGTGGAGATATGCTCTGCTGACTCAGGAACGAACTGGGCTGAGAGAAACCAACTTGGAATGCAGTCCTGGTGCTAAAACAGGAACAGAAAAGCCTCGGTGTGGAGGCTGGACCCCGCGCCATTGTAAGCCACGATTTGGGTTTCCCGCCGCGCGGCGGCTGGCTGCCTCTACAGTGGCTCGGCAAGGAGAGAGACGCGCAGAAGCTCTGTGAACGGAAGTCTGCGAACGGCAGAGAGGCGTGCACTGACTTGTGGTGAGGTGAGTGAGAGAAACTGACACTCTACCACAGTTTGACTCCAGCAGAGGACTTTCTGGGCCCGAGCAGTCCTGCGGGAGCAGGGCGCGGTGGCGACTCCAGCCACACATCCCCCTCTCGGGCGGGATTGGTGAAAAGTGCCTGGCCTGCGTGACGCTGCCGGCAGACCTGGTAGGCTGTCCCAACCCAGATCCCAGAGCCTGACGGTGGCCGGGAGGGGAGACGCGTAGGCTGCCTGGTCCGTAACTCCCTGGTGCGCAGCGGTGAGCCGGAACACCTAACTGGCGCAATACGATCAGGCTGTGGCTGACTGGGAGAGAAGCTGGGCCTCTTATATAAGCTTGCATATATAAGGAACAGAGAAGAAGAGGCAGCATGGGAAGAGGCAGCAACAAGAAAGGCCCCTCGGCCCCCAATTCTGAGAAACAGGCAATAGCAGACACCGCACCAATATACATAAGGCACCATATAGAGAGCCTCATAGACCAATTCAGGAATGAAGTTATCAACGACCTGAAGCTAGAAGTATGCAGAATAGTTAGAGAAATGCTAAGTACCACCCAAGAAAAAACAGGCGGTGGAATGGAAGAACAGAAAAAAAGGGGAGAATTGTCTGATGGAGAAAACAGAGAAAGCATAGAATACGTGAAACAGGTTCAAAGGGACTACCAAGATACTAAGAAGTCTATAGAAGACTGGCATAACAGCTTGAAAGAAACTAAGGACAGACTATCTGAACTGGAGGGCAGACTTGTAATATGGGAGAATGAAATGAAAAACTTCTTAAAAATAACAAAGAAACAAACAGCAATAATACAAAGACAAGAAGATGATAAGAGGATCCATAACTTAAGGATTAAGAACATAAAAGAAGAAGTAGGGACACAAACAAGTGAACTACAAAAGCTACTCACAGAAATAATCCAGGAGAATTTTCCTAATTTAGCAAAAGGTAAAGATACTCAGATGTATGAGGCATACAGGACCCCAGCTACCTACAACCCAAACAGAGCAACACCCAGGCATATAATAATCAAAATTCCAGAAATTCAATACAAGAACAGAATATTAAAAGCTGTCAGAGACAAGAAACAGACCACTTACAAGGGAACACCCATCAGAATTACAGCAGATTTCTCTGCACAAACCATCAAATCACGAAGAGCGTGGGGGGAAATAATTCAAGCTTTGAAAGATAATAATCTCCAGCCAAGATTGAGATATCCTGCACAACTGTCCCTGGAAATTGATGGAAAAACAAGGTGCTTCCAGGATAAAGAGGAACTGGGGGAATTTGCAACCACCAATTCAACTCTACAGAGAGTATTGCAGGATATTCTAAAAAAAGAAAAATACAAAGAATCCAGAAATAATGGCAGAGAGGCCACATTGAATGGAGCAGAGAACAAAATGAAGAAGACAAACTGACAGCTACTGACAGAAAAAGAGCTCAACAGAAACGAGGCAGAGAAGATTGGATGATTGGAACAGCTATTTTGGAGAAAATGACATCTTAATAGGTAATACTGATTTAGTATCATCTTGTTTTGAAGTCTCATCTAACTTTTGTCCTTCTGTCTCCAATGGTCTAAATAGGTTGTATCTTACTGGATTTTATTATGTACGATAGTATAAGCAAAAACCTTGTAAAGACAAGGAGATTATACAGAAACCATTATTCATTTTCTGTTAGTCGATTCTAAATACTCTGTAATGCTGTCATTCTCTTGAATGGTTTTACATTGTTTTGATATACTTAATGCTACAGTATACGAAGTTGTACTCAAGGATTTCAAAGAAAGAGACAATATGGTAACTACTTTTAGGTTAGGATTATCTGGTGGTGAATCACTATTCTGCTTAAATGGTTATGTTTTGATGTGCGCTGTTTTGCTGTTATGCCCTCTTTTATCTCAATCTCCACTCCATTATTTACTTTTTTATCTTTATCCTTTTAATTAAAGGAAAAAAATAGCAGGATATATTATAGCAACCCACTTTGACTTTTCATTACCTTGATTTAAAGCCCTGTATTACTCTCACCATCTGGTTTTTAACTGATGTTCCCCTATTCTGTTTTGCTGGATAGTATCAGGTTCGAAAGTTTAGGCATCAGCTGTGAAGATAATGAGATTCATTATGACGCCCATTCTTGTTGACTTTTATCTACTTTTGAAGACCTACAATGTCTCCAATGTTTTGGTTTTGTCGGTTTTATTCTTTACTGTTTTGTTCAATTATATTATAACTAATGATATAGGCAATTCTATTAGAGATAGCGGGAGGCATTATGGTAACCGTTGTTGATCACCTTGTATTATGTTTTTACATTATCTATTATGTCCACCCTTTTGACTTGACCGATTCTGTTCTGTTATGTCACATTTGGTTTTACTCTCTTCCAAAAAAGTAATAAGAACCGTGGGAGCAATGAAACCCAAAATGTGTAATAGTCATGGTACAAAAGAGAGGAAAAGAAAGTGCTCCAAACTATATAACTGCATGTATATTTAAGTGTATAAGATAGAAAATGATATCACAGAGTTTTATTGGATCATTGAACAGAACTGTTTGCAGTATCATTGTTGGAATGTCCACTTTACAAGCTTTAATTTTGTGACTTGAACAATTATTTCTAAGATGACAATATGTAATCCATTAACTAGTGATTTCCTACTGTTCATTTTTTTTCTGTAAATCTGTATAACTTGTACCCTTTCCCTGCTTTTTTTTCTTTTCTCCTTAAATAAAATTAAAAAAAGAATTATAAAAATGTCTATATGTATGTGTGTGTCTAGATAATATTTGAAAACATGGGAATGGTTTAGGGCTCTATCAATATATAAATATACAGCATATACAGCATATCAGGGAACCATCTGTGAGGCCCATAGGGAGTGAGAGTCTGTACCCAATGACCTGCCTACACCCAAGAGCTATCTCTGAGGCCTGCAGGGACCAGGAGTCCATGGCCAGTGACTCACAGTCATTCTAGATATCTAGGAAACCCTCAGTGAGGCCCATAGGGATTGGAAGCCTGTACCTAATGACCCACCTAGGAACCACCCCCGAGGCCTGCAGGGACAGGGAGTCTGTGCCTAGGGACTTGCACTCATCTGGGAAGTGAGGCCCACAGGCATTGGAAAGCTGTACTCACTGACCTGCCCAGACACAGGAACTGTAGGTGAGGCTCCTGGGGACTGGGAAGCTGCACCCAGTGACCTACTCACAGCGGATAATTGTTTCTGAGACCCACAGGGAATAAGAGTCTGTGCCCAGAAACCCTTAGTCATCTGGAAACCCTTGGTGAGACCTGCAGGGACTGGGAGTCTGTGCCTGCAGTCACTCAGGAACTCTTGGTGAGGCTCACAGACTGGGAGTCCACCCCTAGTGACCTACTCACACCTGGGAACTATCTCCAAAACCTATAGGAACTCTGAGTCTGCATCCAGAGACCTGCAGCCATTGGCAACCCTCAGTGAGGCCTGTTGCTGGATGGGCTGCCAGCATAGGAAGAATGAGGTCTTGACATCTGGCTGATTTAAAGGCTCATAGGAAAATGCCAAGATGAAAGAACAAAATGCAATCTCAAACTTCCATCCAGATTAAGTACAGGAGACACAGACAGGAATTAAAATGGAAATCACACATTTGAAATTTCTGAAATGACAGCAATGGAAGCAAAACACAACTCCAGGAAGTGGTAAAGGAAATCAGATCAGAAATAATATCTCAGATAAAAACAGAAATGATAAACACAATGTAAGAATTGGTGAGTATATCCAAAGAAGATAAAATAAAAAGAAGAGCATAGAAAAATAATGGAAACCTTGAGTAAACAGCACAGGAAACAATCAGAATCCATCAAACAGATTCATGGAAATATTCAGGAAATCAAAATTTCCTTTGAAAGCTGGAAAATCCTTATAAATGAAATTGAAGACATACTCACAGACCTTGAAGACCAGATTTCAGCTAGTGATCAGGGAGGGGAAGATCTCTTAAAAATAATAAGAAATCAGGAAATAAAAATTCAACAGCTGCAAGATGATGGAAAGAGAAACAATATAAGGCTGATAGGTGGTGGTAAAACAAATGACACAAAAAGATTATTTGCAAAAATAATAGCAGAAAATTTCCCAAACATGAGTTAAGAAACAGACATACAGATAAGTAAGGCATATCACTTATCCAATCAGCCATAACCAAAATAAATCTATACACTGACTGACATATAATAATCAATACCTGGGAACTCCAGCCAGTGGTGTGCAAGAGGCCAGGCTAGACCCGGGACCTTCCTGTGACTCCCACTGTCCCTGCAGACGACCTCACGGGACACAGGAACTCCAGCCAGTGGTGCGCATGGGGCTGGGCTAGACCTGGGTCCCTGTTGCAACTCCCCTGATCCCAGCAGTGAATTTTGCAGGATCCTGGAACTCTACCAGCAGCACATGTGGACTGGGCCAGAACCAGGCCCCTCCCATGTCCCTGTAGTCCTGGCCACCCACCTCAGGACCTAGGAACTCCAGCCCATGATGCGTGCCCCTGTAGTCCCATCACTGCCATTGGGGATCACCCCACTTCCTGGACCTAGCATTGCTGTTGATCTCTGGCTCCCACACCTTCCCCCAGAACCTAGGGCTGCAGTGGATTAACCATGCAGTATCAAGGGGAGACTCAGTAAGAACTCAGCAGGCTTCCATCAGTGAGGTGAGTTTGCCCCTAAAGTAGGAATGGAGTTTGCCAACTTCAGTGGGTAAACAGGAGCAACAGGGAAGCCACCTCCAGAAGTAGGCCATAGGTGAGCTTCACAAGTGGGTGCGTTGAGTCCTTCCTCCACACAGAGATTATCAGGTAGGTCAAGGAGGATGTCAGCAAGGCCTCCCCCAACCTGGAGAAAATTAAGGGGGACTATGGGACCCCAGAAACACAGTATGGTCCAAGCCAAGACAAACACTATAAATAGGGAGATCTAATGACTCTGAACAAACTGAAGACATAATAACAGCAGGAACTAGGGGTTGATTTCCATCAGTACTTCTAGCTTAGGAAGTAAGTACTTGTAAGCTTAGGAAGAATACAGGACTCACCCAACAGGCCATGCAAGAGGAATTCAGGTGACTTGCCTACCTCTTCATTGTGGGACCCAACCATTGGATAAACATCAACCTTACAGTAGGACCCCAAGATACACACTGCCAACAGCTGTCATTAGTGGGATTGAAGGACCAAATATTAACCCAAAAGGGGAAAATGGCAAAACAAAATGCAATCTTAAAAATCTAGTCTACCAGGAGCAAGTACAGGAGACACTGAAATAGAGGATTTCAAAAGTAACACACTGGAAATCTCTGAAAAGATAGCAAGTGAAATAAAAAAAAAAAAAACCAACTCCATGAGACTATAGAGGAAATCAAATTAGAAGTAATCTCTCATGTAAAAACAGAAATAACAACCTTAGTAAAGCAGTTGCTCAGTGCAGCTAGAGAAAAAATAGATAAAAATGTACAGGAACATGGGAAGCTGATTGAAACCTTGAATGAACAATATAGAAAACAAATAGAATTCATGAAACAAACTCAAAGAGACATCCAAGAAACAAACATTTCTACTGAAAGCTGGCAAAACCATTTAAATGAAGCTGAGGACAGAATTTTAGACCTTGAGGATAGGATCGCAATTAGTAATTATTAAAGGACAGAACTTTTGAAAATAACAAAGCAGCATGAAATGACAATCCAGCGGCTTCAAGATGATGCCAAGAGAAACAATATAAGGCTAATAGTCATCAGTGAAGATGCAGTAGTCAATGTAAATGATATAACTAAAATAGTCACAGAAGTCATAGCAGAAAATTTCACAAACATGGGAAAAAAACCTCATATGCAGATAAATGAGGCATATAGAACACCAAAAATCACAACCAACATAAATCCACACCCAGATATATAATAGTTAAGATCCCAGACATGCAGCATAAAAACAGAATACTAAAAGCTGTTAGAGAAAAGACACAAGTCATCTACAAAGGAAAACCCATTAGAATCATAGCAGACTTTTCAGTACAAACCCTCATGTCAAGACAAGCTTGGAGTGAGGTATTTCAAGCCCTGAAAGAAAACAACTTTCAACCCAGACTGATATACCCAGGAAAACTTTCATTCAAATGTAATGGAGAAACAATATACTTCTATGACAAAGAACAACTGAAGAAATTCATGTCCACCAAATCAACCATAGAAAGAGTATTGAAAGACATACTAGACAGAGATAAAAATGACTACAATCTCCAATAATAGAAAGAAACCATCAGGTAGGACAAGCAACTAAACAAGGGGGAAAAGTGGAAAGCAAACAACTGGAACATAAATGGCAAAGAAGAGCCAGTACATATCAGTTATATCCATAAATGTAAATGGCCTCAATTCACCTATCAAAAGAAACAGATTGACAGAATGGATCAAGAAACATGATTCCACAATATGCTGTATACAAGAAACACATCTAACCCAAAAGGAAACTCATAAATTAAAAGTCAAAGGATGGAAAACAGTATTCCATGCAACAGGAACCCAGAAAAAAGCAGGAGTAACTATTCTATTTGCACAGTGTCAACTTCAAACCTAAAATAATTAAAAGAAATAAAGAAGGTCATTACATACTCAGTGGAAAAATTCAAGAGGAAGAACTAACAATTATAAATATATATGCACCAAATATAGGAGCACCTAACTATGTAAGACTAATGGTCATGAAAAACCAAATACACAAGAACACAATTATAATGGGGAACCTTAATACCCCATTGTCACAAAGAGATAGATCAACTAGGCAAAAAGTGAGCAAAGAAATAATAGAATTGAATCATACTGGTGAGCAACTGAACATAGTAGATGTTTACAGAGTGTTCCACTCAACCACATCAGAATATACATACTTCTCAGCTGCACATAGGACATTCCCCAAAACAGACCATATATTATCCCATAAAACATTCTTAAGTAATTGCACAGGTACTGAAATTATCCCATGTGTAATATCTGACCGTAGAGCACTGAAATTGGAAATTAATGGCAAAGGAAACTACAAAACCTGCATAAATACATGGAAATTAAATAAATACCCTCTGAACAACTAGTGAGCTACAGATGAAATTAAAGAAATAAAGCAATACCCACAATTCAATGAAAATGCAGAAACAACATATTGTAATCTGTAGGATGCAATGAAAGCGGTCTTAAGAGGGAAATACACAGCAATAAATTGTCATATCAAGAAAACAGAATGAGTACAAATAAACAACCTAATACTTCATCTCAAGCTTCTAGAAAAAGAAGAGCAAGTTAAACCCAAAGCGCATAGAAGAGAGGAAATTGTAAAGATTAGAGCAGAAATCAATGCAACTGAAACTAAAAAAAAATACAAAGAATTAATGAATCAAAAAGCTGGTTTTTTGAGAGAATAAATAAAATTGACAAACTTCTAGCTAACCTTATCAAGAAACAAAAAACCCAAATTCACGCAATAAGGACTGAAAAGGGGAAAATTACTACAGATCCCATGGAAATTCAAAAGATCACGAATACCTACTTTGAAAATCTCTACTCACTTGAGTGGAAAATACAGAGGAAATTGACAGATTTCTAGAAACATATGAACTATCAAAGCTCAACCAAGAAGATATAGCAATTTTGATTAACCCAATATCAGCTATTGAAATTGAAAACATAATTAAAAACTTACCAACAAAGAAAAGCCTGGGTCCTGATGGATTCATGGCTGAATTCTACCAGAAATTTAGAGAAGATCTGATATTAATACTCCTTAAACTCCATGTAATTGAAAAGGAAGCAATCCTCCTTAAATCATTCCTGGAGGCAAGTATTACTACCAAAACCAGAGAAACACCCAACCAAAAAGGAGAACTATAGGCTAGTCTCACCAACGAACATTGATGCAAAGATTCTTAATAAAATACTGGCAAACAGAATGCAGCAAATCATCAAGAGGATTATACATCACGGCCAAGGGGGATTTAGTCCAGGAATGCAAGGATGGCTTAATATATGCAAATCAATAAATATAATACACCACATCCACAGAGCCAAAAATAAAAGCCACATGGTCATCTCAATCTATGCAGAAAAAGCTTTTGATAAAGTTCAACACATGTTCATGATAAAAACCCTTCAGAAACTTGGAATATATTGTGTCTATCTCAATCTCATAAAGGCTATCTATGACAAACCAACAGCCAATATCATACTAAATGGTCAAAAACTGAAAGCTTTCACTCTAAAATCAGGAACAAGACAAGGATGTCCACTATCACTACTCCTATTCAATATAGTTCTGGAAATACTAGCCAGAGCAATCAGACAAGAGAGAGAAATAAAAGGAATAAAGATAGGAAAGGAAGAAAACTATTACTATTTGCAGATGACATGATACTCTATATAGAAGATCCAAAAACTCCATTAAAAGACTACTTGAGGTAATAAACCAATTCAGCAGTATAGCTGGATACAAAGTCAATGCTAAAAAATCAATAGCATTCCTGTACACAAACAAAAAACTCATAGAGAGAGAGATAATGGAAATATTGCCTTTCATAGTAGCATCTAAAAAAATGAAATACTTAGGAATCAACCTAACTAAGAATGTAAAAGACCAATATGTTGAAAATTATGTTATGTTAAAAAAGGAGATTGAAGAGGATATTAGAAAATGGAAGGATATTGCTTGCTGTTGGCTAGGAAGAACCAACATGTAAAAATTGCTATACTACCCAAAACTGTTATACAGATTTTACACAATCCCATTCACATATTACCAATCAAAATACCATTAACATATCTCACAGATATAGAGAAAATACTCCTAAAATTCATTTGGAAACATAAAAAACCTAATAGCAAAGGCAATTCTAAGAACAACAGAAAGAAACCAAGCAGGATAAGCAACTAAACAGAGGGGAAAAAGTAGGGAACGAATTGCAGAAAGGTAACATGACAGAGATAAGCCAATACATACCAGTTATAACCATTAATGTAAATAGCCTCAACTTACCAATCCAAAAAAAAAAAAAAAACCCAAAACAACAGACGGGCAGATCACAAAACAAAATCCAACAATATACTTGTTAAGGGAAAACTTCACAAGGGAGAGATTAAAAATCATAAATATATATGCATCAAATATGGGAGCACCCAACTATGTAAGAGGAATATTCATAGACATGAAAAATCAAATCAGCAATTGTAATGGGGGATTTTAACATCCCATTGTCACAGATAGACAAAGTGAACAAAAAATCAGCAAAGAAATAATAGAACTGAATCAAATTTGTGAACAAATGGACTTAGTAGACATGTACAGAGTTTTCTACCCAACAATATCAGAATACTCATTATTCTCAGTTGCTCATAAAACATTCTCTAAAATATTCCCCACAATAACCCATAGGATATGCTAAAGTAAATGCAAAGGAATTGAAATGATCTCATGCATGTTATCTGATTATAATGCACTGAAATTAAAAATTAATGACAAAAGAAACCATAAAAGTTCCACAAACACAGAGAAATTAAATAGCATCCTATGAACAACCAATGGGTCACAGAGCAAATTAAAGAAGAAATCAAAAATATGTACAATCAAATGAAAATGCAAAATACAACTTACCAGAACCTGTGGGATGCAATGACAGCAGTCCTCAGAGGGAATTTACAGTGGTTAAATTAGTCAGATCAGGAAAACAGAACAAGCACAAATAAACAACCTAAAGCTGCACCTCAAACTTTTAGAAAAATAACAAGTCAAGCCCAAAGAAGAGAGGAAATTATAAAGGTCAGAGCAGAAATGAATGCAATTGAGACTAAGAAAGTAGTATGAAGAACTAATGAATTGAAAGCTGATTCTTTGAAAAAATAAATAAAATTGAAAACCCCTAGCCAACCTTATTAAAAAATGGAAAGAAAAAACTCAAATTCATTCAATAAGGAATGAAGATGGTGAAATTACTACAGATCCTGTGGAAATATATTAGATCATCAATACCTACTTTGAAAACCTTTACTCTCACAGGATAGAAAATACAGAAGAAATGGACAGATTCTTAGAAACGTATGAATTACCAAAGCTAGATCAAGAAAACAATGAAACTTCTGAATAACCTAATATTATTTAATGAAATTAAAAATATTATTTAAGGAAACTGAAAAAAATTAAAAACGTACCAATAAAAAAGCTCAAGTTCTGATGGATTCACAGATGAATTCTATAAGAAATTTAGAGATGATTTAATATCAATACTTTTCAAACTCTTTACTGAAATTTAAAGGGAAGCAATTCTCTTTAATTCATTCTGGGATACAAATGTTACCTTGATACCAAAACTGGATAAAGACTTAACAAAAAAAGAAAATCACAGGTCAATCTCTTTAATGAACAAAGATACAAAAATCCTCAATAAAATACTAGCAAACAGAATGCAGCAAATCATCAAGAAGATTATACACCATGACCAAGTGGGATTCATCCCAGGAATGCAGGGGTGGTTTAACATACTCAAAATAAATAAATGTAATACACATTAACAGAGTAAGGGCCAAAAATCACATGATCATCTCAATAGATGCAGAAAAAGCTTTTGATAAAGTCCAAAACTCATTCACAGTTAAAAACTCTAGAGAAAACTGCAATAGATGGTCTTAACCTCAATGTAATAAAAGCCATCTATGACAAACCAAAAGCCAACATCATAGTAAATGGTCAAAAACTGAAAGTTTTCACTCTAAAATCAGGAATAAGAAAAGACTGTCTACTATCACCACTCCTATTCAAATAGTTCTGGTAACATTAGCCAGAGGAATTACACAAGATAGAGAAACAAAAGGAATAATGATACAAAAGGAAAAAGTTAAATTATCATTATTCACAGATTACATGGTAAGCTACAAAGAACACACCAAAAACTCCACTAAAGACTTCTAGACTTAATAAGCATATTCAACAGTATAGCTTTGTACAAAGTAAATACTCAAAAGTCAATAGCATTCTTGTACACAAAAACAAAGTCACTGAAAAAGAAATTAGGGAAACCACACCCTTCACAATAACATCCAATACAATGAAATATTTAGGAATTAATCTAAAAAAAGATGTAAAAGATTTATACATTGAAAATTATAGTACTCTAGAGAAAGAAATTGAAGAGGAATTCAGAAAACAGAAAGGTATCCCTTGTTTATGGATAGGAAGAACATAGTAAAAATGGCCATACTTTCAAAATTGTTATACAGATATAATGCAAACCCAATCAAAATACCATTAGGATGTTTCACAGATCTAGAGAAAACATACCTAAAATTCATTTGGAAGCAGAAGAGACCTAGAATAGCAAAGGTAATCATGGGCAACAAAGGCAAGGCAGGAGGCATTATAATATGCCTCCCAGACTTGAAATTATACTACAAAGTTGCCATAATAAAATCAGCATGGTACTGGCAAAAACAGACCTGAGGATCAGTGGTACAGAACAAAGACACAGACACAATTACAAATATGCTTAGCCATCTTATCTTTGACAAAGGGCCAAACACATTCACTTGAAGAAAGATAGCCTCTTTAATAAGTGATACTAGAAAAACTCGCTTTTGTACATGCCAAAGACTGAAATTAGACACATGCCTATTACCATGCATTAAACTAAAGTCAAAATGGAACAAAGATCTAAATATTAAGACAGAAACACTAAACTTATTGGATGATAAAGTAGGTAGAAATCTTGAGGACATACAGATAGGCTTGAGAGTTCATGAACAAAAACCAAACTACATGGAAAGTACTTCAAAAAAATCAACAACTAGGATCTCACCTTACTAAAAAATTTCTGCACATCAAAATAAATCACCAACAGTGTGAAAATAAAACCCAAAGATCAGGAAATGATTTTTGCCAATGGTCACTCAAAGGACTTTTATCTAGACCACATAAAGAATTGAAAACAATCAGGCTCCTCAAATTTAAAGACCCAATCTAAAAAGGGGCATCTAAGATGAACACACAATTTTCAGATGAAGACATACAAATGGTAAATAAATATATGAAAAAAAAAGCTTAACATCATTGGTCATTCAAGAAATGTAAATTAAAACAACACTGAGATATCATCTCACTCCATAAAGAATGGCTAACATCAAGAAATTAATCAATAGCAAATGCTGGCGGGGCTGTGGGAAAAAAGGAGCTCTTCTCCACTGCTGGTGGTAGTGTAGACTAGTACAACCATGGTGGAAATCAGTATGGAGATTCCTCAAAAAATAGATTAGGGGTTCCATTCGACCCAGCTATTCCCCTTGATTTTTCCAGAATTGAAAATATCATGCTACAGTGATATATATGCATGTGTGTTTATATAGCACAATTTGTAATAGTCAAATATTAGAAACAACCCAAATGCCTATCAACTGAGGAATGAATAAAAATGTGATATTTTCATACAATGGAATACTACTCAGTTGTGAAGAAAATAAACTTGAGGCTTTTATAGGCAAATGAATGTAACTAGAAACCATACTCATAAGTGAAATAAATCAGATTTACATGTATAAACATTGTACTGTCTTGCTAGTGTAAAAAACATAAAGTAAATAAGACCCAAAAGTTACAATAGATATAGTAAAAGGAAAAGAAATTGCTCTAAGGGAAAGCATACTGTTTGATCAATCTTGTATGCCTGTATCTTGTAGTCTGAGCAATTACTTTGAGGATAATAATTTGCAATATAACAACCATGGTTAAATTCCTATCATTTTGTTTTGAAATCCTGTATCACCATTGTTTTTGTTGTTGTCATCATCATTTTGCTTTTGTTGCTGTTTTTTAATTGTTTCTTGATTTTTCTGTTTTTTTCTCCTTAAAATACCAATAAAATAAAAATAGATATATAGATACCATTAGATATATAGACAAAATTATAAATTATCTTAAATGTTATATACTATATAGTGTTCTCTATTTAATGTTTGTAGTTTATATCTAATAAACTTTTTAAGCTTAATGTGTCAAAAATACAAGTTCTTGGTTTTCTCCTACTTCCAAAAGCTGATTTTTTTCTGTTCTTGGCCATGTTCTACCCTCCCTTATGATTTAGCTAGACACTGCATGATCCTCAGTTTCTATTTCTCACCCTAAATGTATAATTTATAAGACCTCCATATTTTATTTTTAAAATATATTTTAAAATATACTTAGTACATGCATCTCACTAAGTTCCTAAATCTAGCATCTATTTCATATCACATTTTATAGCTATTATACTTAATTAAATGTATTTTCTATATCCTTAGAAATTAAACATTATGAGGACAGGGATCATTCTCTCATTCATGTATCCCCATGGTCTCCTCTATTGTAAGTATAAACCACACAGGAAATAAATATTTTTAAACAAATGTGATACATTTGGTCCAAAGAGGCTCTGTCTTAGAGCAGAACTTTACTTGGGATTAACTTCTCTGTGTGCACTTAGTTATTTTGGCAGAAAATGTAAAACAATTTAAAATTCCTCTGAAGCTACTATTTTGGTGTAAATGTTGGGGAATATGACAAAATTCATAATGCAATGTGCATCCTTGCTTTGGCCCAAAGCAGTAATTCAGGTCAAATTAGAAAATGTTTTAGGATTTTGAAATGAATGAGAGACACTTGTGACTTTAAAGACACTGAGCTAGTGAAAAACGGTTGAAAAGACTGCTGCTCAGCAGCATGCAGAATAATTTCCTCAAAATCTTTCAGCAGTCTCACATTTCACTTTGGTCCAAGCAGTAGAAGTGGAAAAGTGGTTAGAAATGGTCATAGCGCAAGTAATGCCAAAAAAGCTGAATGGCCTGGAAAGAAACTGGGAAGTTTCCCAGTTAGTTAGAGAAAAAAAGTCAGTAAAATAGAGCTTGAAGGTAGAATGTAGGGCACGGACAGGAGCAATGCTGGAGGCAAGGCACAATAATGCACAAAAAGGCAACCAGTGCCAACCCTAAAAGACATGGGCAGGAAAAGGAGGGCAGAAAAGCACATGTCCTGCTAGATCACAGTGGAAAACATATTTATAAATGTCTTTCAGAGGTGAGCCAGCTTTTCAGAATTTATTTCAAAATTGGCAGAGTATCTGGGGGCCAGAAGGAATATGAGTGAGTATAGAATTATATAAATTATATAAATAGAATTGGGTCTTGAATGCACCTCTTGATATACTGCTGTAATTTCTTTCTTTCTTTCTTTCTTTCTTTCTTTCTTTCTTTCTTTCTTTCTTTCTTTCTTTCTTTCTAACATCTTTGAATAGAAAAAAAACCTTGAGGATTAGGAGATAATCTGCCAAGTATCCTGAGTTGTGAGTGTTGGACAATGAAGAATCCACACAGCAGTTTCTGGGAAATATTTTTCTCCGGGTAACCAAACATGGTATCAGCTACATTTTCAGCAGGTTACTTAAAAGGCTACTACAATGATTCTTTTTAGTAGTTTTTCAGCTGAGAACAGAACCTACCTCCTCACAATCTCATTTTCTTTTTAAAGAGTTCTGGTTGCAGGAGCAGGTGCTCAGGCGCTGCCACGGAGAGGCCAGCAATTCATTGCTACGCACAGTTCATCAGACAAGGCCTATGAGGAGGCTTTTCTCACTTTTAAACACAGAGGCATCTCTCCATCCCAGAAGGAAGAATTCAGCTGATCTAAGGAATAGCAAAGAGTCTCTTCAGACTTCATTACAGAAGTCCAATTCTTAGTGGAGCAGCTGTTAAGTGTTTGCTGCTAAAAATACAAAAGATGTATCTGCCTGTTGTGTTTATTACTTTATAGAACTTGAGGAAGCTCACTAAACACACATCAAAAAAAGCATTGAGGTAATCAAAACATCTAAAGTCAAACAGGGAGAGGATAGAAATGAGAAACATACAGATCAAAAAGAGTTGCAGAAACTGAGCTCTAAGGTTAGCTTAAGTTCTTGGCAGCCGAAACACATTAGGAAACACAATGGGTTGTATAAGTCCCATGGCCTGATAAAACTAAGCACACTAATTCCTCAAGAGAGACAAGATTTGCTCAGATTTTAAATTCACAGAAGAATGAGTCCCACCACCTATGTAACTCTCAGAATCCCATTTCTATCATCACTGCCAGAAACCCAGCCCAAGCTGGATATCTCACATGGATTACCTTAACAGTCTAATTAATGTCCAGGTCTTGGTATTTTCCAGAATCCAGCAAGAGGAGCCTTTTAAAATGAAAATATGATCACATCTCATTGTTTTAAACACAAAGTCCAAAATCCTAAGTGCTGCATACTATCTGGCCCATTCTGTTTTTCTATCTAGTCCAGTGACAACATACACCTAAGGTACCTGCTTTGTTTGGCTGGTTCTCTTCCATTCTTTAATGACTCACACTCCCTGTTGTTTTAGCCCAGGATATCTCATGGGTCTTACTCATTTGACTTGAAGGCATTTGACTTTTCAATAATGTTCTTTCTTGGGTATCAGATTTCAGCCCAGTCCAAAGTGGTTCTTCAAGAATTTTATTATGTGTGATATTATAAACAAATTTTTAAAGGAAAATGAGATATTATAGTAGCCATTGTTCATTTTCTGTTATTTGGTTTTGAATGTCCTACAAAACTTTCATTCTCTTGAATGGTTTTATAGTATTTTGTTATGTTTGACATTATTGTGTGTGAAGGTATGCTCAACTATTTCAAAGAAAAGAGACATTATGGAAGCTACTGTTGACATCTGGTTGTCTTGTGAAGTGCTATGTGGCTTGCATTGTTCTGTTCCGATTTGCTTTGTTCTGTTCTTTTTTGTTTTATTCTCTTTAAAATAATAATAATAATAATAAAAGACTCTGCCACAAAAAGGCCGGGGCCTATTTGACCATTTTCAATTATTAAGCTCTTTTTCTTAAAATATCAGTAGTGTCTAATGACTAATTAAGTTAATTAAAGGATACAGAACCATCCTTATAAGCCTATTACCAGGTGTGAAAACAAGTGTCAAAGTGAACCTCTATGACACGTTTAAACATTTACTTGCAAGGAGACACAGAAACAGTCATAAATATGCTTTGTAAACTCAATGATGCTCTAGGGTTCTATCTTTTCAAGAGGATCCTGTTTGACAGACTCACTTAAAGAAATGTGACAGTGTTTCCAGTTCTGAAATGCTCCAGATATCCTAGTTTACTTGGTTACAAAAATTTCTTCAAGTCAGTGTCTGAACAGAGTGGTTCAGAATTAAACAATGAATTCTCTTTTGGAGAACATAGGCTTTCATGTAAAGATAGGAGTGCTTTTCTCCACATCTAAAATGCTGCTTACTGATCCAGTCAAAAGTTATTTATGATGACTACTGTAGTAACAAAAAGAAAATCTTCTGATGGTAACTGAAGATAAAAGCAATCAAGTGTTACAGAAGCCTCTTCTGGATTACTGGTTTTTGATTAAATGCCAACTAACTGGCCCCAAGGTCTGCATAACTTAGAGCTAAACAACATCTACATAGATCCCATTTCTTAGACTAAGGTATTTGAATATAAATTATTAACCACATTACAGATACATAGCATTCCAGAGTGCTAAAATAATACTGAAAGATAATTAAAACAGAATTTAGGCAACAGAGAGAAATGAATATATTTCTTAGACATAGTATCAAATGTATTTTTAACTTAACTATAGTTTTGACAAAATTGGAGAGACACATCAGTCAGAATTTTCAGTCGGGTATTTTCCTATGCATGCCAAAAAATTATTGCTTTGCTTTATGCACCAAATATGCTGGTGTTGTTGAAACTTAACAGTTAAAGCCTAGGAGAATATTTAGGCATTTGGTTGGACAGAGGACTGAGTAGTGAGTGGTGAAATTTTCCTAGAGCAGCAGCTGATGAAGGTCTCAGGGCTATAGCCAGGCATCAACCAAGTAGCCAGGCAGCACCAAGATCCATCTGAACAATAGTTTGGAAGACAATTTTGACCTGAGATATTTATTTTAAATGTAAATGTTCTTGCTTGGTTTTGATGATAAAAAATATTTTTTTGCTTAGTTTCCACAAAATCTTTTATTTTGAGCATTACTTCCAATCAGATGATATGTTATAAAGCTAATTTTGCACTACAGTTACCACATAAATTAGTGAGGATCTATATTTCATTATTATTGTCAGCTTCATTGTCAAGAGCCATATCACATGGTGACATATGTATCAAATTATTACCAAGTATCAAGCTATATGGAAAGTTCACATTTCATACAGGTGTTCACAGAATGTGCCAAACATATGGACTTTGAAGATCTTTCAATAAAAATATATTTAAATTTTATCTTCTTAGGAAAATGCTTCAGAAGACTCTTATATACAATCTTAAACTATCAGTTGGTGAAGAAGAAAAATACAAGGTCTATCCAGTACTGAAAATATGTATTCTGCAAAGGACTTTTATCAGTATAAAATATTGATATTATGCTTTTAATATCACAATATAAAAACAGTCAAATCTGACACACTAGGCTAGACTTAGAGATGTTGAAATTTTTGCTCTTCAAATCCATTAAACATGTATGCAGGTAAATAGTCATATGTTTGGTATAATGTAGACAATTTATTTGTCTTCTAGACTATAATTCCATTGTTTAAAAATTATACATATATTCATCACTAGGTAGATGTGTATTTGCTTGAGTGTTCATGAACAATTTCGAAAAAATATATAGGAAATTGTTAGTGAATTGTTAGTGGTTATTTTTGGGAAATAACTGATTAGATCTAAAGGATGTTTTCTGTTAATTTTAAAATGGAAGTTTAAAATATATAAAAGTGAAGAGAACCATTTAATAAACCAATAGACCATTACTAGCTTCAACAATCACAAACTTCCTATTACTCATCTAATTTATCACTTTCCAAGTCATGTGAATTGTTGAAAAAAAAATCCTAGTTATACCATTCCATGCAGTTATTTTAGACGTCAGCTTATTTTTCTGTACACTAAAGACTCTACTTTTAATTTTTTTCAAAGTATAACATACATTTTAGATCAAAGTGGGCAGAATCAGATTTTAAAGCTGAAACACCTAAACATGTACACAACAAATTATGGAAATCTAATTACCTGTTACATATTTTTCTTTGAACCTGTATGTTTAGTACCACATGACACACTAAATATTGATGTATTTTGGATTTACATAAAAAATTCTAGTCCTACATTAGATTTACAGTCAGCTTTCTCTCTCTTTTTTTTCTGTCTCTTTGAGACAGGGTTTAACTGTATGGTTCAGGATGGCCTTGAACCTCTTGCCTCAGCATCCCAAGTGCAGATACTATAGGTGTGCACCACCATATCCAGCCTTAGTCTATTTTTGGGGCTTATAATGAAAGTTTTACACAGCTTACTATAAAACAAATGCTAAAATTAAGTTTTAATAAACTACCAGGAATTTTTCTATATTAAAGTTCACCAGATTCATCTGGTTCTTTGTTTTTAGCTGGTTTAAAGACTCTTTAAAGAAAACTAACTACAATGCCGTTATTACATCTAAACAAAACATAACTTGTTCCATGTCTGGTCTGTTTCATATTATTGATCTATAACCTGATCCCTTTCAATCTGTAATAGTTCCCTCTTTCTTTTTCTTGTCATTTAACCATGAATCAGTTACTTGTTTCCTAGAATGTTCTGCATTTTGGTTTTTGGAGATTGTATCCCTAAGGAGTCATTTAGTACATTTCCCTATTCTGTGCATTTCCTGCAGGGTTTATCAGATACAAGTTTTTTTAGTGCGGTTTGTGGGGAGATTACTTCAAAGCTGGGATCTGGCTAGGTTAGGATGGTCCCAGTTGAATCAATTCCTCTCTCTTTCATGAGTTCTCTCATCTTCTACTGGGTTTATTCTCCCAGAAATTGCAAGAGTCCAAGAAAGGAAAGAGAAACACCCTAGTGTTTTTTGAAGCCTTTCCTTGCTGTGCTACGGCCAAGGCAAATCATGAATTGAGCTCAAAGTCAAACAGAGAGGTAACTACAGAATGTGGGTATAAAGAAGCCCATTAATTGGGACTACAAATAAAACTTCCCTCCCACACATAACTAATAATTTCTATAGATGAATTTCAAACACAGATCTCCTGCTGATCTGACTTTATTTCTTTTATTATCCACAGCTGCTTCACCAAGAAAATAAAAGTCATGAGGCAGAGACTCAATTTTTCTCTACCAATAACTCTTTAGGCATCTAGCTATTTTTCTTCCTTTTCATTCATGTAAAGACCAAACAGGTCTCAATCCTCTTGAACTACAGATCACAAGTTCTCCTGGCCCTCAATGACTTTGCCCTATAAAACACCTGCCTCATTTTTTGACCATCTGTTTTTCCTTGCAGAACCTCTTTTTTCCTCTCATCGTATAAATATTCCTGTCTTGCTTACTTTCACACCTTTTAGTGTTTCTCCTATGTTTCTTCAATCTCTACTTTGCCACTTTCTTTCCTCTCCTGGCTTTCACCTCTCCACAAACTGATTTGTGCCTCCCTTCTTCTCCATGTAAAAGTTCTTGACCAAGTCATCACGAATCAGGATACTTACATTTGGTCTGAGGCACCAACACAGTTAGTGTATTCATTAAGGCCAGAACAAACTGTAGAAACTAATTCCTAAATCTTGATGGCATTACCTGACAAAAGTTACTTTTCACCAATGTCATTTCTCCACATATCTTTGCTGATTGGCTTTGTATGTGGTGATAAAAGAGATTTGGAGTCCTTTCATTGTGGCTCCTCCATTTCCTAGAGACTTACTACAGTCCTCAGCTGGCCCCTGGCATTTGGCCACTGAAGAATAAAAAATCATGTAGAAAACCATGTAGACTGTTACAAGAGGTCAGATCTGAGGGATAAATAAAGCACTTCAATCCTTATTTCACTGGCCATAACACAACCTTGCAGGTCTGTTTGGATGCAAAAAGAAACTACTAGGCATACAGTCTTTTTTTTTATACCAAAGTCTGCCACCCTTTGCTGAAATTTCTCCCTTTTGCCTTCCATTACACCATTCCCTCTTGATTTGTCTTAGTTCATCCTGTGTTATCATAACACACTGAGTAATTTATAAAGAAATCAAATTTATCCTCCCATTTTTTGGGAGAATATCAAGGTGTTGGCATCTGGAAAGGACCTTCTAATGCTTCATCTTACAACAAAAGGCTGAACACAGGATGAAAGTCATCATGAGAGTCAACTTATAGCCTCAAACCCTTTTATAAAGAGTATAATCCATTCATGACAGTGAAGCTCTCCCGGCCTAATCACCATTGAAAACATAGCTGTTTCTGTCTTTGAATCCTGGCTGCTTATTTTTAGTCACTTTCGCAGTTCGCACTATCTGCTTAAATACCCTGATATTTTCTTGTAGATTCATTTCCTTTTCCATTACATATTCTCTCTCAAAGATTCCATAAGCCATCACAGTGCTCTCCATCTTTTTTCCCCAATCATTTCCCCACATTAAACCTACCTTTCTTTCTGTAAGCCCCTATCTAGGTAAGAGAAACTGTCGTAGTTACTTTTCTTGTTGCTGAGACAAAATACGTGACGACCAAAGTTAAAAGGGGGAAGTTTGTTTAGTTCATAGTTTTTGGAGGTTTCAGTCTATAATCAGCTGGTTCCAAGGCAAGACAGCATATGGCAGAGGGGTAACAGTTCATAGGGGCAGAAAATAATAAAGCCAACAAGAGAGTAAGAGAAGCCTTTTTGGCCCTTATATTATATCCAGTCTATCAGGATTAAGGTATTAGGGTGGTGCCAAGCCAATCAGTGGACTGACCCAGCAATCATCCACACTTAATCTCATCACCCTTAATCCCATCACTGCAGAATGAATCATTCGTATACTCTAGATTGAGCCAAAAAGACCCCATGACTGCACTATGCTTTGTGGAGACATCTACACATAAACTACAACACTACCTACTTATCAAAGCAGAACACTGAAAGTGATACTGCATCCATTCGCCATAATCAAAGTTTCTTAACCTCAGCACTATCATTATGAGCCAGTTATTTCCTTGTTGCATGAGCTTTCACGTGCACTGTGAAATGTTAAGCAGAATTCCTAACTCTATTTAATAGATGCCTCCAGAACATCCCTTCTCCAAGTTGTGTCATCCCACAAAATCTCCAGACATTGCCAAATGTCCCTTGAGGAATACATAATTGTCTCAGGGACTGCTCTATATCATCATCTAGGCTTACAGATTCCACCTTTATAACACTGTGCCTTCCATTTCATTCTTTTTGCCACTCATTTTGTTAAATATCACAGCATTTTGTATCTGGTGCAGAGGTGGAGCCAGCATACAGCATAAGTTGGGGAAGAAGGTGTGTCTTTTCTCTTTTATTCCGTTTGCTCTTGCCGTTTGCAATGGCCAAGAAGGCCTGCCCTGCCATGCCATCCTGCCTTGGAGCCAGCTAAACATGAACTGAAACTTCCAAGAGCTGTAAGAGATAAACCTGCCTTTGCTTCACTTTGGGCATCGAGTATTTTGTCTCAGCAATGAACGGAAAGTAACTAAGACACTCAGCAAATATTATACGTTCGGTAAAAATCTGTGCAGTAAATCAGTTAAGTGAATGGATCCTGGTAGTATACACCAGTCTTGAAAATCACTTCATTCCCATTGAGCATTAGGTGCTAAAATTGTCCATCAGATAAGAAAATATTTCCATCTTTATTAATTTATCTAACTATGCTAATTTTTGGAAAGGGTTGACCTTTTAAAAGTTTTGGACATAGCTAGGTATGGTGGTACATGCCTGTAATCCCAGAATTTGGGAGGCTGAGGCAGGAGGATCTAGAGTTTGAGACTAGCTAGTCTACAAAGTGAGCTCAAGGCCAGCCTGAACTGCATAGCGAGACTTTGTCACAAAAAGCCAAAAACAAAACAAACAAACAAAAAAGAACAAGAAAAACGTTTTAGACATAGTGTAAATGAAATACAAATCAAGGAAATGTATCTGAATAGTTTGTTAACTCCAGTCAAGTTTTTAAATAAACTGAAGCAAGGGACCATATTATTTTTAGAGCGAAGAGAAAAACTGCATGTGACTTCAAACTTTGCAGACACCCTTATAAAATCTTATTCTAAATAAATAAGTCTAAATTTGGGCAGGAAAGTGGCAACGAACTGTGTTAACTGACAACAACAACAACAACAAAAAGGCACAGTTTTAACACTCCATTGAAACAGTTTCCAAAACGAGATGCCTTTAAACTTGCCTTGTAGTTAAAAGGCCTTTAATTACACACAAAGCCTGTCCTGTCTTCACTTAGCGAACTGGTAATACATTAAAAATACTTAAATTTTCGGGGAAAGAGAGAGAAAAAGAGAGATGGAAGGAGAGAGGAGAGAGGGACAGAGACAGAGAGACTCAGAGACACAGAGATACGTTGCAGTCATAAAGAATGCTATATTTTCGTACCCATCTTTCTGCAGAAAAGGACCCAATTGTGAATGTCTAAGAGGATCTGGTATTGGCTTTTCTTCACTGGATGGTTGGGCAAAACCAACTTTAAATACATTCTCTTTCCTACACCAAAATTTATTTGATCATCTCGTCCCAAGAGAAGGAGCTGCAGACACCTCTTTCCTGAGTCTGTGCGTTGCAAGTTAGCAAATCTTATTAATAGTGCCCCGAAGTAAATCAGTGGAAACTGAAAAATTTGAGACCTCCCAAGAAAAATACATCTTTTCCCCTAAAATACAGGGGCCTCATATAATATGAGAATATACTACTTTTTAAAAAAACTTTTCAGCGGTACAACCCCAGGTCTTAGTATCATGGTCGAGTTTTCCTGACGCAGGGCGACTGTGTTCAAGTCCCCTGGGCGTGGACACTCCTCAGGTGACACCCAACCTAGGCGCGCCAGGGCTGCCCACGCGGGTACCCGGGATAGGAGGCGCGTCCCCGCCCACAGCACGCCCAACGCGGCGACCGCCGGCCTCGCGCCAGCCCGGCTGTGGGCTCCAGCGACACGGCCGCGGCTCACCCGCTGCGGGGGAACGAGAGCGCCCGTTTCACGTCGCCTCCACGCCCACCTCCTGCCGCCTGAGCCCCCTCCCTTTGCCACAGCGCCGACTCCCCTCGGGTTGCCCTCATTGTTGGCCGCGTCTGTCACTTTGCGGGCCGGGTGACATGAATAGATGGGCTGGACACACCTTCTGTCTTTCTAGAAAAAAACCCTAGCGACCCGCACAGACTCCCGGCGCTCCTAGAGCCTGCGCCGCCGCTCCAGGGGGCGCACAGGACCCCCCACCCCCACCCGCTCATTCCTCCCAGCCCTAAAAAGAACGCCCAACGCAAATAAATAATACCGGCCCACGCCCGCGGCGTCCTCGGCGCCCGTCCTCCCCGCCGGCTCGGCGCGCTCGGCCCGCGGAGGGCGGCGGCGGCGGCGGCGGGTTCGGTGCGCGGCGCGAGGGAGAGGCGGGCGCGACGGGCGCGCACCATGCTCCCCAGCGCCGTGGCGGCCCACGCCGGCGCCTACTGGGACGTGGTGGCCTCTTCTGCGCTGTTCAGCCTGCCGGCCACGCCGGGCTTCGGCAGCCTGGGCAAGAGTTTCCTGATCGAGAACTTGCTGCGGGTGAGCAGCGCCCCGGCGCACGGGCTGCCGCCGCCCCCGCCCCCGCCCCCGCCGCACGGCCCCGCGGCCGCCCTCGCCGCCGCCGCCGCCGCGGGCGCGCAGCTCCGGACCCTGCCCGCCAGCCCGGTGCCCTTCAAGCTGTGCCCCGCGGCCGGGCCGGTCAGCCCGGCTGGGCCGCCCTACGGCACGCGCTGGGCGTTCCAAGGGTTCAGCCCCTCGGCGGACGGCGCGAGGCTGCCCGGTCGCGCTCCGGAGGACCGGGACGGGGCCTTCCGGCCGTCGGCCCCAGGTGAGCCCACCCTGCGCGTCCTGGGGCCTGAGGTCGCCGACGAGCGCGCCGCGCCGGCCGGGACCTTCCCAGAGCGCGTCGGGCTGCGGAGGAGTTGGCGCGGCGGAGGAAGGAGGGAACCACTACTTTCCGCGATTCTTCTTCGCGCCACCCCACCTTCCAGTTTCCTTTCCGCCACCGTCTTTTTTTCTTCCCCTTCTTTCTCAAAAAGTGGTGGAGCTACCTTGAGTTTTTGGCCTTAATGGGGGACTCTGAGAGCGCCGGGCCCGAGCTGCCTGGGTTGGTTTCCCGGCGTCTCCCAAGTTCAGCGTCTGGCACCGCCCGCTCGCTCCTGTCCGACCACGCGACCGCGGGGATCGCACGGCGCCGGCCCTCGGGGCTGCTGCCACTTGCCGCGGCTACAGTTGGGTCGGTCAGGAAGCGCGCGAGGCAAGATCGGTGCTGGAAATGTGACCAGGTGTTTGGGTTTCTCTACTCACATTGCTGAGCGCATGAGGCGCAAAGAAACCAAAGCCGCCTTTTACTTGGTGCAGAGCTGGCCAAAAAGCAGCTGAGCTGGCAACTGAAGTACGAAGTTCACCAATCCACGGACATTTACCAAAAGAAGGATTTATTTTAATTACTGTGTGTAAGCTAACAAGTGGGATTGGAAGGAGGAAGACAGTTGAGTCAAATATTAGGTAGAGTTTATGCAAGAGTTGTTGAAATTAGTGGTAATAAAAAGGAAAATTCTCTTAGAGCCTCAGAAACTGAAATCCAGTTGGATTAATTTTTTCGGGGAGAGGGTGTGCTTCGTCCTTAGATGGTCTTAGCTCATTCTTTTAATCCCAATGGGTTTGTCTAGAATGACTAATAGACGCTTTTTCAGCAGTTTCCATTGTCCTAGCAAACGGCCGGATCAAATTTATTGCTAATGGCTTTATAGAATTTAACATGTTTAGAACCTGTTGTGTTCTTTCAGCTTGAAATGGTTACTAACAGAATGGAACGAATATAATTATATGAACATGGGTCTCAATTCACATAGTGTAAAACCTAAATGGTAGGAAGCCTTTTTTGTACCGTGGGAGAGGAACATATACATCAGAGGTGAGGGTTGTGTGCCTTAGTAGTAGACCACTCTTCTTTTTGAAATATTAGGAAAATTAGAAGTGTATAAAATATGCTCACATAGACAAGAATTAGTACGTCTCATATAAATAACATTTTCAAGATGGTTTGGTATTTGCATTAACTTGGTGGCTTGACATTGAGTTCATAGAAATTACTTTTTAGGAATTCTTAAATTGTTCATATTAGCTTCACAGCAATGAAAGATCACTTAATTTAAAATTCTGCACATTTTACTGATTAAGTAAACCTATGGGAATCAAATGCAGATAGTTTCATAACCCTAAATTTAATTTCTTATACTTATTTCCTTCAAAATACTGCAATTAGTGGGTAAAGGTTTTAAAAATTAGTTTATTTTAAGACCATATTCTTGTATACTTATTAAAATCTGCAAATACAAAAGTGATTTTTTGAATAAGAAAGTGTAGGACTTTATATTTTCTTTCAGAATGAAAGTGGCTACTTTACCAAGTATTTTATTCAGTTCTAATTGAAGATTTGATACACTCTTAGATTTTCGTTTGACAAACAGCCCACTGTTTCAAAAAGCATTTTTGTGGAGAGTATATGTAATTTTTGAAAGGAAAAAAAGTACTGGAAAAGGAAAAAACCCTGTAAATTTATTCTCATAAATATGTTGTTAAAAATGAGAATTTACATGCATTTATTTTTCTAATTTACCAAATAATGTGATTTTCTGAATATTACCCCAGTTTTATTTAATGACAGATTCTTGCCTTACTAGTTGTGGTAGTTCCTTTGTTCAGTGTTGAGTTAGGAAATTATAATGGGTGTTGACAATTTTAGCTGTTGCCCCGAAATTAGGTGAGGATGAAACAGTGGTTGATCTCTGGAGAACATAAACAATATAGAAAAGTTATTGTTTTCAAACAGCAATAATACTTTCATAATAATAATAAACACCCAATTCAGATCCTTTAGGAACTAACTTACAAGGGTATCATAAAATACAATTTAAAAAATCTTTAGCATATTGACTACCCACTTTTCTCTCAACCTTAATTTGAGCACACCAGTCTAAATGTTGCATAAGAAAACCCCAGAGTGAAATGCATGGTGAAATACAGACTTACTTCAAATGTAGGGGGTTTATGCCACCACATGTATTTGGGCTTTTTGTTGTGGTTACCTGTTCTTAAAGACACCACCTGTTTCATTCACTCAGAAAATGCTTACTGAGGCCTTGTAATGTGTCAGGCTCTATTCTAGACCGTTGGCTTAATCACTGAACAAAACAAGGCTGCCTCCGTCCTTGAGGAGCTTACAGTCTATGTTCTGTCACACTTTATAGGTTACCAGTTATTTTCAGAGTTGTTAGTTTTTTGAAACTTCAGAATAGGCCAGCCAGGTAACTGACAGGACTCTATAGTTTCTTTCTTCTTCAATAAAAAAATTGCTTCACTTGTTTATTTTGTTTTGCATTCAAAGTACCACTTTAAATTATCTGTGGACTTGGAAAAATGGAAAAAGTGCTTTAGTCTTATCTTTAGTCTTATACCTTAGATTATGCTTTCTCTATTTGAAACTAATGAGGAGCAATGGGATAACTAATTACATTTTTGATCTCCATAATAAATCAGGTTGTGATTTTGTGTCTCAGCATGTAAGCAAACAAATGTGAAAAGTGCTAACAGTTAAAGGGTAGCACATCTTTACATGAGAGATATAAGTATAGCTATCAAGTGCTTCATCCCTGAAAACTGGAAACAGAGTATATAGAGCAAGAAAAGGAGTACTCTAGAAGAAAGGTTTATTCTATCATCTTTCTTCAAAATAAGTGAAACAAAGTTTTGCTTTTTAAAAACGTGTTATTTAAAATATGGTAGAAAATATTTGACATTAAAATAATTGTTCTATGGAAACTACTTTTGCTGCATACAAAAAGATTAGAAAGTAAATATTCATTCTAGACAAGTGAGTTGATATGCTCTTAGTCTTTTTACCAAGAATATTGAACTTACAGTACAGAAATGGTAGATCCATAGTACTTTTCCTATGACCAAGGTAGAGTTTTTCCTACCATTAATACCTAGTGTGTCTTCCGGCTTCTTATTTACCTCCTAATTCCATGTACTGTTTACATAATAATCCTTGAGTCTCTCTGAAACTATGTGCACTTACATTGTACATTCAAAATGGTAGTTTTATTCCTCTTTACAAAAATATGTGGAAAGTGTGAAATAAAATAGCTTCTCGTTCATTTTGGGTTCTTGGGAGAGAAAGGAAGTGGATCTGTGTTCATTGTGGTGGTTCGAGGCAAACTGTCAACTTTTTGATTTGATTGAAGCTAGAGTTTGTCAGTTTTGTTGCTAAATAATGCTATAGATTTGTTCTGACAAATTAAAACTTCAGAATCTTGAATGTTGCTGATGCTGACCCAGAAGCAGAATAGTGAGCGTTGGAGATTCAGAATAGGACAATGATGTGATCCGTTTGAGCCATTCTTGGTTCTGGCCATCACCCCAACCATCGTTTAGTGGAATTTTAACTACTCCTAGACTCACGTTTTTAATATATTTGTATACAGTATGTCTTTGTAGGTAACTGTTATTTATCTTTCTGTTGAGGAGATAGAATACCTGATACGAACAGTTTAAGGTAGCTGGATATGGTGGTACACATTTGTAATCCCCAGCGCTCCAGGAGACTGAGACAGGAGGATTGCAAGTTTGAACCTAAATCTGAGTGACTTGGTAAGACTTTGTCTCAAAACTTGAAAAATAAAAAAGGGCTGGGAATGTTGCTCAATGGCAAGGGCCTGAATTCATTCCCCAGTACCCTCCCCCTCAAAACAAAACCAGTCAAAACTCACCAACCCCCCCCCCCAAGAAAACCTCACCACAGTCAAAACAACAACAAATAATAGTAGCACAAGCAAAACTTAAAGAGGAAGATTTGTTTTGGTTCATGGTTTCAAAGGTTTCAGTCTATGGCTGGCTGGCTCTAAGGCAGAAGGGTGGCAGCAGAAATCCACTCACCTCATGGCACCTGGGAAACAGAGCAGGGATGAGCAGAGAAAGAGGAAGGGACTAAGTGGACCCAGTGACTCAGCGCCACCTCCTCCAGCATGTTAGCACCCTCCTGATTCAGTTATGGCCTAGAGGCCTACCTCTGAGGACTTGAGACTTTAGGAGTACATTAAACCTCACAACCGTGACATTAACTTGTATCGTTAACTTCTACATAAATCATTCTGTGAAGAAGTTACTATGTGATCCATAAGTTAATCGACACCTCCAGATGCCAGGAGAAGTTCTTGTAGTCAATAGAAATACAGAACAGGCATGACCTTCACTTTTCGGTGTGAAACGAATTAGCACACTTCTTACACAATGATGTCTGAGCTGCAGCTACTGTACTGTGGAGTAGCAATGTACATGCGTTCGGTTTGCCTCCATCCACCCTACTACCTGTCCATTCCTAACACATGGTTCTGTGCTTTGTTCTAATAAGTGAATATCAATCTGGTAATTTGTATTGAAGTTACTGAGTTTAACAATAAAACAAGAGTAATCCAAAAGACAGATAGGAATATTTTAGAATTTTTTATTCACCTTAGGGATTTGAGGTTTCAGAGGTATGGTGTTTTAAAAACCCTAGAAATGTATGTTTAGTCATATTAGAATTTAAACATTAACTTTGACTAGCTTCGAGGTTATGCTTTGTAATAATGGTATATGTAAAGGGCAATTTAAAGGGATTACCGAGGGTGATTTTATGTGTGTGTGCATGTGTTGTGTGTGTGTGTGGTGCTCTGGAAGGAATCTAGCACCTTCTCACATATGCAAGATTTGCTCCACCATTGAGCTGCAGCCCCAGTCCTTTATATTTGTTCTCCATCATTGTGGTGCAGACGCTAAAACTGGTCTTTATTTCTCTTTGAGTGGGCCACCTTCTTCCTGTCTTGTGTTCACCAGAGAAAAATTTTTTGAGACAGGGTCTCACTGTGTAGTTCAGAGTGGCCTTGAGTTCACTATGTAGTCCAGGCTGGTCTTGAACTCAAAGTGATCCTCTTGCCTCAGCCTCTCCAGTGCTAGGATTATAGACCATACCTGGTAAAAATTGTTTTTGTGTATATGTGTCAGAATACTTTATGGTTAAATTTGTTGCTAAGCAATGATAGAAATTGACAGTGAAGGAGCTTGCACATTTTTTTTTTGTTTAATTGTGTTCATAAAATGCTTTGAGATTCTTTGAGTATGAAAATTTTCACAGAAGTGAAATGTTACTAGCTTTAAAATATTTAAACCAATGTGTTTTTATGTAGGAGTGGTGGTCAACATTTCACTTACTCCTCACTCGATATACTTTCTACCACCATATTTCTTTTGCCGATATTGTCTATAACTTGGGAATCCATCTTCTTTTGAGGGAATTTGATTTGAAGTCCTTAAAGTTTTCTTTTACTTCCAGTGATTTTATTTACAACAAAAGCATGCAACTTTTAAAGCAGTTTAAATTACTAAATTTTCATTGAAGTGCACCTGAAGTCTGGCCAGGAGTAAAAAGGCAGGCTGTAGAATGAAACAATATGATTATTATCTAGGAATGCTTGTTAGAATCCTTATTTAAAACTGCTTTAGATTATATTTCTATTTTATACTCTCAGTAAGAAATTGGATTTTTGCTGTAACACATAACATGCTTACCAGACTTTTGTATATTTTATTCCAAAATGTTTTATTTCACTTTCAGTAATGTTTCCCTTTTTAATGAAATCTCTCCCTTTCATTCTTTTTAGCCTCCAGTGAATACTTAACTTGGAAATGCTAAGTGATTGATCACTTTGTATAAAGTTACCATAACTGACTTCATTTTTAATAGCATTATTCATTTTGTCAGCCAGCTATTTTTTATGAATATTTTAGGGTCATATTTTTGTGAGTTATATGAACAGTAAATTTGAGGCACTAAAATTCTCCCTGAAGACAAAGATTGGAAAGCCTCTGTAACTTTTTTAGACTTTTCTTTCAGTACCAGAAAAAGGAAAGAAAGTAAGAGTTAAATATTTGTCATCTTGTTTATAAATACTCCAGAGATGAGCTAGGTTTTTCAGTTTTCTTTCACATGTTCAGGCATAATGTTAATACAACCTTAATCTGATTAATTGTAAATGATCATGAGAAACAGAATATATAAAAGGTACATTTCTACAGGTTGTCTTGAGAAGTCTCCACATGTTTCATTCTCTCAAACTTTATATCTCGAATTATTTCTAAATTAAAATACAGGGAGTCAGTAAGTTATTCTTTGAGAAATTTATGTATGTTAACAAGAGAATAAAATCATGAATACTGTCAGATTTTTAATAGACTAACCTGAGGCTGGATTAAACTGAGCCAGTTCGGTAGTTATGTTGGGTCTGAAACAAAAAGCTTGATTCTTCAAGACAGGAACAAGATCACACCTATTTGTTTACATATTTTCTATAGGAGCTTTGCATTACAGATCAAATAGTTGTAATAAAGACTTCCTGGCTCACAAAGCCTATTTATTTTCTGGTTCTTTGTAATAAAAATTTAACAGTGCTTTCTCCAGAGCAAAAATGGCAATTTGAGTACATTTTAAGATACTATATAATTTTCTGAGATGGGTTTAGCAGCACTTTTATAATTTTTAAAGTCTACATTGAAGCCTATGATCTCTCTATTACTGATTTGTATGACCCTAAACAAATTCACATAACCTCATTAAGCCTCTGTTTCCTCCTGATGCTCACATTTTAAAATAAGGAAACAGAGGCTTATTGCAACTTTACAGGATTCCAAGTGAGAATCACTTATAAGAGAAAATACTGATTGTTTTTTTTTAAGTATGTGCAAGTTTGAGGCCAGCCTGAGCTACATAGCGAGGCCCTGTTTAAAAAAACAAAAAGATGAACAGATGATTAGAGTCAGCAGTCGACTTTCAAGCGCATACTTCAAAAACCCATTGATCAGAAACAGGAAAAGATGCGAAAGACTTCTTTCCACTATTTTACCGTAAGCAACATATTGATAGATAGGGTACTGCTTTTAGAAGTAGAGTTTTGAAAGTTACAGGTAACATCTTTTGATAGTGTAATCTCTTCACCGACATTTTGTAATGAAGAGTAGGACATGCATTCAGTTTTATCAGCACTGTCTGTGTAAACTCCAAGGGCGAAGCAGCCAAAATGATACATGACCCCGAACACCCAGAAGCCAGATCCATCTTCTGGTTGATGTTGTTAGGAGTGACTGCATGATACTGGTGAAAGTGTCCAAGTGCTTTGCCTACCTGTTGCTGCAGCGCAGTGTTACTGCAGTAGGTCCCCTGCCTCTTGATGCCCTTTCTTACTGCACTACGTCTCAACCTCTACTGCCAGATAAATTTTTCTGTAAGAAACATCTTTGTCATTTCCCAAACTATTGAGGAAAACCTAAATTATCCCTTTTGACTTCAGATCAAACGAAAACTCTCACCTTGTTCCGTAAGACCTTCATTCTGTTAGCTACATTTAACTCTTTTGGCCACACTGCTTAATGTTCATCCCTTCCACTTCATTCCAGTAGCCAGCCTGGTCTCCTGAACCCGTCCTACTCTTCCCCACCATCTTTACTTCTGTGCTTTATTTGTGACCTTTCCTTCCTAGAGTGCTTTCTTTCCCTTTTCATTCAAAGTATTTTACAAGTAGAGGTCCAAATTATGATATTTCTTCTGCTTAAAGCCTCCTCTGACCAAGTCTTCATAACATTATTTTCTTTTAACCTGCTTTTCTGTTTCAGCAGAAGTTTGGATCATATTGATTCATTTTGTATGTTGTCTTGGTACTGATCTCAAATTATATAATACTAGCAAGAGGAAAGGCTAACATTTATTGAGTTACCTACTGGTAGCAGGCACTGTTTATGTTTTTTCCAGTGATCTTAATCAGATGACGTTATGATCACCTGTGGAATTAGAGAAAAATTCCTGATAGGGAACTCAGTGACAGTCAGTCTGATTTAACCCCATTGGTGTGAGGGTCAGGAATCTTTATCTTGGAAAGTTGTCCAGATGATTCTACTATGTATTCAGGGCTAAGAACTACTGATTAGGGAAACACACTTATTGTGGAGTGCCTCAGGTTTGAAAAAACAAAATTCAAAATGGATCACTGAGAAATTTACATTTTTTTAAAAAAAATCAGATTCAATGTTGTAAGTTAAGGAACATAAAATATCTTCCAGGAAGGAAAACTGTTTTTTTCATTTCTGCAGTTCTAGCACACAGTGAAGTATTTGGTGCTTGATAGGCAATACATATTATCTGTGTTGACTTAAAAGAACAGAAGCAAACAAGAATCAAGCAAGTAGACATTGCACTTTATTTTCTCATGATTGATCTGTGCTAAAACATTAAGAACTTGTGGTTTTCTGTCTAAAATATTGAGTCAGAAAATGTTGACTTCTGTGTTTCCTGATGAATAGAAGGATAACAGATAAATTTATCTAATTTGTTTTCTTTGCTGATTGAGGCAAGACTTGCAATTGGATCACATAAATGAATTACTTCTACACTGTGTGACAAAGTAAATCAAACCTCATTAGATACTTAATATTTCTCAGATCTAACTACTCAAAACAGGTATTTGCCATTCTTTCCAACTTTGTATTTGGTTGCACCTTCTCCAGATAATCCATTCACTTGTGTATTATTTTCAGGTTGAAAATTTTAGATTGCTTTATTCCCAGGAACTCTGTACCTGGCACTTTATGGAGATTATTAAAAACCATCCTTTTGAAATTATTTAATTCCCTGTTATTTTCTTCCAGCAAGGTTTTATTTTTCACTCTGTGCCTTAACATCTTGGAACCTTCTGTCATGCCTCATGACATGCTCCCCAATCCATGTAGCATTGTGGGGAGCCCTAAAATTTTTTCAAGGTTATATTAGTGATCTTTAGTATTCTATCTTTGCAACATCACAAATCAGTACCACTTTCGCCTTTGGATTCAGAGAGGGTCTGGTTTAATTTCAAAAAATTTAAGTCATTTTGTAGTAAGTTGCAAGTTTTCCAAAGTCACGGGGAGATATGTTTGTTGGTGGGTTATGGAGTATCTTGAAATGCTGAACTCATAGAGACTGGCATCATGCTATATCGCCTAACTCGTGTATTTTTTCCATAGGAATGTCCATTTGTTTTTCGCCCATGAAAACCTTGGGAGATGTGTTCATTTTCTAGGCTCTAGCTTTGAATAACTTAAGAGAGTCTGTGCATGAAATCCCTCACCTTCATGGCTAATATCAAATGATTATACTAAAACTTGTATTGTTTTTCTTGCTCAATTTTAACATTTGCTAAAAGTAGTCATAATCACATTTCAGGTACATGTCTTTTATGAGCTCGAATGCTAATGAGTATGTGAAAGAGCATGTGTCAAATTCATGGCATAAAGTATAGTGAGCACCTCTTAGATATTACTATTGTGACTGTCATTCAGTAAGCCATTCCTAGCATGGTAAATCACTGGACAAATACATCTATATTGCCTTGATGCGGCTTAAAATGCATATCATCTGGGATTAATTTGTCTTTTTTCTCCCTGACTTTGTTTTTTAAGAACCTCTTCAAAGTAATTTGTAAGGGTTAACAAAGTTTTCATACATCTGTCAACTTGTCACTTTGTTTTCAGCAAGCTTGAATTTCCTCTTTTGCTCATTACTTTAAAAAAATACAAACTTTACAAATGCTAAAAGTCTAACACATTTTAAAGTACATCATATTTATATAATTAGTTTTTTTGACCATTTAACACTCCTGCAATCACAAATTCAGATGGATTAGCATTTGACTTATGTCAGAGTAGGAGCACGGGAAAAAAAGGAGCACTTAATTGGAATTTCACAGTGATTTCCACATAAATCAGTTTAAACAAGGTGTTTTAATGTATAGCAATCAGGAATTGACTAATCTGTGTAAGTATGTGTGTCAAGAGATAATTTAAAGAGGTGGAGAAACCCTACACAATAGAACTCCAAGCCTGGTCATGTCACAAAGTGTGAAAGCTCATTCTTTAGCCAAAACTAGAGCTGTTATTGTAGATTTCGTTTATATTTTTGTACACAAACTGTGAAAACTGCCTTTTTGGTCAGAACTCTCACAAGAGGTAATATATAGCAGTATAACAGACTGTTGAATTAAAGCTGTTTTATGGTTAGATTTAATACTAAAGCCAGACAGCTTCAAATCACTTTCATCACAAATGAATTTAAGGGATCACTTGTCTCAAATAAAGGATTATTTTTTAATCCTTTACTTTTCCATTTTTAAGGCTGGAGCTAAATCAAGAAACATTTTGGATAGAATGGGAAAAGTTATTTATGTATATTTTTTCATTGTTATTTTAATGATATAGTATATAGTCTTATTTTCTATATTCTGTATTGAGCAACAATTTGCAAAAATACTTTTTGGTATTTCCAGCTAACATGGTAAATATTTAATTTTATATACATAATGCAATATTACAAGATCATTTTCTTTTTTTCTTCTACCTCAAAAAAACTAAAAAGGAAAGAGTGAGTGTAACAGTACAATAACTATGACTTAATTATTTGTAAAATGTTTATTTTGGGGGAAATGCATTAGGTAAGAGAAAAGCTATTATAATGAGCAACTTTTAAGCTTAGAAATATATTTCCATTTTTAAAAGTAACACATAGATATATAGTAATGGAAATATTGGTCTGCCTAAATCTTACCATCCTCTTGTAGTTTAAAGTAAAATCCAAATGAAATGATTTATCACTTTTATGATGGTTTTATAGTCAATGTTAGAACATTTTATGGCTATGAAACTTAAGAAATTTACTGAACTTTTTAACTCCCCAAATATTCTCTCCATATCTTTGTTTTGTTGCCTTATTTTCAAAACAGTACTAAAACGAACACTTTATTCTTTGGAAACTCAAATATTAAATAAAAAGTTGCTTTTATAATGCTTGCAATTTTAAGACCTTACATCCTGTTTTGATACATCCTGTAAAGAAATTGATGAGGGACTGGGATATAGCTCAGTGACATAGCGCCTGCCTGGGAAGCAAAAGGTCCTGAGTTTGATTCCAGGTATAAAAAAAAAAAAAAAAAAAAAAAAAGAAATTGATGAAAACAAGTCCATACTTCTCATTTGATTGGAATTTTAAGTCTAACATTACTGTGTTCTTTGAAAGAGTATATAACCATATCAAAACAGCATTTTCTAATGTTACTAAGAAAAAAATTTCCATTTGAATGTGAAGGGAGAATAATAAAAATGTTTATTTTGAACTCATGTTTTAAATTTGAAACTCATCAGTTTTAGTAGGTACCATATTTCAGGGTGTGTTGGCTTTTTGTTGTTGTTATTTATTCATTTATTTATTTTAATGTCCTGGGGATCAAACTTGAGGCCTTTATGCTGAGCTACGTCCCTAACCCTTTTAAGCATGCTTAAATTTTTAGACAAGGTTTTGTCAAGTTACTAGTTGCTTAGGATGGGCTTGAACTTGATTCTTCTGCCTCACTCTTTCAAAATCTTGGAATTACAGGTGTGGGCCACCATCCCCTGCTAGGCATTAATTTTTGATCCTCATTTTTTCCCTAGGAAAATCAGAGAAATTTGTAGTTTATTTCTTCAATTACTGAATTTCTTCCATTACTGAAAATTGGGCTAGTTTTTAATGTGTTAGGTACTCTGCTGGGTATGTAATGATAAAATCAAGTGTCCCCCTTTAGGAAATCTTAACCCATACCTATATTGTATTAAAACCATTGTATTAAAGCACATGATGTATTTGAGGCACTTAAACCAAATCTTGGCACATAGTGAGTTCTCAATAAAGGACAGTTATTATTCATAGTACATGACGTTCTTTATAGCTGTTTTTCATGTACTGAGGAATGGAGGTTAAAATTTTATCTAAAATATTAAATTCTAATGAAGTGATTTATCATTTCTATGTTGGTATGTCAAAATAGCAGAACTCATAATAACCTCAAAAAATTTGTAAAACATTTTGAACACCAAAATGTCTTGTTTTTCATACCTTTGCTAAAAGAGATATCTTTTGAAAATTTATGAATAACATAAAAATAAAATGAGAGGAACAGAATTATGTGGAAATTCACTATATAGCAAACACAAATGCTTTTGGATTAATTTTATATTTTTCTTGAGATAAAATGTTATTTTTAAAATACTTCAAAATATGTAAATAAGATCAGAAACAGCATTCTTGTTACACAACTACACAGTAAATTAACTGTTGGCAACTTGGTATTCCAAGTAACTCTATATTTCAAGTAACCTGAACATAACATTAAAGCAATATAATATCTTTAAAAATTTAATGTAAGCTTATAACATTAAAATAGTTTTTGGAAAGTAAATATTTAGAGGAATTTAATATAATCCATAGTCACATGAGTCTATTTAAATTAAAGTTAATTTAGATTAAGAATTCAGTTATCTTGTCACATTAGGCACACCTCAGAGCTTAGTCAGTGTGTGTGACTAGTCGGTATCGCTTTAGATAAGGTAGAACACTTCCATCATCACAGATTGTTCTTGGATAGTGTTGCTGTAGGACTGTTAGATACTTACTATTTATAATTATGACCACACCAACTAGGAAGCATGGTGGATGATAGTGTGAGTCTTTCTACCGTATCTTCCAAATATTGATGCAATTATTTGGCAAGCACTTTGGCCAATTATGGGTACTTAAAATGACTTTCAGTAAAAGTTATAACTGAGTAAAGTCTGAGGAAATGAAGTCCTTTTTACTCGATTACATTCAAGAAACTAAAATGTTGAATATTGTCTGAAAGAAATGGTTAATCATCAAGATCAATGCTTTTTCCACAGTGCCTTCCAAACCCTTTTTTCTGAGTGCTCCGCCGTTCTACTCTTCGTGCTGCGGTGGGTCCTGTCGGCGTCCTGTGTCCCCCACTGCCTTTCCAAGTAAGTTTTTAATGCTTCATCAGCAATGCCTCAGCTATTCTGTAAGCCAGAGCAGCAGGATTTAATGTGCTCAGGGAAGCTAATTGGTAATGCAGTGGCAAGGAGCTAATTCCTCACTAAAAATCACAGGGATCCTATTCAGGAGGTTTCCAGAGATTTATCAAATCTCAACACAGTGAGCAATTGTGAGTGGTTTCTAATGGCATTGAAACCCAGGGCTGACACACCAAGGCAAGCCACTTGTTTCCCATTTGACATAAAAGATCTCACAGGGACCAGTTTGGCTCTCTCTGAAACATGTAGCAGCACTCTAAAGAACAGGAAAAAATAACAAGTAAGAAATTATGTTGTGTAAAACTTCTACCCAGTTTAAAAAGTGACACAGAAAGTCACTAGAGTTCTGTGGAAAATAATTACAAATTGTCAAGATCATAAAAGGATAAGTCCTGTTTATCTCTAGAAAAAAACCAACCAGAGCTGTGGGAAAGGTTTCCAAGGGAACGTTAGAAAACATAAAAACCGAAGTTTTGTAGTCTGGAAGTAGAATGAGAATGACACACTTTCCAAAACTTATGGTACAGGCGCGCACATGTGAATGCAAAACTCACATTGCTCTTGAGATATCTAGGTAGAATAATAATCTGTCGGCAGAGAATTTGAGGTTATGATAAAGCAGTCCAGTGGAAAGATGCATTTATTTATTTCAACTGCCCAAGAGGAAAAAAAAATTGCACATCGAGGTTAACAGCTCTGTCAGGTGACAAGTGAGGTGTCGAGCCAGAGTAGAGCCCAGAGCTCCATCACAGTTCAGTTCAGATTGCTGCTGCGTCTATGTCTGTGTTTTATGAATGTTTCTGGAGAGCAGTCGCTCAGCAGAATGGTTCCTGACAAGTGAGGCAGCAAATACTGGCAGTTTAATGAGCTGCGAGTTTCTGAGCATCTCTTTAAGGGGGCTGATACTTTCCCACAGAGCACTTTACATGACTGGGACCTGGCCACAATGGGTGACAGACCCGTGACCAATCTTCACTTTTACTTGACTCATCCACACGCGACCTCACCACGATTTTTCACTCTGCAGATGAACTTTAGGAGCCATTTCACATGGAAAAGACTTGGGCAAGGGTCAGTTGCCCTTTTGTATGGTCATAAAGTGAGGCTCTGTGTGTCAGTCTTTTCTCCTGTCTCACATTCCAAGTGAATTTCTGGACATCATTTAAAGCACTTGACTGAAAAATAAAGCAGTGAATGAAACTGACTTTTATAGACTCATTCTAGCTCATCTTCCCATATAACTCTGTCCACCTGAAAAGGGATTTAGTGGATGAGCTGAGTGTATACAGGGACTTGCTGAATGCATAGGGCCTATTATCAACTGTGGGGATTGTTTATTAACCAAGACTGATACACTACTATTTTTGAAGTGACCTATTGTCCATTTAACTAGAATGTATTGAATTTAAATACAAAAATAGAAACCGTGACTAAACCTTTTACTTGCTCCTTCAAGGTGGTCTGCTATGAGGGTGATTGAAAACTGTTGTGCAAATTAAGGAAACATTTATCACCGTATATTAGAGTGTAAGGTAAAGACTTTGGGAGTGGAGGCTCAAAACCTAAATATCTGACATCTTATCATTGTGGCTTCTCTGCGGAATTAAATGTTTTCTGTTAGATTTCAAGAGAGGAGACTGAAATTGGTCTCACACTCAGTTTGGTTTATTTCACCTTGATGTAATACATCTTATAAATCTCTAGTGGTACAGTTCAGATAAAGGGAAATGTGACAAAAATAACAGGTGACCATATTTATATATGTGTGTGTATTATTATTTTATAGTGGTATTTTAAGACTTTAAAAAAGTTGCATCAGTTTAGTTGCTAGAATACATAAAAAGTAATACTAAAAATATTTCCTCGATAACTTCATCTTCTGTGCTGCTTTAAAAATTACTTTAAGCAGGTGTCATTTTCTTCCATCTATTTCTTAACCCTTCCTACTTGGTGCCTTTTGCATAACTGTTGTAAATTAAGGTATTTGTCCTTGGAGGTATAAAGCCCTACATTTATCTTTTAAAAATAATCATACAAGTGGAAAGTCAGTGTAGTTCAAATCAGGGATAGAAAGTGCTGCCTTTGGACTGTCTCCATTTCTAAAGTTGGCATTTAAAAAGTTTAACATACCACAAGTGTTTTTAATAAATATCTGTATCTCATATTATTAGTTGTAGCTCTGAAATGAATTTCTTATTTTTCATTTGTAATATTCATTCATACTGGCAGCAACTAATAATAAAATAGTGGATATCATGCTGTCAATAAGGAATTTTACATAAATAACCATGATACCAAAGACAGTTAATGAGGTTTACATCTGTACAATCTTTTTTTTCTTCCTTTTTTTTTTTTGGTAATCTTTTTTTTCTAAAGGTTTTACTAGATTTTTTTAAAACTAAGGGTGAAATTTATGCCCAACATTTTAAATTATTTTCCATTGCACATAAGAAGGAAAATGAACTGTCCAAGTCAACTTATATTAAGCTTCAATTCAGACAGCCAAAATTTAAGTTTATACTAAAATTTTTAATAACTGATAAATCAGTGGCTCTCATCATTGTTTCACAATGTTGATTTTACCATCCAAAAGTATAGAATCAGATGAACACATTTGTAACAGTGTAGCTGAAATATATTTTTGACACTTTACATGAGTCATTTGTTTAATATGGATTCAGTTTTTCCTCTTAGATTTATTGTCAGTTCCTTATTGCAATGTGGAAACAATCATTCATTCAGTGCCCTTCTCACATGCAGTAAATGCTTTAATAGGCTATTAAAGCTCAACCCTTACAGTGGAGAAAATTAAAAGGCAGTGGTCAAAGTTTCTCCCTCCCCCAAAGCAGTGCATGGAAAATCTGTTATTATATGCATAAGGTTCTTTTCAAAATAACACATTTCTCAGTTAAAATTAAAGGTAAAATTGTGGAGATTAATGCAGATAGTAACTTTTAGGAAAAAATCATCTGAAAAACATAGGCATCTTAATTATGTAGGCCAGCTAATTGAATTAATCAGAAAATTATCTCATTTTGTCTTTGAGTACCCAACTTGAATTTGACCTTTTAAGACTTTTATACCTTAAAAGACAACACTTCAATTTGGAGCAACATCATGAAAATCTGAGCAGGGAAAATATTCCTGTGGGACAAACTACTCTGTTTTCTTGGGAGATGAACTTGTTTGAGTTTTTTTTTAAAATCATTTTCCTTTCTTGTTAAGATTTGAGAGAATGTTTGACTTCAGGGTTTTGTTGAAAGTAGTGGCAAGGCACAGTTATTTTTATTGGGCATTTAGGTTGTTTCTGTGAATTTCACTGTCAAAGATGGAAAATGCTGTAATTAGTGTTCTTGTCACCTGACCTGGCTGTTTGTTTGACCGCTTTCAGCTGGAGTTGTGAGTGGACCATATGAAAACCACAAAACCCACACAAATCCTCCTATATATCAATGTATATATAGATACGGATATTTAGATATAGTTCTCTCAGTAAAGGGCTCAAGGGAATCCTTTTTTTTATAATATAGAAGCCCAATTATATTGTACGAAACATTTAGATTTGTTCAAAAGTTGAATATAGGTATTGACTTCCTGAAAGTGAAGGGCAGGTAGGTGTTCCATAGATAAATGACATTCAGTCAACCAAAAAGAATGTTTGGAGGAGTCAGAGACTCAAAGACAAGAGATTTTCCAAATTGATGGCTCTATTCAGCAGTTCTAGGGAGGCAGTGAAAGTATTGGGGTAGCCTTCCTAGAATGGAGTTCCCTTTTCCCCCAGATATTCGGTCCAGAGGGTGATGGGCTGCTTAGCAATCCAAAGTGCTTGTCCTTGATTTTGTCTTAATTGCTTTGCCTGAGCATGACGTGAAATGTAATAGGGTGGCTTGTAAAGCGCTGATTTTAGCTTCCCATTAAAGAAGTATGCACATCTGATATAGGGGAAGGTGAGAATAGGCCGAGTGGAGCAAAGCAGGAAAGGAATGTCCTGACAGGGCATGAGGATGTTGGGTTGTCCTTTTAGCAGCTGTCCATGCACACAAAGGAGCTGACAGTCCTTTCTCTGGGTCAGATTTTCTATACCTGTTCAGTTCTGAAGACCCACTTTAGAAGATACATGAGCAAACTCACAGAAAAACCAGTTAAGAGATAGATATCCACTAAAACAATGAAAGCTCTCTGTGACTAGTTAGCAATCCTGAAAGGACTTGAACAGTTGACCTGGAGACAAGAAATGATAGGGAGTACATGATAGCTACCTTTAAATTAGATATACTGTATAAAATGTACATATAAATAATAAAATTAGCACTAATGAGTAGAATTTAGAGGAAGTTAACCTTGAGCTTGATATATGGGAAACATAGCAAATCAAGCTTTGTGATACAGACATATGTAGTATCTTAAATAGTAGAGGTCTCAGGATAAACTTTTCTTTCTCTAAACTTCATGTCCACTGAAACTACACACACACACACACACACACACACACATACTGAAAATGAGAGTAAGGAAGCTCTTCATGGGAGAGAAGATCCTGAGAGTAGCAGATGAGAAGTTTCAATTGTTGCTGCATGAAAAGATGAGCCCACAGACAAGACCTGCTCCTCACTGGAGGAGAGTGTCCCCAGGCAGAAAAGACACACACTGGAAGGTTTGAGATAACACAGATTTGAGGAAACAGTTAATGGAAGCTGATGACATTTTAGCCGATTTGTTGTAAAGACCTGGGGACAGACGGCCTCTTGGCTCTTTCAGTTCTGAGAAAACTGAGGGTCTTGAGGGTCCCTTAAAAGGATGAAAGAATTTCGTTTCTGAAAAGGCTGGTAGCCTCCATCTTGAGTAGTCTTAAACGGGAGCCTGGGGTAGGTCTTGATTCAGTGATGCTTCATGCACTTGATATTATCTCTGTCCCTACAAATTCAGAGGAGCACTGAGGTGTGCATTAGTTTCAAATACGAAAAACTGAAAAGGCAGAAAGAACCTGATTTATGAGGAGCAGGTTACCTGTAGCAACACTTGGCCTGCTGTGTCTCAAGTAGCCCAGATGGAGAGTGAAGCCTGGAATGGAACACGATCAGACAGAAGGCCAAGGACCACTGCAGGGCTAGAGGCTATCATCAGGCAGACAGTAACGGTGTGCACATGCGCTACAGAAACCTGCACAGGGCTTCCGGAAGCACAGGGGAAAGGACATATTGGACACAAGAAACTGCCTCAAGTGGAATTAGAAAGCCAGAGATTCAAATGAGTATAGATAAGTCTAAACATGGCACAGATTACTGCTGTACTTCATGGGACAGGATACTGTTGGAATGTTGTGGAAGAAAGACAGGGAAGAGCAGCAGCTGTTTACTCATGGGTTGATTTCTAGAATGACAAAGTCCCTTTTTGTTATGACTGGCTGGCTGGCTGATACAACTAAAACTACCCTGTCTTTAGCATTAAAACCTGCTTTCTGGAAGTCACCACAGTATGGAGAGGTGATGGCTACTCTCACTCTCTAGTGGTGCTTGCTCTGTCTCTCTCCTCCTCTCAGCAGTATTGTGCATGCATAGTGCACTTCCATTTTCATGTCCTTCACTAGGCCCTACACACGGAGTGTGTCAGGAGGACAGCAGTGGAGACGCATCTCAGGATCCAGAGAATCATGCCTTTGAGAAGTTTTCTGTCTCGGGTCATTGTGCCACTTCAATGACTCTCCCTGCTTCTCTTTGACCTCTCCATCCCCTTACAACTTTGAAAATCTTTGATCGCATTTTAAAGGAGCTCAGTCTACTTTGGTATGTGTCCTCAACTATACAATGTAACTTTCCAGAGCCTCTGTTCCTATGGAAAAACAGGAGGATAATACCTACCTTTGCGGTTTAAAGATTACATGACATAGTGTATGAGATTGGCACATACCTAAACACCTATGGAGTCCCACGTATGTATGGAAGATGCGTTATAAAATAATGATATTCTCAAATTGATAGAAACTGTAGCACCTTGAATTGGTTGCCTCAGCTATTAAAGCCTCATCTATGCTGAAGCCTTGTGTTTCTTGTTTTAAAAATTTTATTTAAAGAGAAAAAAAGCAAAACAGAAAAAATGGTAGACGTAATACAGAATTTCAAAAATATGAACAGTAAGAAATCACTAGTTGGTAGATTACATTTGGTCATCTTAGAAATAGTTGTTCAAGTTACAAAATTAAAGTATACAAAATAGACATTCAAATAGTGAACAGCAAACAGTTCTGTTCAATGATCCAACAAAAACTTAGTAATATGGTTATTTATCTTACACACTTAAACATACATGCAGTTATATCCTTTAGAGCACTTTCTTTTCCACTCTTTTTTACAGTAACAATTACACATTTTGGGTTTTATTACTCTTACAGTTATTACATTTTTTTGAAGAGAATGAAACCAAATGTGACAAAACAAAACAGAGTCAGTCAAAACAAAAGGATGGACATAATACATGATGTAAAAATAAAATACAAGGTGATCAACAGTGGTTACCATAATGCCTCTTGCTATCTTCAAAAGAATTGCCCATATCAGGTATAAAAATATTGAACAAAACAGTAGAGAGAAAAACCAATAAAAATGAAACATTGGACACATTACAAGACTTCAAAAGAAGATAATATTTAAACCAGAATCGGTATCATAGTGAATTTTATTGTCTTCAAAATAGGTGCCTATACCTTCAGACTTGATACTAGCAAACAAAGCAGAATAGAGTAAAATTAGTCAAAACAAGACAGTGAAAGCAATACAGGGCTTCAAAATCAAGTTAATAGGAAATCAAAAATGGTTGCCATAATATATCCTGCAATCTTTGGAATAGCTGTCTATGCCATCAAATCTAATACAAGAAGACAAACTGGAACAGAATAAAACCAAACTAAACAGAAAAATGAAAACAATATGGGTTTCAAATCATGATAAATGGTTAACAATGGCCAATGCCTTTCCTTTTTAGACAATCCCTTCCCTTTCACTTTCACGGGGTGCATTGTACATTTTGCATCTCACAACCTCCTTTAGCTTTTAGATTAGGGAGGCAACCTGCTCTTAACCTAAGTGATTTTGAACCTTTTTACCCCTGAGCACAATCTCAAGTTGTATCCACTTACCTAAAAGAGCCTCAAGGGTTTTTTTTTCCTTTGTAGCTGAGTAGTTTTCCATTGTATAAAAGTGTTACAGCTTTCCAGCCAATCTGCAGCTGATGGGCAAGCTACCCCCACGTCTATCTGTTTCCCTGTCACACAGAGCATTGTTTTCTCATCTTTGACTTTCAGTCTATAAATTCTCTTTTGGGTTAATTGTATTTCTTATATAGAGCACATTGATTAGCATGACCTTGTCTTTTTTTTTTCTTTTTTCTTTTTGTTTTTACTGGTACCAGGGATCAAACTCAGGACCATGTGCTTGTAAGGCAGGCGCTTATGCCACTGAGCTAAATCCCCAACCCCATATAGAGCATATTGATAGACCCTATGTCCTGATCACTCTGTCTGTGTTCCTTTTTATTGGTGAATCAAGGCCATCCATATTAGTGGTTATAGCCATCCTTCTCTGTCTCATCTCTGCCATATTATTTTTCTACCGTTGATTGTCTACTTTCCCCTTCATTCCACTGTCTGCCCGGTTCAGTGAGCTACCTCTGCCACTGTTCCTGAAACCATGGTCTTTTTCCTCTCTCTCTAGAATGTCCTTCAGTATTTTTGGTAGAGTTGGTTTTGTGGTCATGAATTCCCCCAGTTCCTCTTTGTCATGGAAGTATCTTGTTTCTCCATTAACTTTGAGAAATAGTTTTTCAGGGTACATCAATCTGGGTTGGAGATTATTTTCTTTCAGGTTTTGGAATATTTCGCTCCAAGCTCTTCTTGATTTGAAAGTTTGTGTTGAGAAGTCTGCCATGATTCTCATGGGTTTTCCTTTATAGGTGATTTGTTTCTTTTCTCTGACAGCTTTTAATATTCTATTCTTGTGTTGACTTTCTGGGATCTTGATTATTACATGTCTGGGTGTAGATCTATTTTGGTTATAGCTGGCTGGAGTTCTGTATACCTCATATATCTGAGTATCATTTCCTTTTCCTATGCTTGGAAAGTTCTCTTTAATTATTTCTGTAAATGGCCTTTGTGTTTACCCTTCTTCTTCACTTACATTTTTTATTCTTAAGTTATAGTTCATCTTGTCATCTTCTAGCTTTTGTATTGTTACTTCCTAGTTCCTTGCTGGTTTTTAAGAAATCTTTCCTTTTGCGATTGCAAGCTGCAAATCTGTCTTCAAGGTTTGATAGTCTATCTTTAGTTTCTTTCAAGCAGTTTTGCCAGCTTTCAATGGAGTTTTTAATTTCCTGATAATCGCTTTGAATCTGTTTCATGTGTTCTAAATCTTTTTTATATTCTTTATTGAAGGTTTCCTTCCTTTTTCTATGCTCCTCTATTCTTTCATCTGTGTCTTCATTAGAGATGCTTAGCAATTCTTTTATTATGTTTTTCATATCTTCTTGTATCTGCATAGTAGTTCTATTTTAAGTTCTTTTATAGCTTCATGGAGTTGTTTCTTTATTTCAGTTGCTGTTGCTTCAAAAACTACAGGTGTGCAACTTCTGATCTCTTCTGTGTTTACATCTGTTGGACCAGTACTGCTTGGAGGCCAGAGACTGCCTTTTGCTTCTTCCTTTTGTCATGTTCCTAGTTTCTTCCAGACAAGTAGGTATCAGGGGTCCCTGGCACTTCCTATATTGGTTATAATTACTCTGAAGTGTGTTGGGTAGGTATTTCTGCTGTTTGCTGCTTTCCCAATCTGCTGGTGGCTACTAGAGTATAAGCAGGGGTGGGGCAGGCTGGCCCCTCCCTTCTGAGCTGGTTAACCACAGGGAGTCTTCACCACCTTAGTGTGTTCCGGGTGGTTGGGTTGGTTAGGGATATCTTTAGGGAAACCTTGGCAGTGGCTATTGGACTGTGCAGAGAGGTGAGACTCAGTCCAAGCAATTTCTACCAGTCTGCTCCAAGCTAGGAGTGGCTGAACAAAGCCAGCTGCAGTTTTGTCTCTATGAAGCCTTGTATTTCATATCTACTTTTTTTTTTAATTTGCTGTCACTTGGAAGCCTTCATACAAGTCAGATATTTGTCATGAATGTAGGGATGCTTGGAGGTGTTTGTTTATGGCTTTTCAGTAGCTCCTGAGAGATTTTTAAGTCACCAGGAAGTTCTTGAAGTTCATTTATGTGTTTTGCCAGGTGTAAATTTGGGTTTGCAGGTGTAGAAGGTATAAAAATGATGTGAGTTTGTCCATGTGACGGTTAGATCCAGAGAAAGCTTGTAAAAGACTCATGGGGAACACAGAGGAGTAGAACAGATGATAATAATGGCAGCACTGCAGTATATTTCTTGTAGGAACTCGGGGCACGTCATTTTAGGGAAACAAGCACAGTTTGTGTATGGAAACAATGTGAATAGAACTAGCCAGGGAGAAAACAATCTTCCTATCTTTGTTATATTCCTGGATTATTCATTTGTGTGTTCTTGTTTATTTTAGGCCACTGAAATCTGAGAACCAGACCCGTTACATAACAGCTATTCTGTGTCTTCCCATTAGTGTTTGAGGTCCATTTTCCATGAGTGCTTCCATGATTTTAGTATGCATTTCCCATGTTGGTAAGAAATAATGCATTTATAGATTTCCTTGAAGGGTATCTGCTTTCTCTTCACTTAAAATTAACTATTATGAAATGCTGTGGGTTGCTATTAGAAATCTCAGGAGCATTTAAGTGAGTATTATTTTCCCATTTTACTTTAACAGGAGGGTGTTGATGAAGAAGGGGTTAAATTGAGTAGAATCATGAGCCTTACTAATAAACTACTTAGAAAATAAATGCGGATACTTTTCTGTTAACCTTTGTAGGTTTGCGAATTTCTTTTAGACTTACTATATGAGTTTTAACAACTCAAAATATTTACCTTTCTAAAATCCTAGCTTGATCTTCTGGAGAGGTTTTGCCTATCAAATTATAACCTGAATTCTTTCAGTCTCCCTTGGCTGTAATCTACCTTCCTAGTTTATCTCCTGTATTCTTCCAAGTTATATCCTGAAATAGCAGTTTGTGTGAGATTCCTAGCCTCATCCTGCTTCATACTTGTCCTCGTATGTCGTTAGTGTTTTATCTTGCCCAAGATTGTCAGCTGAGAGATTGGTCTGCTAATGCATACTGTGTGTCAGGACCTGCTCTGGCAGCCGGTATGCTTTATATCCAGTGTTCCATACGCCTTCTCTGCTGTGGCCTGCAGGACTCATGTCACTGTAGTTGGCTGTTGGTATCTTTTTGGGGTTTCTTTTTACCTTCAGGATGGGCTGGATTCACTTTTTCTTGTCACTCAGTAGCAGCTCAACAACTCTGCCAAATTATTCCTAAAGGGCTACTATGATATTTGCTTGTTTCCATTAGAAAATAGAATCAAACACTTAGAATGCAGGTAGTGGGACATAAATTATTTGTGCTTACTTCTATAACAGATTATTTTAGTGTTATTTTTCCCTTTTCAGTTTTTTATTTAGTTTATTTTTTAATTAGTTGTGAGCATAATACATTATCTTATTTGTCATGCTTTAAAAAATATAATGTAAATTTTTTGCTTGTTCCTGCCTGATCTTTGCAGTTCTCATCTTTAATGGTTCTTTTTAAAGTTTTACTAGTTGGATAGTTTGCTTACATATTTCTTTTCCTTGGGATATTTCATGGTTTTCTCCTAATTTTTAATACTTAAGTCTGTAATAAGTTGGATTGGATATGTTTACAAGTTAAGAATGCCAGAATGGAGGGTAGATAGAGCCAGGAACTGAGGTCAGGTGGTCTTGGTGCCAGTTGAGCTTTGAGTCCTTTGTGCAGTTTTGGACCTTGAGCAGTGTAGAAACCTTTTCACCTGTGGGGAAAGCTGTGGTAGATTCATGTAAGGAATAAATGAAATCCAATGAGGGGAAGTAGATTTGTGGGATTTTTGAGGAGGCCCTGAAATACTGTTTCATTGAATTCTTCGAGTACTCTTATAGCACCATTTGAAAGAGACTTTCAGCTTGCTCCAAGTCACACAGTAAGTGCTATGATCAAACCCAGTTATATTTTTAGCAATGGTTTGTTTTTATTAATTTGTACATAACACAGACTTGAATTTATTTAGCAAAATCAGTCATTTTTAATAACATATGAGTCCTCTAACATCATGGAATGATACCTCTTTTTAGGAATGAAGCTGGTTTTCTGACAAGTTGACAATAAAACATATCAGTGTTCCAAGGCCTTTCATTGTACCCCAGCAGTTTATGATGTATAGTAACACTTGATTATCATTTTCAACTGTTTCTATCTTTCTGATCTTATTGAAGCTTTAATAGTAAGACAGAACCTAAAGTTCTGAGGTTAATACTCAATTTAGATTTTAATCTATGACTCTTGGGTCACACATGCAAAGCAGCCAACATATACTAAGCTCCTGTATTGTTCCAAATAGTTTTTTTAATTAACCTAAGTGATGGTCCTGACTCAATTTCTTGTTCTTATAAAATAACAAACCCAGTTCTTAGATCCTATATAGTCCTTTGTCCTGAGAATTCCTGGAGAGATGCTATCCCAGCCAATGAATCATTTCTCTGAAATAATGCAGAAGTGCAATCCTGAAGTCTCCATACCACAGAATATTCAGAGAAGAAAAGCATTTAGAAAATGATGAACATGTTGAAATATTCAGAATATTTTTGTTTTGATAACTATTTCATAAAACATCTCAAATTGCTGATAAAGGATAGGGAATTCACTTGTTAAAACCTGACCTCAAGGTAGTGATATTGGCATAACATAAGCAAAAGAATTAATGCCACAGGAGTGGAAATAGCCAAGGACCCATATGCAGTATAGTGGAAAGATCATCACTGGGAGTGGACCTTTGTATAGAATTAGGTATGATTCCACCACAAGGCTGTGATATTTTTAAGGCTTGGAGAGTTACAGAGCTAAAAACAAAGAGGCAGTGTGATCTCGCGTCTCTTGGCTCACGGTCCCTTCCTCCATGTTCCAAACTAGACGTATCATATTCAAATTTCTGTGTTCCCTTAGTTTGCTTCCCTCTTACACTTACAGACATTTATGATTAAATTAGGACCACCTGGATGATTTTCATTTCAAGGTCAGTTTATTAGCAGCCCTAATTCTTGTAATCAATCTTAAATGCCCCTTACAGGCAGATTCTGGGGTTAGGACATGAACCTTGAAGGGAGATAGTGCATTATTTTTCCTCATAAGCAGGATAAGTGAATAAATGATGAATTAATTCAGAAAAGCTGTCAGAACAGGGGAACTAGTATTGTGCCAGCTACAATAGGTAGAAAAATTAATAAATGTCTCTTATTTCAAGGAGCTGATTGATGATCACTGGCTTTAGGGGTAGTAGGAGATTATCGAGAGTCCTACATCTTTCCCTTTGACTCTCAGATAAGTTTCTCTCTGACACCTCAGATTTAGTTCAGATTAATTTGTGCTCTCAATGCATCCCTGACCACTAGAACACAGACAGTTTGGCAAATGTGTAAATAAAATAAAACTTATTACAGTAAGAAACATATTGCCAAGGGTAATGGGATAAATGTGTTCAAAGCGAGGGGGCATGTGTTTTGATTATTTGAAGGGTATTAATGGAAATGTATCCTTTACTGTGATAAACTTTTAACTTTATTCACTGTATTTTGTTTAAAGCAAAACAAAAAAAAAAAGAATGGAAATGATACAGAATTTCAAAAAAAGTAGGAAATTGACACTAGCTAATATATTGCACATTGTTATCTTAGAAGTGGTTGTTCAGGTTACAAAATCCAGGCACAAAAGTGATCAGTCAAACAATGGCAGCACAAACTGTTCTTTTTGATGAACAGAGATTAATAGTATAGTTATCTGTCTAGCATACACACACACACACACACACACACACACACATACACACATACATTTATATGTGTTTACCAACATACATAAAATCTTTTCCTTCCTTTTTTCATTTCCCTTATCTCAGTTGTCCTTTAGAGCATTTTTCTTTCCCTTTCATTATTATAATATCTATTGTATATTTTGCATATTATCACTCTTTCAGTTTTTTAATTTTTATTATTTTTTATGCTAGAGAAACTGAAATATTTATAAATCTGAATATGATTTATTTCACTTACGAGTATGGTCCCAAGTTGCCTTCATTTACCTATAAAAGCCTCAAGATTATCCTTTTTTATAGCTGAGTAATATTCCAGTGCATAAAAATATTACATCTTTTTTATTCATTCTGTGTTTGATGGGCATTTTGGTAGTTTCCAAGGTTTAACTATTACAAATTGTGCTACTACAAACATGGGTGCACATATATCGCTGTGACATGACCTTTTCAGTTTTTCTGGGAAAATAACTAGAAGGGGAATAGCTGGATTAAATGGGACTTCCAATCCTAGTTTTCTGAGGAATCTCCATACTGATTTCCACAGTAGCACACCAGTCTACACTCCCACTAGCAGTGGAGAAGTGTTCTTTTTTTCCCCACAGCCCCACCAACATTTGTTATTGGTGGATTTTTTGATTGCAGCCATTCTTTATGGAGTTAGAATTTCAGTGTTGTTTTAACTTGAATTTCTCAAATGACTAGTGGTATTGAACATGTCTTCATGTACTTACTTTACATTTATATTTCTTTATCTGAGAAGTATGTGTTCATCTCAGGTGCCCATGTTTTGATTGGGTCTTTGAATTTGGTGAGCTTGATGTTTTTCAGTTCTTTAGATGTTCTAGATATAAAATCCTTTGTCTTATATACAGCTGGCTAAAAATCTTTCCCATTCTGTGGGTTTTCTTTTCACTTTGTTGGTGATTTCTTTTGAAGTACAAAAGCTTTTTAGTAAGAGATCCCAATTGTTGATTCTTTGAAGTACTTGGTATTTTATTCATGAACTCTTTGCCTACCCCTATGTTTTCAAGATTTCTGTCTACGTTGTCTTCTAGTAGATTTAGTGTTTCTGTTTTAATATTTAGATCTTTGATGCATTTTGACTTTAGTTGTAGTGTGTGGCGATACACAGGGGTCTAGTTTCAGTCTTTGGCCTGTGGAAAGCCAATTTTTCCAGCATTATTTATTGAAGAGATTATCTTTCTTCCAGTGAACATGCATAGCCCCTTTGTCAACAATAAAGTGACTGAGTATATCTGGAATCTTCTAATCTCTCCCAGTGATCCTTAGATTTGTTTTTTGGCCAATACCATGCTGATTTTATCACAGTAGCTTTGGAGTATAACTTCAGGTCATGGATTGTTAATGCCTTTTGCCTTGCCTTCGTTGCCCAGGACTAACTTTGCTGTTCTAAGTCTCTTCTGTTACCAAATGCATTTTAGAAATGTTTCCTCTAGATCTGTAAGGTATGTTAATGACACTTTGATTGGAATTGCATTAAATCTGTATAACAGTTTAGGGAGTACAGCCATTTTGACAATGTTGGTTCTTCCTAACCAGGAGCAAGGGATATCTTTCCATTTTATGAAGTCCTCTTCAGTCTCCTTTTTTGAGTACTATAGTTTTCAACATGTATGTCTTTTACATCAATTGTTAGGTTTATTCCTAAGTATTTCATTGTTTTGAATGCTACTGTGAAAGGTGTCATTTCCATAATTTCTCTCTCAGTGAGCTTGTTGTCTGTGCACAGGAATGCTATTGATTTTTGAGTGTTGACTTTGTATCCAGCTGTACTGCTGAATTTGCTTATTAACTCTAATAGTCTTTGACAGAGTGTTTGGGATCTTCTATGTAGAGTATCATGTTATCTGCAAATAGTGACAGTTTGACCTCTTCCTTTCCTGTCCTTATTCCTTTTATTTCTCTCTCTTGTCTGATTGCTCTAGCTAATGTTTCCAAAACTATATTGAACAGGAGCGGTCACAGTCTTGTCTTGTTCCTTATTTTAGAGTGAAAGCTTTAAATTTTTGTCCATTTAATATAATGTTGGCTGTTGGTTTGTCATAGATGGCTTTTATCAGATTGAGCTAGATACCATCTATTCCGAGTTTCTGTAGGGATTTATTATTATTATGTTAGACTTTATCAAAAGCTTTTTCTGAGTCTATTGAGATGATCGTGTGATTTTTGTTTTTGACTTGTTGATGTGGTGTATTACATTTATTGATTTGCATATGTTAAACCATCCCTGCATTCCTGGGATAAATCCCACTTGATTATGATGTATAATCAATCTTCTTGATGATTTGCTGCATTCTATTTGCCAGTATTTTATTGAGAATTTTTGTATCAATATTTACCAGGGAGTTTGGCCTACAGTTCTTTTTGGTTGGGTCTTTCTCTGGTTTTGGTATCAAAGTAATACTTGCCTCCAGGAATGAGTTAGGAAGAATTGTTTCCCTTTCAATTTCATGGAAGAGTTTAAGGAGTATTGGTGTTAAATCATCTCTAAATTTCTTATAGAATTCAGCTGTGAATCCATCAGGTCCTGGGCTTTTCTTTGTTCATAAGTTTTTAATCACATTTTCATATTCCATATTCAAAATTGTTAGATTTTTAAAATTTTATTTAAGGAGAAAAAGAAAAAAAAAACAGAAAAAGGGTACAAGTAATACAGAATTTCAAAAAAACACACAGTAGGAAATCACTAGTTAATAGGTTACATACTGTCATCTTAGAAATAGTTGTTCACATTACAAAATTAAAGCATATAAAGTGGACATTCAGACAGTGAGACTGAAAACAGTTCTGTTCAGTGATCCAACAAAAACTTAGCAATATGGTTATCTATCTTATTTGCTTAAATATACATGCAGTTATATCCTTTAGAGCACTTTCTTTCCCTTTTTTTTACTATGACAATTACACATTTTGGGTTTAATTACTCCCACAGTTCTTATTACTTAGTTTTTGAAGAGAATAAAACCAAATGTGACATAATAAAACAGAGCCAAATCAAAAGGGTGGACATAGTACATAATATAAAAACAGAATATAAGGTGATCAACAATGGTTACCATAATGCCGCTTGCTATCTTAAAAAGAATTGCCTATATCATCAGTTGTAATAAAATTGAACAAAACAGTAAAGAACAAAACCAGTAAAACCAAAACATTGGAGACATTACAGGACTTCAAAAAAAGATAATAGTCAAACCAGAATGGGCATCATAGTGAATCTTATTGTCTTCAAAGTTGTTGTCTATACTCTCAAACTTGGTACTATCAAGCAAAACAGCATAGAGTAAAATGAGTCAAAACAAGATGGTGAGGGCAATACAGGGTTTCAAATCAAGTTAATAGGAATTCAAAGTGGGTTACTATAATATATCCCGCTATTTTTATTTTTTCCCTTAATTAAAAAGATAAAAATAAAAAATAAAAAAGGAGATTGAGATAAAAGAGGACATAACAACAAAACAGCACAGGTCAGAACATAACAATTTAAGCAACATAGTGTTTCACTACAAGATATCCCGACATAAAAGTAGTTACCATAGTGTCTCTTTTCTTGAAATATTTGAGTGTAACTTCATATACTGTAACATCAAAGATATCAAGACAATGTAAAACCATTCAAGAGAATGACAGTATTACAGGGTATTTAGAATCAACTAACAGAAAATGAACAATGATTTCTGTATTATCTCCTTGTCTATACAAGTTTTTGTTTATATTATCACATATAATAAAATCCAATAAGATACATATTAAGACTGATAGAGACAGAAGAACAAAAGCTTGATGGGACTTCAAAACAAGATGATATTAAATCAGCACTAGCTGTTACGATGTCTTGTTTTCTCTAAAATAGGTGTTAATACCATCTCAGACAATAAAATCAAACAGCCCAGAATAAAACCATTACAATTAATGAATGAAAACATTATAAGGCTTCAAAGCAATATAATGGGGAATCATGATTACCACATACTTTTCTGTATTCTTATCATTTCTTACACTAGGGAAACTATTCAGCTTGAGACCATACTCATAAGTGTAAGCTATGATAACAATACATAAAAGTATGTGGTAATCATGATTCCCCAAAATTGTTAGATCTTCTTGATTCATCTTTGGTAATTCATACATTTCTAGAAATCTTATCCATTTCCTCTGTATTTTCCACCCTTTCTGAGAAAAGGTTTTCAAAGTAGGTATTCATGATCTTCTGAATTTCCATGAGATCTGTAGTAATTTCACCATTTTCATTCATTATTGCATGTATTTGAGTTTTTTCTTTCTTTTTCTTGATAAGGTTGGCTAGAGGTTTATCATTTTTGTTTATTTTCTTAAAGAACCTGCTCTTTGATTCATTAATTTTTGTATTATTTTCTTAGTCTCACTTGCATTAATTTCTGCTCTGATGTTTATAATTTCCTTTTCTATGAACTTTGGGCTTGACATTCTCTTCTTTTTCTAGAAACTTGAGGTGTAGCATTAGGTTTACTTGTGCTTGTTCCATTTTCCTGATGTGACAATTCATTGCTATATATTTCTCTCTTAGGGACCACTTTTATTGCATCCCACAGGTTTTGGTATGTTGTATCTGCATTTTCATTGAATTGTAGGTATTGTTTAATTTCTTCTTTAATTTCACCTATAATCCACTGGTTGTTCAAGAGGTTGTTATTTAATTTTCATGCGTTTATGTAGGCATTACAGTTTTTTGCCATTAATGCCAATTTCAGTGCACTGTGATCATATATTATGTGTGGTGTAATTTCAGTCCCTTTGCATTTGCTTAAAAATGTGCTATGGGCTAATTAATGTATGGCCTGTTTTAGAGATTTTCCCATACACAGCTTAGAAGAATGTGTGTTCTGGTGTGGTGGAGTGGAACACTCCTTAAATGTCAACTAAGTCCATTTGTTCTCAGGTTTGAATCAGTTCTGTTATTTCTTGGCTGACTTTTTGTTTAGTTGATCTATCGCTTTGTGACAAGGGTATTAGGGTCTCTATTACAATTGTGTTATTGCGTATTAGGTTTTTCATGTCCATTAGTATTTGTCTTATATAACTGGGTGCTCCTGTATTTGGTGCATATAGACTTATGATTGTTAGCCCTTCCTCTTGAATTTTTCCCCTACCCTAGTATGTAGCGACTGATGATTCTATGGCCCCCTAGGTCCATGGAGCCCTAGTATGTAGCGAGTGATGATTCTATGGCCCCCTAGGAGCTGTGGCCAACTATCCTGGTGGCCCCTAGGTCCATGGAGCAGGGTGTGGGGGGCTGTTCATGCCAACCATCAGAGTGGCCCTAGGACATGGAGCAAGGAGGGGGTGAAGCTGACGATCCTGGCAGCCCCTAGGTCCATTGAGCAGGTCACTGTATTTTTGATCACACCACATTAAATAAATGTTTATGGCAGTTTTTGTCAGAGAAAAACATAATGTGTCCTCATCTTATTCACTGCATCTGATACCATAACTTCTGGCTCTTTCTCAAAGTCAAAATGACCAGGAAGGATAAATGATTTGAATTGATTCAGGTCATCAAGGCAGCCACAGCAGTACGACTAGACAAGACCTGTACAACTGCTTCAGAAAGTGGCCAGAACTATGGAATAAGTGTGTTTGAAGCAAGGGGGAATGTTTTGAGGGGGATTAATGGCAATAGGTATCTTTCACTATAATAAATTTTAAAAATTTAAATATCAACCATACTTTCTGATAATACCTTGTACTTCATCACACTTGTAATGTTATTTAAATAAATGTCCTCTACTAGATTTTATGGGTAGTGAAAGCAATAAAACTTATCTGTTTTATTTCTCAATGTGCAGTGTTGAACAGAGGGCCAGGTGTATGATACATATTCAAAAACTTGAAGAAATGAATGAAGATAGGAAAATGAGTGTCAAAATCATGTATAACATGTTCTTCCCGGGTTCTTTGTCACCTGGGTCCTTGAGCTTTCTGCCATGGCACACGAAGTGGGGAATGCAGTTGTAATGTATTCCCCTTCTCACTCTGCAGAGCAAGGAGCATTTACCAGATCAAGCCTATCATAATCAAGACAAGATTAAGAATCTGTGCTTCAAGTGCATAGATTATGAGACAGGAGAGTTTGGTCATGGCACAGAGGAGGAGGATACTGTACTGTCCCAGGAAAGACAGACTTCTAACACTGACTGAACTTTTGTGCCCTCCACCTCTCTAGGAGAAGAGAACATGCTGCCTCTGCTGACACAGGAGTCCAGTTCCAAAGCTCGGAGGGGCATTTTAAGGAGAGCTGTGTTTTCAGAGGACCAGAGGAAGGCTCTGGAAAAGATGTTTCAGAAGCAGAAATACATCAGCAAAACAGACCGAAAGAAACTTGCCATCAACTTGGGACTAAAGGAATCACAGGTACTATTGAATCGGAAGATACCGCCTGCTCCTGACTTTTAAAGTAATATAATGGAATCCATTAATTTAGCAAATATTTCTTGTATTGGGCTTGGTGCTGTACTCTGTGGTATTCTTGAAATGCTTCTTACAATTTTTAGTGGGTGGAAATATTTCTGATAATTCCTATTTGGAAGTAGATCTGTTTGCTAAGAGCTCTAGGTTTTTGTCTTTGGGCTGACTGATTTTTCCAGAATGAAGAAAAATGCTAAAGATGTAACATTTAAAGCATAGTGAGGAATTTTTGATGTATTTTTTTTGCCCTATATACAGAGAATCAGACCAAATAATTTCCTTCAAATACAGAAACCAATTTTCCTTTTTCTTCATTTTTAATGTAAAAATCAAAGCATGAATGAATGATACCTTTTAATATGTATCAGTGTTTGGCACTGTGAGTCTATGCCATGTACAGTTAAGTCATTTCACATTTGTAGCATTTATCTTTCTTGTTGCTATTTTATGTAATTGAGAATGAGACTCTCTGGTTTTTGATGTAAGGTGTTAACATTTTCCTCCTTACTTCCTCCTTACACTTTCCTCCTTACTTTCCTCCTTACATTTTCCTCCTTATAGTCATCATGTACTATAATCTTGCCCATTTTCCAGATTAAGAAGTGTAGAGAAGAGAGTGTAAGTCCAGTGTCAAATATAGCAAAACTCTTTGAGAACTGGAGTCCCATCCTAGCTCTCAAACAAGTCCCATCTTGATTCTGGGCTTGTGTTCTCCTTAACCTGGAGCCACCACATTCGGCAGTACAGGGTTTCCATTGTACAAGGAAGGGCATCTGGCCAAAAGCCTTGATGGTTCTTGGCTCTGAGACGGAAAAATAGACCACCCTGGGGACCCTAGGGGTCCCCACGTCTCTCTAGGGACTCAATCTGGATTCCTGTCTGTCAGATAATGTTACATTCTTACTTTGTTCTTTTTTAAAAATTTTTTATTTTAAAGAAAGAAAAGTAAACAAAAATAAAAACAATGATTCAGAGTTTCAAAACAGGATAATAAATTAACAATGGTTAATATGTTGCATATTGTTGTCTTTAAAGTAGTTCCTCAGATTACAAGCTATAGGACTTTGTTTTATCGTTTGACCATAAGATTACACAGATTCTGTATCTTACCCTCCTCTTCCCATACCAACTGTCTCACAGCCGTCTGTTGTCTCACTCCCCATCCAGCCCAAGCCGCGTATGGGTTAGAGTTGTAAACCTGTCACTTGTGAGTAACTGCCTTTGTTCTGCCTACCCTTTGCTACCACAGACTCTATTTAGTTACTCTCCTAACTCAGACTCAGGGCTCAGAATTTGGAGTGTGTAACTGCTCTGGGCCAGCCGGCTTAATAAAGCTTGTTTCCCTCTATTTCTTTGATGTGCCACTTGTGCTTTCTGTGTCACTGATAAATCTGGCTTTGCTGTAATATTTGGTAAAATCCAAAGTTACTGTAATAGTGCAGCTGTATTCACCCGAATTTTCTAATTAGCGTAAAAGAACTGAAGGGCTATCAGAGACTCTGTCCTAACAGTGCTCTACTGTTGTTCCCCACTACAGATGATCTTGGTTTTAACTTTGGACTTTATTGAAACTAGTTATTATTGTGAGAATCTCTTCTTAACCTTTCTTCCTTCAGGGAAGTGATCTGTCTACCCCATCCACTTCCCCACCTTCAGCTCTTGGGAGTCTTAGGATTCAGGGTGTGGTATGGTAGACGGTAATTGATCTAGATTGTTTTCCCTCATTGGTACTAGTAAGTCCATGGCCTTAACTGGTCGGTTGTATTGTGCCTCAGTAAAATAACAAGAATAATTATTGAAATTAAGTCTCCATTATATATGCAGTTTTGTGAATATAACAGATAAATCAATAGTTATTCTGTGATGATCTGTTATGTGTAAAACACTATACTAAATGGGCAGTAAGAGGAAATGTTAGTAAATACTGAGGAGTTCACATTCTTTGCACCCTAGTAACTACACCCAGTGAAAACTCATGAAAATTAGGTAACAATATAAGACTACATACTAACATGAGGGTATTGCCTGCTGGGTTAGGTACTAGTTCTCAAAGTTGTCTTTTATTCTGGAACCTTACATTAATTAGTGCATCTGTCTGGTGAGAACAGCGTTATGACTGGTTTGCACACTCTCAAGAAGCCTGGCAGTGGATTGCCCGATCTTTAGAAGAGCTATAGGGGCCCAGTGAGGGTGATGGATCTCACAGATACAGATAAAAAGTCACATAGTTGGGAATATATAAACAGGTTTCAGAGGCTGGGGACGCTCTGGTTGGGAAACTTCATAATTTGAAGTAGATGTTGAAAGAAAGTCGCTAGGTTCCGTCTGAAAAGGTATGAAAAACTGTCCTAGTATATATATTATGTGTCTGTAAAACTACTCTTAAACCCCAAATGCATAACTATGTCTTCAAAAACAGTTATGGGGAGATAATCATAATCTCAAAGAAGTTCAGTGTTTTTCTTGTTTGCTATCTTTTAGTTTTTATAGATGGGAACATAGTTTTAATCATATCACTTTTAAAATAAAAATGCCACAGAGTGAATGTTTTTTGTCTTAGTAAATTTCATGGGACATTTCAGAAGTAATTTAGCATTTTATTTCCATGTATTATTTATTTCATGATTAATTCATAATATTTGTTGTGGCAAGCTAAAACAAAAGTGCACTTTGTAAAGTTAAAAATGAAAATTTATCTTGCTTACTTCCAATACCTTGTTTACTGGTATTGTATATAAATGTCTCATTTAAATTTATTGAAGCATAATGTATTATTTTAAAAATAAATTTACATGTGAGTTGTATGTGCACAATAATGCCAACACTTGCATGATGCTTGCTGTGTGCACTTATGTTTGATGTAAAGATCCTTTGAGATAGCTACTTTTATTACCACTATTTTATAAACGAAGAGATTGAGACGCAGAATTGCATGTATATATTTTCAAACAATAGTGGGGGTCGTACTGTGCATATATTTTGGCTTTGCTTGAAAAACAGTAAAAATCATCTCTATAACCCAGTACAGACTTCCAGGAATAGAAGCCAGAAGCTCCCCAAAGATCACTTCCTAGTCATTACCTACTTCTACCAAGGATAGCCATCATCCTGACTTTTAACTGTATAGCTCAGGTTAGCCTGTTTTGTGCTTTGTATTAGTTAAATCTTTGTGTATGTATTCCTTTGTATGTGGTTTCTGTTGCTTACATTATGTTTGTGATATTCTTCATGTTGTTGCATGTGGCAGTAAGAGTGCTTTTCCTCATGGCCGTATTGTATTACCACTACATGGTTTAATACAATCCATTCTACCGATGGTGGACATATGTATTGTTCCCATTTCAGTCATTTATCAATAATGCTGACAGTCCATATTGTTTTGTACTTTGTTCCCCTCATTCAAATATTATGGGATGGGTTCTTCTGTGTCAGTACATATTAATCTACTGCATTCTTTTGTGTGTGTGTATCTCATTGTGGATTCTTATGTAGTTGTATCATAAATAATTTAGCCACTCTCTTTTTTTAATTTTATTTAAGGAGAAAAGAAAAAAATAGCAGAGAAAGGGTACAAGTTATACAGATTTACAGAAAAAAATAAACAGTAGGAAATCACTAGTTAATGGATTACATATTGTCATCTTAGAAATAATTGTTCAAGTCACAAAATTAAAGCTTGTAAAGTGGACATTCCAACAATGATACTGCAAACAGTTCTGTTCAATGATCCAATAAAACTCTGTGATATCATTTTCTATCTTATACACTTAAATATACATGCAGTTATATAGTTTAGAGCACTTTCTTTTCCTCTCTTTTGTACAATGACTATTACACATTTTGGGTTTCATTGTTCCCACGGTTCTTATTACTTTTTTGGAAGAGAGTAAAACCAAATGTGACATAACAGAACAGAATCGGTCAAGTCAAAAGGGTGGACATAATAGATAATGTAAAAACATAATACAAGGTGATCAACAACGGTTACCATAATGCCTCCCGCTATCTCTAATAGAATTGCCTATATCATTAGTTATAATATAATTGAACAAAACAGTAAAGAATAAAACCGACAAAACCAAAACATTGGAGACATTGTAGGTCTTCAAAATTAGATAAAAGTCAACGAGAATGGGCGTTATAATGAATCTCATTATCTTCACAGCTGATGCCTAAACTTTCGAACCTGATACTATCCAGCAAAACAGAATAGGGGAACATCAGTCAAAAACAAGATGGTGAGAGTAATACAGGGCTTTAAATCGAGATAATGGAAAGTCAAAGTGGGTTACTATAATATATCCTGCTATTTTTTTCCTTTAATTAAAAGGATAAAAATAAAAAAGTAAATAATGGAGTGGAGATTGAGATAAAAGAGGGCATAACAGCGAAACAGCGCAGATCAAAACATAACCATTTAAGCAGAATAGTGTTTCACCACCAGATAATCCTGACCTAAAAGTAGTTACCATATTGTCTCTTTCCTTGAAATCCTTGAGTACAACTTCGTATACTGTAGCATTAAGTATATCAAAACAATGTAAAACCATTTAAGAGAATGACAGCATTACAGAGTATTTAGAATCGACTAACAGAAAATGAACAATGGTTTCTGTATAATCTCCTTGTCTTTAAAAGGTTTTTGCTTATACTATCGTACATAATAAAATCCAATAAGATACAACCTATTTAGATCATTGGAGACAGAAGAACAAAAGCTAGATGAGACTTCAAAACAAGATGATACTAAATCAGTATTACCTATTAAGATGTCACTTTCTCCAAAATAGCTGTTCCTATCATCCAATCTTCTCTGCCTCATTTCTGTTGAGCTCTTTTTCTGTCAGTAGCTGTCAGTTTGTCTTCTTCATTTTGTTCTCTGCTCCATTCGTTGTGGCCTCCCCACCACTATTTCTGGATTCTTTGTATTTTTCTTTTTTTAGAATATCCTGCAATACTCTCTGTAGAGTTGAATTGGTGGTTGCAAATTCCCCCAGTTCCTCTTTATCCTGGAAGCACCTTGTTTTTCCATCAATTTCCAGGGACAGTTGTGCAGGATATCTCAATCTTGGCTGAAGATTATTATCTTTCAAAGCTTGAATTATTTCCCCCCATGCTCGTGATTTGATGGTTTGTGCAGAGAAATCTGCTGTAATTCTGATGCGTGTTCCCTTGTAAGTGGTCTGTTTCTTGTCTCTGACAGCTTTTAATATTCTGTTCTTGTATTGAATTTCTGGAATTTTGATTATTATATGCCTGGGTGTTGCTCTGTTTGGGTTGTAGGTAGCTGGGGTCCTGTATGCCTCATACATCTGAGTATCTTTACCTTTTGCTAAATTAGGAAAATTCTCCTGGATTATTTCTGTGAGTAGCTTTTGTAGTTCATTTGTTTGTGTCCCTACTTCTTCTTTTATGTTCTTAATCCTTAAGTTATGGCTCCTCTTATCATCTTCTGGTCTTTGTATTATTGCTGTTTGTTTCTTTGTTATTTTTAAGAAGTTTTTCATTCCATTCTCCCATATTACAAGTCTGCCCTCCAGTTCAGATAGTCTGTCCTTAGTTTCTTTCAAGCTGTTATGCCAGTCTTCGACAGACTTCTTAGTTTCTTGGTAGTCCCTTTGAACCTGCTTCACATATTCTATGCTTTCTCTGTTTTCTCCATCAAACAATTTTCCCCCTTTTTCTGTTCTTCCATTCCACCATCTGGTTTTTCTTGGGTGGTGCTTAGCATTTCTCTAACTATTCTGCATACTTCTAGCTTCAGGTCATTGATAACTTCATTCCTGAATTGATCTATGAGGCTCTCTATATGGCGCTTTATGTCTATTGGTGTGGTGTCCGCTATTGCCTGTTTCTCAGAATTGGGGGCCGAGGAGCCTTTCTTGTTGCTGCCTTTTCCCATATTCTCTGTTCCTTATATATGCAAGCTTATATAGGAGACCCAGCTTCTCTCCCTGTCAGCCACAGCCTGATCGAATTGCGCCGGTTAGGTGTTCCCGCCCACCGCAGCGCACCAGGGAGTTACGGACCAGGCAGCCTACGCGGGGCCCGCCCCTCCCGGCCACCGTCAGGCTCTGGGATCTGGGTTGGGACAGCCTCCCGGGTCCGCCAGCAGCGTCACACAGGCCAGGCACTTTTCACCAATCCCGCTCAAGAGGGGGATGTGTGGCTGGAGTCGCCACCGCGCCCTGCTCCGGCAGGACTGCCCGGGCCCAGAAAGTCCTCCGCTGGAGTCAAACTGTGGTAGAGTGTCAGTTTCTCTCACTCCCCTCACCACAAGTCAGTGCACGCCTCCCTGCCCGTCCTGTTTTCGACTCGGTTCGCAGATTCCCGTTCTCAGAGCTTCCGTGCGTCTCTCTCCTTGCTGAGCCGATGTAGAGGCAGTCGCCGCGCGGCGGGAAACCCAAATTGCGGCTTCCAATGGTGCGGGGTCCAGCCTCCACACTGAGGCTTTTCTGTTCCTGTTTTAGCACCAGGACTGCATTCCAAGTTGGTTTCTCTCAGCCCAGTTCGTTCCTGAGTCAGCAGAGCATATCTCCACCTGCTTATATGTCTCCTTACTCCGCACCCTTCCTGACTTCTGAACCAAGCCTTTCAGAGAGCCTCCGTAGTATCTGTTATCTGTCCGCCATGTTCTCTCAGAAGTCCCAATTTAGCCACTCTCAACTTGAAGTTACTTCTAACTTTTTACTGTTGAATTTCATTCTTTTTCTTTTTCTTTTCTTTTCTTTTTTTTGGCGGGGGGACAGAGCTCGCTGTGTAGTCTAGGCTGGCCTTGGACTCACTGTGTAGCCTGGATTGGTCTCATATTCTTAGTGATTCTCCTATCTTAGCCTCCCAAGTGCTAGAATTACAGTCATGGGCCAGTACACCTGGATTTCTATTGAATTTCTTTAAGCTCTTTAAAAATATTTTTGTAAAAAAATTTTTTTCTATGATTAGGAACAAATCCATTGGGGATGGAATTTACATGTTAAAATGTATATGTATTTTAAATTGTGATAGATTAAAATTTTGTCTCCAGAAATTATACTCTATTGCATACTGAGTTATATACAAATTTCATACTGTTGTATACATTTTCACTCTTATTAACAAAGAGTAACTCTTACTAAAATTTCATCAATTACTCATTTTTTAAAAAAAAAGTTTCCAGTTCCAGGTTTGGTGGCACATACCTATAATCCCATTACTTGGGAAGCAAAGGCAGGAAGATTGCTGAGTTTGAGACCAACCTGAGCTACACAGCAAGTTCAAGGCCTTAGTGAACTGCACAGTGAGACCCTGGCTCAGAAAAACAAAACAAAATGAACCAAAATGAAACAAAACAAAATGTTCTTAACTTTTGGTATTTGCTGGGTTTTTTTCCCTGAATGTTGAAACTTAAGAAATTCCAATCACTGTAAAGGCCATTTCTGGTCTGTAGATTGGCCTCATGGACATATCTTTTTCTATCATATTGTCTTTTTGTTGCTATATAGCAGTTATTTTGGATATTAATCAAAACACTTTTAATATGGTGAGTAAATTTTTCTGTTATAGATATTTGGGTTTCAAAATCATAGTAAATATATATACCATAAAATTTACCATTTTAACCTTTTTTTGAAAGGGTTCAGTGACATTAAATACATTCACTTTCCTATGAGGCCATCACTTAGTGCTGTCCACCTCCAGAACCTTTTCATCTTGTAGAATTAAAACTCCGTGTCCAAAAATCAGTAACTTCTTTCCCTCTCCTTTTATCCCTTGACCACTACTATTGTATTTCATGTTTCTCTAAGACTTTCAGGAGTAAAATCATTGCATTCATCTTTCTTATGACTGTCTTATGTTGTATCTTCAGAGTTTATTTACCTAGTAGCATGTGTCAGGACTTACTTCCTAAGACAATAACAGACCAAATGGATATGCTACATTTATTTAGCTATATGTTGATGGACATTTCATTATATCCACAGTTTTACTATTGCAAATAATACTGCTCTGACTTTAACTGAACAAATATCTCTGACTCCATGCTTCTAATTATTTTGGGTAGTTTGTAGCTTTTCTATGTTCAGAATATGCATGTTTATATAGAAATTTTCATTTTTATGCAGTCAGATCTGTCTTTGTCATTGTGGCCTCAATGTTTGATGACATATTTAACAAAACTATTGTCTGCACCAAAATATGATGATCTCTTGTATTTTCTTCTAAAACTTTTATAGTTTTATTTTTCTGGCTAGCTACTTAATCTATATTTTTAAAATTTTTTTATTTTTGTTTTTTCTCTCAATATATATGTTTGTCCTAACAATCATTGTGAGAAAACTCTTTTCATGTTTTTCCTCCTGTTGAGATAGCACTTAAATATTTCAAAATATATAGAAAAACCAAAGAAAAAGAAAAAATGTATTTCCCAGTTTTATTTTAGTAGAAATGTAAATTATTACTTAAGGTATTACAGTATTCAGGAAGAGAATGTGATTGGTACTCAGCATATCAGGAAATCAATTGGGAAGATTTCTGCTCAGGGAAAACTGAATGCCTGGTGCATTAAGAGGATGGCTACTAAGAAAGATGGGTGCTTTGAGGGAAAGTATGGTTCAAATCAGGAACTGCCATCATAAGTGCTTTTGGCATATTACAATTTAATTTTATTTATTGAGTCTAATTAGTTTGATAAATCCTAGGACTAATCTAAACAGGGGAACTGTGGTTTGAGAAATCCTAGGATTAATGTAAACATGGGAACTGCATAAATTCCACTATCAAACTGTTATAAAATATATTTTTAATTTAGTTTTAGGAGGTTCCTGATGAGGTCTGTGTAGTTACAAGAGTCTGGGTTCTGGATTTGGACAGTCAACTTCCAACGTAGTTTGGAATGTAGTTTACCATAGTTGTTCATTTTAGAAGTGTGTGCTGGGGGATATTATATTACTTTCTCAGATGTTTCTGGAGTCATGTGGAGAGCTGCAGGACCTTTCTAGTTGCCTCTCTAATGAGACATTTTATAGGAAAGATAGTAGGAGCCATTGCATTTTAAAAAATAAATGGCTAGGGGTACAGCTCAGTGGAAGACCACTTGCCAAGCAATGAGGCCCTGGGTTTGATCCCCAGCATCACACACACACACACACACACACACACACACACACACACACACACACAAAGCTTAAGTAAATAACCTGGAATAAGTAATTATTTTGTGCAATTGTTTTTATCAATAGGTGAAAATTTGGTTTCAGAACAGAAGGATGAAGTGGCGGAATTCCAAAGAAAAGGAAGTGCTCTCCAGTAGGTGTATCCAAGAAGTAAACCTTCAAGAGGATCCCCTGTCGCGATCTGCTCTGAGTTTCACTCCGTGCCCGTCAGTATGGGAAGTCTCCCAACAACACTCAAGCCCAAGATGGGGGGAGAATTCTCCAGAACCTGTGGAAAGACTAGTCCAGGAAAGTTCACAGGCACTGCCACCAGAAGAAAATTCACTGCAAGGTGCCTTGTATTTGTGCTCTGAGGAAAAAGTTGGAGACAAAGACATACTTTCTACAGCTGTCTGAATGAAAGCATTCCTCCAAGTGAATTTAAAAGAACACTTAACCAGTAGAGTTTGGACTCTAAAACCAGTTAGCTTGTGCCTCACTGATACCTAGAACCTATCAGCTTTGAAATGATGCATGAACTAATGCTTTAGGAAACCTACTTCGGTGTTCTTTTATTTTGCCCTAGACTCAGGCTTAATTTGTAAATGGAGTAGAATCTCCCAGGAGATATAGTACATTGGAACTGAGAGGGATATGAGCAAGCTTTGGCTCAGGCCCTGCTCTGAGTGTTTGTATATACGTGTGTCTCTCTGTGTGTATATATGTAAATATTCATTAAAATACAGTAGTAGAAACTAGTTTCTCTTTAAATTTTGCATTGATAATTCATTTTTATGAAGAAAAATCATTGACAAAATGTTATTTTTTAAAATAATGTAAAATTTGGACTTTAGTTTATACTTCTATACCACAAGAATACATTTTAAAAGATTCTACATTTTCTGGTTTCTTTTGTTATCCAGCTTATGTGAGTTTTAATAGCTCAGAAACCCTAAATAGATGAGCCACAGTTAGATACATACACAGAATATGTGTGTTTAAAATAGTCCCAACAAGAAAATCAGAATTTCTGAATGTAACTAATATTTTAAATTTCCAAGTCTCAGGACTTTATGAAGCCACCAATAAGGGAGTTACCAATTTAACTAATAATTATCTTTTGATCTTCTTTCTGTAGGGATAGGCCTACACTAGCCTTTGCAAAAATAAAATGAATGCCCTTTAGCGCCTGTCAGATAAGTAGAGGTCATGGCTCACCTAGAGATAGACATTTGAGTTTAGTACTTCTTCAGATATGGTGTTGGCTAAACAAAACATCTGTGTAAAGTAGTGTGGGAGCTCTGGCCAAGAATAAAGAAAGCCGTGGTGTCACAGTTCTTAAAATGTTCCCAGTTGGACTTAAAAACACAATACTGATGGAATCTACGATGACTTCTGTTTGTACTTTTAGTTATAGGCTCAATTTTCCACTTAGTTGGCATAAACTATATTTATGATTATTTTATATATTAACAAACACCACACAGATGTTTTATGTTTTTTTACTACTCTAAAACAATATATTAGTAAACTTACATTTCTGGTAACAATTTGCTTAGTTAATCCAGAAATTTTAAATCTAAGTATGAGAAAAACTTATGTTTCATTTTGAAAGAAATGAAGCCGAAAAGGGAAATGATGTAGTGTTGAATTAAGCTGTCATTAATTTGTGGACAAGAAACATTACTAGAACTTCATTATGTGGCATTTTGTTAGCAGACTGTGTTGAGTGGCTTCTAACTTGCTAACCTGTTCAGCCATAGGCTTTGAAGCTTTCACAATTCGAAAAAGAAATAAAATGGGATAATCATTTTAATCAATTTTGGGAAATTATTTTTATCAGTGGAATTTGAAGTAGTATATGTTAACCAGTGCCTATCACATGATCCTTTTACTTAAAAGTCACTTTAGAAGTTTGCCTTAGTGTCTCACGGGGAGTGGGAAAAGGAATCTACTGACAATTTAAATTTAAAACCTGTTTTTGAAGGACTTACAATACTTTATTTTCTTTACTTAATGTTGTGTATAGTGGGTTAACTTACTTAATCCCCACAGCAGTAACCCTGTGATCTACGAAATACTCTACTGTCAGGATTCCTGTTACTCAGACCATAGAGTATAGTTGGGGTGATTTTCCAAGATTATAAGGTTAATAAATGGAATTTGGGCCCCTAACGTTCAAGTTTCAAAGCTTGAAATCTTGCCAACCTGTGGGGTGCGTATATACTCATATAGCTATCCGATGTCTTATAAGAGATGCATTTTGGGATTTACAGTGAGATTTTGCTAAAGAAATTTAGAAACGTTATATTTTACATCCTCTTAATAGATTTTTTTCCTCTGAGATTTTAAAGTATAAGAAAAGGAATTATAAATCATAAACAGTAGTAAATTATTAAGTGCTTGTATATAATAAGTGTTTCTTGATTATTATAAGTTAAGACTTGGGAGAAGCCTGTCAAGGACATGTGATTACCCAGGTTGGAGAAATGGGCTAATAATCTATCATAATTGTTGCTTAAATGATCTTCTGTCAGGATACTATGTATTAGCATATTTGTTGTCATCTTTTTACATAAATACTGCTCTGATTTAACACTGGGACCATAGGTAACTGAAGGTTGAAACATTGCAAGTTTTTCAAAAGAAATTGTCAAATAGACTTAAGCAGATGAAGAATATGTGGTGAGAATTATCTCCTAAGTCTTTATGAATATTTAGGTTTAGAAATAAACAGATTAGGAATGATCTGTGATTCTGGAGTTGTGAAGGATATGATCATTCATGCCTGAATAACAGCTCTATTTTCCTTGTAATAAAATGGCTTTACTGGGGGGACCCACTTGTTTAGTCCACTGGTTCTCATTCTGAGTTTCCACACACATGATTATGTCATACCTTCTAGCAAGTTTTCAATATGAACACAGATTTAGACATACACAGTCCTTCAGCATCCATGCCTTCCACCCCAACTCAGAGGATTCGTACACTTTCTCACTTTTCAGAATATAAAACCATAAATGTGTTTGTTCAGTCTACACTGTTCTTTCCAGCTCCTTTCACCCCTTTTTGATGATTCCTTTTAGAAGCAATGTACTCCCTAGTCCTTGATGTGCAACATGACCCAGGCATCCTTGATGGCCAGCAAATTCCTTCCACCTTTGCTAGCCGTTAGCATAAGGAAGCTTCTTCCTCTTTGTTCCTAAGCTTGCAACACACTGCTTCCGTAACTATGCAAACTCATAATTTTTTTTTGTTTTCAGAGTGCCATAATTTTCAATATGTAGATTCTTCCTTTGTTATTGATTCCTAAGTATTTCATTTTTTAGATGGTATATCTTTCCATTTCTTCTAATTTTTCTCAGTGAGTTTGTTGTTTGTGTACAGGAATACTATTGTTTGGACATTGTAGCCAGCTATGCTACACAATTTGGTTATTAACTCTAGGAATTCTCTATTTTTTTGGTGGAGTTTTTGGTGTCTTCTTTGTGGAGTATGTCCGCCGCAAATAATAATAGTTTAACTTTTTCTTTCCTATCCTTATTCCTTTTATTTCTTTCTCTTGTCTAATCGCTCTGGCTACAGTTTCCAGGACTGTGCTGAACAGGAGTGGAGACAGTGGATATTCTTACCTTGATCCTGATTGTAAAGTGCAAGCTTTCGGGTTTTGCCCATTTGGTATGTTGTTGGCTGTTGGTTAGTCATAGATGGCTTTTATCAGATTGAGGAAGAGACCATCTATTCTGACTTTCTGTAGGGTTTTTTTTTTCATGAATGAGTGCTGGGCTTTATAAAAAGCTTTTTGTGCATCTATTGAGATACTCAGGTGATTTTTGTTTTTGGCTCTGTTAATATGATGTGTTGTATTTATTAATTTGCATATGTTAAACCATCCCTGCAGTCACAGAAAATGGAAAGATACACCTTATTCATGGATAAGAAGAACCAATGTAGTGAAAATGGCCACACTTCCAAAAGATGAATGCAATAGAGATTTAATGCAATCCTAATCAAAATACCATTAACATACCTCACAGAACTAGAGAAAACAATTGTAAAATTTATCTGGAAGCAGAGGAGACCTAGAATTGCAAAGGCAATCCTGGGCAATAAAGATAAGATAAGCATCATAATTCCAGATTTGAAATTACACTACAAAGCTACTGTGATAAAATCAGAATGGTACTGGAAAAAAACCATACTTGAACAGTAGAACAGATGAGAAGATGCAGACACAACTACAAACTCACTCAATCACCTTATCTTTGAAAAAGGGGCCAAACATGTTCACTAGAAGAAAGATAACCTCTTTAATAAGTGATGCTAGAAAAACTGACACTCTACATGTTAAAGACTAAAACCAGATCCATGAATATCACTTCACTAGACTAAAGTCAGAATGGATCAAGGGCCTAAATATTAAACACTTAAGTCTACTGAAGAGAAAGTAGGTGAAAAACACAGGGGTAGGCAGAGACTTCATGAGCAAAAACCAAACAGTGTGGGAAACACCAAAGAATCAACAACTGGGATCTTGTTCTTTAAAGAGCTTTTGGACATCAAAAGAAATCACCAACATAGTAAAAAGACAACCCACAGAGTGGGGAAAAATTTTAGCCAACTGTCTCTCAGATAAAAGATTCTATCTAGAACATACAGAGAAAAAATCAGACCCCCCCAATTCAAAGTCCCAATCCAAAAATGGGCAGCTTCTCAGATGAAGAAATACTAATAGCAGATAAATATATGAAAAAAATGGTCATTGGTCATTTGAGAGATGCAAATTAAAACAACACTGAGATTCCACCTCACCTTGGAAAAAATGGCTACCATCAAGAAATCAATAAATGCTGGAGGGGCTGCGGGGGGAAAAGAACCCTTCATTGTTGGTGGGAGTACAAACTGGTGCAACTACTGTGGAAATTGGGGTGAAGATTGCTCAAAAAACTAGGATTTAAGGTCCCATTTGACTATTCCCCTTCTGGTTTATCCAGAAGGATTAAAAACATCACACAGCAGCATATGTGCATTATAGTAGCACAATTAGTATCAGCTAAATCTCAGAAATGGCCATCAACCATGTAATATTTTTATAAAATGGAGTACTACTCAACTATAAAGGAGGCTAAATTTAAGACATTTATAGGGAAGTGGATGAAATTTGAGACCATACTCTTAAGTGAAGTAGATCAGATTCACATGTTGTAAACATTGTATTGTCTTCCTAGTGTAAGAAGCTGAAAAAAGTAAAGGTCCAAACTGTAGAGTAGATATGGTGAAATGGGAAGCAACTGTTCGAAAGGAAAAAGAAACTGGGATGGAGGAAAGGAAAAAAGGAAGGGAAAAATATATATGCACACAAAAAATAATATAGTTATACTACTAATTTCTCTTAGTTCATTGAAAAAGTTTATGCCTATATTGTTGAATCAATTTTTCATGCTTGTGTCTTGTAATATGAGCAGCTACTCTGAAGATAACAATACACGATGTCCTAACCATTGTTACTCTCCTACAATCTTGTTTTGAAATTTTGTACCATTGTTTTGGGTTTTTTTCTTAAATTTTTTTTTCTAAATTTCAACACTTATTGGACGCTCTGCATAAAACATTGTTCTAACCTGTGTGTCAGCAAATATGGGGAAGAGCATGCGTGGACCTTGCCCTCCTTGCTTGTAAATTAGTCTTCTTGCAAAACAGCTTTTGAAGTAGTCCATATTGTTGGTGAGATCCAGTGAATTTGTGGCAGAAATCTCACGTCCACTAAAAGCTCCAACTTTTCATTTGCAGTGGGAGAGTTAGCTTGTCTCCTCTTTAGAGAGTATGAATTCCTCAACATGCTTGTTGTCTGTACTGTCCTTCCTCCTGGCCAACATACTCCCAAGAGGAGTCGAGGGTCCAGAAAAGTTTGGTAGCTCCCTTTTGGTCACACTGCATCCTGTCTCTTTTTTTCTCTTTCTCAGTCTCAGAGGAAGAGAGAAGAAAAAACAAATTAATTCAACCTGGAGAAATCAGGATAATGAGTATTTTTGAATGTACAAAGAAAATGTTGCAGGATTAATTTATATCTTTTTCAAATCATTGCAAAGGAAGTAACTATCATAAAGACATTAGTGCTTGTTCCAAAAAGATGCTTCTTTGTTTCCATTTATTACCTGAGTTACATTACATTGCAAGGGATGATCAAATTTACAGTGAATGTATAAATTTTAAAAACTATTATATTGAAAGACACATTGGCATTAATGCCTCTCAGAATACTCTCCCTCCAGTCAAACTCACTTATCCCATTGTTAAAGCTATTTTCCGAAGCAATTCTGGATGTCTTCTTTCCTGAATGTGTTTAACAGGTGTGATTAAAAAAATAATAATAATAAATCTGTGAATGCTGCTCCCAAGCGCCATCCAGTGGAAAAGCAGACTCATGAAAAAAAAACCTCAAAGTGTTTTCTGGTCGTTTTTTCACTGACTGACATGTTGGCTATTTCTTAAAGTGAAATGACCATGAAAAAGAAAGGGTTTGAATTGATTCAGAAGACTAACACAACCACAACAACACAGCTAAAGATGCTTATGAAAGAGAACTTTCAAAACTATTTTGGAAAATGGCAACAATGATGGGATTAATGTGTTAAAGTGAGACAAGAGGGGGAGTAATGACAAGAAATATTTTCCTATAATACATTTAAATTCTTTAAAACACCATATCATTCAGTTAAATTATTATTTTTAGTTATAAAAAGCACATTTCAAAAGAGCAAACAATGTAAAATTATGTATAATTTCACCATCTGAAGACAGGCTGCTTTAGTGTATGAAAATTTTCACTTTTTAACACATGTATATGTAAATATATGTACCTAAGTAACTTTATGTCCTAGTATATATCCAGTTTTATGGCTTCTTTCAACTTTGTATGCAGAAGATTTTCCCATATCCATTAAAATTACTTGAAATTATTTATAATGGCTGCATAATATTCCTTTTTAGTTCCTTCTTTTCTCGTGGTGGACCAGGATAAGGGCCAGGAGATGAACAGTCATGAAAGTGATGATTGTAGAGTTCTGTATTTAAGTAAAATAACCTGATGATTGTGATGTTTTCCTAAGTAAATGAACCCTCAGAAAATAAGGCAAAATAATAAAATTGAGGAAGTTCTCAGTGGTGCTGAATATCAAGGAGCATCAAATATACCATAAGAATCTCTTTTAAAAAGCTACCATGAAGCTTATCAAAGTACACCGCATCCATTCAAAGTCCAAAGCGGTTTATATGCATGCTTGGATTTCAGTGCATAGCCAGCAGCAAACAATAATGTGGTGACGTTCTGTTTTTTGTAATTATGCTTTGCAGTCAGGTTGATGCTTTATTCATCTGTTTTTCAGTCTGTGTTATAATCAGCAGAGTGAACAGAGATCACCTGTTCTGTCACCCATTACCACTTTGAAGGCTGAGATAAGAAGGCTGGTTTGTCCATTTAGTTTAGCATTCTCACAACTTTATGGATATTCTCTTAAAATTACTTAAATGATAAAAATTATAGAGAATTTTGGGATCAGAACATTCCAAGGTTAAAAGGGAACTAGAAAACTTAATGTTATTTAAACCCAAAGCAGAAGTGTCAAACTGTTGATGTTAATTGAAAGCTGAAAAAAATCAGGCACATTAAATTTGAATAAAATACAGTACATAATATTTCATAATATATATAATACTATTGCTATGAATTCATTTCAGTGAAACATTGAATAGCATTCCTAGGGCTGTGACAATTATCAAACTGGGTCAAAACAACAGAAATTTATTCTCTTAAGGTGAGGAGGCCAAAAATCCCAAATCAAAGTGTTAAAAGTGTCATGCTCCTTCCATTGGACCTAGGAAGTTGACTCCTACAGCTCCTCATGATTTTATGGCTTAGGTTACGTGACTCCAAGTCTCTGCCTCTCAGTTTAAGTGGTCTTCCTCAACCTGTTCTTCCCTGTGTATCTGTGTTTCAGAATTTCCTCTTTTTCTTTTATAAGGACACTTGTCATTGGATTAGAGCTGAATCCAAAATGGCCATGTCTCAAAAATAAAATTAATTTCATTTGCAAAGGTCCTTATTCCAAAATTCAGGTCACATTCACAGGTTTTAGGGCTTAGGATAAGACATACCTTTTCATTTGTATTGTATTACATTAGAAATTCCAGAATAAACAAAATTAAAAGACAGGCTTTCTAGAATTCCTCCATAATAAAATTAAATTTATTTATTTATTTTTTAACCTAAGCTTTTGTACCCACAAAACAATATTCTACTTGCAAGAGTATTTGATTCAAGGAGCTTTTTGTAAAGCTTGCCTTTTTGGATTACTTTCTACAAAAGGAAACTTTAAGAAAATGCAATACTAATTTTTTAAAGCTCTCACATGGATTCCAGATGTTGACCATTTAATCCAAGAAGGTGTTTTCCTTATTATACAAATGTGGAACACATAAAAAATTGGCATTGTTTAATTTATGACTCACACATGAACCATTGTTTTTTGTGATGTAGTTATTTTAAGTAATTCATAAACTAAACAATGACAATATTTTGGACACATACCATGCTTGTGTAATGAGGAAACACCTTCTTGCATTAAATGGCCAACATCTGGGATCCATGTGGGAATTTCTTTGAAATTTTAAATACAGAAAAGGTAGCATGGCATACTACTAGCATAGTGATTCAGATATACAACTAGCTGATAATTAAAAGGTGTGTGAACTTGATACCACATTGTGGTTAAAAAATGTAGATGCTGTTGACAGAAACATCCAATAATGTTTTCTTACAATGCAGCTTTGAGGATGGGACAAATGGAGATGTGGAATGAAATGCAATATGGGCAGTGTTGACTAAAGAATATAAAATCAAGGCAAGTGTCTTTGCTTATTAAGAGTGTAAGTTATTAACTTTCTGGAAAGCAACATGGTAATGTAAGTCTCTCTCCCTTCCTTTTCCTCCTCCTCTTGTTTCTGTCTGTGTTTCTCTCCCTCCTCTTCCTCCTTTCTCTCTCTCTCTCAGAATATGTTTTTGGAGTAAGTATAGGCTCACAGTAAAATTGAGTGGAAGGTACTGACCTTTGTCATACTCCCTTGATCACTACACATGGTCTCCCCCACAATCCATATCTTGATTTAGAGTGATAGATTTATTACATGTGACCAACCCATTTTGACACATCATTATCACACAAAGTCCATAGTTTAGGATTTACTTTTGTACATTTAAACAAGTGTATAATAACATATACATTAGTCTCATTGTCCTAAAAATATTCTCATGTTTTTATAACGATATGAGACTGGTTAAGTCAATTTTAGCAACTTATATCATTAAACTTTGTGCAGCTATTACAATAATATTGTACAAGAATATCTATTAAATGACAATGATTTGAGAAGAAACATAGATTACAAAATAATATATTCATTATTTCTGTGTGTCTGTGTGTGCATAGTTGTGTACAGGTATGGAGCAAAGAATATACATATACCCATATATCAACTGTGGTTGTCTTGGAGAATGAGATTAAAGATGATTGCTTTATTTTCTATGTTCTATTTTTCATGAATAATTTCAGTAACATATATTACTTTTAAAATCAGCATATATGACTTGAAAGTCTCACAGATATCTTAATAAGGTCTTTTTTTACCTCAAAATTTCATCTAAATGTCTTTGTCTTTGCTGGTAAATAGCAAAATAGGATAACCAGTGGCTGAATTCAGTAATATGAGATATAGCTTGTTTCTTTCCTGGCACATTTCCCTATATTGAATTACTGAGTCTGTCTCTTTGCTCCTGTTAGCATTTCTTCAGTCTGTCCATCATGCAGCCATTAATGCATTCCAGATCATCACCCCTTTTGCCAGTAAGTCCTGTTTTCTTTTGCATTCCTTTAGATGACTTCCAGCTACTACAGAATTTAGTGACTTCTTTCAGGTATGCATATCTAATTGTGTTAGAGTTTTCCAGAGAGAAAGAACCAAGCAGGTATGTATAACTATGTATCTATATCTATATCTTCCTACCTATAAGGACATTTATGGAAGTTGCCTCACATGATTAGTGAAGTGTTATGATATATGGGCTGGAAAATCAGGAAGTGATGTCATACTTTTTGTCATATATCTCTTTCCCTCATATAATTTACGACAGCCATACTTCATTAAAAAAATCTCAACATTTATCCATTTTCTTCATACTACATGAACACGTTACATTTTAGGTCCTCTCTTTTCACCTTAGATGACTTAATTAGTCTCTTTATTGCCAGTTGAAGAATAGGCTAGCGTTAGTCTACACTTCACATCATGGAAAAAACATTTCCATAGAATGCTGAATGTTCCCAAGGGAGAGGGAAGAATTGCCCCAGGTAGAGAATAGATTTGATAATGGCATTGCCCTTTTAACTTTTTCTATACTTTATTAAGTTCATCCAACAGCTTTAGGTTTTGCCAGGCTCTGTGCTAAATGTTAGGCATATTATGGTGAAAAAATAAGATTTCATCATTGCCCACACAATCCTATATCCTATATTCGTAAGTGTATGATCTAAGTATAAATTATGATAAGCTTTGCAACTGAAACAAAGTGGCAATGGGGCACACTTTATTTTGGATGCTAACATTTCAGGTCCTTCCTGAAGGATGGGAAGAAATTAGGTATGGTGAGAGTATTTTCAGGTAGAAGAAAGACCATTGCAAATAGTTCAAAGTAGAGGAGTATGTTGGACCAATGGGAAAAACCTACGGGAATGCACACTGGTCAGCAAAGGGGTAGAGTTGGAAAGAGAATGAAACAGGTCCATTCATACAAGGTAAGGAATTTGGATTTTATACTAAGTGAAATAGGGAACTATCGATGGGTGAGGGGATAGATAATATTATCATATTTTAATTAATATATGCTGGTAGTATGTGGTATTTACATCCATTTTTGGGAATTGGTATGTATTTTGATCAGTTTTGGACCTTCTCCTCCTCACTTTTCCACCTTATGAGGACCTCCTTCCCTACCCCCAAAGTCTACTTAACTGTTTCCTCCATCTCTTCAGCTAAGAGAAATCATCTTTTCATCTAAGAGAAATCACCCAATATTTAACTTTCTGCATCTTTCTTAACATTTATGTTGTCCAGATTAATCCATTTTCCTACAAATGACTCAACTTTATTTTTCTTTGTGGCTGAGTAATACTCCATTGTTTTTAGGTACTGCATTCACATTACCCATTCATTTGTTAGTGGGTCTGTAGGTCATTACTAAGATTTAGCTGTTATGACATATGATGCTATAAACATAGGTTTACACATCATTGTAATATTATTACTTTAACTTTTGAAAAGATACTCAGAAAAGGTATAGCTGGGTCAAATGAAATTTCTTTTTTTTAAAAATTTTATTTAAGGAGAAAAAAGAAAAAAAAACAGAAAAAGGGTACAAGTTATACAGAATTTCAGAAAAAACAAACAGTAGGGAATCACTAGTTAATTACATATTGTCATCTTAGAAATAGTTGTTGAAGTTACAAAATTAAAGCTTATAGAGGGTACTTTCAAACAGTGAGACTGCAAACAGTTTTGTTCAATGATCCAACAAAACTCAGTAATATGGTTATCTATCTTATACACTTAAATATATATGCAGTTATATCTTTAGAGAACTTTCTTTTTCTTTCTTTTGTACAATGACAATTACACATTTTGGGTTTTATTACTCCCACAGTTCTTATAACATTTTTTTTTTGAAGAAAGTAAAGCCAAATGTGACATACCAGGGCAGAATCAGTCAAATCAAAAGGATGGACATAATACATAATGTAAAAACAAAATACAAGGTGATCAACAATGGTTACCATAATGCCTCTTGTTATCTTAAAAAGAATTGCCTATATCATCAGTTATAATAAAATTGAACAAAACAGTAAAGAATAAGACCAATAAAACCAAAACATTGGAGACATTAGAGGACTTCAAAAGAAGATAATAGTCAACCAGAATGGGCATCACAATGAATCTTATTGTCTTCATAGTTGTTGCCTATACTTTCAAACTCGGTACTATCAAGCATAACAGAATAGAAGAAAATCAGTCAAAACAAGATGGTGAGAGCAATACAGAGTTTCAAATCAAGTTAATAGGAAATCAAAGTAATAATATATTCTCCTATTTTTTATTTATGTTTCCCTTAATTAAAAGGATAAAAATGAAAAAGTAGATAATAAAAAGGAGATTGAGAGAAAAAAGAGGGCATAACAACAAAACAGCACAGGTCAAAACATAGCCATTTAAGCAAAATAGTGTTTCACCACAAGATAATATCGACATAATAGTAGTTACCATAGTGTCTCTTCCCTTAAAATCTTTGGGTATAACTTTGTATACTGTAGCATCAAACATATCAAGACAATGTAAAACCATTTAAGAGAATGACAGTATTACAGGGTATTTAGAATCAACTAACAGAAAATGAACAATGGTTTCTGTATAATCTCCTTGTCTATAAAAGTTTTTATTTATATTATCACATATAATAAAATCCAATAAGATACAACACGTTAAAAACGATGGAGACAGAAGAACAAAAGCTTGATGGGACTTCAAAACAAGAGGATGTTAAATCAGCACTAGCTATTATGATGTCTTGTTTTCTCCAAAATGGCTGTTCCTACCATCCAACCTTCTCTGCCTCATTTCTGTTGAGCTATTTTTCTGTCATTATTTGTCATTTTGTCCTCTTCATTTTGCTTTCTGCTCCATTCATTGTGCCCGCTCTGCCACTGTTTCTGGAATCTTGGGATTTTTCATTTTTAGAATATCCTGCAGTAATCTCTATAGAGTTGAATTGGTGGTTGCAAATTCCCCTAGTTCCTCTTTATCCTGGAAGCACCTTGTTTTTCCATCAATTTCTAGGGACAGTTGTGCAGAATATATCAATCTTGGCTGGAGGTTATTATCTTTCAAAGCTTGAATTATTTCTCCCCACGCTCTTCATGATTTGATGGTTTGTGCCAAGAAGTCTGCTGTAATTCTGATGGGTGTTCCCTTGTAAGTGATCTGTTTCTTGTCTTTGATGGCTTTTAATATTCTGTTCTTATATTGGATTCCTAGAATTTTGATTATTATATGCCTGGATGTAGCTCTGTTTGGCTTGTAGGTGGCTGGGGTCCTGTATGCTTCATACATCTGAGTATCTTTACCTTTTGCTAAATTGGGGAAATTCTCCTGGATTATTTCTATGAATAGCTTTTGTAGTTCATTTGTTTGAGTCCCTATTTCTTCTTTTATGTTCTTAATTCTTAAGTTATAGATCCTCTTATCATCTTCTAGTCTTTGTATTATTGCTGTTTGTTTTCTTGTTATTTTTAAGAAGTTTTTTAGTTCATGCTCCCACCTTACAAATCTGTCCTCCAGTTCTGATAATCTATCCTTAGTTTCTTTCAAGCTGTTATGCCAGCTTTCAATAGAGTTTTTAGTTTCCTGGTAATCTCTTTGAACCTGCTTCACGTATTCTATGTTTTCTCTATTTTCTCCATCAAATAATTCTCCCCTTTTTTCTGTTCTTCCATTCCACCATCTGTTTTTTCTTGGGCGTTGCTTAGCATTTCTCTAACTATTCTACTTATTTCTTGCTTTATTTCATTAAATACTTCATTTTTGAACTCATCTATGAGGCTCCGGAGATACTGCTTTATGTCTATAGGTGCCGTGACTGATATGGCATGTTTTCTGTCTTCATTCTCTTTTGCACTTACCTTTCCTGGATCAGTGTTCTCAGGATTGGGGGCTGAGGACCCTTTCTTGTTGCTCCCTTTCCCCATACTTTTTGTTCCTTCCATACAAGCATATGTAGGAGGTCCAGTTTTTTTTCTCTCTCTTTGTCTGTTACAGTTTGTTTGAATCTGCCAGCTAGGTGTTCCTGCCCACTGCAGTGTACTAGGGAGACACAGACCTGGACAGCCTCTACTGGGCCCGCCCCTCCAGGTCAACCTACTGAATGCTTCACTGCTAGGGTGCACCACCAGGCGCAGGGATCTGATTTGGGTAGCCTACTGGATCTTAGTCCGCAGCGTCACCAGGCAAAGTGCTCCCCACCACTTGCGCTTGATAGGGGAATATGCGACTAAAGTCACTGCAAGGCCCTGTTCCGTCTAGTCCACTTGTTCCCAGAATGTCCTCTGTTGGAGCCTCCTAGTCTATGAAAGGGTCCCCATTTCTCTCACTCACCGCAGGTCGATGCAGGGCTCCTTTCCAGTCCCGCTCTCAACACCGTTTGGTTCGCCAATTCCAGCTCTCAGAGCTTTCGCGCATCTCTCTCCCTGCCGTGCAGATTGGGATGCAGTATCAGCAGCAGGAAATTCAAATTGCAGCTTCCAATGGTGCGGGATCCAGCTTCTGCACTGAGATTTTATCTGTTCCTGTTATAGCATCAGGATTGCATTTCCAGTTGGTTTCTCTCAGCTTAGTTCGTTCCTGGGTCGGCAGGGTACATCTCCCCTCGAGTAGGACTCCTCACACGGCACCGCTCCTGGATTCTAAACTGGTAATCTCAGAGAGCCTCTGTGGCTGCTGTTACTTGTCCATCATGTTCTCCTGGAACCTGTAATTCCAGCTACTTGAGAGGCTGAGGCAGGAGGATCAGTTGAACGCATAAGCTTGACAACATAAGGAAGCCCTCCTGAAGTTCTGGGTAACAACCTAACTATCAGTGCAGGTGTCCTCAAGCCTGGCACGCATCACTCCTTTCCCTTCTAACCCCGCACAAGCAAAATTTCTAGTTTTAGTTTTTTGAGAATTCTTAATATTGATTTCTATAGTGGTTGTGCTAGTATGCATCTCCATCAACTATTAAAAAGTGTTTCTTTTTCCACACATCCTCATCAACATTTTTTTTTTGTTGTTGTTCTTACTGGAATAAGAATCTCAGTGTTGTTTGGAGTTGCATTTTCATAATGGGCAAAGACAGTGAACATCTTTGTATGAACTTACTGGCCATTTGTACTTGTTTTTTTGAGAAATTTCTGTGCATTTTAATTGCCCATTTTGATGGTTTTTTTGTTTTGGGGGGCTCTATTTTTTGAGTTCTTTATGTATTTTAGGTATTACTACTGTATCTGAGGCATAGCTATTACAGTTTTTTTCCCTTTGTATAGATTGTCTTTCCATTGTTTTGAGTTTTCCCTTTGTTTGTAGAAGTTTTTAAAAATTGATATAATCCAATTTTTTGTTTCTCACCATTAACAGCCACTATAGACTCTTACAATTTTGTCTCTTTAACTTGATTCCTCAGTGCCTGGTTCTGGATCCCTAACATGGATCATGCCCTTTTTTCTTTGTTGTTTCTAGGCTTGCTGGCCCTAACTGAGTCTTTGCCCTCTGAATATTTCTCTGACTTGGTTTTCCTTCCTGTCTTGATCTGAGGAGGAAAGAGCCTGTTATGGTTGATACATTGTGTCAATTTTAGAAGTTTAGAAGTTTAGCAAGTCAACTCAACAAAGAGCCTGGGTTCTTAGTTTGTAAACATCCTCATCCTGTGCTAGAGGACGGTGTGAGAATTAGACCTGCCCTGGGGGGTGGATAGCATGGTTACAATAAAAGGGAGGAGAACAAGCTTGTTCTCCCTGCCTTTTACTCTTGCTACATTTGCTGTCATCTGCCACCTTAAAGTGTTACCTCTATGCCATGCCATGTTGCCTTGGGGCCAGCTGATTATGGACTAAAACCTCCATAAACTGTAGGGGGAAATAAACCTTTCCTCCTTATGTTTGGGTGTCAGGTATTTTGTCTCAGCAGTGAAAGAGAAGTAACTAAGAAAAAATTTGGTACCGGGAGTGGGGTACTAAATATGGTCATTGCTGTGACTATATGTGACCAAATGGTTTGAATACCTTTGGGAATTGCTTGTGGGAAGACTTTGGAAAGGTTTGGAGATGTCTATTGAAAAGTAGCACTGGAGCACCTTAGGCTGTTCTGTATGGAGATTCTGTTGATAGCTTAAACTCAGAAGGCTGGTATAAACCCTGCTAGTAAAGAACAGGCTTGGGAAGTTTCTGCTGGAAAGAAGAACTACATTGGTTGTTGGACTGCAGACAATGTGTGTTTTGTCTTGGCAGAAAGTTTGTCTACATTTTGCTCATGCCCAGAGATTTTTATTGAGACTAAGATTAAGGGCTATGAGCTAATTAATCTGGCAGAAAAATTTCAAGGCAATTGAATATTGAGGCTGTGACATGGCTAATGTTGGGGCCTTTTAGTCAGATACATGTTGAAAATCAGGAGCAAAGAGCCCAGCAGTATGATTTAAAATGTTGTGAGTTCGGTTAGAAAGGAAACTCCAATAAAGCTCCAATAAAGGATTGTGAAGATAGAGTTGAAGAAATTTACATTGTGGAGAAGAAACAGGAAAATAAAAAAATATGACCTGAAGACAGCACAAAAAGCAGAAAATTTCCACTTTTTTCAGCCTCAAAACTGAAAAAGTGAAAAATTTTGCTTTGAGGAAAAAGCTATGGAACACCATGTTCCAGAATGACATCAGCCACACTATGCTCCAAAATGGTGGTGGTCACACCATGTTCCAAAATTGTGGCAACATAAAAATTTGTACCTCAGAATTGGATTCAGAGTGCCCAACAATCCAGGCACTAGACATCTGCAACTGAGAGAGAGAAAAGCCTGGCTATTGCTTCAGCTGGCAGCAGACTGTGGCATCATCCACATGGCACTGGTTTAGGTGCATGCAAAATAGAAGAGTTACCGGGTAAAAAAGGCTTCCACCTTGATTTCAAAAGGGCTCAGAGGCCAGGCAGTGTTCCCCTAAGAGGCAAGTGTGTGAAGCTGTGAGGATGAAACCAAATGTGCAATGGAGACCCCAGAAGTCTGGAGAAACCAGGAACATGAATCATCTGAGCAAACTTGCAAAGAAGGAGCAGAGTGGGCCTAAGAGGAAAGCTGTGGGAGCTCTAATCATCAAAAATGCCACAGGGATGGAATCAGTCAAGCCCTTTGGAGCTCACAATTTGCCACATTTTGCTTCCGATGTTGGATGTGGAAATACAAGAATTAGTGTTTGCCCTGCTGGATTTTGCACTTGCTTTTGTTTTGTTCCTTTGTATCCCTCTGTTTGCAACTTTTGAAATGAGAATGTTTATCTAGTGTCCATTAAATGCTGACAATGTTTAACTTTGTTTTCATTTATACAGGAGCTCACAGCTAAGAGTTCACCTTAAATCTTAGAGCAGACTTGGGACTTGGACTTTTCAGCAATGCTGAAACTGTTAGGACTTTAGCAACTCTTGCAGATGAACTAAATGTATTTTCCATAAAGGGATGTATGTTGTTCTACTGGGGCCAAGGACAGAATGTTATGTTTCTAACGTAATAAAAATGTTGATAGATTTAATACTGGTTCTTAAGGACTCTTAAACCTGTGTTATAATATTCAAGTCGTGAAATGATAAAAGTAAACATGTCTTTATATTTGGAAACCTATTTAAAGAAATGTGTCTGGTTACCATGTTGACAAAGGGTGGACTGTTATGGTTGGCATATTGTATCAACTTGAGAAGTTTAGAAGTTTAAGCAACTCAAGAGGGAGCCAGGGTTCTTACTTTGTAAACATCCTGATCTTGTGTGAGAGGAAGGAAGGGAGATGGTGTGAATGTTATATCTGCCCTGAGGATGGGTATCCTGCTTACAATATAAGGAAGGAGAAGAGACTTGTTTCCCCCTTTTGCTCTAGCTGCTTTTATTAACTGCTACCTTGAAGTGTTGCCCAGTGCCATGCCACTCTGTCTTAGAGTCAGCTGATTATACACTGAAACCCCCACAAACTTTAAGTTAAATAAACCTTTCCTCCCTTAACTTTTGTTGTCAGGTATTTTGTCATAGCAATGAGGAAAAAATAACTGACACAGAGCCAAATGTAGAAAAAATTTGAAGCAGTTTTTCTGTGGTAGGAATTGAGAAAACAGGTAGATCTTGGATTTTTTTTCATGTGGTGAAGTGAAGCCTTTTTTTTTTTCAAGTTGGGACCTGCTAGAAAATGTCATAATAATTGTAGGATGATTTACCTGGAGGGTTTGATGACAGCATATGAAAGGGAGAGAAAGAGCCAGTCATGACAATGGTAAGAGAGACTGTATAAAGTGCACATGTGTGGGAGGGGACTTCCTCAGAAATAAAAGCTCTTCTTCCATGTCTTGTAGAGAAGAACAGTGCAGGTACGGGTCCCTCTGTAGGTAGCGGGTGCAAAGATGAGCCTTTACCCTCTTGGGGTGTCTCAGTGAAATATATATTTAAAAAGCCATCATTAGCTGAGAGTGAAAGTAAAGAACTGAGGATACAATTGAGAGTTTAGAGGAAGAAGGTGATAAAATTAAAGGAAAGTTGGGAAGTGGGTCTATTAGAGAAGCACAACAGGGTTTCTGGATCTTACTGAATATCCATTTGTGATTTGTGATGTGAATTTAAGTTTATATATATGATTTTCCTCACCAGTGTTCAGGTGAAAGTTCATGTGTGTAAGAAGGTATATTAGCAGTTGGAAATTTCCTGGGAAGATAATGTAAGGGATAAAGAAACAGAGAACTGATAGTCTTTGGAAAGAGTGTGACCAAAATGGTAGATCATGGGATGTATGCTTGACAAGGAAAGAGATAACGCAGGTGGGGACTAATTGTTAATGAGAAAATATAGCATCAATGTAGTTGTGACCTTGGTAAAACTAAAAGCTATGTAAACACATAAACAAATGCTCTGAAAGATGGAAAATGTAATGTTTGAAATTAATTTTAAAGGTAATTTATTGTCTCATGTTGACAAGATGAGACCATGAAGTAAGAAGAAGATGGGTGGCTCATAGAATAGAGAGAAAGATCAGTGGTGATGCAGAGGTCCAAGGAGTGAAAGGTTTTCCATGTAGATCTATGTGAAGTAATTCTTAATCCAACTTCATCATTTACCAAAATCTCACTCCAAAGTTTTTCTTAGCATTTTTCTCTTCATACTGCCGTGATTGGCTTCAGGTCTTTCTGATGGTTTTTTCATTCTGTCTAGAACAATCTAGCTTCCCTGCAACCCCTCTCAGCAGTGATGTAGGTGTCTGGAGGAAGAGCATTGCAGGCAGAGTAACAAGTGCAAAAAACTCATGAGGGAAGACAGAGTTTATAGACAAAGAAATACTGGTAGGTGGAGTTTATGTGGTATGTTCAGGTCAAAAGACAGCAAGGAGGCAAAATGACTGGAGGGACACAAACAAAAAAGTAGAGTAAGAGATAAGGACAGATAATAAAGGGTATAGGTCATCACAACATCTTTGGCTTTTACTTAGGGAAGACAGGGTAGTGAGATGATGTACTTACATTTGTGTGTGTGTTTACATTCTAAAAGGTTGCTGTGGTTATTGTGCTTAGAATAGATTAAAACATGAAATATGGGAGGGAAAAGTCCAGTTAGGAGAGTAACATGGCAAATCACAGAGGAAGTAATGATGACTTAGTCAATGGTTGTAGCAGGTGAACAGAGAGAAAGTTGAATTATGGATATATTTTAAAGATAGAGCCTAGTCAACTTCTTGATGGAACAATAATGTGAGACAGAGGTGATATGAGAAGGAGGGTCAGTGATGACCTGAAGGTTTTGGTCTGGGTTTTTGTTTGGAGGAATGGTACCATTAACTGGGACAAGGAAGTCTCTGGGTGAGTTACATTTTCACAGGGGACGTTGTAGTTCAAGTTTTAGACATGGTGAGTTTGTGAGGGCAATGAGCTTTACAGGTGAAGGCATGGAGCAGATAATTGTACATATAAACTTGGATTTCAGGAGAGGATCTTGGGCATACAGTTGAAATTTTGGAAGTCATTAGCATACGAATGGCATTTAAACCCTGAGACTGGTTGAAGTTGCTGAGGGAATGGGTAAAGGAAGAAAAAAAGGAGCAGACCAATGACTGAGAGCTGAGGCTCTTCAGTGTTGTGAGGTCCAAAAGGACATGAGGAACCAGTGAAAGAAATGAATAAAGGAGGAGGGAGTGATCACCTCGATCAGTGCTGATTATAAGATAGGAAGACAGAACCCAGAAATAACTACTGGCTCTAACAATATGTGGGGCACTTTGACAAGAACAATTTCAATAGAATTAAGACCGTTCAAGGCCCAGTAGACCAAATTTGAGAGTATCGGAAGAGAGAGATTGAGAAATGGCTTGTAATTTTAGTGGAAAACTAGTAAAGCAGAGAAAGGGGAATTCTTGTGGGGGAGATGAGGTCTTAATGAGAGTGCTAATAGTAATGTTCCTACAGAATAAAATAGTAGCAAGAAGAGGCTTTTAGAAGAAAGAAGCCTTAAAGAGTTTGAATCTAGTATTCAAGAGTAGGAACTACAATTTACAAAAGAGCACAGGTAGTTATATGTAGTGCATGTGGAACTCCAAGGTATGAGTGACATGCTGGCAAGTAGGTATACGTGATAGTGGAAGTCTAGAGAACGTTTCTCAATGTTGTAGCAAGGAAATTAGCTAACAGAGAGGGTAGAAAAGAGACTGGGAGTTCAAGTAGAGGAAGTAGCATAAAATATTTTTCTTGCAAAAATGCACACGTATATGTATATGTATATTTATGTTTAAGTTTAGTGGTTCTGCCAAATCTTCATTCACTTATTGAGGTTGGTTTGATTTAGCTGCAGCTAAGAAAATTATGATAAAATCTCATTGTAATAGAGGATTTGTTAAATTTTTTTTGTAGTTCCGTCAAATTTTGTTTCATATATTTTGAAGTTACTTTAGTTACTGGAAAACTAGTAAGGCAGATGGGAGATAATGATAGTGTTAATAGTTACAAATAAGTTAATATTTGTTGGGTGTCCCCAAGAAATGAATTTAACCTTTTGTCATTGCACAGAAAATCTCTTTATGTTAGTGATGCTTGTTTTGTTTTGAGTCTCCTTGCTACAGCACCTTACTTTTGACTAATATTCAGATTTGTATTATTAATCTTTTAATATTCTTATATTTTAGGCTGTCTCTTGTAAATAGTACCTAGGTGAATTTTAGTTTTTTAAATTCAATATGGAAATCATTGTCTTAAATTTATCCTAATTCCTGATACAGTTTTGTTATTTCTTATGTGTTCTTGGCAATTTGTCCCACATTTTAAGTCCCACTATAGTGTGTATTTTATCTTTTTTTTTTTGTTTAGCACTTCTTTAACATTTTAGAAATGCTTGAATCAATGTTTAGTCTTATGTGTTCTACCTCTCTCAGGATCCAAGGAAAACACTTGCTTTCTTAGCTTCCCTTTTCTCCTGAGCTGAAGCATTGTGACTTAGACTTTCCTAATCTGATTTATCCCTATAAAATTTCTGTTGCTCCATCCCTTGGAGGACTGGGAAGAACCATTTACTGGTGAGGATGGAAATATGAGAATCTAGCTTTTCAAGATAGCAGTGGGTACATGAATATTTCCCTTACACAGTGGCTGAAACATCTAACATCTAACATCAGCATGGTAGCCTTTTAATATCAGACCAGTTCTGGTGACCTATGAAAAGAATCTGAACAGTCTCAACTCCCTACATACAAACTTCTAGCTGTTCATAAAAACTTCTGGGTATACAGAAAGGCAACATTTTCCAGTTGGCTTTGGAGTGTGTGACCAAGTGACTGAGTTATAACCAATGGAACATGTATTACTTCCCTGTCTGGCTTACTTACACACACTCTTTCTTTCTTTCAAAGAAAGGGGATAAAGAGAATCTAAGTGACCTTGGAAGCCCTATATTCAAGATTCAAATCTCTGTCTGCCTGGGTCCATGTGTGGAAAAGACCACCCTTCCCCTTCCCTGTTAAGCAATTTAAAATGTTTAGATTAATTTATTTCCTCATTCTTTCTGGGTTGGGACCTTGAATCTTAAACTTCTGAAATTTTTCAGATAGTATAGTCTCCATGTTTTATGACCCAGCATTTGGAAGCCATAGATGTAGAAGAGGACAGAGATTTTAAAACAAATACCAACTTGGTGAGTTGTATCTATATATAAAAAAGCAAGACATAAAACTTAATATCAAAAAAAGTAAGGAGCTATAGACTAGTTAGAAATATTGTGAGACATTTGTAACTGTATCAGTCAGTGTTCACCAGAGAAACAGATTTAATGTAAAATATGTAAAGATTTATAACAGAAGCATACCGTTTCTGCCTACAGAGTCAGGTGTGGAAGAGTGCAAAAGGCTTGTCTGCATGTTGAAGATCCAAAGAGTCCAATCAAAGGTTAAAAGCCTGGAGATCACTGATATATCCCATGCACACATCCTTAAAAGGAGGCCAGAGAGTCTGTGCTGGAAGGATGAACAGTCTGCTTTGGAAGACACGAGATAATGTCCCAGTTGAAGGTAAAGAATGGAACTCCTCAAAGAAAGAGAAGCATGCCTTCCTTCTTCATTTCCCTTTTATTCCATTCAGGTGACAAGTCTAGTGGTAGGTACCACTCATATCCAGCATAGGTCATCTGTCTTCAGTAAATCCATTCAGGTGTACTCAGAAATATACTAATCCCATTAATTGGATGTTTCTTACTCAAGTTGACACAACAGTTAACTATCACAGTAGGTTCCTGACTCTGTCTCCCCTCATTATATGTTTTTGTTATTTTCTTTCAGTTTTCTCATAACACGTTAGATTGAAAAATATCCATAGTTTGTTGTGAGCTAGGCAAAAAATGTTGTGGAGGGAAGTTTAGGAGAAGGGTACTGAAGAGAGCATATCTGACTGCAGAATTAGATACGGACAAGAACATCAAATACAGTGGACATTTATAGCAGTTTTAGAGAGAAAAGGAAAACAGATTGAAATCCATGGATTTATTGACAAAAAGGAGGGGGAGAACAAGAATTAATATTATGCAAAGGTTTTATTGAAGGTGATAAAGATACTACTGTGCTACATGCATTCTGGAATACCATGATCTACATATGGGGCCAAAATTTCATGGAGTTAAGAGGTAGTCCACTGCCAAGGGGTCCACATTAATGGCCTGGGGCAGGCTCACTAGGCTGTATTCTCTCTGGGGTAGATCTTTGATGCAACAGGTATAGAGTAGGCAGAGATAATCAGAACCATGGGAGGCAGTATCTGCAGAATGACCACATTCTATGTCTTTTTAATGAGGCATAAACTCCTTCAGACACCATGGGTTTCACAGCTCACTCATATACATGTTGATTGAACCAGGTTCTGGCTTGAGTGGTGGTGAATTATACCAAGATGAATCAGGTAAGGTCCTTGTTTTGAACAAAACTGGGAAGTTTATGAAACTTATCTTTAAATGTAGTCCTTAGGCTTTCTGAAGCCATCTGACATTTGGAAAATCTGAAATAAAGGCTGTTAAATAAACAGATCTTTAGATAATATGCTTCTCCAAGAGAAAGGTGAAGAATGGGTGTACCCATCACTTTTCTTGATAATAGAGAACTATCAATGGGTTTTCTTTTTAGGTGAAATTTGGGGTAAATCCCAAAGGCCAGATCAGCACACATATCTCTTACATCTTATGGATAGATGACTGTTTTGTTCTGTGCACTAGAGAAGTCATTCTTGATCTGTTTGGGAATATGATAAAAGCTATGGATCTTCTTTGTTAGATCAGAGGTTCTCCAGATTTGTTTGGAATGCCTGGAGATATGTTGATCTTACAGTTGGGTCTGTGAAGGAGCATGTGTCTTCTGCATTTAGGAGATGTAGAAGAGAAGATGAGCCCCCAGCATGTCAGAGTGCAGCATGCAGCCCCCATCCCTACAGCTTAATAGTTCAAGGAAGAATCACTTAGAGTGACTTCTAGTAGGTAGGGGCCAGAGAGGATGCTAAAAATTCTGCACTGCACAGGACAGCCCTCCACAACAATCATTCAGCCTGAAATTGCAGTAGTGCCAACATTTAGAAATACTGCTCCAGAGGAACTGATGTCTGTATGACTCACAAAAGTTTGACAATAGTTTACAGAATTTCCTGAGTACTCACTTGAGTCAGTTGATCTCAGAACAAAATTTCTTGCTGAAACTCTCCATATAGTCCTATTTTATGACAAAAAACAGATTTCACTGAGCTTTATTTTAAAAACTCCATTAAATTTTAGAGTATCAAAAATGCATTCTGTAATTTACATTCTTTGAAGCAAAGCACACATTTTTAGAACGTTCCATTTCATTTTGAAATCAATGTATATTTTAAGACAAACATGCTAACAGATGTTTTTGATTCATATAGTAATATGTATAGAAGATGTTATTTCTAATGGGTAATTTGATGTTAGCAAAGTTGGATGAGCCTTCTGTTTAGTAAGGTTTTAAAGGGTCATTTGAGTTTTAAAGGTATAAGGTCATATTTTTCCATTCAGAAATTTGTTAATATTGGTTCAAATCATGTGTATGTACATAGTCCTATCAAGCTTTGGTGAGAACGTGTAGTCTCTTTCTTATTTTATCATGCTTGTCCAATATGTAAGTGATAAAGGAATGACTTAAGTGATGGTTAAATGAAACTTTGATTTATTAAGTTGCCAATAAAGCAACACTGTAATTGTTGGCTCACTAACACAGTTAAAAATCCCAGGAAATGCTGTAAAGATTTTAGGTGGACAAGTGTGATAATAATTTTCATAAAAATCTCACTAATTTTGAATTTATAAAATTTTCTGTGGTCTGGAATTCGTTAAAAAGCTGATGATATCAACTCTGCATATATGCTAAAAGGCACATTTTATCATCCACACAGTAATGTGCTTGGACTTCAGAAATGTTTTATTAAATATATACTACTTCCTATTTACTGCTCTGGGATTGAAATGCAAATTTTTTAAAAGAAAAATTCACTTCAAATCATAAAGCAATCTATATATTAATGCCATTGAATAACATTTCTAATGCTTTTAACTTTATTTTGCATATGATCTTGATTGAAAATGAAGGTATATTACTTGTGTTTATATATATATATGTATATATGGAGCTTAAAATCCTATACATTATAATTATTATTGCCATTCAAACGTTCATTAATGACTGTTTTACTGCTTGAGACAAGAAAATGGAGTACTGAGGTATTTTTTGTTTTTTTCCATTCAGTCATTTGTGCAACAAATACTAATTTGTTCTAGCCTATGCAGTGGAATATGGTTAGTAAAATGAATTAAACAAAGATCATCTCCTCAGTGAGTCAGTGATTTGGGGTAGGAAATAGGCAGACCTTTCATTCCACAAATACACGAGGAACTCTTATGATGTTACAGGTAACAATCTAGATCCTGGAGATCTACCAGTGGAAAACAAAGTAGCCAAAATCTCTGCATTTGAGCAGTGTGAGCAAACTCACATTGCTTGAAGAAAGCGTTGGGAGACTGTGACAAGGACATAATGAGAAGAGGTCATTCAGCACAGGAAATACATGAATAGTAATACTAATGGCACACTCTTTACTTGTTGAATATCCACTATGTGCCAGATATTGTGACAGGATCATTTATTTCTTCAATACCCACTGAAAGTATGTATGACATTTTAATTTTTACAGTTAGTGATCTCAAGCTTAAAGAGATTAGATAATCCTTTAGTGCCATAACTATAATGAAGTATGATCAAAATATATGGTGAACTTTTAGAATTAAAAACTAATTTTAATGCAGTATTCTTCTTTTGAATATACATATCTCAACATTCTTGTCACTTCCTAAAGCAGCCGTGGAAGTCCTCTTTTGTGAATGTCTTTAGTTGTGGCTTCCTCCATGTCCTGAATGGATCCAAAACATTTCTTTTATGATCATTTTGAATTTAGGAAAGAGCCAGAAGTTGCCTGATACCAGATCCAGTGAGTAAGGTGGATGAAGACACAGAGTAATGTTTTCATGTTGGAAAGCAATTATTAGCAGCACTCACCATGTTTTTTAAATCACAACTAGTAAAGACATGAGGACTTCCAAAACTGCTTCAGAAAGTGGCAAAGGGGGAGTTTTTTTTTTTTTTTACAGGCATTAATGACAATGTGTCTTTTTTTAAAAAAATTAAGCACTCACTTTATATTTTGATCATACCTTGTATGTAATATTGACTGAGTTTAAACAGAATTCTGTTTATCTTTAGACCAAGATGACTGATTTATTATGTAGGTACTGAGTAGCTACTAAAAGTTTTCTAACAGTGCTTCAAGAAACTTAATTTGGCAGTATTTCTGTATTAAAAATGGCAAGGAAACATTCAAAAACTGCTGAAACCTCACTAGTCCATATGGCTTTCTTGATAAAACTCTGAGTTATCTGATTATTTATGACACCTGAATATGTTTAATTTCACACTTTGTTGTATAGTATCTTGTGGATATGTTTTTGAGAATGTTTTAATCTTTCTGAAAATCTTTAGAAAAAAATCAGTGATCTTGCCTGCCTAGTCCCTTACATTTCTGTTGACAAATCTCATCGGTTCCTGAGGAAAACTGTTCCACATGATCTGAGCATGGATAACTCCATCTCCAGGATGCTCAAGGTCTGACTAATTTAGAGCACTCCAGTCCTCCGGCCCTAATGTTTAGTTCAGGAGAAGCTGTCCCTGATAATTGGCTGTTAGAACTAATAGGAAATTCTCTTTCTATCTGAGAGGTTGTTAAGATAGCCTGATGTAGAAGCTATGGCTATTTACCATGCCTAGAAGAGTTAGCTGACCAACGACGTGAGAATGAGACAGGGCATGGATCCTCCTATGCCTGGAGCTGGAACCTGAGAAATTTTAACTTACTTAAGCAAATGAAGTCTCCATTTCACACAAGCTAGTTTGAAATGGGGGTTTTATCACTAAAACTAAGAGAATTCTGACTAATAAATTGATCATGAGTCGACTTCTATTATTCACTGTGCTTTGATCACAAAATACTAACTTGTAGAGCCCAAGAATTTTCAAATTCAAGTAATTAGAAACAGGGGCAAAAATTCTTAAGATTCATGTAGTTTAGACATTAGTCTTAGTTATCAATTTCTTATTTCAATCACGTCGTCAAATTCCTAGGTGGTGAAGAGCATGGTAGTAGAATTTTGCTGTTAAGTAGATCACTGGCATTTGGAATTTGGATGCTAGTATAATAGAATTTTCCAAAGGAAATTCAGCAGGTCGCATATATTAGAAGCTTGATGTAGACTGTTGAATTTAGGTTTCTGAGAAACAACTTAGAGTATCTGTGTCTTGATACAAAGCACATTTTCTTTCATGGCAGAGAGCAAATAATATTGCATGAATCAGAAACCCTGAGGAGAAACTTGAGAAATCATAAGGTCCAAGTCATGAGTATTACAAAGACAGGCAGGAAGGCTGATGAGGGATCAGACTGGGACACTGTTAATAAGCTGATGAACTCTTAGAGGAAGCAACGGATGGAGGCTGTCCTACATTCCTACATAAAATCATTGCCTTTTGACATGCACAGCAAGAGGAGCATGGAGGAAACCATTTGTCAATTTTCATCTGTGTATATGGCTTCCTGATTGTTATACTTGTATGTTATAAACACATATTTAGAGAACTGTTGCTACAGGTCCAGGAAACTAAGCAAATATTGTCATCTTCATGGGATTGAGTGGTTTTTACAAAGAAGTTCAAGAATGTTTGCATGAAGTCAGAGACCATGGCTTGCAACCGGGAGTGGCAGGTAACCAATGGAATGTGTTCATCTTCCGGGGAAAACAGCAGCAGTTTATTCTACTTGCTATCAGTAACTAAGCCGGTGGCAATACTGCATTTACTTTGTATTAATGTGTTTTCCTCTTATTTATTCCATCCTTCCACCATGCTATATGCTGATGATTTTTGTGCCAATGACATATTATTATTCTTAAAATAATCATGATATGATTATACGTTGAGGCATTTGAAAACATTATACCATATGGTGACATTAGATGACTGGATGGCAAAGAAGGAAAGCAAAGTAAGTGAAATTGACATAAATATTGTCACAGTTTATTTTTAACTGTTGTATTGATGATGATTGACATAGATATCTAACGAAATACACAAATTTGAATTGTATAAGTTTTGGCATGTTTACATATCCATGAAAATATACAACTGAAGCAATGAAACTATCAGTCACTCTCAAAAGTTTCTCTGTGCCTCACCTCTATTTTTTGCCCCCTTCTTAACTACTCTTCTGCTTTCCTTTAATTTGCATTTCCACTAGTTTTACTTTAATATTTTTATTTGACATAAAATTTTATATATTTATTGTATACAACATAAAGTTTTGAAACATGTAGGCATTATGGAATGACTACATAAAGCTAAGTGATATATGTATTACCCCACATACCATTTTTTTTTGTGGGGAGAACACATACACTCTCAGTAAATTCTTTTGGTAGCATTGGTAATTCAATCCAGGGTGTTTACATTGAACTACAACCCCCACTCTGCCTCTGTTTTAAAGACAATCTCTCTAAACTGTCCAACTTGGCCTCAAATTTGTATTTGGCCTCCCCAAAAACTGGGATTACAGGCATATACCATTGCCCACAACTCTTTTTGTAATTTGAAGTATATAATATATTGCTATTAACTGTGGCCACTATGATGTACAGTAGATCTCTTGCTCTCTTGATTACTTTTTCTTCCTAGTTGAAATTTTGTATACTTTGACCAAATCTCCCAAAGCCTTCTACTTCTAAGCCTCTGGTAACCACATTCTGCTCTCTGCTTCTATGAGGTTAACTTTAAAAATTTCCATATGTAAGTCAGATCATAAAGAGTTTGTCTTTCTGTGCTTGGCTTATTTTATTTAACACAATGTACTCCAGGTTCATTCATCTTAATAAAAATGACAGAATAGGCAGGTATAATCCCAGCACTCAGGAGGCTGAGGCAAGAGGATTGTTGTGAGTTCAAGACCAGCCTGGGTTACAAAGCGTGCTCAAGGCCAGCCTGAACTTCATAGTGAGACCCTGTCGCAAATAAATAAATAAGACAGAATTTCCTTATTTTTAAACATTTTTGAACATGCAGTAGTACTCTATTGTGTATTTACACCACATTTTCTTTATCCATTCATCCTGTTGATAGACATTTAGTTTGATTCAATACTTTGAATAGTGTGGATAATGCTGTGATGAACATATCAGTGAAGATATCTCTTCAGCATACTGATTTAGTGTTTTGAACATATACGTATTATTGATATTGTTAGACCAGATGGTAATTCTCTTTTTACATTTTTGAAAAAGGTCAATACTGTTTCCATAATGGCTGCACTAGTTTACATTCTCATCAACAATATACAAGACTTACCTTTCTACACATCTTTGCCAACACTTTTTATCGTTCATCCTTTTTAAAGGAAGGGTACTGCTAGGATTTGAACCTAGAACCTCGCACATTCTAGGAAAGCACTCTAATGCTGAACTTCTTCCCTCACACTATTTCCTCTTTTTGATGATATGTATTATAACAAATACAAGGTAATATCTCAATGTAGTTTTCATTTACATTTCACTGAGTATTAGTGATCTCAAACATCTTTTAAATATACCCGCTGACCAGTTGTATATCTTCTTTTGAGAAAAGTCTGTTCAGGTCCTTTGCTCATTTTAAAATTCAGTTATTTACTGCCTTATTATTGAATTGAAGTAAACTGTTTTTCTTTGATTTACATTTCTGCTCATATCCTTTTAAAAGAATTTTACATATGTGAAATAAAAAAATATGAACTCTTCCATCTGAATTCTTTTATAAAGCATAATAATTTGGTGATTTATCCATGTTGTAGTAAATCAGTAGCTCATTGCTTTATATTACTAAGTAGTACTCCATTGTATGGGTATGCTGAAGTTTGCTTATTCATTCACCATTTATGAACATTGAGTTTTTATAGTTTTTAGACATGACACATGTGCTTGTATTTGTGTACAGGTACTCATATGGATATACACTGTGATAGTAATTTTATGTGTTAACTGAGTTAAGGGATGCCCAGATATCTGGTTTTAAAAAAACCTATTATTTCTGGGTATATCTGTGAGTGTATTTCTGGAATAGATTAGCATTTAAATCAGCAGACTGGATATAGGTCTGCCTTCACTAATGTGAGCATTTTTTCAATATGTTGAGAACCTGAATAGAGCCGTAAAGCAGAAAAAGGGCAAATTTTCTCTTTGACCTGATGCAGCCGTCTTCCACCCTCAGATAAGAGAGCCCCATATTCTCAGGCCTTCTGAATCCAGACTTAAATCAACACCTTTTACTCACCTCTATCACATTTATAGGATCTTATAATTAAACTGGGCAAACCAGTCATTTCTCTGGTTCTCATGCACTCAGACTTGATTAGTCACCAGCTTTCTGGGTTATACTTGTAGACAGAATATTCTTGGATTTCTCAGCTTCTACACTCACCTAAGCCAATTCTCATTTTTAAAAAAAAAATCCTCTTCTATGTCTTCTAGGTTGTAATTGGTTCTATTTCTCTGGAGACCCCTGAAACCTTCCATTTTCTTGGGTAAATAACCAAAGCAGATTGGTTGGGTCATAAGGTAAGTGCATGCTTAAATTTAAAAGAAATTACCAAACTGATTTTTCAAGCACTTGCATCGTACTATACTCTCAACAACAATGTATAAGGCTCCTAATTGCCTCATGGTTTTTCTTCTGCCCAGGGAATTGAACTCAGAGCCTTTTCAATGCGCTGTATCCCTAGCCCTTATATATTTTTTATTTCAAGCAAAGGTCTTGTCAAATTGCTAAGCTCTCAGGCTGTCCTTCCTCAGCCTCTTAGACTGCTGACATTGCTGTGTGCCACACACCCAGCTCACTTGCTCCATATTCTAGATAACACTTGAAATGGTCCATATTTTCAATCTAAACATTCTAATAAGTGCATGTGATTCTAATAAGTGCATATGATATACTGATCAGTGTATATGATATATGCAATTTTTACTTGCATTTCTGTAATGATTAACATCATTTGTGTGAACATGATATTGTGTGCTTATTTCCCACGGATGTATCTCATTTGGTGAAACATTTTTTTAAACCTTTATTATTTAAAAAAATTGGATCATTTATTTTTACTGTTTAATTTTTGAATGTTATATACTCTAGATATTACTTATTAATTAGATATGTGCTTTGCAGATATTTTCCTCAGTTTGTGATTATTCATTTTTTCTACTACATGTTTTGGAGAGCAATTTTTTTTTGTTGGTAGAGTTCACCGTATCCATTTACTTTTTAATAAACTATTCATTCGGTATCATATCAAAGATAATTTTGCTTAACTCAAAAAGATTTTCTTCTGTATTTTTTTCTTTGCTTTGTTTTAGTTATACTCTGATGATAACAGTCCACGTTGAGTAGATTTTGGAGTATGTTGAGCAGTATGGATGCAAGTTCATTTTAAAAATATGAGTATCCAATTCTTATATTACTATCTTTTGGAGATTATCTTTTTTATGCCTCAAAGGAAAGTTTTGTAACTTTTAAGAAATCAGTTTTCCATATATATGTGATTATATTTCCACCTTGTTCTTCTTTGTTCTGTTTATCAATTCATCTATATTTACCCTAATAGAATGCTGATTTGATTACTGTAGTTTTATAATAATCCTTAAAATCAGGTAGTGTTAGCTTTCCAAATTTTTTTCTCATTCAGAGCTATTTTGGCCATTATACAAGCTTGGCATTTTCATATAAGCTTTCAAATCAGGTTGATAATTTTGACACAAAAAGTCTGAAGGAATTGATTTTCCTCAGTATCATTCATGTTTGCTGGTTTTACTGTTTGCCTAGTAGCCTTTGTTTAAATTGTTTGTCATTGCAAATTTTACCTCAAATGATTTTGTTTTCTTGTATGTGTCTTGAGTTTTTATTTTGAGAAACAAGGAAAAATAGTACAGTTAAAGGACATTTGACTAAATGATTATTTCAATAGTTGTTATTGGTCATGTTCAGTACTCTAAATTTCTGTTTTATATTTGCAGTATATATCCATTTATCCTTGTTTTGAGACAGTTATCTATGATCATCTTGAAGCTACTGTGAATGATACTGTTTTCATAAATTCCTTCTCATTCTGTTAATTGTTGGTATACACAACTGCTGATTTTTATGTTACTCTTATATCCTGCTACTTTGCTGAAGTTGTTTATTACTTCTAAGAGGCGATTTTGGTGGTATTCTTTGGGTCATTATATAGAATGTCATGTCATCTGCATAATTTGAGTTCTTACTTTCCAGTGCATATCCCTTTTATGTCATTCTCTTGCCTTTAAACATTAGTCAGAGATAATATTGAATAAAAGAGATGATAGTGGATAATTTTAGCTTTTTCTTGATTTTAGGGGGAATGCTTTTAGTTTTTCTTCATTTATTATGATGCTGGCTATTGATTTGTCATAATTAGCCTTAATCATATTCAGGTATTGTTTTTTACACCTGTTTTATTCAGGGTTTCTATTTTTTCTGTGTCTATTGATATGATCATATGATTTTTTTATTTAAAAAGAAAAAGAGAAAAAACAAAACAAAACCAAGTGGTATAAGAGTACAAGTAATACAGAACTACAAAAAAAAAAACAGTAAGAAATCACCAGTTAATAGAAGACACATTATCATCTTAGAGATAGTTGCTCAAGTCACAGTATCAAAGCATACAAAGTGGACATTCAAACAGTAAGACTGCAAACAGTTGTGCTCAATGATACAACCAAAAACATTAATATGATCATCTATTTAACACCCCTAAACACACTTGCTGTTGTATCCTTTAGAGTACTTTTTTTCCCTCTCTTTTTTACAACAAAATTTACACATTTTGGGTTTTATTACTCCTTAGTTCTTATTACTTTTTTTTGGAAGAGAATAAAGTCAAATATGGCAAAACAAAGCTTTCAGTCAAAACCAAGGATAGCCATAGCACATGGTGTAAAAACAGAATACAAGGTTATCAACAATGGTTACCATAATGCCTCTTGCTTCCTTAAAAAAATTGTCTGCCTTATTAGGTATTATAAAGTTGAACAAAACAGTAGAGAACAAGACCAATAAAACCTAAACCTTGTAAACATTACAGGACTTCCAAAAAAGATAATAGTCAAACCAGATGGGCATCATAGTGAATCTTATTGCCTTAAAAGTAGTTGCCTATACCCTCAAACTTGATACTATCATACAGAATGGAACAGAGTCTAATCAGTCAAAACAAGATAGTGGGAGTATTACAGGACTTCATATCAAATTAATAGGAAATCAAAAAAGTTACTATAATATATCCTGCTAATTTTTTTATTTTTCCCCTTAAAATAACATTTTTTAATGAATAAGGGAGAGATTGAGATAAAAGAGGACATAACAACATAACCATACAGGTCAAAGCAAGACAGTTTCAGCAACCTAGTGCTTCACCACCAAATAACCCGACTTAGTAGTTGCCATAGTGTCCTTTCCTTGAAATATTTGAATATAACTTCATATGCTATAGCTTCAAACATATCCAGTCAGTGTAAAATCATTCAAGTGGATGAAAGCATTGAAAGGTATTTAGACCCAGCTTACAAAAAACGAACAATGATTTCTATATTATCTCTTTGCCTATAACAATTTTTGTTTATACTATCACATATAATAAAATCCAGCAAGATACATCATGATAAAACCAGTGGAGACAGAAGAGCCATAGTTTGGTGGGACTTCAAAACAAGATGATGTAAGTCAGAATTTGCTATTATGATGACTTATTTTCTTCAAAATAGCTGTTCATTTCATCACAGGCAATAATATCAAGCAGCCCAGAATAAAGCCATTCCAATTAATAAGTGAAAACTTTATAAGGCTCCAAGGCCACATAATGGGGAATCATGATTATCACATACTTTTATATATTTGAATCATTACTTACATTAGGGAAACTATTTGGTATTCACACATACGAGATTGATTTATTTCAATTATGAGTATAGTCTCAAGTTGCACCCATTTATTGATAAATATCTCAATGTGATCCTTCTTTATAGCTGAGAAATACTCCATTGTATAGAAATACCACAACTTTTTTTATCCATTCCTCAGTTGATGGACACTTGGGTTGTTTCCAAGATCTGGCGATTACAAATTGTGCTGCTATAAACATAGATGCACATATATCACTGTGGTATGATGCTTTCAGTTCTTCTGGGAATATGCCTAGAAGTGGAATAGCTGGAATAAATGGGACTTCCAATCCCAGCTTTTTGAGAAATCTCCAGACTGACCTCCACAAAGGTTGTACCAGTCTACACTCTCACCAACAGTGTAGGAGAGTTCCTTTTTCTCCACAGCCTTTCCAGCATTTGTTGTTGTTGGTTTTCTTGATCGTGGTCATTCTTTCAGGAGTGAGATAGTATCTCAGTGTGGTTTTAATTTGCATTTCTCTAATGACCAATGATGATGAACATTTCTTCATGTATTTATTTGCCATTTGTATTTCTTCCTCTGAGAAGTGTGTATTCATCTCAGATGCCCATTTTTGGATTGGATCTTTGAATTTTGGGGGTCTGAGTTTTTTTAAATTCTTTATATGTTTTAGACCAAAGTCCCTTGTCTGAGGGGAAGTTCACTAAAATCTTTTCCCAGTTTGTGGGTTTTCTTTTCACTATGCTGGAGATTTAGTTTGACATGCAGAAACTTTTTAATAAGAGGTGGTCCCAGTTATTGATTCTGGGAAGTATTTCCTGTGCGGTTTGAGTCCTGTTCATGAATTCTCTACCTACTCCTGTGTATTCAAGGTTTCTACCCAATTTGTCTTCCAATAGATTTAGTGTTTCTGTTTTAATATTCAGATCTTTGATCCATTTAGATTTTAATTTAGTACATGGTGATAGGCATAGGTCTAGCTTTAGTTCTCGGCAAATGGAGAGCCAGTTTTTCCAACACTATTTATTAAAGAGACTGTCGTTCTTCCAGTGAAACTGCTTGGCTCCTTTATCAAAGATAAGGTGGTTGAGTGTGTTTGTAGTTGTGGTTGTATCTTCTAATCTATTCCATTGATCTTCGGCTCTGTTTTGATTCCAGTACCATGTTGATTTTACTACTGTTGCTTTGCAGTATAACTTCAAGTCAGGGATTGTGATGCCTCCTGCCTTGCCTTTGCTGCTTAGAATTGCCTTTGCTATTCTAGGTCTCTTCTGGTTCCAGATGAATTTTAGGAGTGATTTCTCTAGATTTATAAGGTATGTTGATGGTATTTTTATTGGGATTGCATTGAATCTGTATAACAGTTTTGGGAAGATGGCCATTTTCACAATGTTTGTTCTTCCTATCCGTGAGCATGGAATGTCTTTCCATTTTCTGAGATCATCTTCAATTTCTTTTTTCAGTGTATTATAATTTTCCCTGTGTAGGTCTTTCACTTCTTTCATAAGAGTAATTCCTAAATGTTTCATTTTTTTGCTTGCTAGTGTGAAGAGTGTGGTTTCTCTTATTTCCCTCTCTGTGATTTTGTTGTTAGTGTATAGGAATGCTATTGATTTCTGAGTATTGATTTTGTATCCAGCCACATTACTGAATTTATTATATCTAAGAGTCTTTCCTTGGAGTTTAGGGGGTCTTCTATGTAGAGTATCATGTCATCTGCAAACAATGATAATTTAACTTCTTCTCTTCCTATCTTTACCCCTTTTATTTCTCTCTCTCGTCTAATTGCTCTGGCTAGTACTTCCAGTACTATATTAAATAGGAGTGGTGATAAAGGTCATCCTTGTCTTGTGCCTGATTTTAAAGTAAAGGCTTTCAATTTTTGGTCATTTAGTATGATGCTGTTGATTTGTCATAAATGGCCTTTATTTTATTGAGGTAAAGACCACCTATTCCAACTTTCTGTAAAGTTCTTATCATGAATGAATGTTGGACCTTATTGAAGGCTTTTTCTGCATCTATAGAAATGATCATGTGATTTTTACTTTTGGCTTTATTGATATGGTGGATTACATTTATTGATTTACATATGTTGAACCATCCTTGCATGCCTGGGATGAATCCCACTTGGTCATGGTGTATAATCTTCTTGATGATTTGCTGCATCCTATTTGCCAATATTTTATTGAGGATTTTTGCATCTGTGTTCATTAGGGAGATTGGTTGATAGTTCTCTTTTTCAGTTGGGTCTTTTTCAGATTTTGGTACTAGAGTAATATTTGCTTCCAGGAATGACTTAGAAAGGATTGCTTCCCTTTCAATTTCATTGAAGAGTTTGAGGAGTGTCGGCATTAGGTCTTCTTTGTATTTCTTGTAGAATTCTGCAGTGAATCCATCTGGGCCTGGGCTCTTCTTTGTAGGTAAGAACTTAATTACATTTTCAATTTCATTAATAGCGATTGGGTTATTCAGCAGTTTTACATCCTCTTGATCTAGCTTTGGTACTTCATATGTTTCTAGGAATCTGTCTATTTCTTCTGTGTTATCAAACCTTTGAGAGTAGAGGTTTTCAAAGTAGGTGTTGATGATCTTCTATATTTCTGTAGAGTCTGTAGTGATTTCACCTTTTTCTTTTCTTATTGCCTGAATTTGAGCTTTTTCTTCCCTTTTTTAAATAAGGTTGGCTAGGGGCTTATCGATTTTATTTATTCTTTCAAAGAATCAACTCTTCAATTCATTGATTCTTTGGATTGTTTTCTTAGTCTCTATTGCATTGATTTCTGCTTTGATTTTTATAATTTCTTCTCTTCTTTTGGCTTTGGGCTTGACTTGCTCTTCTTTTTCTAGCTGTTTGAGGTGTAGCATCAGGTTATTTATTTGTATTCATTCTGTTTTCCTGATGTGGGAACTCAGTGCAATAAATTTTCCTCTGAGGACAGCTTTCATTGCATCCCACAGATTCCAGTAAGTTGTATCTGCATTTTAATTTTCTTGTAGGTATTGTTTAATTTCCTCTGTAACCCACTGATTACTCAAGAGTGTGTTGTTCAGTTTGCATTGTTTGTGGGATTTTTGCAGTATCTTTTATCATTAATTTCTAATTTCAAAGTGCTATGATCCGATAACATGCAAGGGATAATTTCAACTCTTTTGCATTTATTTAAATATGTTCTGTGAGCTAATATATGGTCTATTTTAGAGAATTACCCATGTACTGCTGAGAAGAACGTGTATTCTGATGTATTGGATGGAACACTCTGTATATGTTTATCAAGTCTATTTGTTCACATGTGTGATTCAGTTCTGTTATTTCTTTGCTGATTTTCTGTTTGGTTGATCTGTCCCTTGGTGTCAATGGTGTGTTAAGGTCTTGTTACAATTGTGTTACTGATAATTTGATTTTTCATTTCTGTTAATTTTGTTTTACATAACTGGGTGCTCTGGAATTTGGTGCATATATATTTAAGATAGTTATCTCTTCCTCTTGACGTTTTCCCCTAACGAGTATGCAGTGACCTTCTTTGTCTCTTCTGATCATTATTGGTTTAAAGTTCACAGTGTCTGCAAACAGAATGGGTACTCCTGCTTTTTTGGGGGGTTCCTGTTGCATGAAGTATTGTTTTCCATCCTTTGACTTTCAGTCTGTGAGTATCCTTCTTGGTTAGATGGGTTTCTTGTAGATGGCATATGGTTGGATTTTGTTTCTTGATCCATTCTGCCAGTCTGTTTCTTTTAATTCATGCATTGAGACCATTTACATTAATGGTTATAACTCTCATATGTTGGTTTATTGTTGACATGTTATCTTTCTGCTGTTGCATCTTTATCTTTCTGTTCTGTTTAATTATCTGCTTTGCTTAGTGGTTTTTCCCTAAGTGTATCTAAACTGTCTTTCAACATTTTTTGCGGGGTTGGCTTGGTGATCATGAAGTTCTTCAGCTGTTCTTTGTCATGGAAATATCTTATTTCACCATCAATTCTGAAGGATAGTTTTTCAGGGTACATCAGTCTAGGTTGGAAATCACTTTCCTTTAGGATCTGGAATGCTTCACTCCATGTTCTCGTTGACTTTATTGTTTGTGCTGAAAGTCTGCTGTAATTCTGATAGGTTTTCCTTTGTAAGTGATCTGTATTTTCTCTCTGACAGCTTTTAATAATCTATTCTTGTGTTGGATTTCTGGGATGGTGATTATTATATGTCTGGGTGTAGTTTTATTTTGGTTATGAGTATTTGGAGTTCTATATGCTTCACTGAACCTGATGTCAGTTTCCGATCTCATGCTTGGGAAATTTTCAGCTATTACTTCTCTAAATATCCTCTTGATGTCCTTTATGTCATCCCCTTCTTTTTCATTAATCCTTATCAATCTTATGTTGTTTTTCTTTGCATCATCTTGCAGTTGTTGAGTTGTTATTTCCTGATTCTTTGTTATTTTTAAAAGATCTTTCCTTTCCTCTTCACTAGCTGCAATCTTGTCTTCAAGGTCTGAAATTCTATCTTCACTTTCATTGAGGTGGCTTTTACAGCTTTCAGTGGAGTTTTTGATTTCCTGTATATCTCTTGTGCATCTGCCTTATGTATTCTGTTTGTTTCTTATATTGCTCATCTAGGGATTCTATCTTTTTGTTTATTCCTCCAATTTTTTAACTGTGTTAAAAGGTTCCTCCAATTTTTTAACTGTGTTTTCTTTAGATATGTTCAGCATCTCTTTCATTTCTTTTATCATTTCTTCTTTTACCTGGGAGATTATTTCTAATTTGAATTCCTGTAAAACTTCCTGGATTTGCTTATTTATTTCAGTTGCTATTATGTCCGATATTTGAGGTGTATGACATTTATTTTCTTCTATATACATTGCTCCTAAGGTTTCTTGTGATGGGCTGGAGGTTTGAGATTGTAATTTGGTATTTTGTTTTGTCATTTTCCTATATTTCTGTGTTTCAAGTGTTATTCGAAAGCTTCCTCAGGGTCTTTTGGAAATCCACTTCTATGCCCTCAGCTCCTGGGACTTTGGCCCCCAGTTCCCCCAGGTCACTGGGCCTCTGGAACTAGTGGCACTCGCCAGCTTGCTTAGAACTCCACAGTCCTCCAAGCACACAGGGAAGTGAATGCAGGAACCCCAGACCTGCCTAGCTGTCCCAGTGCACCCAGAAAGTGCGAGGGTCCCAAACAAGCTGGGCTCCGGATAAAGTGGGTGCCTGCCTACTTGCTTAGAACTCCACAGTTCTCCAAGCACAGCTGGAATGGGGAGGTGGATGTAGGTGCCTTAGACCCATCTAGCTGTTCCAGTGCACCTGGAAGGCTCAAGGGTCCCAAACAAGCTGGACTCAGGGGAAGTGCATGGGGCACTTACCCCAGGATGCTGGGCCTCTGGAACTAGTGGCACTCGCCTGTTTGCTTAGAATTCCACAGTCCTCCAAACACACGGAGAGGTAAATGCAGGCACCCCAGACCCGCCTAGCTGTTCCAGTGCACCCAGAAAATGTGAGGGTCCCAAACAAGCTGGGCTCCAGGGAAAGTGGGCGCCCACCTGCTTGCTTAGAACTCCACAGTTCTCCAAGCACAGCCAGAATGGGGCAGCCTTTGGTGTTGTTTTAATTTACATTTCTATAATAGTCAATAATGTGCTGTATTTATTGGCCCTTTGTACTTCTTTGTTAAGTGTCTATTCATTTCAGTTGCCTATTTTTTGATTGGGTCTTGTATTTTGGGGGGTTCCTTATAGATTCTAGAGAAAAGCTGTCTGAGAAAGAGCTGGCAAAAAGTTTTTGTCTTTTTGTAGATTGTTTTTTCACTCTGTTGGCTGTTTCTGTTGCGGAAGAAGCTTTTAAATTTGATGTGATCCCAATTGTTCATTTATGGTATTATTTCCTGTGCAACTTTATTTCTGTTCAGAAAGTCCTTGCTTATGCTTATGTCTTAAGGAGTTTTATCTATTTTATCTTCTAAGAGATTGTGTTTTAATATTTAGGTTATGAGCTTCTGTTTTAACATCTAATTATTGGATCCATCTAATTTTAATTTAATATATAGTGAGAGAATTGAGTTCAGATTCAATCTCCTACATGTGGATAGTCAGTTTTCCCAGCAATATTTTTAAAAGAGGCTATTTTTTCTCCAGTGTGTGTTTTGGGGCCTTTATGTTGACTGTGCTCAAAATTTTTTGTGCATTCTCTGTTCTGTTATATTGATCTTCATATGTTTGTTTTCTCCAGTGCCTACCTGCATTTTTTCTCTCTCTCTGTTTCTCTCTCTTTTTTAAAGAGAAAAAAGAAAAAAAGAAAAATCAAGAAACAAACAACAAAAGTAGAACAACAGCAACAAAAACAACAGTAGCATATAGATTTTCAAAACAAGATAATAGAAATTTAAATATGGCTTTTATGTTGCATATTGTTATCTTTAAAATAGTTGCTCAGGTTGCAAAACAATAAATAAAACAAATAAAATAAAACAAAACAGTAAATGGAACAAAACATTGGATTTCAGAAGCAAGACAGAAAGAAATCCCCCACAGTTGCTACAATGCATATTATTATCCTCCAAATGCTCAGACTACCAGCTTTAGGCCTGCAAAGTCAAACAATACAAGCAGTCAGTTATTTTTTGTACTTCACTTCCTGTATTTCTACAAATCAGTCAGTTACTTGGTGGAAGGAGTATTGCTCTTCTTAGATCCCTCTCAATGTATGGGCTAGCTCATAGGAAGGCATGATTTGGCTTCTTGATTCTCTTCCCATTCCCCGTGCCTGCCTCTTGGTCACAGCAAGGTGTGGTTTGGCTTCTTGATTCTCTTCTCATTCCTCATGGCTATCCTTTGTTCGCAGGAAGGCATGGTTTGGCTTCTTGATTCACTTATCACTTGGATGCCCCTGACTCACAGGAAATTGTGGTTTGGCCTCTTGTTTCTCTTTCCATCCCCCATGGCTGCCCCTGGCTCATGGGAAGTTGTGGTTTGGCTTCTTGATTCTCTTTGCATTCTGCATGGGTGCCTCTGGGTCACAGGAAGGCATGGTTTGGCTTCTTGAATCTCTTTCTGTTCCACATAGTAGCCCCTGGATTATGGGAAGGCATGGGTTGGCTTCTTGATTGTCTTCTCATTCTGCATGTGTGTCCCTGGGTCTTAGGAAGGCATAGTTTGGCTTTTTGATTCTCTTCCCATTCCACATAGTGGCCTATTTATTTATTTTTAAATCATAGCAACTTATAACTTCAAGACCAGGACTGGGATGTCTCCATCTTTTTGTTATCCAGGATTGCTTTTGCTCTTCACTGTCTTTTCTAGCTCCATATGCATTTTAGTATTATTTTCTCCTTTTCTGTGAAGAATATTTTGGATTATTTGATTGCATTGACTATATTCCAATTTTGGATGTATGGTCATTTTGACAATATTTGTTCTGCCTATCTAGAGAATATCTTTCCATTTTCTGTTGTTTTTTTAAATTTCTGTTTATAGAGTGCTATAGTTTCCATCGTAGAGTTCTTTCATTTCCTTAGTTTGGTTAATTCTTACATATGTTTTTCTGTGGTGCTATTGTGAATGTTATTTTTTCTTAATTCTTTCCCAGTGGATGCACTATTGGTGTACAAGAAAACTACTGATTTTTTAAAAATTACAATATAAAATAGAAATAGAAAATTTAAAAATAGAAATTTAAAAAATTTAAATAGAAATTTTAAAAATAAAATAGGCTGCCTGGTAAACCTGAGATTCTGAGTTTGATCTGTGGTACAACAAATAAATAAATAAATAAATAAAAATAGAAACTTAAAAGAATTAAAACTTTAGGTAGATCAGTAGAATTAATACATTTATAGTCAGATCAATCAAGAAAAAGCAGAAAGGACAGAAATGATCAATATCGAGGATGAAACCAGTGACAAAATTGCCCAATGTACAGATAGAAGGTGGATAATCAGGAAATATGAGCAACATTATCCTAATTAAATATGTAGGTAAAATAGACAAATGTTTTTAATGACACAGAGTACTCGGGATTGTATAAGAAGAAATAAAATCCTGAATACTCCTATGACAATTAAAGCTATTAAATTTATAACTAAAGTTTTCCTACAAAGAGAGTTTTTGAGAAGCAGAGATAGCGTCCTTTGATGAATTTAACATGTATTTAAAGAACTAGTAAATCTATACACAGACTGTTTCAGAAAATTGAAAAGGAGGAGACTTTTTTCTGCTATATTATTCTAGAATCTAGCATTATTCTGCTATTAAAACTGACAAATACATTATAAGAAAAGAAAACAGCAGATCAATATTTCTCAGAAACATAGTTGCACAAATTCTTGAAAAGTATAACAAATTGAATCCACCAATATATGCAAAATGCATATCATGACCAAGTGCAGTTTATCCCAGAAATGTAAAATGGTTTAGTATTTGAAAATAAAATCAATTCATGTAAATCACAACATGAAACATTCAAAAGAATACCCTCTCAATAAATGCCTTGAAAAGCATTTGATGAAAACAGGTATCTATTCCTGATTCCCAACTCTCCTCAAATTAAGAACATAGGTTTTCTCAATCTAATAAAAAACCCATGAAAAATGCTACTACTATCATTTAATGGAGAAAGACTAAATGCTTTTTAAAATTGTAATATTTGAAAAAAAAAGATGCCCATCCACTGCACTTTTATTCAACATTCATTGTACTTAAGGTATTAAGTAAGGCAAGAAAAAATCCAGAAAGATTAGGAAGAAATAAGACAGTATTTGCAGAAGATATAATAATCTATGAAGGAAAATTAGTTGAACATGCAATTATCTAGAACTAATAATTTACTTTAGCAACTTTCAAGATACAAAATCAATATATCAAAATAAATTATATTTCCATATAGTATCATCAGATAATCAGAAATTGAAGTTAAAATGCTATTTTCAGTAATATATTTATAACTCATAAGCACTTAGAAACTGGTAAGACATGTGAAAAAGTTGTGAAACATTTGACAAAAGTAGAAGCAGTAAGATACATAAAAAACTATGAAATATAAGAGAAAACCATAGGAGAAAATTTGTGTGGCATTGTAGTAGGCAAAGTTTTTATAGAAATACAGTCCATTTAAAAATAAACATAAATCAGATCACATCAAAACAAAAATTTCTGTTCATATGTAATGTAAACATGTAAAAAATAAGAACTGAAAAAAATTCCAGTTCTTGAAAAAACACTGTTAAGAAAATGAAAAGATAAGCCACAGTAGGAGACAAATAATTGCAAAATAGTTATCTGGTAAAAGACTTGTATTTAGAATATATAAAAAACCTCAAACATCAAGAATACAAGTGCAGGCTTTTTAAAACAGCAAATTTAAACAACAGACACTTCATTAAAGAAGATATATGGGATGGAAGCATATATATGAGAAAATGCCCTACATTGGATAGGACTATACATGCAGTATAGTCCTACAGTATAGTACTTTTGATTTGGCTATTTTATTCCTAAGTATTCATTTATGATTTTACCAAATAGAAATGAAATACTCATTTCTTTTGAGATGAGACTGTGTTCTGTCCATAAAATGGATTACTATTAAACAATTAAAAGGAATGAACTATTGGTTTTCTATACCATGGATTGATCTCAGAATACTTATGCTGAATGTATTAGCTAGCTTTTCTATTGCTGGGACAAAATACCTGACACTCTTAATTTAAAAGAGGAGAGGTTTATTTTTGACTCATCGTTTCAGTGTATGGTTGATTGGCTCCAATACGGAAGCATCATGGTGGAAGGGCCTGTTGCAAGAAAACTGCTCAACCCCAGGCATCTGGGATGTAGAGAGCAGGTGAAGAGCTCAAGGAACGGCACACCTTTAAAGGTATGGCCCCGAGACCTACCTTCTCAGAGTGTGACCCTCCTCCCGCAGCACAGTCAGCTATTAGTCCTCTCACAATCTAGTTACTTCTCTAGGAGTCTCTTAATCCAGTTCGATTTGCAGCTATGATGAACAGGTCCACAGAGTGAAAGAAACTGGCTTTTCAGAAAGTTAATTTTTGTGTGATTCCATTTATATAAACTTATTTAGTGATGAAACATAACTGGTTATCTGAACATTGAGTTTCAGAGGAATGAGCAGAATGTATTATATATAAAGAGTTATAAGGAAATATTTAAAGAAATGGACATCTTTCTTTTTAAAAATTTTATTTTTATTAGTACATGTTTGCAGTACATAAAGATTATTCATGAAGGGGAGTTGGTATGTGTACCTAACAAATCTTAATTCTTTTTACATCTTTTTTTCTTCTTTCCCTCCCCTCTCTTGGTCTCTTTCTCATTTGAAAAAGATCTATATTTTTACTCTTAGTTATGTTGATATGCAATGAAGACTAATTGTAGACTTTAAATTTGTGCAACTTATTATATGCCAGTTGAAATTAGACCTGTTTAAGTATTCTCATTACAATTTAAAAGCACAAAATCCTTAATATTATAAACTTGTAAGTTTAAACATTATAATAGTTTTAATAATATTTTGGTAATTACATCATTATCACAACTAAAGTCATTTGATAAATATATTTTCTGTGTGAACACATGGATATTTTATAGTGAATTTAGAAAAATAAAAATGTCATGAAAATGGTAACAGAGATTAAAAAATAAAACAAACAATAAAACAAATTCCACCCAGCTTTTAACAACATAACAATAAGCAATATAAATGTTCCCACAGGGAGTGTTTCATTGATTCAACCGTACAGTTGTCAGAGTAAGAAAATGAGTTGTAGTATGTGTATGAAAAGTGTATGAAGAAAAACCAAAAGCAAGGAACTAGTAGTTGAAGTGGAAAGAAGTTGAGTTCACTATGGAACAGTGATTCTGTAATCACCATGGAATAGATATTCTGGCTATGATAAAATACAGAAAAAAGACGAATTACTTGATTTAATTTGACTTCTCTAACTTGAGAGTAGGTACACAATTCCTATCTGTTCCATTTTGTACTAATAGTTCCACCATTTCAAAGTTGGTTATTTAGAATGTTTCTATTAAATTCCTTAAAATTGTTTGTAGAACAAGAAGAGGTCACAGATACTCTGTCCCATAATCATCCCATCAATTTGAGGGAAGAGAGATAGGTATGTTCGATCTAATTTTATTGTCCCTTATATTAAGGAGCAGAATCTTTACTGTGCTGACTTAAAGGAATAAATAAGGCTGAGTCTTACAACTTTTTGTTTACTTGAGACTGAAATTAAAGGACTTAGCATATTATCTGGCATACTAAAAGTCCATGGTAGATGATCATTGGGCTGAATGATAACTTAAATTGATGAAATGTCATATAATTATTTTATTTTTTCAGAAATTTTCCTGAAAACTTTTTATATTGTGTATTTCATTTAATTTTCACAACTATTTAATCTGGAGCGTGTCATTATTTTCACTTCATAGGCACAGAAAAGAAAATTCACAGACTAAATGAGGAAACTACCTAATCATAAAGTAGTTTTATAAGTAAATTATACCAAAGTACTTTGGAAAATAAATGACATATAAACATAGCATGCTTATCCACTATGTTGCTTTACATTTTTTTATGCTTCTAATTCTTTGGCTATCTTGTCACTTTCCAGTCATTATTTTTCAAGGAGTACTCATATTAGGATCTTTCAGGAAAATTTATGACTAAGTTTTCCCTGATAACATCCCATTCCAAAGAAACAAGGAACCTTTGTACGAGAACAGTGACTGTAATTATGGTCTATCTTCCCAGACAGAGATGTGTAAGACAAACTTCAAGTTAATGCTTAACGACCTTTAGATTTTGAAATGTCAACACAGTAGTCACAACCATGAGAACTGTGAGAAAGAAACAAACTCAAAAGGGATAGTATTAAATTAAGTTTGTTCTTCTTTTACAGATCTAATATTCATTTAACATTTGGAAGAATTGTTGGGTCACTTGAGATTCAAGTAGATAATTCATAGAACAATCATTTTGATTCATAGAATCCAACATTTTGAAAAATGTTTCTATTAAATGAAGATCTATAGCAATCATTATAAAATAATATATAGCAAAAGAGGAAAGGTATCTCTCAAGCATATTTTGGAGTCACACAAAAAAAGAAACTTTCATAATGATTGTGAGAATTCCAAGGTGGGGAGAAAAATAGGTTTTTTTTTTGAAGAGAATAAAACCAAATGAAATAAAACAATATGGTCAGACAATGAACATAGTATATGACTTTAAAACAAAATACAAGGAAATCAGTAATGGCTACCATAATGCCTCTTGTTATCTTCAAAAGAATTGCCCATACCATCAGGCATAATAAAATCAAACACAATAGTGCAGAATAAAAGGAACAAAAACAAAACAATAGAAGCAGTATAGGACTTCAAAACAAGATAACAGCAAAACCACAGTGAGTACCATGATGCATCTTATTATCTTCAAAGTAATTGCCTATACTAAAAATATGATACAATCAAACAAAACGCAATAGAATAAAATCAGTCAAAACCAAACAATGAAAGCAATACAGGGCTTCACAACAAGATAACAGAAAATCAGTAATGGCTATATTGATATATTTTGTTACCTTTTTTTTTTTGGTACTAGGGATCAAACTCATGACCTTGCTCTTGCCAGGCAGGTGCTTACGTCACTGAGCTAAATCTCAGGCCCATTTTGTTATTTTTGAAATAGCTGTCCATATCATCAAATATAATAAAATTAGACAAACTGAAACAGAATAAAACCAAACTAAGGAGCAATGAAAACAATATGAACATTAAATCACAATAATAGATTAATAATGGCCATTGCCTTCCCTTTTGAGACACTTCCTCCCCTTTCATTTTCATAGTATGGATTGTGCATTTTGGATCCCACTAATTCCTTTAGTTTTTTTTATGTACTATTTTTGTCACCCATGTAACTCTGAACCACATCATCCATGAGCATGATCTCAAGTTGTGTCCATTTTACAAGAGCCTCAAGATTATTTTTCTGTAGATCTGAGTAGCTTTCCTTTGTATAAAAGTGCTGTGATTTTCTTACCCAGTCTGCACTGATGGGCAAGCTACCCCTACTTCTTTCTGGTTCCCTGTAACATAGAGCATTGTTCTTTCCCCTTTGACTTTCAGTCTATGAACCCTCTTTCAGGTTAAACGTGTTTCTTGTTTAAAACATATTGATGGACCCTACCTCCTGATCCTGTGTTTCTTTTTATTAGTGATTTGAGGCCATCTATATTAGTGGTTATGGAAAACGTGCTCTATCTCATCTCTGATGCTTTTTTTCTGCTGTTGGTTGCCTCCTTTTCCCCCTCCATTCCCTTGTCTGTCCTGCTCAGTGATCCCTTTCTGCTGCCGTTCCTTGAAACATGGTCCTTTTTATCTCTCTCTTGAATGTCCTTCAGTATTTTTTGTAGGGTTGGTTTGGTGGTCATGAATTCCTTCAGTTGTTCTTTGTCATGGAAGTATCTTGTTTCTTCATTAATTTTGAAAGATAGTTTTGCAGGGTACATCAGTCTGGGCTGGAAATTGTTTTCTTTCAGGACTTGAAATACTTCTCTCCAAGTTCTTCTTGATTTGATGGTTTGTGTTGAGAAATCTGTTGTGATTCTGATAGGTTTTTCTTTATAAGTGATCTGTTTCTTTTCTCTAACAGCTTTTAATACTCTGTTCTTGTATTGAGTTTCTGTGATCTTGATTATTATATGTCTGGGTACACATCTATTTTGGTTATAGGTGGCTAGAGTTCTGTATGCCTCACTTATCTGAATGTCATTTCCTTTTCTTATGTTTGGGAAGTTTTCTGAAATCATTTCTTTAAATAGACTTTTCATGTTATTTGTTTTGATCTCTGATTTTTCACTGACACTTATTATTCTTAAATTATGTTTCTTTGTGTTGTCTTGCAGCCTTTGAATTGTTACTTCCTGGTTCCTTTGTATTTTTAAGAAATCTTTACTTTTGTGATTACAAGCTGCAAACCTGACGTAAGGATTTGAAAGTCATCTTCAGTTTCTTTCAAGCAGTTTTGCCAGCTTTCTGTGGAGTTTTTAATTCCCTGGATACCTCTTGAATGTTTCATGTATTCTAAATCTTTTTAATTCAAGGTTTCCCTCATTTTCTTATTGTATTCCTCTATTCGTTCATCTATGTCTTCTTTAGAGGTGCTCAGCAATTCTTTCATTATGTTTTTCATTTCTTCTTTTACCTAGATAGTACTTCTAATTTCTGTTATAGCATCATTACTTCAGTTGCCATGCTTCAGAAATAACTCCTGATTTTTCCATATTTACATCTCCTGGACTGCTCTGCTTGGTTTGGAGGCCAGAGTCTGCCTTTTGCTTCTTCATCTTTACATATTTCTGGGTTCTTCGGGACAAGTGAGTAGTGGGACCCTACGCACTTCCTGCATTGGCTACAATTTCTCTGAACCAAGACTGGTTCTTCTAACCAGTGCTTGCTACGGGTATCTGATGGTGGCCATTGAGTACATGGATGTAGGGCTGTCTACTACTTTCCCTAGCCTCCACTGGCTCATAGATGGCTGGTGAGTGTGCACAGCAGGAAGAGTGGCCTGCTGTCTCTGGACTGAATGGGAACTGGTCGGAACTTCTGTGATGGCTACTGGAATGCACGCAGGGGCAGAGCTTAGTCTGTACAATTTCCACTGATCTGCTTCCAACTAGGAGCTGTTAGAGGGAACCAGCCACAGTTCTGGTTCCAGGCTTATCTGGCCCAACTCCAGAATGGCTCCCAGCCAGTTGCTCTCGCCTGCAGGAGGACTGAGCCTTCTACACTCACTGCTAGCCAGTGCAGTCCTTTGCATCCACTGCATCGCTTTGCAGAGGCCTCCGGGCTCACCAGACACCACCATCACTATGACCACACATCTCCAGGTTCCAATAGCTCCTTTTGCACAGGGGGTCCAGCTCTGGTTGAAGACACTGCCGGCTTCTTTATTTAAGTTTTTCTTTTTTACTCTCTCTATGGGCTCCAGTTCTCACTTTAGATTCTTCCTAGGTCCAGGGGACCCACTTCCTTCCTTCTTGTCTTCCCTATGATGCTATATTCCAGCATCTGGTCTGTTTCTCTCATAAAGCCTGTTTACTCTGTTACTTACTGTTCTGCCCTCTTCCCAGAAGCCTCTTTTGTTTTCTTTGTTTGAACCATTTAATAAGTGAAGACTTGAAATTATATGTTTATATCTTTAGATTGAGTTCATTATAATTAAAATAATTTCTGATCGAAGTATCAGTGATTCAAATGTTACATCTTACATGTTTAGCAGACCTTTCTTATTTTCAGTTCTCTTTATTGAGTGTGCCAGATGTTGAATGTATGTGTAAGCTGCACTGGCATCATAATATTTTATAGTGAAAAATTCTTGGCACAACCTCAGTCCTTTCTTGTATAGGAGAGCTGTAGGGAGAAAAGAACAGAAGTGAATTCTACAGTGTGGAATTCTTAAAGATTTTCTGCTTAATGATTTTTATATAAATTTCTCCTTTCCACTTCATTCTTAAAGAGATTACTAAAACAAATGAAGTTTATTTTAAAAAAGAAAACTTTAATCCTTGTAATAGGCCACAGAATATTATGGTTAGGCATTTCAAAGCTCTTCCATTAATGTCGGAAACTATTATATTGCTTTGAACATTCACTGTTTAGTTTCCTAATTATTTCAGTTTGACATTATACATGAATTTACTTCCACTTTGAAAGTTCACACAAATGTTAAAGAACAAGAGTTACCTCAAGATTTATAAAAGCTGGTGATGATGTTGGATATTTTTATACGGTTTACAAAAGCTTTCCAAGTTGATGATAGAAATAGATTTTTCTGTTAGCCTGTATGTTTGTTTATATTTTAAAATTATTTGTATTAATATGAAAGAGTTCCCTGCTTGTCTAGGATGATTACATAAAAATAATTTTTTATCTAGAAAATTTCAAAGTAGAATGTACACCCATGTAACATTGATTAAACACATCAGTTATTCATTTTATTTTTTCTTTTACTTTATAGATGTATATTTAGGTTTGTTTGTTTTGAAGTTGTATTTAAGGATAAAATCTGTGCCACTGAATTTCTAAGTATTTCCTCATTATCACTCAAGAATTAGAACTTTTTTAATGCCATGTAATACCAACAGTTTTAACACTGATGCAATAATAATGCCTAATGTAGAGTCAGTATATGTGTATCATATAAGTGTGTATAGAAGATGGTTTTCATTTAATTTTCCACACATGATTTTATAGTTATTATAAGGACAAATAAAAATGAAAAAAATGAGAGGCTTAGTTTTCTCTGTTGAAAACAGGGATGAAATTTCTCCTTTTTCCTTTGAGAATTTACTTTACAAAATGTATAATTCAATTCTAGTAGTTTGGGAACTACTAGAGTTTGGGTCAGCTTTATCACCTGTTAATGTCTTTCTCCAAGACCTGAGAGTCTTCTCTATTAATGTAGCTACCTGGGGGGAGATAACACACCTACCTCCCTTTTGGGAAGGGTAAGAGACTAACCTTACCTGGTGCCTTGCTCAAAGTTGCAAAACTGTCTTCAGTCACAGAGATGTAAGTTTGTTTCTCCTCAAGATAAAACCACTTGGCTAACATATATGAATGATCACCTTAATTATCAGGTAATTGGAGGGAGAACCACATGGGACAGATGAGGCTGGTGAGCCCTATTACGTGAGGACTATTGGTTTTTCTTGAGAACAGATATGGGATGGGTTATGTTTGCTTTGGCTGTATAAAAATGATGAGATTTTGTTTAGTTTTTGTACTTTCTTAACAAATTGGCAGTGATGTTTCACCTTCTGATTTAATGTTTATTCAATAATAAAAATGTTGGGCCAGGGATATAGGGTCAGTGATATAAGTGCCTACCTGGCAAGCAAAAGGTCATGAGTTTGATTCCTGGTATCAGTAATAATAATAATAATAATAATAATAATAATAATAATAATAAAAACTGTTTTCTCTCTTTACTATATTGGCGGAGAGAATTTCTCAGTTGGGAGAAAGTTTAGTTTTTACTTATATTTCTGCAATTATATATGTCTACATAAGTACATATATTTATCAAATATAATAAAGTATATTATCAAATCTTAAAGATAATCGAAATAGGGATGTAGTAAGATACTTTTCTTACATTTTCCACTTATCAAATTCTCAGGTTATCCAATCTATTTTAAAGATACATTTTGTATTTCTTGACATCACAAATAATGTTATTCATATTCATACATTTCCTGTTCTTTTTTTACAATAACTCTCTAATGAGAGTAATGTTTCTGAAAAGTGGGAGATAATTTGAAGCAGCTTAAATAGCAATTAATTTTCCCACACAAAAGGAAGAAAATGAGATTTATTCCATTAGATTAAAAAAGTTCTAACAGAGTATGTGCTGTATTATATTAATAATATAATTATTATAAGTATTTAAATTACTTAGGTTATCTATAAAATAGCAAAAAGTCATGAAAATGCTAATTGAATATAAATGTCATTAGCATTTTGCTATCTCATTTTCTCTATGTAAAATATTGCATTCAAGGTCTTTGTCACACTTGATAATGTTTTAGCCTCAATATTATTTAATTTTGTGACCCTGTTACATTTTTCTGGTTCCTCGTCACCCCAAAACTAACCAATATCGATGTCTGTTTAAAAACTATGCTGATAATTTCTATTTTGAATGAAGTGTTGACAGCTTACCTGGGTCTCTCCTTTGGAGGTCTTGTGTAAGGGTAACTGACTTTCTTCTGTTACAATTTTCCCTAGAAGCTTAGAGTACTTTCAGGAGCTACCTACATCTGAGTGACTCCCAGACACCTGCATTGGTCTCTATACCACTCTGATAGTTTAAAAGATTGGTCACTGGGAAACAACTGTGCATCACACTTGAATTTCAAGCATAATTATCTAGGTTTTCTGTTCATCATTTTTCAATGTTCATATGGCCGCTACCAACAACAGTATTAAAAGTCAGAGGCTTGATAGTTTTTCTAAAAGTAACAAGCACACATTTCAGCTAAATAGGACAATACAACAAAGTGAAAACAAAGAGTAAAAAATAATCGTTGACCTAAATACTAATATTTTATGTAGTTTTTCAAAGTCTTTTTTTTTTTTTCATGCCACGAATAACATTGAACTGTGTGTAACTTAGGGTACTTGGTATATTTTATTTTTCTATCTTATAAAACTTGACATTTGAAAGCCTGTAGTGATGTGTTCTCTTAAAAATTGCTGATATAATTAATATACTTATTTTGGGCAAGAGATGTTAATTCATTGCTTGACTTCAGAATAAGTCAATTTTACAGTATAAATAAATTTTTCAAGTGTTTCAAGAAATACAGTAATTTAAAAGTAAGTGCTGAATATCAGTTATGGAGTTTAGTTATCATTGTTGAATTTGTAATAAGAACATTGACTGCATTTGATAACAGGGGTAAAGAATTGAGTTGAGTAAAAAGATGAAGGTAGACAATGTGGACTGTTAATTCCCAAACTTCATTCTCCTTCTTTTCAGTCTCTTTCTTGTCTTTTTCTTTCCCAGTCTCCTGATGCTTTGGTGATAGAAGTGCAGGCCAGAATCTCTTACTTGAAGAAGAAGGACTATGCCATCATTGAATCCTTTCCCCCCGAAAGAGAGTATATTTTAAAAACAGTTATGAAATTCAGCACTGGAATTTATAAAATGGTAATTTCCAAGTTGTTTGGATTTTGCTTTTTGGGGGGGAATAGACAGATTATGAGGTGAACCTAAATGGATTTGGAGATAAATACAGTGATTCAGCAAGGGCATGGAAGAGCACACGTAGGCCTTGGAGTTTAATAATCTAAATGCACATCACTTTCTGTTGCTCAGCTGCTTGATGTTTGACAAAATCCTTGAACCGTTCTGTGCCTCCCTTATGTATAAACGAGGGACACATACATGCTTCACTAGGAGGCCCTGCGGGAGACCCTTTTGTGCTATCTATGCTGCAGGCTTCTCCTTTGTAGTACAATCTGCCACGCACTCTCTGTGGCACACCTCCTAATGGCATGGTCTCCAAAGTATTAGAAATCCAGCCCTATGACCCAGTGATTTATTTATGTTTACAGTGACCTAGCTGATACACTCCAGGAGACAAAAATGTTGATATTGAGCTCTGGAATTACCAATTCATGAAGAACAGTATATTATCCAATTATGTCTCTGTCTGTATGATGTGGCAGGATTAATTTCTGCTTGATTTTTTTTTCTTTTTGGTACTGGGGATTGAACTCATGACCTCATGCTTACCAGGCAAGCACTTGAACTACTGAGCTAAATCCCCAGCTCCCTCAGCTTGACCTTTTTAAGCAGCAGTCAGATCTAGGAATTTGTCTTTGCTGCGAGAGTATGATGTCTATGTTTTGCTCCTTGTCTTACAGTGTATTAATGGAAAAAAGCTAAGAAAAAGGAACATAAATTTAGTTCTCTATCCAAAATATAAATTCTACCCAGTCAGTTGCTAACATGAAAGTCATTGTTAAAATATTTTTATTAGTCATTGGAATCCTAGCAACACCATTTACTGGCTTGGAACTTTAGGCAAATACTTTTAACCTTATAAGCTTTAAGGAGGTGTGAAGCATTAGTATATTGTTAGCCCTCTCCCTTGTTACTTCTCCCACTCTACTAAGGAAAAATTCTGTTAAAATGCTAATACCTTTGGACTGTGGAATCCAGTGATCTAACATTAAACTTTAGAGCCAGTAAATTTGTAAGAACCATTTATTCAGAGGGAATGTAGCATAGTGGTTCAGAGCAGCAGGCTTTATTTCTTTGATTTGTTTCTTTCTATTCCATGGCCACTGCCATTCTTTTAACTGCAGTAGTCCCAGGCTGATCTCTTACCTTTTCCCAAGTATTTCCAATTTCCAATGTTTATTCTTCTTAGGAGTTAGAGCAATTTAAAAAGTTTAAAAAAGAGGGCCATCTGGTAATTTCATAGTTTTGATAATTCAATATTTTTTTCTGACGTAGGCAATTCCCCTTGATATCCTTTTTTAAAAACTTTCATTCTAATTCAAGCAGATGGAGCAGAAAGGAAAGCTGAAAAAGCCCTTTCAGATTCTGATTTCCAAAAATATCTATACTGAGGAAATTATTTTAGGTGCCTCAAGCAACAAGAAATAGAGCAAAGAAACACAAAATGGAGGATTTTTACCCCATTAGAAGTGATTAGGTGAGGTTAGAGACCAAGAACACATACTAAGGTCAGACATACCAGTGTGTTCTAAATGAGTAGATTGTATGGGTTTCATTTACCATGGCATAACTCCAGGAAGACATCAAGACTTCACAGAAGAATGAGTATCCATAACTTTAGATGCCAACCCTTTATCCAGCATAGTACAAACAGCAAAAGTAGCTATGTCCTTATGACTAGCATAAAGTTAGCCAAATCCCTAGACCTGTGATGACAAACCTACAGCGCTTGTGCTGCAACTGGTTGTTATCACTGAAAGCTCTAAAAGGTTCACCCTCACTGCCCTGGTTTGATCGGGCCCAAGTAGGCAGGAATAAGGGCAAGTCATGGCAGTACTCTCCCTTGAGAATAGTTCTGAGGAAGGAAAAATGAGGAATGGTGATGACTGAAAAAAGTCAGATACATTCAAATTAACTTCTCAGTACTCAAAATGAGTTGTGCTTTTCTTCAAGTATTACAAGCAAATCTTTCGATGGTCAAATAGTGTTAAAAAGCATATTTAAAATTTTTTTCTTTACTATTCTATTTCTCAACTCAAAGGTAACCAATTAAATTATTTTAGCTATTTCTTCTTTTTTTTATCTCTGGAAAGTAACACTGCTAATGTTGATGGTGGCCAACAATTATCCAGTGCTTACTACTGGTATGTGCTCAGCTACCAAATGAATTCTTTGACTTAATGTTCATAATGATTTTTGAGATGTGCATTATTCTTGCATTTAAACTTGAGAAAACAGGTTGAGAGAGTCTAAGTAATTTAAGGACACATAACTAGCAAATGGTGAGTAGGGATTCAAACCCAAGAATTTAAGGCCCAGATACTTAGGTTTTGGGAACTTGTATTATGTATTTTGGAACTGACACAAAAAGCAGCCTGTTATACAAATGACTTATTCTTTCAAAGTGCTTTGAAATCATTTTGGAGGAATTGTGATTTAAGTTACTCTATTAATAGAATCAGTACCTCAGAGTCATCATGTGGCCATACTTATAGCCTAGCTCTCTAAAAACAGAGATGATACTTTAATTAGTATGTATTAGGCCCACTTCCTCACAGTAGAAACCTAAAATGTTTAAGTGATGAGTATGTCAGAGAAAACTGTGTATTGAGTACTCATTGGTTGTGTGCCACTAATTCTTCAAGAACTGGAAAGACTATAGTGTAGATGGTAATCTAATTGGATAGGATTCTACTGTGCATAGTTCAACTAAAATTTTACTGTTTTTTCTGTCCTAAAACAAAAGCCAAATACAAATTTGGAAAAAGTTATTAAAATGAAAAGGATTCAGACAGAAAAGGAGACATTTAATTATTAGACACTTGACCTTTCATAAAAGGAAATATGCAAATACACAAGTTAACCTTATTATGAACAATTCTCCAAGCTCTGTCTTGCTAACCCCTTAATGTAAAGGACATTTTGGTGTCTGATCTTTTTTCACTACCCTGCTGGTGCCATTCTGATCCAGATCCTTGGATCTGAAAATAACTCCTGGCTTAATTCCCAAATTCCACTTGTATCCCTCACAGTGTCTTGTACTCACAGGACCCAGGGGATTCCTTCCCAATTGAATCAGATCAAAGCACTCTTCTGTGAACCCTGCAAAGGTCTTCATAAGCACATGTCTTGTGAGGGGCTGTGGCTTCCCTCCCTCAGCCATCACTTTTCCTTGTCCTCTTCACTGTATGAGCTCCAATTTTCATGCTTCTTGCACAAGCCAAGCCCCTTTTGGTGTCAGAACTTTTCCTTACTTCTATTCCCTTCATATACTGAGGTATATGATAGTGTCCAGGACATTGTAGGTGTACAAGAAACATTTGTTTAATCCAAGAGTGTTTTTTTGAAGAGTAATGCTTATTGCAGACAATGGAAGACACAGAATGATATAAAGAATATGTATTCCAAAACAGATAACTACCATTAACATTTTATTGGAGATTTCTTCTAGGATTTTCTTAAGAATATATATATTTTTCCTTTTGTGAAATCAAAATTATTTATATAACTTTGTAATAGTGAGTGCTTTCTAGAGTCAGATATAGAAGAATGCAAGAGATCTGTCTGCTCTTTGCAGATCCCAAAGGATCCAGTTAAGGGCATGAAGCCCACAGCAATGTTCCGTGCAAGTCTGCTTCAGAAGGTTGAAGGATTCACGATGGGAGAGTAAAGGATTTTCACCACAGTGTCCTAAGGACCATGCTGGAAGCTGGAGTGTCTGTGCTGGAAGGATCTGAGCCATGTGGCTGAGGGATCTGCACTGGAAGCCAGAAGAGACATCCAAGATGAAGAGTGAATTGAAGATCCCTCAAAGAAAGCAGCCGAAATGCCTAATAAAAATTGCCGAAATGCTTTTGAAGAAGACCAGCTGCAAAAAGAATCTTACTCTCCTGACAATGTGCCTTCTTAAGTGGGTCTTCCATGCCTAAAAGCATCCTGACTCAATTTAGCTGGGTGTTCCCTGCTCAAATTGACAATTAGTCAGAGTCTGGAAGAACATGGTGGATAGATAGCAGCAGCCTTGGAGGCTCTCTGAGAAACCACACTTGAAATCCAGGAATGGTGCTGGGCAGGAAGTCCTAGGCAAGGGGGGATATTGTTTGCCATCCCAGGAATGAACTAAATTAAGAGAAACCAACTGGAAACACAATCCCAGTGATACAGCAGGAACAGATAAGGTCTTAGCTTGGAAGCCGGACCCCTCGCCACTGGAAACTGTGATTTGAATTTCCTGCAGCCATTGCTGCTTCCTGGTCGGCACGGCAGGGAGAGAGGGGTGAAGGCTCTGAGAGTGGGAAGCGGTGAATGGAGTTGGGAGTGGGACTGGCCAGGTGCCCTGCATCGACCTGTAGTGAATGAGTGGATCGGGACCCTTCCATAGAGAAGGAGGCTTCAGCGAAGGACATACTTGGACCAGGCAGACTTCCCGGAATGAGATGCTGCAGTGACTTCAGTCACATATCCCCCTCTCAAATAGGATTGGTGGGGAGTGCTTGGCCTGCGAGACGCCGCTGGCTGAGACCCAGTGGGCTAGCCCAACCCAGGTCCCAGCACCTGGAGGTGCACCCTAGCAGTGAAGCCTTCAGTAGGTTGACCTGGAAGGATGGGCTGGCATAGACTGCCCAGCTCTGTGTCTCCCTGGTGTGCTGCAGTGGGTGGGAACACCTAGCTGGCACAATTCAAACAAACTGTAGCTGACAGGGAAGGAAGCTTGGCCTCCTATATACGCTTGTGTATAAGGAACAAAGAATATGGGAAGAGGGAGCAACAAGAAAGGGTCCTTGGCCCCCAATCCTAAGAAACATGCAATATCAGACACGGCACCAATAGACATAAAGTGCTATCTCCAGAGCCTCATAGACGAGTTCAGGAATGAAGTTATTAATGACCTGAAGCAAGACATAAACAGAATAGTTAGAGAAATGCTAAGCACCACCCAGGAAAAAACAGATGGTGGAATGGAAGAACAGAAAAAAAGGGGAGAATTGTTTGATGGAGAAAATAGAGAAAACATAGAATATGTGAAGCAGGTTCAAAGAGATTACCAGGAAACTAAAAACTCTATCAAAAACTGGCATAACAGCTTGAAAGAAACTAAGGACAGATTATCTAAACTGGAGGACAGATTTGTAATATGGAAGCATGAAATGAAAAACTTCTTAAAAATAACAAAAAAAAAAAACAGCAACAATACAAAAGCTAGAAGATGATAAGAGGATCTATAACTTAAGAATTAAGAACATAAGAGAAGAAGTGGGGATACAAACAAATGGACTACAAAAGCTATTCACAGAAATAATCCAAGAGAATTTCCCTAATTTAGCAAATGGTAAAGATACTCAGATATATGAGGCATACAGGACTCCAGCCACCTACAACCCAAACAGAGCTACACCCAGGCATATAATAATCAAAATTCCAGAAATCCAATATAAGAATAGAATATTAAAAACTGTCAGAGACAAGAAACAGATCACTTACAAGGGAACACCCATCAGAATTACAGCAGACTTCTCGGCACAAACCATCAAATCACGAAGAGCATGGGGGGAAATAATTCAAGCTTTGAAAGATAATAACCTCCAGCCAAGATTGATATATCCTGCACAACTGTCCCTAGAAATTGATGGAAAAACAAGGTGCTTCCAGGATAAAGAGGAACTAGGGGAATTTGCAACCACCAATTCAACTCTACAGAGAATACTGCAGGATAGTCTAAAAAAGGAAAATACCAAGATTCCAGAAATAGTGGCAGAGAGGCCACAATGAATGGAGCAGAAAACGAAATGAAGAAGACAAACTGACAACTAATGACAGAAAAAGAGCTCAACAGAAATGAGGCAGAGAAGATCAGAAGGTAGAAACATCTATTTTGGAGAAAACAAGACGTCATAATAGCTAGTGCTGATTTAGTATCATCTTGTTTTGAAGTCCCATCAAACTTGTATTCTTCTGTCTCCATCAGTCTTAAAAGGTTGTATCTTATTGGATTTTATTATATATGATAATATAAGCAAAAACTTTTATAGACAAGGAGTTTATATAGAAACCATTGTTCATTTTCTGTTAATTTGTTCTAAATAACCTGTAATAATGTCATTCTCTTGAATGGTTTTATAGTATCTTGATATGTTTGGTGCTGCAGTATATGAAGTTATACTCAAAGATTTCAAGGAAAGAGACACTATGGTAACTACTTTTATGTCAGGATATCTTGTGGTGAAACACTATTTTGCTTAAATGGTTATGTTTTGACCTGTGCTGTTCTGTTGTTATGCCCTCTTTTATCTCAATCCTCTTTTTTAAAAAATTATTTACTTTTTTCTTTTTTTTTTTAATTAAGGGAAAAATAAATAAAAAATAGCAGGATACATTATAGTAACCTACTTTGATTTCCTACTAACTTGATTTGAAATCCTGTATTGCCCTCACCATCTTGTTTTGACTGATTTTCCTCTATTCTGCTTTGCTTGATAGTACCAAGTTCGAAAGTATAGGCATAACTGTGAAGACAATAAGAATCATTATGATGCCCATTCTGGTTGACTATTATTTTCTTTTAAAATCCTGTAATGTCTCCAATGCTTTGGTTTTATTCTTTACTGTTTAGTTCAATTTTATTATAACTGCCAATTCTTCTTAAAATAGCAAGAGGCAGTATGGCAACCATTGTTGATCACCTTATATTTTGTTTTTACATTATCTATTATGTCCATCCTTTTGATTTGACTGACTGTTCTGATATGTTGCATTTAGTTTTACTCTCTTCAAAAAAAGTAATAAGAACTGTGGGAGTAATAAAACCCAAAATGTGTAATTGTCATTGTACAAAAGAAAAGAAAAGAAAGTGCTCTAAAGGTTATAACTGCATATATGTTTAAGTGTATAAGATGGATAACCATATTACTGAATGTTTTTTGGATCTTTGAACAAAACTGTTTGCACTCTCACTGTTTGAAAGTCCACTTTATATGCTTCAGTTTTGTAACTTGAACAACTATTTCTAAGATGAGAATATGTAATCTACTAACTAGTGATTTCTACTGTTTATTTTTTAAATTTTGTATTACTTGTACCCCTTTTCTGTTTTTTTCCTTTTTCTCCTTAAATAAAAAAAAATGACAGTCCGTTAACTATCACAAACATTTTCCTAAATTTTTAAACATAATATGATTTTGGGAGCGTTTTCATATAATACATGACTTATTGTTTGATATTTTTGTCATAAAATTATAAAGTTTTTGGTGCTGTTTCTTACCATTCATATGAATAAGTTGATCACATGAAACAATAATTTATTTATATCACTTAATAAAAGTATGTGCTCATTTACATCTAAAGAATGTGCAGTGACTGACATTACTTTAAGAAGTTTGAAACCAGGTATGGTGACACATTCCTGTAATTGAAACACTCACAAGTTCAAGCCCAGCATGGGCAAATTAGCAAAACCCTGTTTCAAAATAGTAACGATAGTAACAAAAAAGAACACAAGGTAAAAGATCCAGGGATATAGCTCATGTGGAGGCTGTGGAGTCAATCTACAGTGCCACAAATTAATATTAAAATACAAGAGATATTCATAGAGTATTAAATATTTGAATTATTTTTTAAAAAAAGAATCCATAATGACTGACATAATTCTCTTTTTTGTCTTTTTGAGACAGGGTCTCCCTATGCAGTTCAGGCTGGCCTTGAGCTCACTTTGTAGCCCAGGCTTGTCTCGAACTCACAACAGTCTTCTTGCTTCAGCCTCCCAAGTGCTGGGATTATAGGCGTGAGCTACCAGGCCCGGCTCCCTGACATAATTTTTAAAGGAATAATTTTCTAAATTAAGCCTGCCATGTTGGCACATTAATATTTTGTGTGCCTGGACATTACGGTAGCCACTGCAGATCTCCTGTTGTCTTGCATTGAAATCTGTGTTACATTGTTTTCTTCTGATGTGCTTTGTTCTGTTTTATTATGTTTTGTTTTACCCTTTTTAAAATAAAAAAGAATAGTAAGAAGAAGCTTTTGAAGAAAATCACCATTGAATTGAAGAATGAAATTGTACAAAAAGCATGAGGTTAGTATTTGTGTGACTGATATGGCCTTGGAGTACAAAATGGTGAAGTTAAATACCTTGACTATTTTAAAGACAATAAAGATGCCATCAAAAGAGCTGATGTTACAAAAGGAATAATGATGCAGGGAACACAAGTGCTGGAAAAGAGGAGAAACTTTTGTTAGTGTGGTTGAGCAGCTGATAGGCAATAATACTAGTGAACCTATGACCTTTAAAAAAAACCTAGGAAATTTCACAGTAGTTTACTGTCAGAAAATCACTCTTTAAATGCAACAAGTGACAAATGGAGAAGATGCTAGAGAAGTGGCATCCACAGTGTGATAGGACATGGTGAGGCTTCAAGTTCTGACAAGGATACTTCAGACGCTTACAAAACAGAATTCAAGGAATTCATGAAGTCAGAAGGTTATGTTGCTTAACACATGTTCAACTACAATCAAACAAGGACCATCTGGAAGAGATGCTGAACAGAACTTAAGTCACACAGGAAAAAAAGGAGTTACCGGGATGCAAGACCATCAAAGACAGGTTGACCCTTTTGCTGTGTGTGAACTGAAACACTGATCTGAAGTCTAAACCACGGCTGTCGTGCCATTCCCAGAACCCTTGTGCATTCAAGGGACAGGATGTGAATAAGGTCAGACTCTGTCATGTGGAGAGCAGGTGTGAAAGCTTGGGCCCAAAGGCAATTGTTTTTGGAATGGCTGCACAAAGTGTTTGCATCTATCATTAAGAAATCTGATAACCAACTGCTTGAGAGGTGCCTTTTTCTGATGGATAATGCCCAGCACACGCTCCAGCCTTGGATAATATGGATGCTCAATATGACTTCATAAAGGTCAAGTTCCTTTTCCCAACATGAACCTCTTCTGCAGCCCATAGGCCAGCAAGTGGTCTGCAACTCCAACAAGCTGTACATGAAGGTGATGTTTATTAAGAGCTCTAATGCCTCAATTAGCAAAGAGTTCTGAAAGAAACATTTCAATTTCTTCCATTGCATTAACCTCATTGACAAAGCCTCATAAGATGTGGTATAATGGACCTTAAACTCAGTCCTGAGGAACTTTTGGCCAGAACGTGTCACTGAACATGACCTTGAAGGGTCTGATACACAGGTAGTGAATGAGATTGTGTCATGGGCAAGATTATGTATCTGGAAATCAGTGGTACAGACATAGAGGGACTTGCTGAGGACCCTGAGGAGGAGCTGATGACAGAACTTCCTGAACCCTTGAGTGAGCAACAGAGATGCTTGTTGTGGAGCACCCACTGAGGAAGAGAACAAAGGGAGGAGGTTGGCAGGGATGTGATAAAATTCATATGGAAAATGGAATGAGTGCCAGGATTTCTTTAAGAAGCACCACCGCAGTGTTACTGTAATGAACACAGTGTTGAATCTGATGAACAATAACGAATAATAATTAATTTATCATATCTGGAAAGTTACACAGTACAGGAAAAAAATAAGTGACTATATGGTCAAAATTGACCATGCAGCTAAGAGACAAAGAAGAAAGGAAATCCCTGAAGGAAATCTCCCTAATGGCCTCTCGAGGAAACTGTTCTTTTAAACAATAACCTCCTACCCACCCACCTTCCTGTCCGCCAGGAAGTCACCACAAGCAAGTTGTTTTATATTTTTATGGTTAAAAAGTACTTACGATTCAGAATGGATTAACCTTACAGGGAAACTTTATTCAGTTCATGATCAGACTAGTGGAATGAATTAAGTTTTTGAACCAAGGTGCCACTGTTCAAAGTAGAGTGTTGAGACTGGAGAGGGAGAGAGGGGTACTTTGTGATACTTCAAGGTTAGTACCACTGTCCAGCTATTAGGACACATTTTTCATGAAGTCTAAATTCTAGAGTAATGTCTGTGTGAATCATTTAGTGTCCCTTGCAGTTCTAGTGCTTCTAATTGATTCATCCATTACCCACGCCCATCTTGTTATCTAGAAATGCATGCCCATGGTCATAAAATGACCCAGAGGATAAAGCAAATGAGTAAGTAGAAATCCAGTATTATTACAGGAAGAAAACAAATGCCCAAAGCAAGCTAAGTGCCATAATGAGACTAAATAAAAGACATAACACTAGTTAAAATTATGTAGTAACTAATTTCTTGATTAGAGAATGGGAATAGTCATTCTGTGTGTTTGGGTTTTTTAATGAGAATATTAACAGAAACTAGTGGAATTCATTGGTTCTATATTTATTGCCATCCCTTGCATTAGGAATCTGATTCTAGTTTAATGTCCCCAGACAGTAATTATAGTACTTATTCTTTTTTATAAAATGCAACCATAGCTATCTAGCATTTAGTGAGTTTTTTAGGAAAAACTTGAGGCAAAGGTGAGATGTTGGTGGGTGATAGCTTGGGAAGCGAACTTTAACGAGACTTAAAATTTAAAACCTGAGCTGAGAGTGTATAGTTTAAATACAACCAAGGTCGATATTCAAAGGATTAATGCAAAGACAGTAAGACAGGGGAGGCTTCTGCATGTCAGCATCAGATGGGATTAAAATAATGAAAAAAGAAGCTATTGTGGCTGATGCTAGAGACTAGGGAGCATAGACCAATACCATAATCAGGGGCCAATAACAGGGACAGGAGTTGGCAGGCATTAGACATGTATAGGTTGGCCTCTCCAACTACAGCTGCTGTCCATTCTGCTGATTCTGACAACTATAATTCAGGATGAGACTCTTGGCACCTATGAGAACCAAATGAAGCAGATATGCCAATAAAAACTCCATTTAAATACACTGGCTACTCTCGGTAGTCGATTATTAGAGAGGCTACAGACTTATGTGCCTCAGGACTATTAAATATCTATGCCAAAAGAACAAAATAGCAGGTTTGGGAACAACAGACTTTTCTGAAGCATCTCATTTTTCTTTCTTTTTTTTTTGTCTTTTTCCTTTTTATCAGTACCAGGGATCGAACTCATGACTGCCTGCTTGCAAGGCAGGCGCTTATGCCGCTGAGCTAAATCCCCAGCCCCAGCATCTTATTTTTTATTTCATCTTATTGTTTCAGAGTCTGGATTTTATAAAAGGTAGCTAGGAGTACCACTGAGTGACACCAATGAAGAGCGTCAGACCAACAGATGGACGAGAGTGGGGCAGTGATTGGTTAAGGGATAAAAAAGGATTAAGATGTGTTATGTACATTTACTAATGATCCATGGTAAATGGTATCATCATGTACTGCAAAAATTTACTAATTAAAAAAGTCTCAGATATTCCAATTACATTAGGTTAGATAAAAATAACAGCCTGACTATAGTAGCACTGGCCAGTGACCTCAGCTTATCAGGAGGCACATTAGGAGGATTATGAATTCAAAGTCATTCTGGGAAATTTTGTGAGATCTTGTTTTCAAAACACATATAAGTTTCTCCTGTTGAATTCATTCTAATATGAAGCACCTTCTGATACTAAGAACTTTGAGTTTCCAGATAAAGAAATTGAAGCTTAAAAGCATTAAATACAATTGGCCATCTATCTCTGCTGGCTTTACATACATGGAATCAATCAACCCTGGACTGAAAATAGTTTCAAAAAATACTGCACCTGTATGGTACACATAGAGATTTTTTTTCTTATTCTTATTTTAGAAATACAATATAACAACTCTGAGGTAGCATTTAACATTGTGTTGTGTAATATAAGTGATCTAAAGATGTTTTAGAGTACACGAGGTGCCCATGCACAGGTTACATGCAAACTCTACAGCCATTTTATAGGAGGGACCTGAGGATAGCAAGGGGCAAGTGTATATTAGCAGTACACAAGCTGATAATAAATGGCAGAATGGAATGGAATTTGTGTACTAGTTTGTCTAGTCTAAAGCCCATTCATGTTGTGTCATTTTCTCATTCTGATATGCTGCTTTTTTCTTTCAGGATAACATAATTCTTTGGGTATATGTAAAAGGCTAGAGACCCAGGTAGTTGATCTCCACCAAGTATGCTGGGCATCAGCGACCCAAAAGCTTTCTCCAACTAGCTTCGGATACACTAGATCCATCCTAAGCTCCCTTTGGCCTCACTTCTCAGGCTGGTTGCTGTTTTGCATATAAACTCCGTGACGTCGCTTGAGTCGCTTCCTTTCTTGGCCTCCAGAGGGCGCCGAGAATCAGCGATCCCTTGGAGCCCTCTAGCGGTCACTAGGAAGGTAAAGTTTCCAGGAACGTTCTCCAAGCCCAGAGGTGTTGCTCAGGGAAGCCAGGCGGTGTGACACCACCTAGGGGTCACCCTCATAGCTTCCCTTTAGGTGTTTCTGGAGCACATTCACTAGCACTACCCCACCTCAAGATGACTTCGCCAACGTGCCAGATGGACGCCATGGGGTGCCACGGCATAAATTCTGTCACTAAATTTCAGGAAGAATCAAATACAGGTATCTAGAAGATGTGGAAGCAAGTCCGAAATTTATTTTTGTATGGTCCCCGAAATGCACTGGTTGCTTTTGTTAAGTTAACTCCCAGAGGCGGCTCTGGATATCTTATATTTTCCCAAGGTAACTATTTGAATAACTCTTGTAACAATCCTGGGTTCCTGGGGTGTTTTGGTTATGTTTGTAAGGTATATTTACAAACCATTGGCAAACCTTACATAGTTTAATACAAGAATGTTATCAATGTTTTTATGACTTTCACAAATCACGATGGCATTATAGTAATTATTTCCTTGTTATTAATTTAATAATGCTAGATTATTCTTATATTTGCATATAAGTGCACCTATATTTCAATACACATACATTTTAGTTGTTAAATATAGATACTGTGTATCTATTTCCTTCTGCCTCCTAGCGTTTACTCAAGTCATTTTACTATTGTATTTAAAAAAGACCAATATATTTTGAAAAATAATTGCTACGAGAAAGACTGCCTGTATATTCTCATGGAACAAGTATATTTTAATAAAATAGGAAATAACATTTTTACTAGATGTATTCTGTTAAAAAGCCACCCTGTTTTCCAGTTAACTGTTATAAACAAATCAAAGCAAGTTTGATTTGTTGAGAAAATATTTACAGGATAATTTGGTGCAGTTGCTGTATAAGATACAAATGGGAATATGACAGGGTACCTATTTTCAAAGTTTAGGGAAGAAGTAAAGGGAAAATTGAAATAATTTTTGAAAATCAGTGACACAGCCGGACATGGTGGTACACATGGTGGTAATCCCAGCACAGGCAAGAGGATTGCCAGGATGTAAGTTTGATGCCCGCCTGGGCTCTATAGTGAGTTCAAAACCAACCTGAACTACGTAGTGAGACCCTGTCTCAAAAACAACAGCAAAACAAAAACAAAAGCAAAACCACCTGTGACACAACAGTTTCATCCCATCATTTGAGCAAATCAAAAAAATCTCAGAATAACTTAAAAAGGAGTAAAGCTGAAATTTAAATAATATTTAAATAATATTGACAGCACTGTCCATCATTGTTTCCAGTGATTACCACATGTGAGCATGATACTGGAGACTTGGGTTTGTCACTTTTCTGGGAACCTCACAAGTACCAGCCTACTACTGAACTGAGTATGATTCTAATTTTAAAGACATCCACATACACATTTTTCATATAAAATGGACCCTAAAAGCAAGTACTTCATTTAATGCTCAACCAAAGACACAGAAAACTGTTCCAGGGCTGGAGGAAAAACTGACTGTGTCTAACCAACTTGCTGTCTCCAATGGACCATCTCTGAAAGGAGTTTCCCAGGGTAATTTTGATTATTCATGATTTCCCCATGTTTGACTTTAGAATCCAAAAGGTTTGACTCTTTTATAAGTATCGTCAGAGAATCCACTAACATCCTGGAAAGTGTGGATGCCTCATTAGATTGTTTAACTTTGTTTTACTACACAATAGGAGGCAGTTGAAAGTTTCTGAAGAAAGTATGTCATAACCCTGGGTTTTAGTATATGTGCTGCTAAAGCCGGCACATAACACTGGGTTTTAAAAGATTACTTTGGCAATAAGACTCTGGAGTGACTGAATGGTAGCACAATTAAAGGCTGAGAGGCATTTGGACCATTATGACTGCAGAGGTAGTCAGACTAGGGCACTGAAGCAGAACAAGTTAACTTTTTTGACTAGGGTAGATTTAAGATATAGAGTTTTAAGTTTGAGCATGAGATTGGTGGCCTTAATCAGGATTATGGAAATTAGGAGACTAACTGGTTTTGGGGAGGAAGTTTAGTGTGATTTTTGATAGTGTGTGAGGTCAGTGTAGAGATTCAAGCAGAAATGTTCAGCCGTGATTGCAACTGCAGGGACGTCTTCTACAAATACTTGCTTGAGGGCTGCAATCTGTGGAGTACTGACGTTTGAAATCCTGAGGATAAACATGGCTAATGAAGATGAACCTTGTAGCAGGAAGGTAAAAGTCCAAGTGTAGATTCTTTAGGTTGCTGACCTTTGGCTCTTAATAGCTTCTCTTTTTTCTCTAAGCTTCAAACAAATCATAGAAAACTGAATTAATTTTGGAAGTGGAAGGAAGAAAACATATTGAGAGAATAAAGAAAACGATATTGAAGAATTAAACAAGTTAGGTGTTTTGAGAGAAAAATAAATTATTTGAAGTGCTGCTAAAGTTTTAGAAAGAAACTAGCTTTAGAGAAATGTGACTTTAAACTGAAAATTTAGATATACAGCCAATCAAGGAATTTTTATGATTTAAACTTCTGTGAGATGGCCAACTGTATGAAAATTAGCTCGTATTTTGTTATATAGTTGATAAACCCAAAGTAATAAAAGTATGGAAACTAAGATTTTTCTCAGAAATAACCATGCATGTGTTAATTGCTAACCTTGTGAGAGTATAAATCAGTATCTGTAAGGCAGTGAATTGGAGTGAAGAGATAAAGACTTTGCTTTTAAGAAGCTTAGTGATGAGAACAAGGAGAAAGAATTTTGTAGTTAAAGGACAGGAAAGACTTGGAAGATAGCTCAGTTCTCTCACGATTTCCTTGCAGCTTCTTAATTATTTTTCAGTTAATTTTTGTATAATTTCAGCCTTTTTCTTTGCATATGCCATTTTAAAGTCACTAATATGTCACCAATTTTTTATACATCCAGTTTTTAGAAGTGAAGAAAAACTTGGAACACTTGCTGTCATGTAAATCTATAAACACAGAAATTAATTTAGTGCATACTATGAGTGAAGAGTTCTCACAGGGGTTTAAAGAAGATTTCCATGATAATTTGATTACAGTGTCTTGAAGGCTTCTCCTGTCTGCAAAATACTGATTCTCCTTCCTCTAGGCCCAGAAGTCTTGGAAAAATCAGAGAAATGTGGACATTTCTGTGAAAGAGATTATTTCTCATTAGAGGGTGATGCTACCTACCTACCCATCCTTCCCTGATAGCTAAGACTGGTATGAGCTACGCTTTTTCATCTTAGCAGTATTATTCGGCATTTTTAGTACTTCTTGACCACAGAAAATTAGCAATAGCTTTTAGAAGACATTTGGTTTAATGAGAGAGGAATGATGCTCGTTACCTTAAAGAATCAAGGTAACCCCAAATGAGATGAAAATGGCTTAGAGATATTCTATTGGCTCAGTGAATATGAGCACAACATTTTATTCTGAGATGAAGAGTTACAGATATATCAGCACTATTATCTACGTCCCTTTAGAAAATATAACAACTACTTCACTGTATTTATCTCTGAGGCTGGAGATGTAACGTGTATCATCTTTTCACAGCTTGATCTGAAACACGTCTTATACTTTACTCCTCTCTTGAAGTCCGTAGTTCCTCCCCTACTTGTGGCCATGAAAGTTCTTGGTGAACTGGGAAGAGTTGGAAACCATATTTGGAGCAAGACCACCTAACTATGCCAGTCTTCCACCCTGTAGTAATCTACATTTCTCCAATTTTCCTTATTTGCTGAATAGTCTAATACCAAACTTGAATCTTTCTTTCCATAATAACTCATAGTTTGTGTAGCTGTTTCAATCTGTTTTTAATTTTTATTTCACTGAGTTTTTCCATTACCATCTTTTAGTTCCCCCTCCTGAATTTAGCTCCCAGTTCTCGTGATCAAACCAGACTTTATTGTTGTGAACTTGTAATAATTTTAAAATCTCAGTTTCTGACATCCAGTCACTGACCACCACACTCCTCTTTTTCCCCTTCTGCCTCTGAACTGTCTTCACTTCCCCTCTGTCCAGCATAAAGCCCATTGTCCACTTACTTTCTCGCCTGACTCTGCCTTGTGCCAATGGCGGAGCATCAATGCTCACAGTTTAGTTAGGGATTAAATGTGTGGGCTCTGGACCCAAACGCCGAGAATCCTGAGTGCATGTACTATCTTTGTGGTATTCGGTAAATTTCTTAACAACTCTGTGCCTCAGTTTCCTCATTTTGTGTATTCCAGAGGTGGTTGTGGGCTCAGAAGCATTAATAAAAATGTTTAGAAGAGTGGTTGGTACATAGCGAATACTCAAATGTTTCCCAAGCTTGCGGTTGATGTTTGCAGACAAACTTTTAATTGACTGATTTCTTACAGCTTTCCTGATTCATCTTGCTCAGGACTTTAATGCCTTTCTGAAATTCAGTTGACTGCAGTTCCCATTTCCTTATTAATTCATTTTTCCCTCATGGAGTTTACTGTTTCACACTTTTTCCTTTCTTGTGAAATTTCTACCTCCTGTTCCCTATTCTTTATTCTCAGTTAATGAGTTTGCTTCTTACATCGCTGAGAAAATAGAAGTCAGCAGATGACATTTTCTCACTAGCCAGCTTCTCACATTGGTGCTCTTTTATTACAGTGACGGTATCTTTATCTCCATTTATTTGTGCACTGGATTGCGCTTCTTTCACTTTCCAGGATCTTTGCTGACTGAATCATCTTTTTCTGTCTTGCATCATCATTACACCTTTTTCTCTCTGGCATAATGTAATGTATATTAATTAGGGTGCAGGACAAATTTCCCTTGCTTCTGCATCTGTGCAGTTATTTGTTTCTCATCTTTTACAACCCTCAGTGTCTCTACGGACTGAGTTCCCATCCTCATGATAAACCGAGACAGGCTTTCACCCTAATTGGATTCTCCTTTGGTCCTTTAAATGTTGGATTTTCTTTTTCTTTTTTGATGCCGGGATCAAACTCATGACACCGTGCTTGCCAAGTAGGCGCTTGTGCCCTGAGCTAAACCCTCAGCCCCTAAATGTTGGCTTTGAACTAATAGAGTCCCCAGATTTTATTGCTTGGCTGTCTTTGTGTTGCTGAAATGAACTGAGTGACTAAAACTGAAGGAATTAATTTCATAGGTTTCATAAGAGGTGGTAAGAACTGTGTTGAGAAGGGAATAGGCAGAGTTTGTGGAAATGAAAAAAATTTATGGTCATTTGTACACTGAATATTAGATCATTTAGTAGAAAACATTTTACTTTTGATAAATTCAGTTCCCTGAATGTTTTCTGGGCACTGGCAGTGAAAAGGGGGAAAACTCAAAGATAAAGCAGAAGAGTTTATGGTGCTGTGTTCCTGAAATTAGTCAGGTTATTATCCTAATTCAGTGAATCAAGAGCCAAATCAGTACTGGAACCAGAACCAGAATGCTTGGTGGTTCCATATCTTGGTTAAGTTATTTGCTTCACCAATTGAAATGCAATGAAGAATAAAGTATAGCTAAATTACAAGTTTAAAGGTATTCAAGTGGAAAATTGCTAGAAAGGGCAATAAAATAACAATCACAAGAATTACAACTTTCCTTGATGTTTTTGACTTAACTACCTCAGAGTTTCTAAAGACATTATTCTTGCCTTTTTCAACAAAATGTCAGAATTTTCATCCAGCCATTACTAGAAGTTTTGTTTGGTATAATTAGATTTTCTTTTTGGAAACTGATTTTTTTTTGTAGGATGCTGTACTCCTAATGTAAATCTCCAGTCCTTTTTATTTTTTGAGTCAAGGTTTACTAAGTTGCCAGACTGGCCTCAGATTTGAGATCTTCCCAAGAAACTGCGATCATAGCTATGTGCCACCATGTGTGGCTGAAAACTGATTTTTAGTCAAGAATGAACTAGGGTATGGATGGGCAATTGTAATTATTAAAAACCCCAAGTTGATACTTGGAACATAATTTCATAATGCTATTATGACAAAACTACTTGTTTACCTTAGCACTTTTCTACTATTGCTACTTAGCACTATTTCTACTAAATAACACCAACAAGACTTGAACATAGTTAATTTATTTAGATTTCAATGTAATGAATATTGTGAAAGGAGATTTATATCTTTTGAATGTTTTGTATAATGACTTGATGAGATGGTATTAAAATCCTTCACAGGAGAAACAGTGATGAAGAAAGTGATATTTTTTGTATGGAAATTAAAAGCATGCTCATAGTCCTCTTATACTTAAAGAGAAGGGAGAGAGAAATAATGAAATACCAGATAACATGCCTGGACTTTTTGTGCAACTATCTTATTTAATGAACGGTAGGAGTTCAGAAATAGATTACAACATGAATTTTATGCTTAGCAGTTTTCTTTGCATGTGTACAAGTCTGAATGGCATTTTAAATTAGGGAGATCTACAGTGCGTTACAATGACTTCCTCTTTTTTAGCAATGCATTTTGTATGTGAGGCTGGAATCTTTGACCCTATTGACAGCTAAACAAATTGTTTTGTGTCAAGGTTTTTCCTCTTATTTGTTGACTGCTGAAGCATCTATTCTTTGCAAACTAGTTTATTAAAATGGATGGTCTTTGGCTAAAAATCTAATAATAGAGTAGGTTCTTGATCCATGGACATACGTCAAAATCATATTGATAAACTTCCTATTTGGCATCCAGGCTCACAACAAGTGTAGAGTATTCTGAACTTTTTATTTAGCAGTGGTTTCTTTACAAATCTTTACATCCTTTACTGGATTAAAAGTTAGCAAATGATTTTTGTTTCCTTTTGCAAGTTGAACATATTGATAATGCATATATCAAAATGCGTTCCTAAATGTGGCCCCTCTCCCAACAAAAACAAAAATACAGAAGTAAAGATTAGTCAAATAAAATGGAAATTGCTCTTTGTAGATTACTTATAGCAAAATTCTCTTATGTAGCTGCTGAACCTTTTGTAATCATGTGTTCATGTTTTAATTGAAAGTAACATCCAGGGAGGAGTGTGAGTGGGAACTAATTGTAAAAAGGAGGCAATTGAAAGCAAGTATCCCACATGTAGAGATCCCACAAGTTATCTTCTTGGAAATTAATAGTTTTGTTTTATTCTTTTTGAGTCTTTATCATGTAAGTAGCTGCCTTTATAGATTTTTAGCCTAAAGAAATAAAATTTTAGAAAAAAGTTTCAATTCCTCACCCCTAGATGAAAAGATAGGTAGGACAAGATAGCATTTCTTTTATTTTGGCCATTGTTTAAGTTAGAAGATGGATGTATTAAGTTAGATGCAGGACTGAATGTCTTCAAACCAGAGCTTTGTAAACGACAATTTTAGAAATAAGTTGGAACCATTATTGTTCAGCACTTGCCTGGGTACCTTAAGGAAGATCCCATTGTTTCTTACTCAGGAGTTTAGCCAAGCACAAATGCACTGTAAAGTGTTGCTGATTATTGATATTAAATATGTATAAAAAGATGTGTAAGATAGTTTGATTTGTGAAGAGTTTATAGTTCCTTATGAGACCCTGGCCTAATTATTAATGATTCTTGAGTTGGTTTCCATATGAAGAGGTGGCATGGAAGGTGGAAGTGGTGCTTAATTTTGCGATAGGGGCATTCTGTATTTCACATGTTCTCGAGTTTGCATGGGACACACAGGAATCTAGAAAGTATTTTGAAAAGTTTCTTGAAGGAAAAAGTTCATCCAGAACTTCACCTTGATTTTACTAACTGTTGGGAGAATAAGTGAAAAATTTCTCCATTTGCTTGGCTAGGGGTCCCCCAATCCTCCTGGCATTTCCTCCAACTCAGCATTTCTTGAGGCTATGCAGTCATAGGACTAAGTGTCTTGAGGGTATATATGTTTGTGTATGTATAGTAATATACATATAGTCTATTATCTATCTCTCTTTTATCATCTTTTAGTCATTTTGTTTCCAGAGCTACCAAGTGCTTAGCACATTGTAAGCTCTCAATAACTTTCAGTTAGTTGAGCTGAGAAGTAGCAAAGATACTCAGCTTCTCTGATCTTATCTACCCAGCCTCACTTCTCACACTTTCTAATTGTGGATATGGAAGGATGTGTTTCCTTAATTTGTTTTTCAGAAACTGTGTCTTGGCCATGTAGTGATTTTCTTATTTCAGTTTTAAACGAAGTAAGGAAGAGCCAGGACTTCAGCTTTAGTCCATACCTTTGTTCATATTCTTTGGTTTCTGGGTAAATAATGTACATATTAAATTTGTCTCTTTGTTTCTTCATGCATCAAATTGGCATAAATCACCTGGCTCAGGTATTATACATGTCTAAAATGGCATTGTCATTTAATATTTGACAGATATTTTAGACTAGAAACTTTAAAAAAGAAAAAACATTAAGTGAAACTGGAGTCCATAACTAATAAATTCAATCATACTTTTTCCTTAATGGAATCAAAGTGTTTCAATAGATATCCTATATCCACCAGATGGCGGTGTAGTTCTTCTGATTATTTGTAATCTAGGGGCCTAGAGTGAAATGTATTTTAAAGTATCTCCCTTTCACTTTTATATACAAATAGGAAAGAATGTAAGATTATCACTTTGTGATGTACTGTTATACATAGTTTTAGAGAGGTCCGTAATAGCCACAGAATAGCTGATAACAGAAATTGACACATAATAAATAACCAGAAATGAGAAAACATAGGGGTTTTTTGCATTATTTTTATATGAACAATTGTTTATAAAAAATTGCTAAGCATAGTTCAGGTGAAAAATAATGTAGGAAATATTATTGGATAGAATTTTAGTGCTCTTTAGTATTGTAGTTTTGGTGTTCAAAATAAGTGAGCTAGTTAAATCATTGGATATTTTTAGAAGTGCAGGGGCTGGGGATTTAGCTCAGCGGCATAAGCACCTGCCTTGCAAGCAGGTGGTCATGAGTTCGATCCCTGGTACCAATAAAAATGAAAAAGACAAAAAATAAAAAAAGAAGTGCAAAGTAATAAATATAGTTATAATAATAATAATTGTACTAATTCCTTTAGCTGTTATGCTTGAAAACCTCAGGATGGCCTTGAACCTGAGATCTTCCTGCTTCAGCCTCCCTATTAGCTGGGATTACAAACGTGCACCACAACTGTTCCCAGTGCATCTCCCCAACAAAGCCAGCATTAATTTTGTCAATCTAATCTCATGGCAGTGTCTTCAGAATGATTAATTCTAATGTAAACAATTGAGTATTTTTAGTCTTATATGGAAAAACGTATGCAAAATGGATTTTTATTGATTTTCTAGGATTGATTTTTATAACTATTTTTGTGTATAATTGTATCCTTAATTTTATTTTTTCTTTGGTCGTTTTAAATTAAGTTTATTGGTACATTTTAGATGTTTGTAATGATCACATGCATCATAGGAAATTTGTACCTGTACATGATATATCTTGATTTTTTCCCCTTCAACCACACTTTCCCTACTTATTTACAAAATTTTTGTTTCTATTTTTTTCCTTCTTTTCATATTATTTCCTTTTTCCTTCCTTCCTCGCCCCCAGTTTCCCTTTCCACTTGAACATTTTCTATTTTACAATATCTATTATATATTTTGGTGCTTATTTATACTTTCTGTTTCTCACACCAGAGAAACAAGGTCTTTATACATATATGTTTGATTAATTTCACTTAAGAATATGATCTCAAGGTGTACCCATTTATCTATAAATGTTTCAAGTTTATCCTTCTTTATGGTTGAGTATTATTCCATTGTATAAAAAAACCTCACATCTTCTTTATCCATTCATTGTTGTCAATCATAGTTGATGGGTACGTGGGCTGTTTATAAGATTTAGCTATCACAAATTGTGCCATTATAAAATGGGTGTGCATATGTCACTGTGGTGTGATGCTTTCAGTTCTTTTCATAAGATACTCAGAAGGTGAATAGCTGGGTAGAATGAAATCGCTTGTTTTAGTTTTTTGACAAACCTCCACACTGATTGCCACAGTGGTTTCACCATTCTACACTCCAGAAACAATGGAGAACTGTTATTTTTTCCTCACGGTCCCACCAGCATTTGTTCTTGGTTGATTTCTTAAAAGCAGCCATTCTTTCTGGGATGACATAGAATCTCAGCATTGTTTTAATTTGCAGCTCTCAAATGACCCATGGTGTTGACCAATGATGACCCATAAGGTTGAACACTTTTTCATATGTTCATTTGCCATTTCTACTTCTTCATCTGAGAAGTATCAAACTTTTTAGATGCCCACTTTTTAACTGGTCTTTAAACTTGGGAGGAGTCTAGCTTTTGGGTTCTTTATGTAGTCTAGGTAGTAGTCTTTTGAGGAATAGCTGACAGAAATTTTTCCCACACTGCAGGTTGTCTCTTCTCTCTGTTGGTGGTTTCTCTTTCTGGGGAAAAGCTTTTTAATGAGATGAGATCCCAGTTGTTAATTCTTTTTGCTAGTTCCTGTGCAATTGGAGTTTTGTTCATAAAGCTTTTGCTTACACCAGTGTCTTCAAGAGTTTTACTTATTCTGTATTCAGCAGATTCGGTGTTTTTGTCCTAATATTTATAATTTTGATCTATTTTGATTTTAGGATTAGTGCATGGTGAAAGATAGGAGTCTAGTTTTAATCTTCAGCAAGTAGAAAGCCAGGTTTTTTTGGCACCATTGATTAAAGAGGCTGTCTTTCTTCCAGCGAGTGTGTTTGGGTCCTTTGTCAAAGATAAGGTAGATAAGTGTCTGGAGTTTTTCTGCATCTTTTTATTAAAAGATTCCATTGATACTTGGTGTTTTTTTTTTTTTGCCAGTATCATGGTGTTTTTATCACAGCAACTTTGTACTACAGTTTCAAGTTAGGGAATGTGATGTACCCCTTACTTGTCTTTGTTGCCCTGAATTATCTTTGCTATTTTAGGGCTCTTCTGGTTCCAAACGAACTTTAGGACTGTTCTCTAATTCTGTGAGATATGCTATTGGAATTTTGATTGGGACTGCATTAAATCTATATAATAATTTTGAGTATAGTGTGTCCTTAATTTTATCCCCAATACTTATAATGTAATTGTTTTTAAGTTAATACCTTCCAAAATTTTTAAGTAAGTTTTCAGTCATATCAGTTTACAGTGATGATTTTGAGCCTTTTTAGGTCCAAAGCATAGTTTCGATTGGATTAGAGAAAACAAGTTTCATCACGACTTTCTTATCATTCACTAAATATGAAAAAAGCACCACAGCATGAACTATGCTTAGAAGACTTAGGTTTAAAATTTAAGAGTGAGTTACTATTTTTTTTGTTACTGGGGATTGAATTCATGACCTTGTGCTTGCCAGGCAGGCACCTATGGCACTGAGCTAAATCCGCAGCACTGAGAGTGAGTTACTTTTGAGATTCACTTTGACCATACTGGTTTCACTTAATGAAAATTACATAATGACCCAAAATGTCGAAAATTTTAATTAATGCATCTCCTAATATAGTCTTGTTAATAATTAGACATTTATTAAATAAAATAATCCAAGCAACAAGAGAAAACAAGTGTATACAATTCTTAATTATATCTAATTACAAAGAATTTGCAATGCATTTACATTCATAAAATCACTTCACTTATCAATGTCTGAGAAAACAGTTTGTGTTTATGAATTGCACATTTATAAGGAGTGAATTAGTTAACGTGCTAATTAGAAAACTCTTGTAAAAGAGAAAACAGTTTGTGGCGCACTTTTATGTTTCTGTTTTGCTTTTACAGGCATGAGTGGGTGGAAAAGCTATGGCTTAGCTAAAGACTTCTGAATGCACATTAGCATATATAGTCACACTTAGTGGGCACTTGAAATTTTTATTTCATTTATATTCTTATTACCACTATTCCTAATTACATCTTTTGAAGGTCTATTGTGTGTGAAGTCCATCAATGACATATAATTCTTATAATAGTGGCACAGAGCAGGCATCATTATTTTGCTTTCATAGATTAAGATACTGAGACTTAGAGAAACTGGGTAATTTATAAATGTCAGGCAGCTGATGAGTGGAACCTGACCTCTAAATGCCAGTTCCTGTAATTCCAAAACCAGTGCTTTAGCCAGGTTCCATGAACCTGTATTGTATATGTGCTGTTCATGTAGCTTTTAGTGAAGTTTATCAGTTTAATCAGAAAGGCTGTATTTGTAATATGTTAGGACTAGCTTAGACTTCTAATTGTGAATGGGTAACCTTCCATAAATCTAATTTATGGAAGAATAGGGACTTTCACAGAGGGAATTTGTCAGGTTATAATGATTCAGGCAGCAAGACAGAATATCTCAGTAAAGGACAAGGGCTAGGGTGGTGGGAGACCTGGAATCTTTTGTTTTGTCACCTCCTCCTTCTTATCCTCTACTTCTCCCTTTGTTTCCCCCATCCCACTTTTCAAGATATAATTACAAGCTAACCAAGACTCTACTGGGTGAAATCTGAGGCATTTTAAAAATATTTAAAAATTACTAAATTTATCACCTTCAACAGACTTAGTCAAAAATGAAATGTATAATTCCAAAACACTATTCTATTCTTAAAAGAATTTTTTTATACTTGATAAACTAAAATTGCTACTCAAAGGCTTTATGTGTTATTCAGTAGGAAAGATTTTCCACATATTTTGATGCTAAGTACCTACAAATCATTGAAAGAGCCATGACTGTGAATAGTTTTTTTTTAAAAGTGAGTAGATAGACCTGATGTGGTGGGTTTGGGTAAGTGAAAGGTTTTTAGGGTTTACTCTAACTTTGAGTAAATCCAAAATATAAGAGTTCTTTGACTCCCTGAATGAGGTCAGAAAGATCAATTTGAAATGTGCATAAAACTGCACACAGCACAACTAATCAAAGTAGAGCAGTGCAGGCCTGATGATGCACGGTTTGTGAACTGAATTGATGTCTGAATCGTTTTTTTCCTGCAGTCATTTGTCCATCTGTCCAAGTGACACTTGACAGATCCTTAATACCTGTAGCACATTCAATTTGGTATTTATTGATCTCTCTGTTACTTGCACTGTGTGATGAATTACAAGTCTTAACTTGTACACAGAATTAAAGAATCAGTTCAATGTGGTTGCCTGATTATGTGATTATATATGTCGCTGTCATACTGACTCAACAGTTTTAGACTGTGGTCTTTATTTTTATTGGCATTTTACTTGAGCAGATGATAATGAGTTGGTGGAATTTAGTTTACTTGGGTGAATAAGTTGATCTGATTATTTGATGTTAAAAGGATTTGGTGTTTGATTTAGATATACCCAGTTACATATTTAGTAAACAAAGTGCTGTGTTACATTTATGCAGTAGTCTAGAAGCAATGTTAATAGTAATAATATTAATACTTTTTATAATTATAATACAGATAGTAGCATTTATTTGTAGGAAGCAAATGTCATATATTAATGCTTTCAATATTACACAGAGGATCTTACTTAACAACTTCTTTTCTGGAAATAGAATAAAAATATGTTTCCTTGGGAAATTCACTTTTACTTCTGCCCTTAATTCCCTCCGGTGCAACACAAATCAGCTATAGTTGATGTTCTCTAAGTTCAAACCCAATACTTAAGTTTTAAGGTTGTAGGATTTGGGTTTACTTCTACTCTTAAAAATTTGAAGAATTCTATTTTTAAATTTTTTTCTTAATTATGTCTAACAAGTATATAATAAATATAGTTGAGTGAATAAAAGATATGATATAAAGCATTAGACCACTCTCAACTTACTGGTAAGTTGCCTAACCATCGAGCATCAAAAATGCGCTGGCCAGTCATTTATGTGTCTGCAGACCTAGGGGTAAATTAGATTACAACCTAGTGGTGAATGATGGACAATATACTTGTAAAATTGTAATAATCATAGATAGCAACAAATGCCTCACAGAAAAATAAAAGGGCATGTCCAGGTAGAATGAATAGAGAAGGATACTCTGCCAGGTGAAGATCCAAGGTAAGAATGCTGAAAGGTCTGGGAAATGCTAAAGCAAAGATCTCACAGTTGGGTATAGATTGTCAGGGACATGATGGCAGATAGTGAACAAAGAAAAATGATCTGAAATGAAGATTGGAATTAGAACTTGTTGAGACTGTATTGGGGCATCCAGGACTTAGTAAGTGGTGCTTAATTACTGGCAGAGACAAAATATTCAACACTCAAAGTTAGAGGAAAGGTTTATTTAGCTCACAGTTTGTAGAGATTTCAGTTCATGATCGACTGGCCCCAAGCTAGAGTGGCACATGGTAAAGAGGCAGCTGTTCATGGTAGCAGAAGACAGCAAAAGCAACAAGGGGAAAAGACAACACTCTGTCCCTTATATTGTATGAAGGTTACCTCACCATGGTAGATATAACTCTTTCAACTTCAACCTCAGCATCACACATTATACATACAGATAACTCTGAAAAGCCTGCCCCTCATGACTGCATGAAGATTTGGGGAACATCTAGACACAAGCCATAACATGCAGAATTTGGATTATGTTCAATTTTCAGTGAGAATTTAATGTACATCTAATTCTTCTGTTAATATAAATGTGTGTTCCAATTGTCTTTAATTATGCTGTCATAGTTGCCTATTGCCCTGGATTGATTGGAAATGTTAACTTCATGGTCATTTTGATTTTGTGGAAGAGGCAGAAGTTACGGGGGGGGGGCGATCTGGTGAGGACACACTACACACCCTGCCTTTCCATTGGATAATGCTAAGCAGCAGCATTCCCCACATTTTGGAACACGCCTCATAAAGACATGAAATAGCACTTCCAGAACTATTTCAAAAAGTCACAAGAACAATGGTAAGTTAGAAATGAGAGAAAGAATATTTGAGTGAGATTAGTGCCAATGTATCTCTTACTCTAAAAACTGTTAAAAACTGAAACATTTTCTAGATATTTAGATCATCCCTTGTATTTAGCCCAAATTCTTTTCCTTTGCTTGTGTCCACAGTGCTATCCTGCTAGTCTTTGAAGCTCAAATCTAAAAATTATTTCATTAAAAATAAGAATATTTTTCCTTACTCATGAATTGAAGATCTTTTCCAAAGTTCACTTTGAGGAATGAGAAGTAAATATGGTAAACTATAGGAGGAAATGAACAATATATTTGTGGAACATCCAGCATTTACAAATGGGTTTTACATAGTGAAACTTTTGGACAATGTAACACAAATGTCTATTTTGTGAAAAGGAGTTGGAGATTTTGATTTCCCTTTAAAATGCTTGATAGCTTATGTTAAGGATAAATACAGATAGACTCAGCAGAAAAATAAAGATTTTATTTTATCTGAGATAAAGGGATGTTCTACATATGTCATTGTAGGGTGACAAAGAGAAGAAAAGTTTTGAGCTAAAGTGCATAGATACACTTTTGTAAGCTTTTAGTATATATTATGGGGTACCAGAAACCTTTGAAAGACAAATTTCAAGTTGATTCATGTCTTCTATTAAAGTGAAGCAAAATTTTAGTGGGTCAAAATTGTGTGTGTGTGTGTGTGTGTGTGTGTGTGTGTGTGTATGAGTGTGATGATAGACAATGTCTAGCTTGGCACAATTTTCCCTGCAAAATATGAAAAGATGCATTATTTATAAATTGTATCACATTGGTTTGAACTAAAGAAATATAAAACTAAGTTATACAATTTGCCATATTAGTAAGTATTTCAGGGAGCAGTTACTTAATGTACTTGAAGTTCTGTTTCCTCACCTATAAAAATAAAATTGAGCCAAGGTCTTCCAAAGACTCTTATATTTCTAAGCTTTCTATAATTCTATGTGATTAACAGTGATATTTTTATAAATAATAAGGAAAGCAGAGGAGATAGTGTATTTTATGATCAGTTTTTTTTTTTTTTTTGTCTTTTCCCTTTTCCCTTTTTATCAGTACCGGGGATCGAACTCACGACTGCCTGCTTGCAAGACAGGCGCTTATGCCGCTGAGCTAAACCTCCAGCCCCTATGATCAGTTTTTGAATCAGGAATGATATAAAGGAAGAGAATATACAATTTTAAGAAAAGATTCTTTGAAGATTAGTTAGTTACAAATAAGCTTCTGTTTTGTAGACGACAATTTAAAAATGTGCAGTTTTTCCTCTGGATTAAGTGGATACCACATTCTACAAACAGTTCCTAATACTGGCTATTTCAAAATCAGTTTCTGGAAAGAAAACTGTATGTGTTTTTGCTTCCTGCATGTGTTTTCACACTCTGATGACCTGAAGTTGGTTCTGTGAATTAGTCAGGGTATTAAGTCATTGCTATTTCTTACTTCTTTTTAATCATGAAGTTCTCTATGATCCAAAGGCATATCAGGAAAATAAAGGCAATTCAAAGGTGAGAAATCAATGTAAATTCAAACTTGTGACAGTAACTTTTCTTGGGTTTGAATGTAGATATTTATATAGGAATCTTGAGTACTTCAAAGTTTGATTTCTTGCATGGGGAACATTTATCTAAAACTTGCTTGAAACTAATAAATTTAAAATGTAAATACCAAGGTATTTAATGGATATAACGTTATCATTGATAGATGCATTTGAAATAAAACCCGATTAGGTTGAATTTAGGCCTCAAAAATTAATTTCTTCCTATTTTGGTTTGTGTCTGGATGTCTCCCCAAAGCCTTATGTGGTCATGTGGGCAGGCTTCTAGAGTTTGTAATAGATTCATGGTCCAATGCTGGGATTATGGATGTGAGTGTTACACTCATGTGAGTGTGGCCTATATACAATATAAGGGACAGAAACAGTATTTTCTCTTGCATCTCCCTTTTTGCTCTTGTTTTTGCTGTCTTCTGCTGCCATGAGCTGTTGTTTCTTTCCCATGCCACTCTGTCTTGGAGCCAGCTGAGTATGAACTAACACCGCCATAAAACTGTGAGCTAAATAAATATTTCCTTCCTTAATTTTGAGGATCAGGTATTTTGTCTCAGCAATGAGAGAAAAGTAACTAACACAGAGTTTGGTACTAGAGAAGTGAGGTCATTGCTGTGACTATACCTTCCAGCCTTTGAGATTGGCTTGTGGGAAAAGTTTGGAAAGGTTCGGAGATGTTGCTGAAAGAGTAGTGCTGAAATACCTTAGCTTGTTCTGTATGGGAGTTTCTGGTCAGAGCCCAGCAGACCAGAAGGCTGATAGAAATGCTGCCAGTAAAGTTGGGGCTTGGAAGGTTTCTGCTGGAAAGAAGGACTACATTGTTTGTTGGACTCTAGATGATGTGTGTTATGGTTTGGCAAAAAGATGGCCTGCATTTTGCTCATGTCCAGGGATTTTGCCTGAGACTAAGGCTAAGGGCAGCAGGCTAATTAATCTGGCAGAAGAAATTTCTAGGCAGTCAAATGTTGAGGCTGTGACATAGCTATGTTTGGGGACTTTTAGCCAGATTTATGTGGCAAATCAAGAACAAAGAACCCAGCAGGATGATTTAACACATTGTAAGTTTTTCCAGAAAAGAAGCTCCAGTAAAGCTGTGGACTGCAAAGACAGAGCTGAGAAAATCTTGATTGCTGAGAAGGAGATTATAAAAGATGGCCTGGGGATATCACAAGAAGCAGCACATCCCTACCCTTTGAAACCTCTGCCCTGCAAAAGTGAAAGACTTTGCGTTGAGGAGAAAGCCGCAGAACACCATGTTTCAGAATGTTGATGGCCATATTATTTTCTAGCATGGTGGTGGCAGGGGCTGCACCAGGTTCCAAAATGGTGGTCGCTGCACCAGGTCCCAGAATGATAGCAGCATAGAGAATTTGTTCCTCAGAATGAGGTTCAGAGTTCTCAGTAATGCAAACACTCAATTCCTACAGCCTAGAGAGAAGAAAGCCTGGATACTGCTCCAGCTGGCAGCAAACCTTGTCATCAGTCACACTGCACTGGATTTAGGTGCATGCAGAACACAAGAACTCTGAGGTTAAAAGTAGTTCCACACAGATTCAGAAGGTCTGGGAGGCTAGGAAGTGTGCCTCTGGGAGGGCAGTGTGTGAAGCTATGAGGGTGAAGCCAGAGGTGCAGTGGAGGTCCCAGGAGTTTGGAGAAGCCAGGATCATGGATCATCTGAGGAAACCTTCAAGGAGGGAGAAGAACAGCTCCAAGAGAGAAGCCATGGGAGCTACAACCACTGGAAGTGCCATAGGGGCAGAGCCATGCAAGTCCTTTGGACCTTACAACTTACTATAGATTGATTTGAATGTTCCACATGGAATTATAGGACTCATTGTTTGCCCTGCTGGATTTTGGACTTTGCTTTGATCCCACTCCTTTGCATTCCTATTTGTACCTTTTGGAATGGTAATGTTTGTGTTGTGCCACTGAATGTTGGAAGTGTTTAACTTTCTTTTCATTTGTTTGGGGGCTTACAGCCAAGAGTTTGCCATACATCTCAGAGGAGGCTTGGTACTTGGACTTTTCAGCAATCCTGAAACTTCAGATTTTGGTAACTCTTAAAGATGGACTAAATGCCTTTTGCATAAAGGATGTGCATGAGTCTTTGGGGAACCAGAGGTGAAATGTTATGGTTTATGTCTGGATGTCTTCCCAAAGCCTCATGTGGTCATGGGGGCAGGCTACTAGAGTTTGTGATTAACTCATTATCTAATGCTAGTATTATGGGTGTGAGCAGTACACCCATGTGGGTGTGGCCTACTTACAATATAAGGGACAGGAGTCTCCTCTTGTGCTCCTCCTTTTTTGCTCTTGCTGCTTTTTCTGCTTATGTTGCCATGAACTGTATTGCCACCCTGCCTTGGAGTAAGCTGAATACAGACTGACACCTGCATAAACTGTGAGCTAAATAAACCTTTCCTAACTTAATTTTGTGCACTGGGTATTTTGGCCTCAGCAATGAGAGAAAAGTAACCAAGAGACATCCAGTATGTGTTTAATTAAAAAAAAACAGTCAATGGAGTGGTTAACATCAGGAAAATAAAAATAAAAAATAGATCATGAAGAATTTAAGGATATATTGAAATACTTTAGTTTCTCAAGACACTTACCAAGAACATTGCCTTTCCTCTCTAAATATTTTCATAAATCTCCAAGAATTCAGTTACTTTTGTTGGTCTCTGATTCCTCATATCCATGTCTCCAGCTGAGGTGCCTCTGTAGAGACTCATTCAGGCACTCAGTGTCTACAGATAATACCTCATTGGACCCTAAATTCGTCATGGTCAAAAATAAACTCTTTTACCCATCTCCTACTACTGGATTGTTTTCCAGTTACTCATCAGAAATAATGATCTTCCAGTAGCATGAGTCAGAAATCTTGTTCCTATGTTTCACTCCTGTACTTCTCATCTGTTATAATCATAATCTACTGTTTTTGTTTTAAAGGCATGACTTTTGAATCTGTCAATTTCTTCCTGTCTACTTTCTTTCTCTGAGCTACCCTCATGTCTCTTCACTCATTCCTTCATATTTACCCTGTGCTTATCCAAGGCTAGGGGAAAAATTTAAAAGGCAAATAGAATCATTTACCCTCTTTTTGAACACTGTAAAGATTTATCACTATCTACTAGGACAAAGAGAAATACATGACCTGGCCTCAGCCCTTAGATAATGTGTCCCCTGTCCATTATATTGCATTCTCTTTGATAGGGTCCTTCCTATCACTCTTTGGGGGTCCACTTGACCTATGAATTTCTTAAATATACCTTTCTTTCCTGCATAGAATTTAATAGTATTATTACCTAAAACATCCTTCCATGTTTATTTTTCAAATTAAATCTTATTAGCCTTCCAATGAGTAATCAGAAATTCCTATTTATTACTATGCTCAAACACCACTCCTCATTTTGATCTTTTAGTAAAAGTCACATTATGTTAATATACATTCTTGTTTGTTACCTCTTTTCATTCATTCATTCAGTTATTGAACAGTTATTGGGTGTCTATATGCCATGTATTTTGCTAAAGGCTGGGTGTGTAATGAAAAGAGAGTACTCATAATCATAGGCAAGACAAAGTAATTTCAAGTAGTATATATATTATAAAGAAAATAAAACTATTGACGTAGAGAATGTGAGAGGTACTTGAATTAGGATTTTTTTCAAATGCCATTAAGTGAATGAATGGTGTATTTTGGTTTTTAGTGTTTTTTTTCTCTGCAAAGAAAAAGTTGCAGAAGAGCTGGGACTTTGCTTCGTTGTGCACACATCATCCTAGCAGTTAGTATGGTGCCCAGCACATAGATTCATTGGGTAATACTGAATGAATGAATTTGGTTACTGTATTAGTTTGCTAGAGCTGCCATAATAAAATGCAAAAAAAAAAATAGGTAGCTTAAAACAATAGAAATTTACTCCAGCACAGTCCTGGAGTTTGAAATCAATGTGGCAGTGAGGCCATTCTCCTTTTGAAGTCTCTAGGAGAAGACTGCTTCTTTGTTTTCTTCTGCATTTTGGTGCTTGCTGACAATCTTGGGCACTGTTTGGCTTGCAGCTGCATGACTCCAGCCTTTATTTTCATCATTGTGTGGCCTTCTTCCCGATGTGTTAATCTGCTCTGTCCTTGTTTCCAGATATCTCTCTTATAAGGATACTAGTCATTTGATCAGAGTCCATCCAGATTCAATATGAGTTCAGTTTAATTTTATTTGCAAAGATCATATTTCCAAATAAGATCACATTCACAGGTATAGGTATGAGTGAGGGATGAAGCTAGTGTTTCAACATGTCTTTTGGGGAGATATAGTTAAATATTCATCCTACTATTTCTACTTCTCTAAGTCTAAAATTTAACATTTTAAAAGTTTGTTTTATGTATTTTAAAAAATACTTATTTTCCAGTAAATTGCACAGAAAGCACAAACATTTTAAAAAGGAAATACCCTTTTACTTTATATAGGTATGATAAATTATTTTGATTTGTTTTGGTCTAGTTGGTTGAATCTTAACTGCAGTGAAATCCATGACATCCTAAGAAATCAAGACTATGATGTGAACTAGATACCTCTCTTATTCTCTATTCCCTTAGCAGATGAGAACTTACTTCTCCGTATATTAAAAATAAATGAATATGGAAGGATATTCATGACACTCACATTATAAAAATTCACCCTGACATTTTTGCAAAGACTGTGTGTAGGATGTTGACATATTTTGTTATAAAATGACAGTTTTAGTGCAAGTTGTTCTCACTGTGACCAAGAGGAATGAGCAAAGAAAAGGCAAAGAGTAAGTTACAGCACTATCCATGTGTGAAGTGAATTTGTCAGGCAACAGGATGGCAGAAACATTCTCTGGAAAGGTAGCAAAGTCCTCTAGTGTATGATAAGGTTAGGTAGGAGGTGGAGAAGGGCTGCTTTGTCTCGTCTGTCTTAGAAAAGTCATTCTTGATTTTTCCATCAAATGATATCTTTGAACTTCATTAGTATTTTAAACATATTTAATTTTCTCAAATGATCTTTGTGTTCTACTTATTTTGTGTGCTATGCTATGTGATCTGCATGTATTTACTCAGTCTTCCTAACAGTCCATTCATACTGCACAGACAAGGGACTGAATCGCAGAGGTTACATAACTTGGAAGGGGGAATCACATTTCAACCCACCAATCTAACTTGAGTACATGTGCTTATCAGCCATGCCATATTGCCTGAATAGTCAGTGAATTTTAAATTTTTTTGTTCTATATTTGTATCAGTCATAAAACATAGCTTAGCATTTGTTATGTATAAAATTCTCAATAAATATTTGTATAAATTAATATTAGACTATAGTTTGCACAAGTTCTTCCAGTGTCTAGATCTCTTGCTTTCTATGTCGTAGTTTAAATATGAAGATGTTTATTTGAAAAAGAAATCCTAAATAAATGTAAGTAACTGACAGAAACTGATGAATGCCAACTTTGGTGTTTCCAGCTTCTCTTATGAATGTTTCTTTCCTTTCTCCCTCCGCAGACCCCACTTAATACCTATACAAATTTTGCACTTAGGAATTTTAAATGTTTTCCCTGAGAGTAGTTTAAAGTGTTACTCCTTGTCTTAGTTACTTTTTACTCGTCGCTGGGACAAAATACCTGATGCCCAAGTTGGGAAAGGAAAGGTTTATTTCTTACAGTTTTTGGAGGTTTCAATCCACACTCAGTTGGCTCCCAGGCAAGCTGGCATGGCTGGGCCACCTTTCATGGCTGCTGCAAACAGCAAACAGGAACAAGCAAAGAGCAAGACTCACCTTCTTCCTGCCATTACATCACATCCTGGCTCCACCCCTTTGTGGGTGGAGCACTGACACCATCAATCCAAGCACTAGACAATAAACCAATCACAAATACACAATGCAAACTCATGAGGCCTGGGGGACACAGACATAAACCATGACGCTGCTTTTTAAGAATGTTTATATTTTCAAGGGAACTAATCCCTTATCGTTTCAGCCATCAGTCAATAGATAAGAGAGGTATTTATTTGGGCAGTAAAGCTGCCCCTGACCTGCAGGAATTATACTCTTTTTTTATGTTAAATAAGTCATTTGTTAGGTCTGTTGGTAACTTTTTCACTTGTTTGTATTCTCTGTATATAAACATAAGATTAATTAAAGGCAAATAACTTTAATCAATTTAAAATCTGGCAATCTTGAAATAAAATAGTCATGTTGGCATTCATATGCTTGTAGGAAATTCTGCTACATAAGAATTTAAATTTAATTTTGCCTTTTTATTATGTGATATGTGCATCACAGCCTGTGGGCAATAGATGAGCTTTAATAAAGCTAAAAATAAATAAAATTGGAATGCTAATAAACCTTGTAGCTCATTAAACATTTGAGTTCACTAAGTATATATCTATTAATTTTAGATGAGACTACATTATATGTAGTCTTTATTATATGAAGGTTATAGTTAAATGATTAATATATTCAAATTCAATACAAAAACATTTTCTTCCATATCTTTTTGCTGACAATTCTTTACTAAGAAATTTCAAGGAACTGAAAGACTTAAAAAGTAATGATTAAATATGCAAATATGACAATTTATAGTATGTTCTAAAGAATTAAAACTTAAAAGATATGTCCAAATGGATTCTCTTACTATCTTCTTAAACTACTTTAATCTTCAAAATGTCATCATTTCACTAGGAAAGTGCTCTTATCTCTTATACCACTGAATTATTCTGCTTTATTTCTACATTTGAAAATTTTTCTGTTAAAATTTTCCTTATTTCATGAAAATATTATTGCATCATTTCCAAATTATTCTTTTTTCCTATGTCTTTTGAAATGCTTCCCAGTTTCTAACCTTAAAATCCACATATAGGTACTTTGAGAATCATATTTCTAGTGCTGCCATCAACTATCCATGAAAATAAATGCAGCTTATAATCACATGACTGTGGAAAAAGTGAGCATTTAAGTTTTGAATTTGCAAGGGCTGCCATGGCAAAGGACTACAAACTGGGTGTCTTTAACAGCAAAAGTGTATTGTCTCACAGTTCTGAAGTCTAGAAATCTGAAATCTAGGTATTGGCAGACTTATTTTTATCTAAGGGGCTGTAAAGAAGATTCCATCCTTTGCCTCTCCCCTAGTTTTCGTGGTTTGTTGACAGCCTATGTTCATTAACCGAAGGTTGCATCATCTGGTTTCTTCCCTCATGTGTATTGGACCTTCTCCTTGTATTTTTGTTTGTTTCCAAGTTTTCTATTTTTTAGTCATACTGAATTAGGGCTCACTCTAATGACCTTGTTTTAACTTAATCATTTGCAAAGATAATTTCCACATAAGATCATGATTACATGGGAATTAGGACTTTATTATCTTTTGGGGAACACAATTCAACTTATTACAACTCAGTTCCATCTAACATATAGTTAGTGGACATCTATATAGCTTTGTATTCCATTAGTATCATTTTATGTTAATATTAGTAATAATTCATTTATAATTATTGCATGCTACATGCTGAGCACTGCTTATGTTAATATCAATATAATTTTGGCAATATTCTTAAGATTTATATAACTTTCATTACTTTTTTTGGTGGCAAAATTGAGGCTTAACAGTGATATTAACCTGTGTGCCCATCAACAAGTGAATGGATAAGTAAACATGGAATATATACATAATGTAACATTATTCAGCCATGAAAGAATTATTTCCTATAATTTAAAGCAAAATGGATGTAATGGGAGACCATGTTAGGTGAAATAAGTCAGATACAAGGATAAATAGCATATGTTCTATCTCTTATGTGATGCTAAAAAATATATGAATAGAATGATAATTAGTAGAGCCTGGGAAAGGTGAGGGACAGGAGAGATAGAAGAAATGAGTAACAGGCACTTATTTTGTCTTAGTCGTATCTACTCTGGGAATTAGAAATGGCATGTGTCAAGAAAGGGAAGCAATGAATGACTGTCAGCATCTGTCAAAGGACACTTGCCCTTAATCTCCTCCTAATGGCAACTTACTATTGTTCTTAACAGTTAAGTTACCCTTTATCTCCTCTTCAAGGACACTATTAGAAAGGCTTCTTTTGGAAGTTAAAGACAGACAGTGTATATAGTTAGACATAAAGTCATTAATGAGCAGAAGTGGAAGAATGAGAGTTCATTATGTGTTTGGAAATGAATTGGTTAGTATTACTTCTAAATGTACCAAAGTAAATGTCCCATGTAAATATGGAAAGAGGAAAACACCAGGTCTCAGATTTATCTCATTGGCAAGAGAATCTAACATAGTCATGTGTGAACATATAAATATGTTAACATAAGATTAGTGAGGTCATTATTGTAACTCAAATATTAATGCAAACTATTATACATTAACATAAACTATAATAGAAATGCTTCTGACTTTACAAAGCTCTTCAAAATACATCTTGCAAGCTTTGAAATTAAATGAAGCTTTGGGTTAGATGGATTACTTTACAGATGGATAAAGGGAGTCTTCTCTTTCCTCTAGAGGCCAGAGAAGTTCTGTAGCTTAGCATAAAAAGAGGGCGTAATTAAACTTAATTATAAACATCATGTTTCTCATTACATTTTTGTCACTTCCACCACCCTATATTTAGTGCCCATTAATTCTTTCTGCCTGACTACATTTTTATCATGATGATGGCATGCACTTTTTTGTAAGCCACACTTTGAAGAAAATTTGAGACAGGTGGAGGTTTTGGGATAGAAAGACCAGGAAATTTTTAAAGTGTTTTTTCAAAAGAAAAAGACTCAAAACAACCAAATAATAAAAATGCTTAATAACAGTATCAATGTTTTACTGTTGCAAACCAAATGACCACAAATTTAGTGGCTTAAAATGATGTTAATTATCTCAGAATTTCTGTGGCTCAGGAATCTGGGTACAGTTTAGCTGGGTCCTCTGCCCAGAATCTTGCAGGCTGCATTTGTAGCATGAGCTAGGCTGCATTCTGATCTAAGAGAGGACCTGCTTCCAACTCATTCAGATTGTTGGCTCATTTCATTTCTGTGAAGCCATATGGCTAAGAACCTTGTCTTTTTGCTGGCTGTTGCTTGGTGGCTGTCCTCAAGCCATGGAAGCCACCTGCAGCTCTTGGAGGCTATCAGAAGTTACTTTCCAAAGGGAATTCTGTGAGATGAGTCCATCTATACTCCTGAAACCCACAAAAGTCTCTCCTGTTTAGTGTCTCTAGTGTCATGGGGGGGGGACTCTGTTAATGACTTTCATCTTATTAAATCAGGCCCACCCAGGATAATTTATGACTATTAATTTAAAATGAACTGATATTGGACCTTAGTTTTGCTGTATTCTATTGGTTAGAAGCAAATCACAGGCCCTACATACGTGGAGACTTCCCCACTTAACAGGAGAGTATTTGACACATGGTATGAACATCAACAAATGGTAATCATGAGGCCATCTGCATTTTGCCACTGTATTTACCCATACAGAGCTCAGGAGGACATGGTAGCACTGTGCTGGCAGTATAGGATATGTAGTCTTTTTTGACTAGTAGTTATTATTATCTTTTCGTAGGTGTGGAAACTTAAGACTTAGGACAATCAGACAACCTGGATGAGTTATACTCTTTCTATGTTGTGATGTTGCATATTCTTCTGAATAATTATCGAGGAGTCAAATGGAGAGTGGTGACACTAAAGTCTTAGAAGAATCCTCTATCATTTTCTACTATGATGTGGGCTGAACTTAGTTTTTGTGCAGTACATTTCAATTGTGGCTGCATACTTAGATTAGAAACACTTGGGGAACTTTAACGTATCAGAGATGCTCTGCTCTGCTTCACAAAATGAGAGACTTTGTGATGTACACCTAGCCACTTTGATGTTATAGCTTCTTAGTGATAAATATCATGCATAAAATGTTTAGTTCAATGTAAGAATTGAATAAATACTAGTTTAGAAGGATATTTGAAGGTGAAATAGGCCATTTTGGAGGGTAGTGTTTTTTCTGTAAATCAACACGTTTCAGTAAAGATAATCTAGCTGCTCAGTGGAAATGTTACAGAGGAGCTTTGAGAATGAATGCTTGGTTGAAGACCAAGATAATTGGATTATCTTCTGATTTTGAATGTAAGATATTATGTAAGATATTTGAATGTAAGATATGTTACTGATGTCCTATGAATTTTAAACAACTTGTAATTCAACTTGAAACACCTCAAATTTTGTCATTTTCTTAATTTTATGTGCTGTAAAAATTTGTTTCAGGAAAATCATTGTATTGAGGTGAGGAAGGAGGCATTTGTGGTTATAATAGTAGATGCAATGAGGGGTGTTAGGCAGATTGGCAGAACAAAGAAAGCTCTAGATATGTTATTAGAAAAGCAACTAAGCAAAAGTCATAAAATAATTCTACCATATTTCTGGAATTCCCTTTTTTAACTCCCACCTTAGTTATCATAATTTGCATTTTTGAAAATGTGGGCTAGTGTGATGGTTGATTAATGCAATTTGTTTAACTTAGATTCTGAACCCATTTCATTTGCCTCAGCTTGTGTTTCATTTATTGTATATTAACAATGGTATTGTCTATATGTTTTCTTTATTTGCTTTCCTTGTCGATTTCCTTTACAAAATGTTAAATTCTTTCTCAACTTTATTTCCATCATCTGCAGTTATTCAGTTTTCATGCAATTCAGGTTGGCCTGTTGATTGCCTCTCATAGCTGAGTCAGCACCTTTAATACATGTTACTGTTAAATTACGTTGGCTTTCCTGGTACTTCAACTTTGATTTAAACATACTTGAAATATATAATGCAGGTTTTAGAAATTTACATATAGTAGGTGATGAAATATTACATTTTGGAAAGTGGTAGCTGTGACTGTGCATTAAAGTATTTGAAAAAGCTTTTAGATTATTCTGAAGCTAGATATTGTCCAGCCCAACTGTATTTTTATCATATTGAAACAACTTGTAGGAACTGATGAATGGTGCCATTTAACAAGTACAATGGACAGAAAACTTCATATGTGTGATTAAGACAAATTACAAGGAGTGGTGGTGGTTATTTTATAATACTTTCCCCACTTTTCACATCTGTTCCTATAAAATGCAGACAGTGAACCCTTTGAGGGGAGTGTTCTGCATTCTAATGGCTGTTTCTCAGAAAAGTGTTGTCTGACCTTGGGCTCAGCATTTATTTTTTTTGAAGAAGAAGCTTCAGAATATGTTTCAAGTTATTAGAGAGTGAATTGTAGTCTCCATTTACTGCAAAGTATATATTACTTTCAATTCTCACATGTTCTGCCGTTCACCAGTACAATTAAATGGTCGAAGAAGAGGAAGAATAGAGATGGAAAGTCTTTAGAAAGAACACAAAATGAGAGTTTTAGCTCCTCATTAGTGCTTCTTGGTTGTTGTTTCAGATCAGATGGTAAAAAGAAGGATGAAAAAAAAACACATCCTTCATTTACTGAGATGACAAGATAACCTTGAATATTAAAAACGGAAATGAATTCAAAATTATTGATTCAGAGTTCTGAAGTATGTTACATATGTATAACATTTTAATACTTTCATTGTGCAAATTTTGATGAAGTATGTAATTTTTAACACTATGTATTTTCTGCAAAGTACATTGTTTCTATCATGTTTTCCAAACAGTACTGCGAAGACAAGTTCTGCAAATCCATTTTTACTGAAACTACTCTCTTCAATTTTAGTGCCATCTTTGCTGATGACTAATGAAATTATGTCCTCAGCATAGACCTCTTTTCAAACTTCAGGATTATATATCCAGTGGTCTGTTCAACAACTCCACTTTTTTTGTAATAGCCACAAAATACTTATTTGGTAACTAATACATGCAAGCACTGTTATATTGACTCTAGGAATAAATTAAGGAATAAAAAAGAAAAATTCTGCCTTTGTAAAGATTTCATTCCACTGAGGAGAGGAAATGGGATAAATAAGGAAAATATATGAGATGTTAGATGTTAAATGCTATGTAGGAAAAATTCTTGATAGGATTATTTGAATGGAGATGTTTGAAATTTTAAAAGAAGTAGTTGGGGAAAATTACTGAAAAGATGACACTGAGCAAAGTATAAAGCATTTACTAATATTAGGGTTAGGTTTTTATTCAATCTGGAAGGGAAAACATTTTTAGACTCATTATTTGTTTTATAGGAACACTAAAGCAAATCTTCATTTTAACAGAGTTTGTGTGACAATCAGAAAGGTAGTACATAGAAGGGAGCCCTCTTAGACTAAACTCCAAGGAGTACCTGGGAAATACTACTTATGTAGCAGTTTTTAGGCCTATTTCAGTGAAAGTGAGAATTTAAATCAGAGAATCTTCTGGAAGACTTGCTGTGAATGCTGGGTATCCAAATAAGAAGTCCAGATCTATTGCTTCCTGATCTTAGCTGCCCTGCGATGCTCTCTATTCTGAGAAATGCAAGTGTCAATTGAAGTTGCTAGAGAGGGTAAGGGAACCAAGTTGCCTAACTGGACTCATAGTAGAGTGGAAAATTGTGGTTTGATGGCCAGGAAGGACACACCAAATAGCCAAGGAGGACACTGAAGCAAACTGTTCCAGTCCATTGAGATGCAAGAGGGAACAAAGAGAAGAAAGAGAGACAGCTACTGGCTAAGCACACCCTCCTCTAGCAGGTGGAGGAAAAATGAGTCAGATGCTTCTCCTCAGTCTCATGTCTCCTCTGAGAAAATTCATCCTCTTTAATCTTAAGAGGAGCTGAAGGGGGAAGGTCCATCTTCTGTAACTGCTTCTCTAATGACTTTCGTAACCAATCTGGGAGAGTTGACTCTGTACTGGAGGAATGAAAATCTCTTACGAACTGCGCCAGTGGCATGTGTAGCATGGCACCTCCTTTCAGCTGGTGCCATCACAACTTCACCTTTTGCAATAACAAGTACCCTCTCCTCCAAGTGTTTCTGGTCTAGAAACTGCCTCCAAAAATGCATCTAGCCTGTTTCATAAGGACAAACTTGCCAATGTCTCCCATTTTTCAAGAGCTTTCACCATCATCCTCTTGAGTCTGGCCATATTCTGTTGGAACAAAGAACATAGTGGAGACTCAAATAGTACAGGAGAGAAGCTAAACACTGGGGAGAGAAACACACTGCACAGAACCAACACTATCACCTTAATGTTTCTCTAGATGTATGGAACTGTCTCAGCAAGACCACTCAAGAACTATCCAGCTGTCAGAATGGAATATCAACAGCTTACTGTAATAACTCACAGATCATTGTTAAGAGCCAGACATTCACATGAGCAGAAAGGGATTATAGATTTACCTGACACAGACTCCATACAGTAGTGGATCTACACAACTGCTTTTTAGAAACACCCTGTGGGAATCTTGATACCTTTGAGTCTGAGACCCTCTACTCCCTCAGTCGAGCATTAAAGGCACTGTTTCTGAAGTTGATCTGATACCGTAGCCAACAATCTTCCTGCCTCCAGTGTTTGGGCTGCTTTGTTTTTTGCATGAAAGCTGTAACATACTTCACTATGTGTATAAATTTCCTTTTGTAAACTTGGCCCACTGCAAACTTTCTGTGACTTACTTTACACTTCAACAAAATTTCACCATTAAAAGTTCTTTCTTTTTCAAGCATATGCTTCCTTTATATACATCTTTATTCATTTCCTTCCCTGAATCTATACTGTGCATGTCTTATTATAGTTTTCTCATCAAACAGAACCCACTTTTCTTCCATATTATATCTTCTTAACAGAAAAGCCTGATATTAGAATTGGTCTCTGGTCATCTACCAGTGTCCTTTTGCCTTTAAGAACTTTTTACCCTACTAAGGTGTCTGTACTTCCAAAGACAACCATTCATGAGTGGGTAGTTACAGCTACTGCTCTTAGACAATAAAGCTCCCCCATTGTCACTGCATGTGAACACCAGGAGATGCAGGGTACCAGTCAAGAGCTATTCCTGGTTTTGAGCAAGGGCTCCTATTGTTACTTGACATGTCTTAGAGTGCAAAGGATAACAAAAAGACTTTTTCATATCGGATGAACCAAGCATCATGTAGCCATAGCAGAAGCCAATCCCACAAAGGTTTTGAATTGTATTTGCATATTATTTTAATGCATAGGCTTACTAAAACTTAGGTAACGGGGACTAGAAGTAAGAGCCACAGAGTTTGGTGAACTACGTATTACATAAGCCAAACAAAATATTCTTAGACACAGTTTATACAACAGATGTTCTAATGTTCAAAAGAAAATTGATATATTTTATGGTGCCAATGGTTGCCAAGGCTCCTCCATGGTGATAGTGGTATCTTTTGATTGTAGTGCAACCTAGAAGATACTCACGTTTTCAGTCTACGCCAAGTCTCCCTTCAGAACAATCATTTTATCTTGAACTTCAAATGAGTTATTGCTCTTCTTTCAACTATGTGCACCCAGTTTCTATCTGATCCTTGTAAGTGAGTTTTGTGGGGGCCTTGTTAGTTACCCTGAGGTGGTGGCTGAATTAGAACAACCGTTAATTGCATCATCCTTTCCTATAATCTCTTATATTTCTTTCTTTCTGTTTTCCCCCAGGTCCCAGTTGTTATAGACTTTTTTTAAAAAATTTTATTTAAAAGGAAAAAGAGAAAAACACAAAACAAAACAAAGCGGTGTAACGGTACACGTAATACAGAACTACAAAAAAAAAACAGTAAGAAATCACCAGTTAATAGATGACATATTATCATCTTAGAAATAGTTGCTCAAATCGCAGTATCTAAGAATACAAAGTGGACATTCAAACAGTGAGACTGCAAACAGTTGTGTTCAATGATCCAACCAAAAACATTAATATGGTCAGCTATTTAACACCCCTAAACACACTTGCTATTGTATCCTTTAGAGCTCTTTTTTCCCTCTCTTTTTTACAACAAAATTTACACATTTTGGGTTTTATTACTCCTTAGTTCTTATTACTTTTTGGGGGGGGGAGAGAATAAAGTCAAATATGGCAAAACAAAGCTGTCAGTCAAAACCAAGGATAGACATAGCACATGATGTAAAACAGAGTACAAGGTTATCAACAATGGTTATCAACAATGTCTCTTGTTTCCTTAAAAAGAATTGTCTATCTCATTAGATATTATAAAGTTGAACAAAACAGTAGAGAACAAGACCAATAAAACTTAGGCATTGTAAACATTACAGGACTTCCAAAGGGGACAATAGACAAACCAGAATGGGCATCTTAGTGAATCTTATTGCCTTCAAAGTAGTTGCCTGTACCCTCAGACTTGATACTATCGCACAGAATGGAAGAGAGTCTAATCAGTCAAAACAAGATCGTGGGAGTATTACAGGACTTCAAAATAAGTTAATAGGAAATCAAAAAAAGTTACTATTATATATCCTGCTAATTTTTAAAAATTTTCCCCTTAATTAAAACAGACATAAGAAATAACTAAATAATATTTTTAAAGAATAAGGGAGAGATTGAGATAAAACAGGACATAACAATATAACAATAAAGCTCAAAGCATGACTTCTTCAGCAACCTAGTGCTTTACCACCAAATAACCCGACTTAATAGTAGTTACCATAGTGTCTGTCTTTTTCCTTGAAATATTTGAATAAAACTTCATATACTATAGCTTCAAATATTTCCATATCAAGAAGCCCAGAATAAAGCCTTTCCAATTAATAAGTGAAAACTTTATAAGGCTTCAAGGCCACATAATGGGGAATCATTGTCGGTGTCGCTCCCGGCCGGCAGGAAGAACACACGACAAGGTCTGGCGGTGGTCAGGCTTTTCTTTATTCTCTCCTTATACAGTCTGTCCCGAAGCCTCTACCGGTCCGCTCTCCGCGGCTCCTTCCGTGCTTCTTCTCTACAGTCTGTCCCGAAGCCTCTACCGGTCCGCTCTCCGCGGCTCCTTCCGTGCTTCTTTTCTCGTGGCGGGAGAGGCACTCACTTTTATAGGGTTACAGTGGCCAATCAGTTCAAAGCGCGTGATGCGGGCTGATTGGCTAACATCAGTTGTTGCTAGGCAGACTATCTTACAGGGCGGGTTGTTTACCAAGCAGGAAGCAGGAGATAAGCGCCATCTTAGCACACTCGATGGGAGGGGTAATCTAGCTCAGGCTTTGCTCTTTCTTACAGGCCTCACGTCCGCCAAGTAAGGCGACCGGGCTCGGCCGCGGCTCCCAACATCTCCCCCTATTTTATTTTACAAGAACAAGCGCATCGCAGCCCGTCCTGGATCGAGCGTAGAGGCCTATGCCCTGTATCTGAGGCCCACCATAGGCCCTTAGCGTAGACCCTGGTCGGCCGTCCCAGGGTCCACCAAGGCCTTGAGGCCCTCGTCCTTTTTTCTAGGGCCAGGAATGAACCGGATGGAACCTGGTTGCACATAGGCATGCACTCATTTCTCTCCACGAATCCCCTCGGAGAGAAATTTATCTAACAATCCAGCGGCTTTCGAGCGGAACGGGGTAGGGCCTGGCTTAGGTTGAGTCGTGCTGGGGAGGCACGCTCTTACCCGTCATTGACTCACCCACCCTGCTACATGTTGTTGTCTAGGGAGGAGAATGTGGGAAGCCTGTCACTTTTAAACGCGGTCGTAGGCCATGCGAGCGAGCCATGCGTATACAAGGGTAGCACATAGGGGAGCAAGCTGTTCCAGGCCCCCAAAAAGGGATTGTCCTGCAGTTCTTTTAGGGCTCATCTTGTTGTTGGGTCTGCGGTTGGCCTCTGGTGGAACAGGCCTGATCTTCAGTCGAGGGACTTGTTGCACGCGTCAACCTCTCTGGGACCCACAGTGGTTCTCGTCCCGGTCCCTGCGGAAAGACACAAACCGCGCCTCGGCTTCCTCTTTTGTATCTCTGCCCTCCTTGACGGACCCTTCTCGGGAGCTTCCTAACTGTGCCTGTTCAAACACCTTGCGTACTTCTACAAGTTCTTGAGAGCTCCCCCCGTAACTACCCTCACTCTTTAGGCATGCATGTATCATTTCCCACAACGGACGAGCAGAGACCGAAGCTCTACCCTCCCGTTCTGCTAGGGAAAGGTCTCTGCCCAACTTTTCCCAGGAGGGTAGGTTTACATGCCCTGTAGGCAGAAACCAGGGAGCAAAGCTGTCAATTTCTGCAAGGAAATTTTCTAGAGTCTTACGCCCCACCTTGAGGTCCTTGGACTTTAGGAGTCTCCGAAGGACCAACACCAAGGCTGTGTATCTTTGTCCAGTATGTATTTATATCTTGTTGTGTTCTATTATTTTGACTCACCTCGTGAGGCCTAGGAGACCGGCCACTTACGCGTGAGCTCGAGAGGAGTCTAAAAACCCTGTAGGTGCGCGCCACCCAGGGCCCAGGTTTATCCTCTACTCATCTGTCCTGCAGCACTGTATGGGGGAATGCTGTCCACTGCCACGTCTCGGGGCTGATCAGTTCCCCGAACGGGCCACCAGATGTCGGTGTCGCTCCCGGCCGGCAGGAAGAACACACGACAAGGTCTGGCGGTGGTCAGGCTTTTCTTTATTCTTTCCTTATACAGTCTGCCCCGAAGCCTCTACCGGTCCGCTCTCCGCGGCTCCTTCCGTGCTTCAGTCTGCCCCGAAGCCTCTACCGGTCCGCTCCCCGCAGCTCCTTTCGTGCTTCTCTCTACAGTCTGTCCCGAAGCCTCTACCGGTCCGCTCTTCGCGGCTCCTTCCATGCTTCTTTTCTCGTGGCGGGAGAGGCACTCACTTTTATAGGGTTACAGTGGCCAATCAGTTCAAAGCACGCGATGCGGGCTGATTGGCTAACATCAGTTGTTGCTAGGCAGACTATCTTACAGGGCGGGTTGTTTACCAAGCAGGAAGCAGGAGATAAGCGCCATCTTAGCACACTCGATGGGAGGGGTAATCTAGCTCAGGCTTTGCTCTTTCTTACAGGCCTCACGTCCGCCAAGTAAGGCGACCGGGCTCGGCCGCGGCTCCCAACAAATCATGATTATCACATATTTTTATATATTTGAATCATTACTTAACATTAGGGAAACTATTTGGTATTCACACATGCGAGATTGATTTATTTCACTAATGAGTATGGTCTCAAGCTGCGCCCATTTACCGATAAATATCTCAATGTGATCCTTCTTTATAGCTGAATAATACTCTATTGTATAGAAATACCACAACTTTTTTATCCATTCCTCAGTTGATGGACACTTGGGTTGTTTCCAAGATCTGGCGATAACAAATTGTGCTGCTATAAACATAGGTGCACATATATCACTGTGGTATGATGCTTTCAGTTCTTCTGGGAATATGCCTAGAAGTGGAATAGCTGGAATAAATGGGATTTCGAATCCCAACTTTTTGAGAAATCTCCAGACAGACCTCCACAAAGGCTGTACCAGTCTACACTCCCACCAACAGTGTAGGAGAGTTCCTTTTTTCCCACAGCCTCTCCAGCATTTGTTGTTGTTGGTTTTCTTGATCCTGGCCATTCTTTCAGGAGTGAGATGGTATCTCAGTGTGGTTTTAATTTGCATTTCTCTAATGACCAATGATGATGAACATTTTTTCATGTATTTATTTGCCATTTGCATTTCTTCATCTGAGAAGTGCGTATTCATCTCAGATGCCCATTTTCGGATTGGATCTTTGAATTTTGGGTGTCTGAGTTTTTTTTAATTCTTTATATGTTTTAGACAAAGAGTCCCTTGTCTGAGAGAGGGTTCACTAAAATCTTTTCCCAGTTGGTGGGTTTTCTTTTCACTATGCTGGAGATTTCTTTTGACATGCAGAAACTTTTTAATAAGAAGTGGTCCCAGTTATTGATTCTGGGAAGTATTCCCTGTGCGGTTTGAGTCCTGTTCATGAATTCTCTATCTACTCCTATGTCTTCAAGGTTTCTACCCAATTTGTCTTCCAATAGATTTAGTGTTTCTGTTTTAATATTCAGATCTTTGACCCATTTAGATTTTATTTTAGTACATGGTGATAGACATGGGTCTAGCTTTAATTTTCAGCAAATGGAGAGCCAGTTTTTCCAGCACCATTTATTAAAGAGACTGTCGTTCTTCCAGTGGACCTGCTTGGCTCTTTTATCAAAGATAAGGTGGTTGAGTGTGTTTGTAGTTGTGGTTGTATCTTCTAATCTATTCCACTGATCTTCGGCTCTGTTTTGATTCCAATACCATGTTGATTTTACTACTGTTGCTTTGTAGTATAACTTCAAGTCAGGGATTGTGATGCCTCCTGCTTTGTTTTTGCTGCTTAGAATTGCCTTTGCGATTCTAGGTCTCTTCTGGTTCCAGATGAAATTTAGGAGTGATTTCTCTAGATCTATAAGGTATGTTGATGGTATTTCTATTGGGATTGCATTGAATCTATACAACAGTTTCGGGAGAATGGCCATCTTCACAATGTTTGTTCTTCCTATCCATGAGCAAGGGATGTCTTTCCATTTTCTGAGATCATCCTCAATTTCCTTTTTCAGTGTATTATAATTTTCACTGTATAAGTCTTTCACTTCTTTCGTAAGAGTAATTCCTAAATATTTCATTTTTTTGCTTGCTAATGTGAAGAGTGTAGTTTCTCTTATTTCCCTCTCTGTGATTTTGTTGTTAGTGTATAGGAATGCTATTGATTTCTGAGTATTGATTTTGTATCCAGCCACATTACTGAATTTATTTATTGTATCTAAGAGTCTTTCAATGGAGTTTTGGGGGTCTTCTATGTAGAGTATCATGTCATCTGCAAACAATGGTAATTTAACTTCTTCTTTTCCTATCTTTACCCCTTTTATTTCTCTTTCTTGCCTAATTGCTCTGGCTAGTACTTCCAGTACTATATTAAATAGGAGTGTGGATAAAGGACATCCTTGTCTTGTGCCTGATTTTAAAGTAAAGGCTTTCAATTTTTGGCCATTTAGTATGATGCTGGCTATTGGTTTGTCATAAATGGCCTTTATTTTATTGAGGTAAAGACCATCTATTCCAATTTTCTGTAAAGTTCTTATCATGAATAAATGTTGGACCTTATCGAAGGCTTTTTCTGCATCTATAGAAATGATCATGTGATTCTTATTTTTGGCTTTATTGATATGGTGGATTACATTTATTGATTTGCGTATGTTGAATCATCCTTGCATTCCTGGAATGAATCCCACTTGGTCATGGTGTATAATCCTCTTGATGATTTGCTGCATCCTATTTGCCAATATTTTATTGAGGATTTTTGCATCTGTGTTCATTAGGGAGATCAGTCTATAGTTCTCTTTTTTAGTTGCGTCTTTCTCAGGTTTTGGTACTAGAGTAATATTTGCTTCCAGGAATGACTTAGAAAGGATTGCTTCCCTTTCAATTTCATTGAATAGTTTGAGGAGTGTCAGCATTACGTCTTCTTTGTATTTCTTGTAGAATTCTGCAGTGAATCCATCTGGGCCTGGGCTCTTCTTGGTGGGTAAGGACTTAATTACATTTTCAATTTCATTAACAGAGATTGGGTTATTCAACAGTTTTACATCCTCTTGATCTAGCTTTGGTACTTCATATGTTTCAAAGTATCTGTCTATTTCTTCTGTGTTATCAAACTTTTGAGAGTAGAGGTTTTCAAAATAGGTGTTGATGATCTTCTGTATTTCTATTGGGTCTGTAGTGATTTCACCTTTTTCATTTCTTATTGCATGAATTTGAGCTTTTTCTTTCCTTTTTTAAATAAGGTTGGCTAGGGTCTTATCAATTTTATTTATTCTTTCAAAGAACCAACTCTTTGATTCGTTGATTCTTTGGATTGTTTTCTTAGTCTCTATTGCATTGATTTCTGCTCTGATTTTTATAATTTCCTCTCTTCTTTTGGCTTTGGGCTTGACTTGCTCTTCTTTTTCTAGCTGTTTGAGGTGTAGCATCAAGGTATTTATTTGTATTCGTTCTGTTTTCCTGATGTGGGAACTCAGTGCAATACATTTTCCTCTGAGGACGGCTTTCATTGCATCCCACAGATTCCAGTAAGTTTTATCTGCATTTTCATTTTCTTTTAGGTATTGTTTAACTTCTTTAATTTCCTCTGTGACCCACTGATTACTCAAGAGTATGTTATTCAGTTTCCATGTGTTTGCGGGATTTTTGCAGTATCTTTTATCATTAATTTCTAATTTCAGAGCGCTATGATCCGATAACATGCAAGGGATGATTTCAACTCTTTTGCATTTGTTTAAATATGTTCTGTGAGCTAATACATGGTCTATTTTAGAGAATGATCCATGTACTGCTGAGAAGAATGTGTATTCTGATGTTGTTGGGTGGAACATTCTGTATATGTCTATCAAACCCATTTGTTCACAGGTGTGATTCAGTTCTTTTATTTCTTTGCTCATTTTCTGTCTGGTTGATCTGTCCCTTGGTGTCAATGGCGTATTAAGTTCTCCTGTTACAATTGTGTTTCTGATAATTTGAGTTTTCATTTCTGTTAATAGTTGTTTTATATAACTGGGTGCTCTGGAGTTTAGTGCGTATGTATTTAAGATAGTTATCTCTTCTTCTTGGAGTTTTCCCCTTACGAGTCTGTAGTGACCTTCTTTGTCCTTCATGGTCTTTGTTGGTTTAAAGTTCACGTTGTCTGCAAACAGAATGGCTACTCCTGCCTTTTTTTGTATTCCTGCTGCATGAAGTATTGTTTTCCATCCTTTGACTTTCAGTCTGTGAGTATCCTTCTGGGTTAGATGGGTTTCCTGTAAACAGCATATGGTTGGATTTTGTTTCTTGATCCATTCTGCTAGTCTGTTTCTTTTGATTGGTGCATTGAGACCATTTACATTAATGGTTATTACTGTTAAATGCTGGTTTATTGTTGGAATGTTATATCTCTGGTGTTGCATGTTTATCTTTCTGTTCTGTTTAATTATTTGCTTTGCTTAGTGGTTTTTTCCTTTGTGTATCTAAACTGTCTTTCAATATTTTTTGCAGGGTTGGTTTGGTGTTCATGAAGTTCTTCAGCTGTTCTTTGTCATGGAAGTATCGTATTTCACCATCAATTTTGAATGATAGTTTTGCAGGATATATCAGTCTCGGTTGGAAATCATTTTGCTTTAGGATCTGGAATACTTCACTCTATGCTCTTCTTGACTTTATTGTTTGTGCTGAGAAGTCTGCTGTGATTCTGATAGGTTTTCCTTTATAAGTGATCTGTCTTTTCTCTCTGACAGCTTTTAATAATCTATTCTTGTGTTGGATTTCTGGGATGGTGATTATTATATGTCTGGGTGTAGTTTTATTTGGAGTTCTATATGCTTCACTTGTCCTGATGTTGATTTCTGATCTCATGCTTGGGAAATTTTCAGCTATTACTTCTCTAAATATCCTCTTGACATCCTTCATATTGTCTCCTTCTTTTTCATTAATCTCTATCATTTTTATGTTATTATTCTTTGCATCGTCTTGCAGTTGTTGAATTGTTGCTTCCTGATTCCTTGTTATTTTTAAAAGATCTTTCCTTTCCTATTCACTAGCTGCAATCCTGTCTTCAAGGTCTGAAATTCTATCTTCACTTTCATTAAGGCAGTTTTTACAACTTTCAGTGGAGTTTTTTATTTCCTGTATATCTCTGTGCATCTGCATTATGTATTCTGTTTGTTTCTTATATTGCTCATCTAGGGATTCTGTCTTTTTGTTTAGTTCCTCCAATTTTTTAATCTATGTTTTCTTTAGATATATTGAGAATCTCTTTCATTTCTTTTATCATTTCTTCTTTTATCTGGGAGATTATTTCGTGTTTGAATTTCTTTAAATCTTCCTGGAGTTGCTTGTCAGTTTCAGTAGCTATTGTGTCCGATATTTGAGGTGAATGGCATATATTTTCTTCTATATACATTGCTCCTAGGGTTTCTTGAGATGGCTGGAGGTTTGAGGTTGTAATTTGGTCTTTCATTTGTCATTTTCCTATATTTCTGTGTTTCAAGTGTTATTTGAAAGCTTCCTCAGGATCTGTTGAAAATCCCCTTCTATGTTTGCAGCTACTGAGACTCTGGCACCACGCTACCCCAAGCCACTGGGCCTGCAGAACCAATGGCCCTCCTCTGCCTGCTCAGAACTCCGCAGTTCCAGACAAGCTGGGCCTCAGGGACACTGTGCGCCCACCTGCCCCTTGGAAGCTCCACAGCTCTCCAAGTGCAGCCGGGATGTGGAGGCAGATGTAGACGCCTCAAACCCACCTCTCCACTTCACTGCACCTGGAAGCCTGGAGGGACCCAAACAGTCTGGGTTCTGGGCAGAGTGTGCTGAGCACTCACCACAGGCTGCAGGGCCTCTGGAACCTGCAATGCTCCACCACCCGCCGAGACATCCACAGTCCTCCAGACACACAGGGAGGCCGATGCACGCACCCCAGATCCGCCCAGCCCCTCCTCTGCACACCGATGGCTAGGCGTGGCAGTCTGAAACAGGCTGGGCTCCAGGGATAGTGTGGGCCTGCCCACCTGTCGGAAGCTCAGCAGTTCTCCAAGTGCAGCCAGGATGGGGAGGCATATGTAGAGGCCTCAAACCCACTTCTCCACTTCACTGCACCCAGAAGCCTGGAGGGTCTGGAACAGTCTGAGATTTGGGCAGAGTGTGCTGAGCACTCACCACAGGCCAAGGTGCCTCAGGAATCTGCGATCCCTCCCTGCTTGCTGAGATATCCGCAGTCCTCCAGACACACGGAGAGGCCGATGCCAGTTGTTATAGACTTTTAAGGCCTCCTTCACTAAGGCTGACAACAGAGTATGGGATTCTTCAAACTTTTGTAACTAACTCCTATTATCTGGGGAAGACTGTATTATAAAATGTATAGCCATTAAACCCCCACTGCTGCTTCTGTAGATGCTCGTCAGTGTCAGTATACTTTTGGAAGAGTTTTGACACGTGATTTGAAAACACAAAACCTTTTCTTGTGCTATCTCTTTAATTCTGTCTTTTTTAAAATTTTATTTTAAAGAGAATAAAACAAACGAGGACAGAACAAAATAGATTGGAGCAGAACAATGCAAGCAACACAGCACTTCCAACAAGACAACTGGATATTAACAGTAGCTATCATAATGTCTCTTTGTGTGAAACAGTTGAACATACCTTCACATACAATTATATCAAACATAACAAAGTAGTATAAAGCCATTCAAGAGAATGAAAGTGTTACAGGGCATTCAGAACCAAATAACAGAAAATGAACAATGGCTACAATAATATCTCATTTTCCTTAAAAATCTATTTATACTATCACATATATTAAAATCCAGTAAGACACTACATGACAGAACCAATGGAAATAGAAGAACAAAAGCAATGTAGGATTCAAAACAAGATGATATTAAATCAGTAATGGCTGCCATCAACTAATGAATGAAAACATTATAAGGCTTCAAAACAATGTAATGCGGAATCATGATTACCATAAAATCTTAGGTACTCTTATCATTTCTTGTACTATGAAGATAATATGGTATTTATACATCTGAGTTTGATTTATTTTATTTATGGATATGGTCTCAGGTTGTGTCCATTTATTTATAAATATCTCAATTGATTTATAAATATCTCAATTGAGATATTTATAAATATCAAATGATCTCAATTGATCATTCCTTATAGCTGAGTAGTACTCCATTGTATAAAAATATCACAACTTTTTTATCCATTCCTCAGTTGATAGGCACTTAGGTTGTTTCCAAAATCTGGCTATTACAAATTGTGCTGCTATAAACATGGGTGCACATAAATCACTGTAACATGATGTTTTCAGTTCTAGGAATATGCCTAGAAGTGGAATAGCTGAGTCAAATGGGATTTCCAATTCCAGCTTTTTGAGAAATATCCAGACTGACCTCCACAGTGACTTCAGCAGCCTACACTCCCAACAACAGTGCCGAAGAGTTCTTTTTTCCCCACAGCCTCTCCAGCATTTGTTGTTGGTAGTTTTCTTGATCCTGGCCAATCTTTCAGGAGTGAGATGGAATCTCAGTGTGGTTTTAATTTTCATTTCTCTAGTGACCAATGATGCTGAACATATTTTCATGTTTTTATTTGCCTTTTGTATGTCTTTATCTGTGAACTGTGTGTTCATCTCAGATGCTCATTTTTGGACTGGAACTTTGGAATTTGGGGGTCTGAATTTTAAAATTCTTTATATGTTTTAGACAGAAGTTCCTCATCGAGGGACATTTCACTAAGATTTTTTCCCAGTTTTTGGGTTTTCTTTTCACTATGCTGGAGATTTCTTTTGACCTGCAGAAACATTTTAATAAGACGTGATCCCAGTTATTGATTCTGGGAAATATTTCCTGTGCGGTTCAATTCCTGTTCATGAGTTTTCTACCTACCTCTGTGTTTTTGAGATTTCTACCTACTTTGTCTTCCAACAGATTTAGTATTTCTGTTTTAATATTTAGATCTTTGATCTATTTAGATTTTAGTTTAGTACATTGTGATAGGCGTAGATCTAGTTTAGTTATTGGCATATGGAGAACCAGTTTTTCCAGCACATTTATTAAAGAGACTATCATTCTTCCAGTGAACATGTTTGGCCCCTTTATCAAAGATTAGGTGATTGAGTATGTTTGTATTTGTGATTGTATCTTCTTATCTATTCCACTGACCTTCAGATCGGTTTTTATTCCAGTACCATGTTGATTTTATTACAGCAGCTTTGTAGTATAACTTTAAGTCAGGGATTGTGATACCTTCTACCTTGCCTTTGCTGCTTAGAATTGCCTCTGCTATTCTAGGTCTTTCTGCTTTCAGATGAATTTTAGTAGTGATTTCTCTAGATCTATGAGGTAAGTTAGTGGTATGTTCATTGGGATTGCATTGAATCTATACAACGATTTTGGGACAATGGCCATTTTCACAAAATTTATTCTTCCTATCCATGAACAAGGGATGTCTTTCCATTTTCTGAGGTCCTCTTCCATTTTTTTCAAGGTATTATACTTTTCCCTGTATAGATCTTTTACTTCTTTTGTTAGACTAATTCCTAAGTATTTCATTTCTGGATGCTAGTGTAAAGGGTGTGGCTTCTTTTATTTCTCTCTCAGTGATTTTTCTTGTTAGTGTATAGGAATGGTATTGATTTTTGAGTATTGACTTTGTATCCAGCTACATTGCTGAATTTATTTATTTTATCTAGGAGTCTTTCAATGGAGTTTTGGGGGTCTTCTCTGTAGAGTATCATGTTGTTTGCAAATAATGATAATTTAATTTCCTCTTTTCCTATCTGTGTTGGTAAGGACTTAATTACATTTTCAATTCATTAATAGAAGTTGGGTTATTCAGCAGTTTTACATTTTCTTGACCCAGCTTTGGTATTTCATATGTTTCTAGGAATCTGTCCATTTTTCTGTGTTATTGAACCTATGAGAGTAGAGGTTTTTGAAATAGGTGTTAATGATCTTCTGTATTTCCATAGGGTCTGTAATGGTTTCACCTTTTTATTCCTTATTGCATGAATTTGTATTTTTTCTTTCCTTTTTAAAATAAGCTTTGCTAGGGGCTTGTCAATTTTATTTATTCTTTTTTAAAGTACCTATTTATTCTTTTTAAAGAACCAACTCTTTGATTTCATTGATTCTTTGTATTGTGTTCTTAGTCTCTATTGCATTAATTTCTGTTCTGATCTTTATAATTTTCTTCCCTCTTTTGGCTTTGGGCTTGACTTGCTCTTCTTTTTCTACATGTTTGAAGTGTAACATCAGGTTGTTTATTTGTGCTTGTTCTGTTTTCCTGATGTGGAAACTAAGTGCAATAAATTTTTCTCTGAGGACCGCTTACATTGCATCCAACAGATTCTGGTAAGTTGTATTTGTATTTTCATTTGCTTGTAGGTATTGTTTAATTTCTTCTTTAATTTCCTCTGTGACCCACTGATTGCTCAAAGTGTATTATTCAATTTCCATGTGTTATGGGGTTTTTGCAGTTTCTTTTATCATTAATTTCTAGTGTCACGGCACTATGATACAATAACATGCATGGGATAATTTCAATTCTTTTGCATTTACTTAAATATATTCTGTGGGTTAGTATATGATCCTTTTTAGATAATGTCCCATGTACTGTTGAGAAGAATGTATGTTCTGATGTTGTTGGATGGAACACTCTGTATATGTCTATCAAGTTCATTAGTTCACAGGTGTGATTCAGTTCTGTTATTTCTTTGCAGATTTTCTGTCTGGTTCGTCTGTTCTTTTGTGTCAATGGCTTGTTAAGGTCTCCTGTTATGGTTATGTTATTGCTTATTTGATTTTTCATTTCTGTTAATACTTGCTTTGTATAGCTGGGTGCTCTGGAATTTGGTGCATATGTATTTAAGATTATTATCTCTTCCTCTTGAAGTTTTCGCCTAACTAGTATGTAGTTACCTTCTTTATCTCTTTGGATCATTCTTGGTTTGAAGTTTACATTGTCTGCAAACAGCATAGCTGCCCCCACATTTTGGGGGTTCCTGTTGGATTAAGTATTGTTTTCCATCCTTTGACTTTCTGTTTTTGAGTTTCCTTTTGAGTTAGATGGGTTTCTTGTAGACAGCATATGGTTGGATGTTGTTTCTTGATCCATTCTGCCAGTCTTTTTCTTTTAATTGATGAATTGAGAGCATTTACATTAATGGTTATAACTGTTATATATTTGTTTATTGTTGACATGTTATCTTTCTGCTGTTGTATCTTTACCTTTGCATTCTGTTGAATTATCTGCCTTGCTTAGTGGTTTTTTCCTATGTGTATCTAGAATGTCTTTCAGTATTCTTTGCAGGGTTGGTTTGGTGATCATGAAGTTCTTCAGCTGTTCTTAGTCATCCATTTTGAAGGACAGTTTTTCAGGGTACATCAGTCTGGGTTTTCCTTTAGGATCTGAAATACTTCACACCATGCTCTTCTTGACTTCATTGTTTGTGTTGCAAAGTCTGCTGTGATTCTGATGGGCTCTCCTTTATAGGTGATCTGTCTTTTCTCTCTAGTAGCTTTTAATATTCTGTTCTTACGTTGAATTTCTGGGGTGGTGATTATTTTATATCTGGGTGGAGTTTTATTTTGGTTATGGCTATTTGGAGTTCTATATACTTCAATAATCTGTATGTCAGTTTTCATTCTCATGTTTGGGAAATTTTCAGCTATTACTTCCATACATAGCCTCTTAATATGATTTGTGTTGTTCTTTTTTTTTCATTTATCCCTATCAATCTTATGTTGTTTTTCTTTGCATCATCTTGCAGCTGTTGAATTGTTATTTCCTGATTCCTTGTTATTTTTGAAAGAGCTTTCCTTTCCTGTTTATTAGCTGCAATCTTGTCTTTGAGGTCTGAAATTCTATCTTTACTTTTGTTGAGGTGGTTTTTCCAACTTTCAATGGAATTTTTGATTTCCTGTGTATCTCTTTAAATCTGCTTCATGCATTCTCTTTGTTTCTTATACTGTTCATTCAGGGATTCTATCCTTTTACATTATTCCTCTAATTTTTTAGATGTGTTCAGCATTTTTTCATTAGTTTTATCATTTCTTCTTTTACCTGGGAGATTGTTTCTGATTTGCGATCCTTCAAAGCTTCCCACAGCTGCTTCTTTATTTCAGTTGATATCATTTAAGGCATTTCAGGTGTATGGCTTATATTTTCTTTCTATGTACATGGCGCTTTCTTGGGATGTGCTGGAGGTTTTGGATTGCATTCTGCTCTTTTGTTTTGTCATTTTCCTATATTTCTGTGTTTTGAGTGATGTTTCAAAGCTTCCCCTCTTTATGTTGCACATCAACTCTTTCGCCCTTGGCTCCTGGGACTGAATGGAGGTTACTGAATGTGGCCCAGTCAGGCCAGCAGACCTCCTCTGCCACCTCCAGTGTTCCAGGTAGCTGGGTGGGCTCCTAACCACTGGGGGTGATGGTCCAAAGCTCTCTCCAAGCTAGTGCAGGTACACTGGAACTCATTTTGCGTGCCCTTAGCTCCACAGATTGAAAGAAGGTTGCTGGACATGGTGCAGTCAGGCCCGCGAAACCTCCTGAGCTTAGTCTAGTGTTTCAGGAAGCTGGGTGGGCCCTTAACCGCTGGGAGCGATGATCTTAAACTCTCTGGGCCAGTGCAGGCATGCTGGGACTCACCTTGTGTGGTCTCAGCTCCCTGGATTGAACAAAGGTCACTCTTGTATCCTATCATTGATCAGACACTTTCACATTCCTTTTGAAATACTACTTACAAATGCTCCATTCTCTCCTTATAAGTAGCATTCTCGGATCCTATATGGGGTCTGTATGAGGTACTGCTTCCTCAACAGACCTCTGAATATTATGGTTTGGAGTATTAGTTGCCAACCTATAGCTACTTCAGCAGTTTTTTAAGGATAATGTTCTTTCTCATCAGGAGTGCAGCAATGAGTTAACATTCTCCCAACTACCATGTTTACCTCAAAATAAAATCTATTTCAGAGGGTTTTAGGGCTATGTCTTCCATCACAGATCCAGGAGGACAAAATGATTTCAAAGGAGTGCTTGGGTCACTTGTCACTAGCTCATTTGCTTTTTTACCATACTATACTGCAGCTGGAGGCCCTCACCAGATGCTGATGCCATGATCTCAGCATTGCAGCCTTCTACTACAGGAAATAAATTTCTTATGTTTAAATAAATTATTCAATCTGTGGTGTTCTGCTACAGATAAACAAAATAGACTGAGTCAGCAAATTTGAAAACTGGTGAAAAGTATAAAGCAGAAACTAGAGGTTAACTTTATTCTTTCATCTTGCTGTATATTCTGGTATACTGAATTTTTCAATCAAGTGTGTGGAAAAAATAATGAGAGGCGGGGAACAATGACTCTCTAATCAGGAGAAAGATAGATATAGAGTATCCTACTTAAGGAAGATCCTAAATAGCCCTGCGTTAACTTATTTTCACCAATACCTAAACAGGATAATAGCTTATTACAAAAATTTCCAAGAGTAAGCATGAAATAAACACTTTGGTAGGAAATAAAAGCATCACAAATGTAATGATTAGTGATTCTATCCTTTTCTCTTATATCATTTCTTTGCAACTTTACTTTTTAGTGTACTGAAAATTTGATTGTATTTATGGCATGATAGTTTGGTGAAGTGCTTTGAGTAGAATTAGAATGTAAGTTGTATTCTAACTTTTTAAGTATAAAGTTTGGTACACACACCTGCTATAAAAAGCAATCCCAAATCACAATAATTTTTATTTCTAGGTCATATTATAATTCAACAATGATTATTGGGAAGTAAAATTAAGACTAAGGCCCCTCTTACATACTTTTTATCATGTGGCCTTTGCTGTGCTTTGTTTTTAATCTTCAAAGACCTGAGAGAATTCAACAGGATATTTTTGCACTTATTCTTTTGATTTGCTACTTTTATAAGTTAGTTATATAAAAAAGCCTTTAGATGTTTGATAGATTTAAGTGATTCTGACCATATATATTCATTTGCCTAGAATTTGAAGATACTGTTTTAACATAAGAAAATAATCTTCATTGCATCTCATTTTTTAAGTACAAACGCTTCTTAGTTTTTTATGGTTGCTGAGGATGTTATGTTCACCTACTGCATTATGCTCAGTGATCTGGCAACCCTGACAGGTATTCTGTCAACCTCAGTAGATGATTATTATTCAGGGTCATCATGTTATAATTGAGAAGATTCAAAGCTTCTTTTTAACATCTCTATTGCAGCAGCATTTATGTGGATTTTTAAAAAACAAAAGCATGTCAGTTATATAGGTATTATATATTTGCACAAAACTTTCAGGTTCCTTTTCGAGTGAGTCACTCATGTGCTTAAAAGCCTTCATCAATTTTCTGGTAGCTTTCAAAACAAAGTCCAGAATCAATGTGGTTTTCAAAATATGGAGATTCACTTGCCTTAGTCCTTACTTTTTCACTTCCTGTATCTAAATTAGACTTCCATTTGTCTAGTAACGGGGAGAGGACTTTTGCCTGTGGTATGTCAGTCTGAAATATTCCTCACCTGATCTTTAAAACCCAGACCAAGTTCTCCCTTTGCTGAAAATTTCTCTGGTCTTTCAATGAATCTCTGTTCCTCTGTGTTCCTTTAGTACATTGAGTAGTATTTGTTTTATAGAATCACTTATATGTCACTTTGCTAGTAGTTTTCTTGTGCATACATATAGATCCTTGATTAGCCTACACCTTTCTTAGAAGCAGATAGATGATCTTACTAATATTTGCCAGTGTAGCTTGTATCACTATTGTGTATACCTTGGGTGTAGAACTTTAAGAAATGTTAATTTACTTTGATTAAATTTTATAATTATATTAATTTTAATTATTTACAAAATATCACTTAACTAAGAGTTGGAGGAGATACTATAAATTTTCTGTCAGTTTAAGGACGTCTAAGCCAGCTAACCTCAGTTGTACATTTTGAATTAAAATGTGCTTTCTTTCTTTCTTTCTTTCTTTCTTTCTTTCTTTCTTTCTTTCCTTCCTTCCTTCCTTCCTTCCTTCCTTCCTTCCTTCCTTCATTTGTTTCTCTCTCTCTCTCTCTCTCTCTCTCTCTCTCTCTCTCTCTTTTTTTTTTTGGTGCCAGGAACCAGACTCAGGACCTTGTACTTACCAGGCAGGTGGTTTACTGCTGAGTTACACCTCCAGCTCCCACTGTCTTCTTTCCTTATAAAATCTTTTCTGTGTTTCATATTAGCTTATACTAGCATATATATGTAGCAACCATCAAGAATTGCTTAGTTAGATGATTTTTATGAAATGGCATAACTTTTAACCTTTAGTAAATGATATCTTTTTGCTTTCTAATTTATCAAAATAAAGAACTGTTCTGATAGCCCCTTTTCATATCTGACTGAGTGGTCATATTTAACTACGTTGGTCTAAATGGAAATTTTGAACTCTTTTAAGGTTTTTCTTCCTTTATAACATACTAAAAGCTTTATTATTTTCTGGTCATAATAACCAGACAGTGGTACTTTATAAAACTAAATATAGCAAAACACTTTTTAAAAATGTTTTGAATGTATATATCTCTCTCTATATATGTAATGATTTATTGTCAAATAGACAGTTCATCAGTATAGACATATTAGGACATGTTAGGTGACAGAGTAATCCAGTTGTTTATTCCATCTCTATTTATATGGATGACACAATGCCATTGAAGCAAGGGAGAATTAGGCCTTGAGGCCTTGAGGTGGAAGATTATTTGCCTTGGGATGGTGTTGGTGGTGGCATCAAATCACAAGTGGTGATGATGGTGGTGGTGATGTGTGATTCCTAATATGAACTAAAATAGAAAATAAAATTCAGCAATAATCTTATTAGTTGTTGTGTATACAAATAAGATCTTGTATGTATATTTATAAAGGCAGCATGGGTTTGGAGGAGTTTGAGAACTATAGCTTCAGAGTTTCTAAATCAGATTCATGGTCAGGATCTAAAAATAATATGGTTTGTGTGTTAAGGGGAGATTTAGAACAAACTGTGACATTTTTCCTTGGCCTAAAAATATATTTTATGTTTAATTATTAGTATGAATACTAGTTTATTATATAATCAGTACACAGTTAAATGTAGAAGTGAACAACTTATTTTAAGTGAAACTAAAATAAATATATATCTTAGATCCAAATTAAGATTTCCAACTGGATATTTGTTAGCCGTTAGATTTCTAATGACTATTTGTTACATCATTGTAAAATTACCATAAATCACCCTTTGATCAATACTTATTCTCTCTAAATTTGACTTTCCACCACAACAGCAAGAATCTACTTGCTTATATTCTATGAATGCAAAGGGGCAAACTGTAGGAGACTTCCTTTCTCCATAAGGCTGTCCTCTACATTTTTTGCCTTTTTAGATCTTTTTTCCTGGTCAACTCCAGCCAATCACTTTTCTATCACTGTAACAAAATATGTGAGTTTGAGTACTGTTTAAAGAAAAGAAGTATATTTAGCTCATAGTTTTGGAAGTTGAAGTCCAAGATTAAGTGGCATCATTTATTTGGCTTTTGGTGAGCCTCTCATGGGTGATGATGTCAGGGCAATCGTATATTTGAAAGGAATAATATGGCTAACAAGAGAGTGAAAGGAGGCTGGGGCTCAGTCTTGCTGGTTTATAATAATTCACTCTAGTAGAAAATAAATAGGGCCCCACGAGAACTAATTTAATCTCTTCTGAAGGCAGCATCCACAATGATTAGATTACCTTGTACTATGCTGCTCTCTTTTAGGTCTATGACTACCCAACGCTGCTGCATTCACAACCAAGTTTCAAGTACCTGATGCTTTTGGAGGCACTTGCAGATCATATCCAAACCATGGCAGAAATTCTCAGTTCTACAAAATAAGAAATCAGTTTTATCCCAGTGTGATATATCAGACAGCACTTGACATTCTTGATGCTGTTAGTAATCTAAATATATTGGTGCAAAGAAGGAATGTGCAATATTTTTCAATGATAGGTAAATCTGAAGAGAAAATTGAAAGTTGGAAGCTTGGAAGGACAATTTTCATATTTTGTTATATGTGTTCCATAACTTAACCAAAATTATTGATGACATACTTGATCTTGGCTTTATACATCTGTGGGATATATCACTTGGGGGCCTTAAAGATTTGATAGAATGTTTATAATTTTATTTTTCATTAAAATACATGAGAAAATAGTGGATCTGTAATCCCTGTTAATTTTTGAAAGTTAATAGAAATTTAATTGCGACATCACTAAACATGTTGTAATTGTGTACAGATAAAGGATTAGAGAAGGATTGGAAAATGCAGCATCATTTGCTCCATTTTATGTACATATTAAAAATAAATATCCTGAGCTTGCTGTTACTTCTCTTCTTCCATGCCTGTCAATTTACTCTTTTGAAACTAATTTCTGTATCATTTGTGTGAATGAAATAACATAGATATATGTTATCCCCTGAAGGTCATCATCCAACCTAGATAGATTAGCAAGCAGAAAACTTAATATGTAGAATTGCTTTATTATTTATAACCTTCTTTTTGTAATAGTGTATGAATAAAGTTATGAGGATAATTAACAATGCTATAGGCAGTTTGTTTTAAGACAGAGTGACTGTCTGCTCTGCAGTTTTCCCAGATGTGCAATGAAAGAAATCACACACTCTTCCTTTATCCTTTCTGAGCACTGTAAGGTACCAGATGCCTGAAGTACTTGATTTGTTATTTATTGTTATTTTAACATTAAAGTAATGTTAATAGTTGTTGGGAGCTGACCACTTATGCTAAAGTATTTTAGCAAAATTGTGATTATATAATTATGAATATTACTAAATATGTGACATTAATTTAGCAATGTTTTGTTTAGAGGAACAGAATTGTAGGGCTGGGAAGGACTTGACATATTTAGTATATGACAGAAAAAAATGAAAATGAAGTTGATGTTTAGAGGAGTTTAAGAAAGAGCTGATTAGGAGTTTATATATTGAAGTTAGAGATTGGAGTCATACTACCACAAACCAAGGAGTGCCTGTGCAGCCCAGAAGCAGAAAGGCAAGCAAAAATGGTCCTCTACAGGTTTCAGAGGGGCATGGCTCTAACATCATCTTGCTTTTAGATTTCTGACTTACAGAGCTGTACAGAGAATACATTTTTGTTGTTTAAACCATTTAGTTTGTGAAAATTTATTGTGGCAGCTGTAGGACTAAAGACATGAACAGCAGCTTCTTTGGTATATGAAGTTCTAAAGGAGTTCAAAAAACATCCTCCCCAGGACAAAAAAAGAGATTGAGTTTTGAAATCACATTGTTAAATGCAAAGAACAGTTGTACCTCTTTCTAGTGTTGGTGTTGCCTTTGATTTCATCAGTAACAGTTTGATAACAACAAAAGCCTGTGTGTTCATTAAAGGGCTATTCCTTATGATTGATTAAATGAAATAATTCATCAAAGTTTTAAGCAGAGTGCCTGAAAGCTGATGGGAACTTTGTATATGTTGATGTTATAGTTATGAAAATGGTGGAGGTCTGGTGATGGTGATGGAGAAGATCCTTTGACTTCCCTAACTGAATAGTGAAAGAATTTGAATTACAAACCTGGGATGCTGTCAGATATCTTAGCCACTGATGAACAATCTCCAAGGATTACATAGGGAACAAAGGCATTGTGCACATACTTTGGAATAGGCTCATCTCCATTACTGTGATATTTGGTCAGCATATCTACATAATTATTAAAATATATCATTCTGAGATTCTCTCAAACTAAGGTGTAGAACCACTCTGCACAATCAAGTAAGAAAGAAAGGGAATCCCGTTTCAACATAATTAAACAAATAATACCTGCATTGAATTTGGATTTTCTGAATAGTATTTAGTTTGGACCTTAATCTTATGGGTAAGATAGACACGAGTCCTGTTCTTAACAGAATTTTCACTATAGAAAGTAGGAAATGCTAAAAAAGCTTTTTCTATATACAGTTCCAACCCATAAGAGGAACAAAACAAAATATGGAAATAAAAAGAAATTTGAAAAAAATACAATCTTTTAAAGAACAAATTCAAATGAAATAAAAATAAAAATAGTTTAAGACTTTATCTCTTAAAGAACGTGACTCCAAAAAGTCAGAGATCCAACAGGTGAAGAAGCCGTTCTGAAAACAGGGGAGCCTTTCTGGAGATGTCCCACAGGAGAACAAGACTGTTGCCTTTCTGAGCAATGGAGGCTGTTTTGTTGTTGTTGCTGGTAGTGGTGAATATTGTGCATGGAAATGCCAAGTTGGGGCAGGGCATGGAGAATTTTAGTAAGATCTGCACCTATGGTCTCAGTTAGCCTCTCTGGGCTAACTAAACCTCTCTTCTTGATGTGAATCTATTTGACATTGTTTCTTATATATTTGAAAGGTTCATCAAATTCAGAAAGCTGTGGCCATGATGGAAGAGGATAGGAAACAAAGTATGTTGTGCTCTGAATGAGGAGTAGCTCAAAAGAGGCCAAATGACTAAAATGTGAAGGAGAGTTTGGATACCAGTAGTGTATCCAAACTTGGAGGGTCAAAAATGGGAAAGGTGACTCCTTCATCAATCATGATGCATAATTGGGGATAAAGATGCGAGGGTGGTGTAATCTGCCTGTAATTCACTAGGTTTATACCTTGTAAATGGATAGTTCTAGTAGAATGGTTTTGAGAATCAACTCTGCAGTCATATTACCTATTGCCAATTCCACCTCTACCACCATCACTTACATCACGCTAGCGAGGATGTTTAACTTCTCCTGTCACTTTCCTAATGTGTAGCGAATGTATACCTCATGGAATGATTATGAGAATGAAAGAGTTAATGCACTTAGAGCAATGTCTAGCACATAGTGAACACCCCATAAACAAGAATTATTCTTTCACAGGAAAAAGTCTTGTAGAAAACAAAATTATATTTTTATGGACCTGAGTTTTGTCAATTAAAATAACTATCTTACGTAGAGAAAAAAGAGATAATTATAGTAAAGCAAAGGAAAAAATAATTTGATGTGTAGAAAAATGAAGTAGAAAGTCAAAATAGTTTTTTTTTTTTTTTTTTTTTTAATTTTTATTTAAGGAGAAAAGAAAAGAAAAAAAAAACAGTGAAATATGGGAGAATGAAATGAAAGTCAAAATAGTTTTAAAGTACATCTGCAGTGTTGGCAAAATAGTTGCCAGCCACATTGATTAAATGTGCTGTGAAGAGGGTAGAAATGAGACAAAATGAGAAGAACGTTTGTGCTTTACCCTGTGTTGGAGGTATTTTGAAGCCCTTTTTTGTGTGTATACAATCAATAAGAACCTGAGATACTGAAATGACAAGTGAAAATAAGCTGTCAATTTCTTTGCGTTGCTAAAAAAAGTTATGTTATAAAACCACTGCAAATTTTACACATTTGCTTTTGCTCAGAGACCTAGGACTCTATCAAAATCATTTGCTGAACCCATTTGGAATGTAAAATAAGGATTCAGAGATTAAAGAATCATGGTTCTATCAGAGCACCTAGCTAGAATGTTCTGTAGAAGTTAGAGGTTTTGTATCCTTCAAGTGTGCCCTCTAGAAAAAAGCTTGTTTAACTCTAGTAGATCCTAAGTGATAATAGCTACCATTCTTTGAGTGCCTATTGTATGTCATGCATATATGAGGTGCATTTATACATTATTCTTGTAGTCAACAATACATGTTGGGTCAGACTTTGCAGAGGGTTAAAAATAAAGCAGTGAACAAAATCTGTGGAAAACAGAGCATACATCCTGGGGTAGGGAATACAGACAAAAAACCAAATAAGCAGATATCTGATAAAATATATAAATAAGTAAAATTAACCAAAGAAAGCAGATAAGGAGTGCTGTATACATATATGGGGACAGTTTTAAATAGGGTCATTTGGGAAGGTCTCACTGAGAAGTGAAAAAGAGGAGTAAGTGCCATGGCTTTGTATGAGTAGAGCTCCCCATTCAGAGAAAAATGAATGTGTTAAGATCTCAAGAAGAATGATGAATGGTTTAAGGAACAGCCAAAAAGTGCTGGAACGGAGTGAATGGGGAAACACATTGAGACATTTGGTCGTGGAAGGCCATTGAGGTGGTGCATTGTTTATTTGGAAGATCTACAGACACCAGGTATATCTTTGGATTAGTCTGTGGCCATTCAGAAGGGTTCATTAATTAAAGTAGTGCCTGCACTTTGAAATTCCATGATATGAAACACGGAGCGTGATACTCATTACATAACTGGACCTTCACAAATCTGTTTAATAAATTAGGAGAATGAAGCTGAAGAGCTAACTCTAAATGAATTACTTGTGCAATTCTAAACAAATTACTTGACTTGCTTGTGATTTGGTTTGCAAACTGAGAACTTTTCACATTTTCTGAAAGATGGCCAGACTTTTCAGTAAGTCTCTTATTTTAACCTGTGGTATTGAATCAGTATACACAGGGAAAGACATGGATGACCTAAACCCTCTCTGTGCTACTCCTCCATCTATTTACCTGCTAACTCAACAGTTCTGCCTTTCTTTTTTCCTGCTCAGTTTCTGACAGTAAAGCTAAAGAGGAAGGAGGCTCTGGCAGGGTGACAGAACTCTTGGGGCATTTGTTCCTGTCAGAGGATTAGATGATATGTGTGAACAGACATTTTGGCTTAGCTAATGCTGAGTTTGGGCCCCTGCCAGACTTTTGAGATACTAACATAAACTTATCTTGTTTTGAAGCTATGCATTTAGGAAAACTGGTCTAGACTTTCTTTAGCAGCTACACATTCATCAAAATGCAATTGCAAGACTTAGGTGATGAGTCAGGAAAGACTAAATTACTGTGCCTTGAGGCCTGAGCTTAAGGTGCTTAAGGTGAGGGTTACAAGATAGTCTTAGAAACAGAGATTTACTCTTGGTGATAACAGACAGAATCAAAAGTCTTCATTTGAAAATGAAATTATTATGACTTACATATTTACTATTGCTGGAGTTAAGTTTACAGAACCATGGGAGAAATGATTTCTGGATATCACAGGAGTGTTCTGGCCTTTAGTCCTTCAGGGGAGGATTACTCATGTCCTAATGCAAGGCAAAGTCCTATCCTTTAATAGAAAACCTTAAACAAGCCCAGAAGCCAGAAAACCAGCTGGGTCCTTGTGGATGCTTCATTCTATTCAGATGAACATTAAGTACTGAAATGCACTGGCAAAAGCAGCCAGTGCTCACTATGCTTGATTACTGGCAGTTAAAAATAAGGCCTGTGTGGTGGGACAAGCTTTTGAACCAATGATTCATGGCTCTTGGACACGTTCATTTGATAAGCCAGTAATTCAGTCCTGTGCTCAAAATGTTATATGTATATTTTTAACCAGCAAGGAACTAGCTCACAGTGATAATTTAGTTAACCTTATTCACATTTCTGGTTTTCTTTTCTGTGCTATTTCTGTGGACTGACTTTGATTACTATTATTTTGCATTGTGATAACTGAATCACAAAGGGGAAGACAGAAATAGGCCAACCCTGTTGTGGCATAGTTGATGTGACAACAGGAAGAACTAGTATTCACGCATCATGCAAGCAGGCTTCCTGGGCAGCACCTTAGTTTAACTACTTCTGATTGCAGGGACAGGAAGTCTATGTCTGGTGATGGAAAGGGTGGGAATTCGATCCAGAGGTCCTAGTTTGCTTCTTTTCGCCATGATTTCTGTAGAACTGTATTGAAGATGCATTTTCATTTTTCTTACAGAGTTTCAGTCTTGGGAATAGTTCGATCCTTTGCCTTGTCCTCCAGATAGACGTCTTTCACTTTCTGCGGTCAACAAGTAATGAATGGAAACTTTGTTATGAAAATTATCTTTTCTACTTCTTTCCTTATGCGATACTTAATCTTTCTGATTCATTAGTGGTTTTTCTTTATGATATTTTAACTTATATCAGTCTTCCTTTATCTATTTTGCAGCCTAATTCTGCTTCCAGAATGATTGTTATTTATGTGGTTCTATTGTTTTGTCAAAGCTTCGCAGGTAAAATCTTAAACTTCTAGGCCTTTTCAAACCACTGTATTGAGTAAGGGAGGTATCATGGTGGGTATTTGGGTAAGTAAATCCGAGGCTATCTGCCTTGTTCCTTCGAATAGAAAGTGAGGAATTGTGATTGTAAATGAAAGGAACAATACAGAAAGTCAAGAACCACAGACCATCATCCCAGATTTTGTAGTGGGCAACAAGTTATGGAGAAATGCTATTGCACATATGAGTAGTTTCCTGTTGGTCATTGCTCAGTAGTATTCCATTGTGTGAATTTACTTATCTGTTTATCATTTGGTAGACCTTTGGGCTGTTTCTAATCTTTAGTTAAAATGAGTAAAACTAATATAATTATCCAGACAGGTATTTGTGAAGAAATATTGTTTTTATCTCTTGAGAGTAAAAACTTAGGACTGAATATTTTACTTTTCCAAAAGAACTGTATATTTTGATTTCCACAAGCAAAAAATGAGAACTTGAGACACATAGCATCTTGCCAGCATTAAGACTGTTCAGCCTATTCTTTACTTGCTTCAATAAACATGTGTATTACTGTAGTTTTAATCTGGATTTACCTAATGACTACTGATGTTGGAGTACTTTATATTTATTTTTGGCAAAGAACTTATTAAACTTTTGGTTTCTAAATTATGAGTTTCTAAATTAAGAATTTTTATATAATTTGGATACAATTTCTTCATAAGATATATTTTTGCAAACATTTTTTCTTTTCTGTACCATGAGTTTTAATTGCCTTAATGATATCTTTCAAAAAGTAGCAGTTTTTGAATTTGAAACATAATAAAACATAATTTATCAATTTACTTCTTTTAGAATATATGCATTTTGTTTCCTCCTTAGGAAAACTATTCCTATTCCAAGACACAAAGATTTTCTCCTAAAAATTTTGTAGTTTAAGTCTTAAGCTTATAATTTAAATTAGGTTAATTATTGTGTATAGTACATGGCAGGGTCAGGATTCATTTCTTCCTCTCTTCCTCCACTGTAGGATGTATAATTATTCAAGTACCATTGTTAAAAAGAATAATCTTTTATTATTGTTAAAAGAATAATCTTTTATTATTATTCTTTTAACAATGCTCATTAAAATATCTTGGTAATCTGTAAAAATTGTGTTTATACTTCTACTTTTTAATTATATTCCATTAATTTATATATCTGGTCTCATACCACAGTTTATTGATAAGTATAACTTTATAGTGTAGTTCTGAAGTCAGATACTGTGATTGTTTAGCTCTTATCTTTTTGAAAAAAAATCTACTTTCCATTCCTTTTTATTTTCCTGATAAATTTTATAATCAGCTTACCAATTGAAGATCATACAGTATTTTGATATTTTGAATCTTTAGATCATTATGAAGATCAGTAATACTATCTTATCCATGGGCATGGTAGATCTTTTCATCTATTTAGGTCTTTTTTAATTCCACTTAGCAATATTCTATAATTTTCAATATAAAGTTCTGCCTGTGTTTTCTTACATTTATTCATAGGTATTTCATATTTTTTTATTGCTGATGTGTATGATATTTTAAAAAATATATTTTCAATTATTTATTAATGTATAGAAGTCTGATTGATTTCTATATATTGATGTCATATCCTGAATCCTTGCTACAGTCACTAGTTCTGATAGTTTTTTCATAGATGCTTTGGGAATTTTCAAATGAGATGGCCATATCTTTTAGTGAAATTTCTTTTTCTTTCTTCCTAATGTGAAAGACTTTTATTTTTTTTTCTTGCCTCCTTGTTTGGAACTTCCAATATACTGTTATCTTGTTAGACTCGACAGAGGTTCTTTTCAGATGTGTTTATTAGTTTCTGTTTTCATTCTGCAGAATGATATTTATTTTATCATGACCCGTTGTTGATATTGTCAAATGCTTTTCTTGCAACAACTGATGTGATCACATAGGTTTTGTGCTATAAATTATAAATATGGTAGATTGAATTAATTAATTTAAAAAAATCTGTCTTGCATTCCTATAATAAATCCACTTAGTTGCAGTTTAGTATTTGTTTCATGTATTGTTAGATATGATTTACTAATATTCTATTGCAGATTTTGCATGTTCAAAGATATTTTTATGCCTATATTTTAATTTATTTCCTCTATTCTTCTCTCCTTCCTTCTGTCCCTCCTTCTTGCCTTGTTCTTTTTCTTTCTTCCTCCCTCTTTCCCTTTCTCCCTTTCCCTTTCCCTTCTTCCTTCTCTTCCTTTTTTTTAAAAACTGCGTTCCTCTCTTCATTTTCCTTCTTCATCTTTTTTCCTTCTCCTTCTCCTCTGTGTTTGTCTGATTTTGACTTAAGAATACTCATAGTCTCCTTAAAAAGAGACTTCGCCTCTTCTGCTATCTGGAGAAATTGTGTTAATTTTCAATGTAAAGTTCTGCCTGTATTTTCTTAGATTTATTCATAGATATTTCATATTAGCTGGTATTATTTCTTCTTTAAATGTTAGGTAGTATTTGGCATTGACCCTATATGGAACTAGAGAATGTTATTGATTAAGAGACAGGAATGTAGATGTTTCTAAGTAAAAGGTTAGATTTGTCTGTTTCTTCCTTTAATTTCCTTAGCATTTCTGTAGGCAAATGTTCTGCGTATTTTGAGGCTTTTCTGTTAAGTACATTCATTTTTATCATTGTTATATCTTCTTTATGAGCCAACACTTTTATTATTAATATACCTCTTTAGTCCCAATAATTTTTCTTGATCTAAAGATTATTTTTACTCATATTTATATAGGCACTCCAACTTTCTTTTGATTTTTATTTGCATAGGATATCTTTTTCTATCCTTTAGCTTGCTATGTTATATTTGAAGTGTTTTTATGCTGTTTTGCATTTTTATTAAATATTATATAAATTTAAATATGCTCAATTACACATATATAGGGCATATATTTTCAATGACCACAAATAGGCTTGAGACAGAAATTGAACTTAATTTTGAACTTGCTTTAAAGCAGAAAATATAATCTAGGAAGTCACAAATATGTTAAATATCTTCCAGTTTCTTTCTTCTGTAGTATCTCAAAATAAAACTGTAACCATCAATTAATGTTCATTCAATATTCTATATGAGTTTCTATTACTTTTTACTTTTCTCATATGATTTTACCCCTAATCTTTTACCCTTTTTAAAATTTTGCTTTTAGTTGGCAAATAACTCTACATGTTTAGTAGGTACAATGTGATATTTTAATGTGCATATATTGTAAAGGAAGCAAACTATCACACACGTTACCTCACATACTCCTTTTAATTGGTGTGTTTGTAATACATACTAATTACCTACTGGGGAAAATGAGTCCATATATTTATCCTGTCTTTATCATTTTTGATGCCTCTTCCCTTTCTCAACCCCAAAGTCTCCTTCCTTGTTTCCCATAATGTCTTCTTTGTTTTGCTTTTTAAATTATTTATATTTTGGGTTTCTCATATGATCAAAACTTCTGGATATGATTTATTTTACTTAACACTAATAGTCTCTGGATGTATTTTCCTACAAATAATTCAAATTTATCTGTATTTATGACTGAGTCATATAGATATATGTTCTCAGATTATCTCTATCCATTCCTTTGGCGATTGGTATGTAGGGTTTTCCTGCAATTCAGCTGTTGTGAACTCTGCTGCTGTAAAACATGGATATGCATGTTTCATTGTAAGACGATGCTTTTGCTTTTTCAGGGTGATAGCTAACAGAAGTATAGCTGGGTCAAGTTCAATGTCCATTTTTAGTTTTTTGAGGAGTCACTGTACAGATTTTCCTAGTGGTTGTTATGTTCTGACCAACAATGTATAGGTGTTCCTTTTCTCCATATCCTCCCCAGCATTTGTTGCTTTCCAAGTCCTTAATGATAACCATTTTTATTGGATTAAGATGGAATCTCAATAGTGTTTTGATTTGCATCTTCATATGACCACAGATGCTAAATATTTTTTATGTACTTATTGGACAGTTTTATTTCTTTTGAGAAGAGCCTGTGCATTTCAATTGCCCATTTTTGACTCTGTCTTTTGGTTACTGGAGTCTAGTGTTTTTGAGTTTTTAAATATATTCCAAGTATTAGTACTCTCTGAGAGGGTTAGCAGGCAAAATTTTTTCCTGTTCTGTAGATTACCTTTTCATTCTACTGACTGCTTATTGTGCAGAAGCTTTTCAGTTTGATAAAATGCTATTTGTTGATTCTTAGAATTATTTCTTATGCAATCAGGGCTTTGTTCAGGAACTTCTAGCCTATGCCTATGGCTTAAGCATATTTACTCTCTCTGTTTTTATATCAAGGTCTTTGGTTTGTTTTGATTTGACTTTAGTACTCTGTGAGAGATATGGATCTAGATTCATTCTTTTACACATGCATAACCAGGTTTCTGGCAGCTTTTGTTAAAAAAGCTTTTTTCTGATACTTATTTTTAGGCTTTTTTGGCCAGAAATCAGATGGGTGAATGTATATGAAGCTGTTTCTTTGTCTTTGCTCTTGTTCCATTGGTCTACATGTCTATTTTTGTGCTGGTATAATACTGTTTTTATTATTGTAGCTTGTGATATAACTTGTAATCAGTATCATAATGCATCTTGTTTTTCTCTTTATTTTCAGAATTGCTTTGGCTATCCTGGTTCATGCAGTTCCTTGTAAAGTTCAGGATTTTTTCATATAGTTCTGTGAAAAATATTGTTACTATTTTGACTGGAATTACATTAAATCTATCATTGGTACTAATATGGCCACTTTGGCAATATTGATTCTGACCATCTAGGAATATCAGATGTCTTTCTATTTTCTAATGTCCTCTTCAGTCTCTTTTCTTTAGAGTTCTGTTGCTTTCATTGGAGAAGTCACTCACCTCCTTACTTAGGTTGAGTAATAGGTATTTCTTCTTTTTGGAGCTACCATGAATGGGATTATTTCCATGAGTTTTTTCCCTGGTAGGTTCATTGCTGATGTAAAAGAATGCTGTAGAGTTTTGTACTGTGCTTTGCTGAATTTGCATACTGATTCTAAAAGCCTTCTGGTGGAATTTTGGCCTTCTATGTAAAGAATCACAACATCTACAAATAAAAATAGTTTGACTTCTTTCTTCCTTGTGACATCCCATTTATTTCTTTCTCCTGCCACATTATTCTTGCCAAACTGTATAGTACTATTTTAAACAAGAGGAGTGAGAATGGGCACCCTTCTCTTGATCCCAAATTTAGAGAAAACACTTTCAGTTTTTTTCTACTTAGTATGATATTGTCTGTGCATTTACAAAAAATAACTTATTAGTTTGAGGTCATATCCTCCTATCCTTATTTTCACAAGTTTTTCTAAACCAGAGCATAACACTGGATTCCACAAACATATTCCTTATTTTCTAGTATAAACTTTTACTTTAACATAATAGTAGCCAGATGTACATCTTAGTATCTTTGCCTAAGGGATACAGGAAGGAATATTTCTGTTTACCTACTTGGTACAACAAAATGCAAAGTGTGTGCATGTGTGCAGGTGTCTGAAACCAGGATTTTCACTGGCATGGTGCTCTCTTTAACAGGTTTGGCATAGGTTTATGAATATCACAGGGGGTTTAATACACTCACACCAGTCTAGAATTTGTTTTAATAAAAATTTGTTTTTGATTTTTCTGGTAGAAGTAGCCCAATTCAGTACAATGGCACATGAAAAATCAGATTTACAAATTTTGGAGAAGGTTAAAAATAAATGTGTCATCAAATTATTCATTTATAAATATGAAGATGTCCATTATTGTAAAATACATGTTTTGATAACAGAAGACTGGTGTGGGTGGATGATGATGATGATGATGATGATGATGATGATGGTAGTAATGATGACTTTGACATTGACTGTATGAGCCAGAGTTCCTGTAACAGTGCAATGGAGCAAAAATTGACCGATACAGACATGGGGAATACAGACCTCCTTGATTCAGATGATGAAGAAAACAGTAATGTGAGTACATATTTGACTGGTGGAAATGTTAAATGGTCACACAACCAAATAAAATGATCCAATTTTAGAACTAGGTCCAACAATATAATGAGGAGTTTGGCAGGGGTACAACATTTAGATAGAATTCCAGCACTGCCATTCACTATTGGAAATTGTAATAGACAAATGATATAAGATGCTGCAAAATACTCAAAGCCTAAAATACAAGTAAAACATTCTGCATGCACCTATAGCCATATTCAGAAACGTATTTATTATGACACCTCACAAGCTGAACTGGAAGCATTTATAGGTTTGTTGTATTTAATAGATATTTCTCATGGTAATTTCAGGACTATAAAAGACTTATGGAAAATCAGTAGGTCAAAATATGGCATAAATCGGGGCCCAGCTGGGAGGTGACAACTGGGATGTACCTAGCACAGGGGATGGGCAGAGGGGAGGGAGCAGTCACTGTTGCTGTCACTGCTGCTCCTAGCTCTGTGGGGGTATAGGGCATGGGAGAGCATCCGCTCATGGTGGTTTTATCTACTCCCTCCCTTAGTTTCTGGAAGAGGGGTACAAAATGCTGCTGCTTTGGCAATAGTTTCGCTTAAAATAAAGCAAAGGAAGAAAAAAAGTATGGCATAAATATTTATGCCCTTGTAGATGCAAAGACATATTTTACCTTCAATTTAAAAATTTATTGTGGAATTCAGTCATCAGGTCCTTATTCATATAGGAATAAACTGAATGATATTGTGAACGAGTTCCCAGACTTCAGAATGTGACATGAAACAATCAGTTTACCAATTTCCAATTGATGTTACATTTCTTAAAATTGCACAAATTGATCAATGCAGGAAATGTGTTCAGGAACAAGGCATAAATTCTGAGTGAAATGTTGCAATTTCAAAACAGAATTGTATAGTATGATCTTTGAATTTCGGAAAGATTTACCCTACTATTCAGCAAAGAAAAACAAACTGGCACTGTTGATGTTAACATTCCACCATGATGGAAATATTGACAGGGAAGTCATAACAAAACAGAAGCCTGAGACGGAAAATTTCTACAATGAAATCAAAGGTGGAGTAGCTGCAGCAATTATGATGTCACTTGAAACACAAATCATTGACCAATAGTTGTGCTTTATTTGATCCTAAAAGTGTGGCATAAATAATTTGATAGTTACAAAGAAAGTAACAAGCATAAAATACCTCAGAGAAATTCTCTTAGAAGACTGGAGTTGCAACTGGAGTTGCAATCCCAACAGCAAGACCAGTGAGATGTTCAGTGTATCCTATAAAAAGGCCAGGAAAGCAAAATGAATGTGCTCTTAGCATAAGCCATTCATGTGTATAGAACATGCTGTTGCCATGTGTGAAGACTGCTTTGGATGTGGTAAAGGAGGTAAAGAGAAGTAAAGGATTTTTTTGTAGAGTGCTATCAATGTCTTCATTGTAGTTCATATAGGAATTTATTCTGTTGTTCCGTTTTTAGCCTTTGTACAGCAAAAACTAGTTGATATTGAAAATTTAGATGTTATTTTATAAACAATATTAAAAATGCAATATTTTATTTTTCTGATATTTGTTTCATGTTAAGCACTCGATGTTTAATTTAATAAAACTCATAAGATTAAGATTAATAATTCATCAATAGAAAAGGTCTAAAAGATAAGTGAGTTTGACACACCCATGTGTATGGCTCTTTATGACAAAAATGTTTTATAGTCCTTGAAAATCATTCATTAGTACTGAGTCTTGTTAAAGGCTTTTTTGTGTCTATTGAGATTATCATGTAATTTTTCATTATTTCTATTTATGTGTTATATTACATCCACTGGTTTATGTATGTGTATCATCCTTCCATCTCTACAAAGAATTTGACTTGTTCAAGATGTATAATCTTTTTCCCCTAAAGAAAAACAGTTTATTTTGGATCATAGTCTTTTAATTGTTTATTGGTTTGATTTGTGTACATGATGATCATGTTTATCATGGGGAATTTGTGCCTGTACATGATATATCCTAGTTCCTTTGTTGTTTACATTCCTCTGCTCTCACTTCAACCTCTCTTTTCCTCCTAACTTACAAAGGTTTGTTTCCATTCTAGCCTTCTTTTCTCACTTTTTTCTTTTCCCTTCCTCTCTCACCCCCTAGTGTCCTTTTCCTTTTGAACAGTTTCTTCTTATTTCACATCATCGTACACATTTTGATTCTAATTTACACTTTGAGTTTTTCACACCAGAAAAACAATGAGGAATTTACACATGTGTTTCTGACTTATTTTACATAAGAGTATGGTCTAACTGTCCATCCATTTAGCTATAAATGTCACAATTCTATCCTTCTTTATGGATGAGTAGTACTACATTGTATAAAAAACCCATATTGCTTTTATTCATTCTTCAGTTGATGGGCATTTGAGTTGTTCCCAAGATTTAACTATTGCAAACTGTGCTGTATAAGCATGAGTATACATATATTGCTATGGTATGATGATTTTAATTCTTTTGGGAAGAAACCATGAAGGGGAATGGGTCAAATGGGACCTGTAATCCTAGTTTTTTGAGGAATCTCTACACTGATTTTCATAGTGGTTGCACAAATCTACATTCTCACCAACAGTGGAGAAGTGTTCTTTTTCCCTATAACCTCCCTAGGATTTGATATTGGTTGATTTCTTGATAATACCCATTCTTTGTGGAGTGAGATGAAATGTTGTTTTAATTTTCATCTCTTGAATAAACAGTAATGTTGAATATTTTTCATATATTTATTTTCTTTATCTGAGAAGTTTGTATTCATCTCAGATGTCCTTTTGGATTGGGGGTGTTTGAGTTTTTTCAGTTCTTTATGTGTTCTCATAATTAGTTCCTCTTCTGACTAACAACTGGCAGAGATTTTTTTTTTCCTTTTTTGTGGGTTGTCTTTTCACTCTGTTGGTAATTTCTTTCACTGTGCGAAAGCTTTTTAAGAAGATGAGATCTCATGTTGATTCTTGGTAGTATTTCCCATGTATTTGGATTTGTTCATAAAATCTTTGCCTACATTTCTGTCTTCAAGAGATTCTCTCTTCCTACAAATTTAGTATTTGTTTTCATATTCTGCTGCATGACTGAATTTGGTTATTAAGTGTTGTATAATCTTATTAATGATGTGTTGCATTGTTTTCAAGTTTTTTTTGGAGGATTTTTGTATCTATCTTCATTAAGTATATTGGCTTATAGTTTTCTTTTCTTGTTGAGTTCTTGTATGGTTTTGGTATCAGGGTAATGCTGGCTTTCAAGGGATTAGTGTGGCAATGCTCCTCTTTCAATTTCACGGGAAAGCTAGAGAGTATAGGAGTTAATTCTTCTCTGAGGTTCTGGTAAAATTTACTGGTGAGTGTGTTCAATCCTAGACTTTTTCTTGTTGGTATAACTTTTTTATTGCCTCAATTCCATTGATTGCCATTAGTCTATTCAGAATTTTTCTCTTTTTGTTTAATTGTTATGAGTCCTATGTGGGTAGGAATTTTTTTCTTCTACACTCTTCAGTTTATTAGAATGTGAGTTTTTTTGAGATATTTTCCCTGGGTTTCACTGGTATTTGTTTTTTTCTCTTTTTAATTTCTAAGTACATTGATACTGGTTTCTTTTCCTTCATTTGGCTATTGGTTTGTTGATTTTATGTATACTTTCATAGAAAAAACTTTGTGATTGATTAATCCTTTTTTGTTTTTAATCTCAAGGTTACTGACTTTTGCTTGAATCTTTATAATTTCTTTCATTCTATAAAATTTGCACTTAGATTGTTCTTGGGTTTTTAGGACCTTGCTATGCATCTTTCAGTTATTCATTTGGTAATGGTCTATTTTTCTAGTTTTACTTACAGCTATAAATTGTCCTATTATAACACCTTTCCTTTGTCCCAAAGGTTTTCTTGTACTACTATTTTTATTTGATTCTAGCAACTTTTTTCCTAATTTCTTCTGTGATCTATTGTTTATACAGGAATAAATATTTAATCTCCATGTGTTAGTACCATTGCTTTTTTTCTTTTGCTGTTGATACCTAGTTTCATTCCATTTTGATATGATAAGATGTAAGAGATTATTTCAGTTCTCTTGTACAGGAATGCTACTGATTTCTTTTGTCTTCATTTCAGAATACATTATAGCCTAAGATAATAGCCAGTTCTGGAGAAAGTTCTATGGCTACAAAGTATGCATATTCGGAATTATTAGGTATTTGATCTGTAGCTATTTACTAGGTCTACTTATTCAGTGGTATTGTTCAATTATGATATTCCTTTGTTGAATTTTTGTTTGTTTAATTGTTGTAAGAAGGATATTAAAGTTTCTACTATGCTTGTATTGCTGTTTATTTATTTTCAGAATTTTTTGTTTTAAGGGATTGGGTGCACATATATTTACAATTACTATCTCTTCTTATTGAATTGTTCCCTTTAGCAATATGTAGTGACCTTCTACATCTCCCAATCAGTTTGGCTTGAAGTCTACTTTATCTGCAATCAGGAAGCCTACTTCTGGCTGCTTTGGGGCTCCTATTGCATGCAGTATAGTTTTCCATTGTTTTCTTTTCAGTCCATGTGTTTATCAGTGATGTATATCTCTTGCAGGACACACGTAGCTGAGTTTTGGTTCTTGATCTAATCTTTCAGTCTTTGTCTTTTGATTGAGGAGGTAAGACTATTTACATTGAGTGTTATTATCAAGGGATATTTATTCTTGTCAATGTAATTTTTAAAATCATAATTCTTGTTTTCCTTTCATTTAACAAATCTTCTGGTCTTTCCTTTGGGAACTTTGGTGATGTTGACATTGCTGTCTTTGTTTAGCATTCCCTCAAAGGAAGCCATGAATTTCTTTAGATCCTTTTGTGATGGAAAGCTTTTATTTCTCTGTTAATTTTATTTTTCTGTCAACTGAAATGTAAGCCAAAATAAAGCTCTCTTCCTTTAAATGGTGGGTGTCAGGTATTGTGTCCCAGCAATGAGTAGAACAAGTAAGTTGAAGTGTTCACTCAAGCAGTGATTCTTATCCTGAATGGTTGTTAAAATCCAGTCATTTGTTTGTATCTTCTCTGCATAAATATCTTATTAACTGTATTATTGAACATCTTATTAATTATGATCATTTTCCGCTTATTTAAATCCTCAATAGTGCATTGAACATACCATCATTTGCTTGTTAACTCTTTCTCTCTGCAAATATTTTAACCATGTAGTTTTTGAGGTCTTTGCCTAAAACTTCCTCTACTTCTGTGCCTATCAAATCAGCTTTTGGAGAGTTATGTAATTTTTAAAGTATCTTATTGTCTTGTTTTCTTATATTCCTGTGTTTTTGTGTTGAGTGTTATACATTGTTTGGACTAGAACTGTCTTCTAGTGTAGAGATCCCAAACGCTGAATTCCACAGAAAGAACATATTTTCCCAATACCAGCATCCAAAGAGCTAGTCATATATTGACACATAATTAAGAGTTTAACATGTTTTATACTCTTTCAATTATGCAGGTATATTGAGATTTAGTAATAATTGATAAAATGTTGTCTTCAATTTATAAACTAACAGAAACCCTAAGTTTAGGTTAGAAGACCTAAGCAATGACCCTTAGGTCAATGCAAAACTCTGTGAAAAAAAATCAGTAGTAGTCACATGTAGTTGTTCATAAACATTCAGCCCTCCCATGTACTCTTAAGAAAAAATGAGAACTTAGGGGTATTGTTCAGTGTGTGAGAGCAGAGGTGGGGAAAAGAATGAGAGAGCAGCATTAAGTGGATCATGAAAGAGAATAATGGGAGATTGAATCTGATAATAACCTAACAGAAACACTAATTTTGAAAAAACCCTTATTGAGGGTTGAAAAAATCCTTAATGAGGGAGGACCCAATATGAGATGTTGAGATACTGTAGTATTTCAGTTAACCTTAATAGTTTGTATATAAAAGAAAAAAAATGTATAGAAAAAGAGAGAGGAGAAATAAAAACAAGAAAGAAAATAAATGGAAAGGGGAAACCCATGAGGGGGAAATAAGGTTATGAAAAGATGAGATTGTAGATTGGAGCTGAAGGGAGAGGTAGAGGAATGTATCTGATTGTTGAACTAAAAGTCGAGCAAGGTTAGATAACACCCAGAAACAACCTTTAAAGTTGGCATATGTGACTTAACCTACATGTGATGTTATATAAGCAACACATAGTTGTAACCATATGGATATGCATACAAAGACCTGTCACTTAATAAATCAAAGAAGAAAAAGAAGAAACACATACATAATCTATAGCAAAAACCATACACAGTGTGCTGAGCTCTAGGGCCTCTGGTGCACTGAGAATATTGATGGGTTGCGAGCACTCTTCCCATTAAAAGGAAGAAACCTCAAATTCCAAATTGTGAGTTTGCCGTGGAATCTATTGGCTCTATCCAATTCAGATACCAGAACTCTTCTTGTTTGCAGTTATGTCCCAGTTTCATCCATCCCTTCTCTGGCAACTTCAGTAGTCCCCTATAGTCAAGCAGGAAGAAGTAACCCCTACACAGAATGCCATTCCTGGGCTTTTCTCTGTCCTTTAGATGTTGAAAAGGTGTGAAAATGAATTTCCTATGGTGCTTTCAGAATGAGACATAATCTAAGGCAGTGTGGAGGGAAACCTATAGCATGCATATCGTTTTTCTTTTAAGACAAAATATATTAATATATGAATTGTTTTCTCTAAACTTAAACCTCACTATCAAGGTTTAATTGTAGTGTTGGCACTGTGATAAATAAGTGGGTTTTGGTTTACAGTTTTGGGCACTCGTCTCTAAAAGATTCACCATCATTACTCTACATCAATACTTTGGGGAGTCTGCTTTCAGATATAGTCTATGAAATGGTAAGATCATAAATTTGTGTTGTGTTAAGCCACTAAGTTTGTAATTGCGTGTTACAACAGTAATAGAAACCATCAAACATATTTTACAGGATTTAACAGAAAAATAATTAAGTATTGTTACTCTGGTGTTCACCAGTTTTTTTCCTCCTCTTCCTTCTCCTCCTCCTTTTTTTTTTTTTTTTTTGGACAGGATACTTCTATAGGCACAGTTATAGGCACATTGTTCATTCTGCCTTAGCCTCCTAAATTTTGGGATTACAGACATGTACCACCATACTTGGGTTTTTATTTATTTCTAATATACCAGTTATTTTTCTTATATTTTGTTTCTGTTTGAAGAACTTTCTTTAGCGATTCTTTTAGAGAAATTATGCTGGAAACCAGTTTTTAAAGGTGCTATTCATCTCAGGATAGTATTTTTTTATTTCTATTCCTGAAGTATATTTTCACCAGATGAAGCATTTAGACACAAAAGAATTCCTTGAGCATTTAAACAAGTGTTCCATTTTCTTTTTACCTCCATAGTTGCAATGAGAATTCATGATTCATTATAATTATTATTACCCTATATGTAATGTATCATTTTAAGATGATGGTATTGAAGATTTTTATTGATAGGTTTTATTTTCTATTGTTTTCAGTGCTTTTATTATGAGGTGTTCACTTGGTTCTCTTTAGGTATGTCTTATTGGAGTTTGCTGAGCTCTTTGAATCTGAAAGTTTGTGTCTTTGGCCAAAGTAGGGAAGCCCTTGTGTGTGTGTGTGTGTGTGTGTGTGTGTGTGTGTGTGTGTGTGTGTATGTGTGTGTGTGTCTGTGTGTATGTTACTGGGAATTGAACTCATGACCTCGTGCTTGCCAGGCAGGCACTGTGTTGTTGAATTATATTCCCAGCCCTTTAAGACATTATTTTTTGAAATATTTCGTTTACCTGTACTTTTTCACCTTTCCTTTTGATATTTTGCTGACTTCTTAATTATCTCCATTCTGCTAATGTGCACATTCTACTGATTTTTAAAAGTTCAGTTGTATTTTCCAGCTTCAAAATTTCTACTTGTTTCCTTGTTGTATCATCTGTTCAGAAGCTCCAGGGGCACAATTGGTTAGCTCATGGTGTTTATATATGGTCTCTATTCATTTGATGCCACTTTCTGTCTTTCCAGTTGTTTTAAGAATATTTGCCTTTATTTTTGTGGTAGTTTTCTAATACCTTCTTTAATATCCTTTTTCAGACATGAATGTCCTGTTAGCATTGTTATATGTTAGTTATATTTTTCTCACATAAGTTTACTTTTTATTTGTTCTTCATATGTCAAATTTAAGATTATATCTTGAACATTATGAGAACGTTATTATGAGAACGTTATGAGATTCTGAATTTTGTTAAGTACTATGGAAAATGTTGAAGTAAAATATGTAATCAGGCAGTTGATCCAGTTGGATTTATACAGAAAATTTTGCCTTATCTTCTTTTAATATTGCTTAAAGACTCTGTAGTGTTCTTCAGATCTGTCCTACGTGTGCACTTCTCAGAGGACAGTCTGTGACATTGATACTGGTCTATTTCTTAGAAACACCATAAGAAGAGTGATCCTTCAAACTTTGGTCTTCTGTCCCAGTTTGCCTGCTATTATCTAATTTTCAGAGTCCTCAAATTTCCATGCATTTTGCCAGGATTGATGGCATTGAGGGGGAATGAAGAGTCTATATTGTATAAGTAGAACCTTGTGTCACTTTTTAATGTTTGAAAACTTTTGTTTAAATATTTCTTATCACACTTTTCTATCATCTCTAGTCTCTTATTCCACATCTCTCAGTGGTCATGTTTTGCATCTCTAACATTTATGTTTTTCATTTTTTAAAAATCAGCTTGCCATGCTCTAAGTAATACTCTCAGATTTGATATTTTTCATTCTCAATTTTTTGTTCAATATTATTAGCTATACTTTTAATGCTGTTTGGTATGCCTAATGGATTTTATTAAGAGTATTTACTTTAGGTAAGTAATATTATTTTGATTATTTTTAAATAGGCCTAATATTTTCTCATACAGTTTTGTTCTTTGAATATTTCATTTGTATGCTGTTAGAGAAATCTCTGATCATTTAAAAATATTTGTTTTAAATTATTACATTTAAAGAGTGATATTCTGACCTCATGAGATACTGTTTTCTCTGTATTTGTTAGGTATGTTTCATGTTATTTTATTATTGTTTTTATTATTGTTATTGTATTTATTATTGTTATTATTATTATAATTGCTAAGCAGGAATTTTCCTCCGATGTGGCACAGTTTGGGGAAGGTTGCTTAAGAGATTTTATTTATTTATTTATTTATTTATTTTTTATTTATGTTTTGAGATGGTTTCTCTATATATAACACACTGGCCTTAAACTTACTATGTACTCTGGACTGTCCTTGAACTTGTGGTGATCCTCTTGCTTACCCTCCAGAGTGCTGAGATTACAGGCATGCACCACCGAATTCAGAAGTTTCATACTTGCTTCTTTAGAAGACCTTGGGAGAGTTATGATGGTTTTTGAGTTTAGAATTTCTGTAGCAGTGAGGAATATAATTTTGGGCCTTGTAAATAAGATTTAACATATACTACAGGTGATTTTTGTTTTTCCACTTACAATCATGTGCAGTTGGCAAATATTTTTGCTACTTCAGGGCAATGTGCAAAGATTTTAATGTTTCTTTTTATAGATAGAGCAATCCTTCCAAGTTCCCTATACTTATCAGACGGATTAGTAATAGCCTCACCCTTTCTGACCTTCACAGTAATTTATTTTTTCTAGATCTTGTTTGGATGTTAAAATCTCTGTTTTTGTAGTGTCTGAAACCTTGTGTTCTACCATCTCCTAGTCATTGTATAAGCTTTTGCTTTCTTTGCCAGTCTCTATCTATGTCTCTTTTTCTAGTATCTGGGTTTTTTTCTTTTCTTAATTTAAATATATGTATAGGTAGAAAACACTGGGCATTTTATTTAGCTTTGATCAGTGTGGTAGGGAGAGATCTCTTGAAGAACAAAAGAGTCAACTATTTTAACTGAACTTTTCATTTTGTGGCTAATATGTACTTACTTTTCTGTAGATTCTGTAAAAAATTAACACTAAAAGAATACTAACTTATGCAAAAAGAGTGCTAAAATTAAGTTAGTAGCAGCCCTATGTTCTTTTCTGAAGGTTCTCTGAGATATCTTTCTCTTTGTCCTTTCTGGTTTCTAGAAGTTGTTCAAGTTTCTTGTACTTCTGTGTTCATCTTTCTTTATATGCACCAACATCAAATCAAATGCTCCTCACATTATTCTGATTTCTTCTGCCTCTTTCTTCCATACTTAAGGATCTTTGTGATTAGTCATAGCAAGATAATTCAGGAGAATCTCCTTATTTTATGGCCATGAGAACAAGAATCCTAATTCTATCTGCAACTTTAATTCCTCATATAAAGTATCATTCACAGGTTCCAGGGATTAGAACATGAAAAACTTTTTGGGGAAGATGGGGAGCAATAGGGAGGGGTACTATGCTTCTCACAATAATTGCAAGAAAAAATTAACATTTTCTGAATAAAAGAGTTTCAGTGTAGTTGATACGCTATACAGGAATACCATGACCTAATAGAGTGGTACTGTTTTTATATTCTAATTGAAGTAGTAACATGTGGACGCAGGTAGAATGTGAAAATTTGGGTATGTATATTGTTTTCCTTAGAATGCTAATTTAGAAAGCAACAAAAAGAGCTATAATCAAACAATGCACAGATACAATGAAATACTGAATATACAGGTATATAATAGATAGAGACCAGAGAGGCTACTAATGATCCTACAAGGCACAGAAAAATCCCAACAAAGAATTAATTATCCGAACTCCAAATGTCAGTATCTCTATGAGTACCTGTCCTAATATAATGACTCATCTTTATTATGGTTTTCTAAACTTTATACTTTAGTTTTACCTAAATAACTGTCACTTCCAACTCTACTCATATTTTAATGGTTTCCATAATATCTAATTGGGTTGGGTGGTTTAAGAAGCAAAGTCAATGGAATAATTGGGGGTAGAAACACCATCCTTCTAGAGAGAGTCTGTTGTCTTGTCTGTTGACAACAATAGAGACAAGCCCAGTGTCCACCAGCTGTCAGTATATTATCAGGATAGAAAGTACTCCTAGTTTTATGAATTGAATGAAACTAGGATACAAGAACTTCTGTATATAAATATTGTTTGTATGTGTATTTATAGTCTCTCACTTTCACTTCCAATAGAACTTTAAATACCAGCATTATTTAAAATTTATTTTGTGTAACTTTTGTAGCTACAGTATTTTTATAGCTTAATGTTTTGAATGTAGTGCTATAGAAAAAACATAGAGTGCATAAAGAACAATATACAATATAAAAACCATTGTTAAACTTCTTTCATTCTGTTTTGAAGACCTGTATTGTTAATGTTTTGAGTCTGCTGTTGTTTATGCCTTTTGCTTTTTGTTTTTCTTTTCTGACTTTTCTCTTTTTTAAATAAAAAATTCCAAGAATAGAAGTAGAATACCCTTCTCCATTATAGTGAAACACTTTACACACACAGACACACATATACACACATATGCACACATGTATACACACACAAATGCGCTCCAAAACACGCTGTGCAGCCTGGAGCCAGGGACTGCCTCCTTAAACATTCTGGTATAACTTTGTAGAATCTAGTCAGAGATGTCACAGTCCCCTTGTTTGGATGGAAGATTAAGGAACTGAATTGATCTTTGCAAAGATTAGTATTTTAATCACTTTTGAAAACTATAACTTTTCCAAAAATTGAGGTGGGATGTCTTTCCTAAAAATTTATCTCGAAGTTCTAGAGAACTCCGTTGAAGAATATTATATGCCATTGAGTTTAATACACTTTTTTCTGCTACGAAACAGATTACAAATGACTTCACTTTTATGGTTCTGTGAATGTCGAAGGGCGGATAGAGCCTGCTTGAGTGTGGTTTGTGATTGGGCTGGCTTCTCTCTTGAGCTTGGACTGAAGTCTTTTCCTTCTGATTATTGCCTGTCTGCCTTTCTGTCTGTTCATCAACCCACCTACCTATCATCTATGTACCCTTCCTACCATAGCTTTGTTCCTTTGACTCCTGATGCTTTGTTTGTCTTGTGGCACTGGGTTCTGAGCCTTGGGTTTGGCAGGGGGCGCACCAGGTCCGGGAGCTGTCCAGCAACCCCTGGTGAAGTTCTCTTCTAGGCTCTCCAGCGCCCCGCCCCGGGCAGGGAACCTCTCTAGTAGGGCCCCCAGCCTGTCCCAGGCCCGCCACGCATCTCCGCGAGCCTCAGTTCCATCTCCGGAGTCTAGCGTACACTGGCTGCCTCCTTCCCTATGCCCCTGAGGAGATGCCTCGCTTTCCGCGGCTGCACAATGCAGCTCTTCCTCCTTTGCCTGTAAGAACAGCGGAACGCTTGTCCTAGCCTTGCCTCCTGCGGCTGGGTGTTCCTGGCTCTAGGTCTTGCAAGACAAGCACCCAAAATCGAGGGTGGGAGCAAAGACCGCCCATCAACTTAGCACCTTGAATTTAGGTCTTTGGATCACGCAAGGAGACTGGTGTTGCGGGGTCAGCGAAGGAGGGTGTGAGGAGGCAGAGGCTGCAGTGGCGCCGGGGCTCGCGGGAGCGGGCTGGGGACCGAGCAGCCGGTGCGGGGGAGCGCCGGCCTCGCCCTGGCAGCCCCTCCTTCTGCTTCTCTCCCCGCCCCCGGCCGCCCCGCCCTTCCCGGAGGAGCAGTCTCTCCGCGCGCGTCTCCAGGCTCTCTCCATTGTCTCTGCCTTTACAACAGGTTCAGGCGGCGGGGAGTAAGGGCAGTGCGGGCCGCCTCCCTTCCTCAGGGTGTTTTGAGTCCTCGCCTCTTTCGGCTCAGGCGCAAATTCCCGGGCGGAGCAGGTCCCCGCGAGCAGAGCCCTCCCTCCGGCCCCCTCTGGCCGCGCCGCCGCCTGGGCTCCGCGTGGGGGAACCATGAGCGCATCGCCGGCTCTAAGTTCTCCACGCGCTTGGGGGGGCCGCCCTTTTCTTTCTTAGGCAACCAAATCGTATTAATCTTCCAATTTAATTAATCTGAGGCAGCAGCAGGAGACGCAAACGCTATTTTCCCGCTTGATTCCAAGACCTCTTCGATTTTTATTTTTATTTTTAAAGAGCAAGACGATGGACTGAGCATATCCGCACCATGGAGTCTCGGGTCTTACTGAAAACATTCTGTTTGATCTTCTGTCTCGGAGCAGGTGAGTGGTCGCAGTGCTTGGGCGGGGAGACGGATGGCTCCCGCCTCCGGGCTGGCAGGGACACCCTGCTTTCCAGGACCCAAGTGGGTCTGGAGTGGGAATCCTGGAGAAGGGGGCGGATTCGAATTTGGATTTTTTTTTCGGTTTTCACATTGGAGACCGCGAGGCGGGTCGCGTCTTTAAGCAGGGTCTCAGGGCTGTGGGGGAAGTTTGCCTGGAAAAAGCCGTAAAGTAGGTCATTGAAATGAGACTGGGTGCACCTCTGTTTAAAGCTTGGCTGCTGATCTCTGGTAAGGCTCACCGCCACCTCCTAATATTGTCGCGAGGAGGTGGTTCTTTGGTTCCCTGCAGGAGGAGGCTTGTATTTTAACGGAATATTTGTGTTTCTTTTCCTTCCCTTTTTTTCTCCTCCCCATTCCACCAGTTTGGGGACTTGGGGTGGACCCTTCCCTGCAGATTGACGTCTTAACAGAGTTAGAACTTGGGGAGTTCACGGCTGGAGTGCGCCAAGTCCCCGGGCTGCATAATGGGACGAAAGCCTTTCTCTTTCAAGGTATGATCCAGCGTGACGGTTCCCAGTGCGGTTGCGGTTCCTATAACCCCGGGAGGAGTTGGCCTGGCTGCTCTTCCTAACTTTGTGTGGCCTCGTGTGTGACAGTATCTGAGCTGAGGTGTGAGGGGTCAATGAGAAAAACAGCCGCATCTATCTTTAAAGTGGCCCGTTTTTTCTCCATTCGGCACCCTCCTTCTACTCCTTATTTTGTACTCTTGCCAGTCTAACGGGTTGTCCCTTAATTAACGAATAGAAACTCCCGCGGCAGATGGTTGATTTTGGAGTCTGGGGAACAATGAATTACAACATAAATGCCTCATTTGGGTGAAATTGATTTAGGTAGGAAACAGGATATCTTAATCTTAGTTAAGACTTTATCTCTGAAAGTTTTAAGAACAATGGTCCCTGCAGCAAGACATTTCTTTATAAGGGTTAGTTTTTTGGAAAAATTAATATCTTTCAATATTTTATTGTGTATCACAAACACACTATATCTGAGGGAAGACTCGTTATGGAAAGATTGTCATTGTCCCTTTTCCACCAATGGCAAGAAAAAGGAAATGATATTCTTTTAAAATAATTTGAGAATATTTCAAGTAAAGATTAATCTGGAGGTATGCTTTTTGTAATTATTAATTTTTTTGCTTAGGATTGTAAAACTTTTTTGGAAGTAAGTGGACACTGGCTCTGTACAAATATTATTTTATCATTTCAAATTACAGTTAATTTAAATGTGTTGTGCAGTAAGAAGCAAATTCCAAAGTAATAAGCCTCTACTTTGTTTTTGCAAAGCTTTTGAAGCTTGCTTGACTCATGGAAAGATGTAACATGAGGTTTTTAATGGTAGCTAAATGTATGCTAGATTCACGGATAGTAAGGTATAGGTGAGGGTAAAGAGAAATGGAGATTAGTGTAACATAGCTGATGACCCAAAACATTGTCCCCCAAGCTGCCCACGTCTTTCTTTTGTTGTTTTTGGGACTATCACTTCAAAAAGGAATGCAATTCATAATTACTAAAGAGTTAGATATGCAAAATACAACCATGTTAACACATTTGCCATCCAGAAATAGGAATATAATAAGACTTGAGGGTTTCTCTAGTGGTGTTATTGCCTGTTTTAGCCAGTATGTGTCACCATGGACAGTAACACCACAGTTCACAGTTGGGAAAGAAGGAAACTGACATGTGTTGCATTTATTTAAAACAAGTTTGCCCTTATAAGAAATAAAAATGTGGCTTTCTGTTTTTTAAATGATCATTTTAATTATCTCTTTAGTGTTTTTATTGTGATAAATATTTATTGTGAAGTTTTATTTATGTAAAGATCTTTTTTTCCCGAGGGTGGGGCTTGGATATCAGTCATTGAAAAACAATGACCAAATTTAATAAAAGATACGAGGCTTAACTGTTAGCAAGGTTTCAGACTTGAGTAGAAATGTCATTAGGTTTAAGCTTTTGTTTTTTTCTTGTGCTTTATTTTGTTTTTATCACTGTGAAATAGAAGCAAAGTTATTTTAGTGCTGACAATTTGAATAACTACAAACCTTATAGAATCTAAAGCTTTTAATAAATGACATTGACATGCTCCTCAAATTTCTAATTTCTTAAAATTTTATTATTTTCTCCTTGCTATCTGTAAAGACTGCCTGAATTGTCACAAATAGAAACCTTCAGAGTTGTTCATTTTTATGTGAGACAGTTGAACAATTACATATCAAATAGTTCAAATTTTCTAGGGAACAGTCTTAGAAGACCAATGTCTTTGCTTGGTTATTTAAGAGTATTTTAGAAACATTGATTTCTGTATCAGTTGACAGCTTCTTCAAGGTGGGCATTATATTCCAAAATGAGGCACATGAATTATGGTTTCTTTAAGTCATCTTCGGTAACTAGATATATCAATAGTCATTGATGAGTTGGTTGTTTTTGTTTACTTATTGATATCAAGCCAAATATTGATATAGAGTAAATGCCTTTCAAATATAGTTTATGAGATTTGAAGATGTGGAATTTCATTTTCTGCCAAACTATGAACTTTATTTCATATAGCTTATCAATCAATAAGTATTTATTGCTTGCTGTGTTTCTCATATGTTACTGATGTGTTGATTATGCTGTAGTGATTTCTTTTACCTTAAGATCTGGATTCTGAAACCAACAAGTGGACCTTTGACTCTACATGGTTGTTCTGCACATTACCTTGGAAAGGTTCTTTTCTCTACCATTAGGGTAGAGAAGGTTTTGTCGAGAAGTCAGTTCTGAACCTTGCTGCTTCATTAGATTCCACAAGCTTTTAGAGAGACAAAGGCATATGGATTCTGAAGATTTTATAGATTCCATTTATATTGAATTGAGGACACTGCAGATATTTTATGTAGTGTTTAAAATGTCATAGCGGGAATAGTAACAACTTACAAAACCTGAGATGCTCTCAGATTTCAGGAGCTCATCATACAAGTTCCTCTGCAGTATCAAATTCTAAATGGATTGAAGACATTTTTGAGCTGTGACATTTCTCAGTAACAAAAATCATCATCTTCTGTGTCTTCACTTCAAAAAAATCTCAACTTACATATTCTCATTGATTTTTACTTATTTAGTATTGCTTCTCTTTTTGTCTACATTTTACTCTTTAGTGATTTCATAGATGCATGCAGTTTGGTACTGTATGAAACTGAATAATTTTGTAAATTATTATGAAATATAAATCTATTACTTAACATTTGATTATATGACATAAATGAATAGAAATATATTTCAGAGTCTTATCTTTTTTCTTACTGGACCAACCACACTATCAGTAAAATGTTTTTATTATTGCTGAATTTGATTTATGGCTGTGTAGGAAACTTAATTAATAGAATGTTAAATTAGATCATGCCTTAAGGAATGCAGCTTTTGATCTGTGCCAGTTACAATAATATTTTAAAAAAGTGTCCAAGTAATAGTTTGGAATGCACATCAATATCTTATAGTAATTTATCGCTATAGAATCTGACACATAGCCACAAAAATATACTTTTTATGCTTTTAAAAGAATAGAGGATTGAATGCTGACAATGAAAAGACCTATAAAAGAGTATAAAGAATTCTGAAATTTTAAAGAATAGAACACTACTTTGCTTTAAAGTCTAGGAAATATTTTTCCAAGATAATGATCCTAATAATATTTTTTCTTCAGAATAAAAACATTGAAGATCTGGAATGTGTGTATAGAGAGTCAAAATTCTAGGACTTGCTTGCAAAGTTAACATCAGGTTTATATCTTTGATTTAAGAATTCATCTGGCCACGTTCCAAAAACTGATAGTTTCATCCGTTGGCTTAAGAAGATTTCTTCTGAAGTATTCATAGATTTTATAATCCCATTGATCCCTGAAGAGAAGCAGATAAAATGAAAGATTATTTTTTCCTGAGCTGATAATTTCAATTATACTGGGTAATAATTTTAAAAGAACTTAAGATTTAAAAGTAAAAAAATGTTCATAGGTCTACTCTTATGCCAATATTTGAAAACAGGAATGAAATAAGGCATTTGGCATTGGGCTGTTGGGGAGGCAAAGATAACTGCATTAAGCAAAGTGAGATGGCAGTGAGTACTCATGTTTGGTATGAGGCTTAGTGAGCATCTGTGAATTTAGGGTTGATGGTCATCAGTGCCTCTGAAGGGTGGTGTTCTAGTAGTGGTCTGATAAAAAAGTAGTCTGGAGAAGAGAGAGTGTGAGGGTTCACAGAGGAAGAGAAACACAAGCAAAGGGAATAGTATGAGCCAAGGTCCTGAGCCTACAGTAAGCATTGCACATTGGCAAAAACAGAGTCTAGTGGTGCAGAGATATAGGAGTTGTGATATCAAATGAATCAAGTGAGTAAGGTAGGGATCAAATTACATGGTAGACTATATTAATTTAGTAGAATTGAAAAGGTACTGTTATACAAAGATATATTGTGGTGGGGAGAATAATGTTCCTCCAAAATGTCATGTCTTTGAAAACCCGATAATTTTATGTTACGTGGCAAGGGGAAATTAAGGTCACTAATCAGCCTAACATTTTAGATTCTAAGATATGTGAGGCCGTGTGATGTTTGTCTTTGTGCTGACTTATTTCACTTAACATAATGTATTTTAGGTCTCTCCATCGTCACAGATGACAGGAGCCTTCTTTTTAAGGCAGAACAGTATTCCATTGTGTCTATATACTGCATTTTCTTTATTCATTTATCCGTGATGGACATTTAGGTTGGTTCCATATATTGATTGTTGTGAACAGTTGTGCATTCAATGTAAAAGTTTAAATATCTCTTATTTTTGTTTGTTTATTTTGAGACAGGGTCTTGCTATGTTGTTCAGGCTGGTCCTGAACTAACTGTTTAGCCCCAGACTATCCTTGAAGACCCAGCAATCTTTCTACCTCAGCCTCCAAAGTACTGGGATTACAGACATGCATCACTGTGCCTGGCTTCTGTTTATCTCTTTGAAATATATTTCATTTCTATTGACTATATACTCATAAATAGGATTACTGGTTCATGTAATGTTTCTATTTTTAATTTTTTGAGGGAGCCTCTTGTCACCTGGAGGTGTGACCATCAAACTTGAGTTGTTTCTGTTTCTGAATTCTGAGTGAAGTACAGAAATAAAAGAGTGGAGTTCAGAGAAGTTGCAAAGTGAAAGCAAGGCTTAGTATGAGATATGGAAGACTCCTCTGGAGAGGAGGGACCCCAGAGTGGGGAAGGCTGTTGCTCCTGCAGAGCAGGGCTCACTTTATGAAGGTGTGGGCAGCCTACCTTTCCTGTTCATGCAGTGGAATTTGGTTTTAGATTAGGTTCTTCAGTTTTGTCCCTAAGCATGAAAAGCACTGTGATTTGATTAGCGGTGTTCATGAGCAGGGAAATGTGTTATGATTTGGTGAATGCTGGTGTCATGTGTCAGGGCCATTTCAGGCTTGGTTTCCCCAATCCCTGCCCCTTGTCTGTTTCTAGGAGGTTTTACTTTCCCTTGCAGGTCACCTTTCCTGTAGCTAGGGAGCCCTATCCCTAAACTCTGTACTATTTCCTGTAATAGCTGTGTTAAATTTTATTGTCACCAGAGGTGTTCAAAAATTTCCTTACCTCTACCTCCATGCTGACATTGGCTATGTGTTTTAGTTAACTTCTCTCATTGCTGAGATAAAATACTGGGCCCCCAAGTTAAAGGAGGAAAGGTTTATTTTATCTCAGAGTTTGTAGAAATTTCTGTCCATAATGGGCTGTTTCTCAGGCAATGTAGCATGGTAGTGGGGCATCAGTGAGTAGAAACAGTCCATGGCAGGGTAGGTGGGAGGTAGCAAGCAGTTATCCTTTCTCTTTTGCCCTTATATTCCATGCAGGCTCCAAATCTGTTGATTGGTGCCACCCACACTCAGGTTGGGCTTCCTATTATCCCACCCAGAACAATGCTAAACTAGTCAGGTGGGGGAATCCATTTATCATACCCTTAATCCACATGTACATACCCTTAACCCACATTCTCACACCCCAGAACCAGCCACTTCCAAAATGCCCCACATATGATCTCATGAGGCTTTGGGGCACATCTAGATACAAGCTATTACATTATCCTTTGTCCTTTAGATGGCAGCCATTCTAACGGGTTTATGTGATGTCTCATTGTAGTTTTAGTTTGAATTATAATTAGTGATTGTAAACAGTTTTTCATATACACATTAGCTATTACTAAATATTTTCCGGAGACATATCTGTTTAATTGTTGGTCTTTAAAAATTTGTTTGCTGTTACACTTTTTGCTTCTTATATATTGTGGATATTAACCCCTTGTGAAATGTATGGTTTACACATTTTTTTCTGTTCAGTGGATTAACTCTGCTGTTTCCTTTGCTGAGCAGAATCATTTTAGTTTAATCCCTAATTTTGCCTTTGTTGTCTGTGCTTTTGGTGTGATATTCAAAAAGTTATTCTGATCAATGCCTCATGGCTTTCCCCTATATTTTCTTTTAGTAGTTTAATGGTTTCAGATCTTATTTTAAATCTTTTATCCATTTTGAATTTGCTTTTATGTATACTGTCAAGGAAGAGTCCAGTTTCTCTCATCTGTTTATATATACCAGTTTTTTCAGCACCACTGCCTGAAGAGACTCTCCTTTTCCCATTGTATGTTCATGGCACTTTTGTTGAAAATAACCAAGGATAAGTGGATGAAAAATGTATCGATTTATGTCTGGGCTTTTCATTTTATTCTGTTGGCCTATATGTATATGGCTCTGGTTTGTAGTATGTTTTAGTTTCAGATACTGTTAAGCTTTGGTGTGGTCCTTTATGTTGTTTCTTTGTTGGTATTTTTTGGTGGTATCATTTGAATTTTAAGATTTTTCCCTCAATATCTGTGAAAAAATGTTGCTGGAATATTAGTAAAAATTGTATTGAATCTTTGGGTAGTACAGATATCTTAACAAAATTAATTCTCATAATCTATAAACACTAAATGTTGCAACTTCTGTTGCTGTAGGCTGGTTCCATTTCTGCAGGCTGGTCCATTGTAGGCTGGTTCTATTTCTGTGGGCCTGAGGCAGGGTAGAGCATCATGGTGAAGTCAGACTTCAACATCCCAGAAGCTAAGAAGCAGAGAGAAGGGGCTAGAATCAGAGATGAAGGGGTGTGGGAACAGGAATAGATCCCAAGTTTGCTTCCCCATAATCTATTTCTTGAAACTGGGCCCGATCTCGTATTTCTGTCTCCTCCAATAGTGGTATCAGATTATGATTACATTAGTGGGTTAGTTCACTGATCACATTAGAGCTCTCATCATCCAGTCACTTCCCCAAAGCCCCTCAGCAACCAATAAGCATTTGGGGGATATTTTTGATCCCAGCCATAGCACTATCTTTCCATTTGTTTGTTTTCAATTTTTTCACCAAATTTTATAGTTTTTATAACCTTTCATTTCCTTGGATAAATTTATACTGAAGTTTTTTACTTTTTCACAGTTATAGGAAATACTATTGTTTCCTTGATTTTTTCAGATAATTTGTCAGAAATATGGATTTTCATGTTTATTTTGTATCCTGCAACTATATTTAATTTTTTATTAGTTATGGCTTTGTTGGTGCTTTTTTCAGGATTTTGTGTGTATAAAATCATACATGCTACAAATAGAAAATTTCAACTTCTTCCTCTTCAACTTCAGTGGTTTTTCCTCTTGTTTAATTGCTCCAGTGCCCTGTCTAAAGATATTCTTGCTAGAACTTCCAATTCTGTCCAACATAATCATCAAGATTAGACATCCTTGTCTTGTTTCTACTCAAAGATGAAAAGGTTTTAACTTTTAAATACTGAGTATAATGTTAGCTGTGGTTTAGTCATATGTAACCTTAGCTGTGTTGTGATACTGTTCTTCTGTACCTAATTTGGTGAGAATTTTTAGCATAAATGTATGTTGAGTTGTATCAAAAGTCTTTTTTTTTGCATGATTTGGAATGATCACACATTTTCTCCTTATTCTGTTGGCCTATATGATGCTCCATTTTCATATATCACATTTATAGATTTGCGTATATTGAATCACTTTTATATTTTTTATATAAATTCCACTTGATCATGGTAAATGATCCTTTTAATGTGCTATTGAATTTGACTTGCAGTGTTTTGTTGAGGAATTTTGCATCTCTGTTCACCATGGATATTAGCTTATAATTTTGTTATAGTATTCTTGTCTGGCTTTGATATCATGATAGTGCTAGACTCATGAAATGAGTTTAGAAACAGTAGCTCTTCTTCATTTCTTTTAGGAGACTTTCAGAAGGACTGCTTTGAATGTTTGATAGAACTTAAAATGATGTCACTATGTTGTATGTTGTATGATTTTTTTTAAACAGAGACTTTTTATCTTTGATTCAATTTCTTTACTTGTTACTAGTGTGTTCAGTTAAATTTAGTCTTGATATGTTGTGTCTAGGAACTTATCCATTTTTTTAGTTTACCCAGACTGTTCTCGTATAATTTGTTTGTAGCACTGTCTTACGATCTTTTGAATTTCTGTGGGCTCAATCATAATGCCTTCTTTTCCATGTCTGATTTTATGTACTTAAATCCTCTCCCTTTTTTCTCTTAGGACAGTTTAAATTTATGTAAATTGTGTTTACCTTGACATAAAAGGAACAGCTCTAAATTTGGTCTATCTTTTCTATTATATTTCTGTTCTTTATTTTATTTCTTTCTGCTATGATTTTCATTATTGCACCCTTCCTACTAACATTGGATATAGTTTGTTGTTGTTTTTCTATTTCCTTGAAATATAACATTATTTGTTTGAGATATTTCTTGATTTTTTAATATAGGTATTTATTCTATAAACTTGCTTTTTAGAATTGCTTTTGCTCCATGTTATAAGGTTTGGCATGTTGTATATAAACTTATTTATTTCTAGATATTTAAAAAATTCCGTTTTATTTGGTTGTTCATTTAATTGAAGTAAATGGTTTAATTTTCATGTATTTTTAAATTTTCTGAAAGTCTTTCTGTTATTGATTTCTCATTTTACACTTGTGTTTGACTGCTTTAACAAGTACTATAGACTGCATAATTTATAAGCGATAGAAATTTAGTTCTCACATTTTTGGAGGCTAGGGAGTCTAAAATCAAGTTGCCAACAGATTGTGTATGTGGCAAGAGCCATTTTTCATGGGTGGAACCTCCAGTGTATTCCTATGGCAGAAAGGACAAATGGGCCTCGATGCCCTCTTCAAACTCTTTATAAGAACATCAGCTCTATACATAAGGATGGAATATTCACAATTTTATCACTTTCTCAAAGGCTCTACCTCAATAGTATCAAACTGAGTATTTTGTTCCAACATAGAACCTCTGAGTGACACATATACTCAAACCATAGCAATACCACTCTGATTAGAGAAGATATTTGATGTGATTTCATTCTTCTAAAACTTGTCTTATTCTTTTGCTCTAGCAAGTGATGAATCCCAGACTATATTCCATGACTTCAGAAGAATATATTTTCTGATGTTGAATAATTGTGTACATATCTGTTAGATCCATTTAGTCTTAAATATAGTTCAAGTCCAATATTTCCTTATTCATTTTTGGGGGGGTTATCTGGATCATATTTCCGTTGCTGAGAGTGTATTATTGAAATCTAGTACCATTATTGTTTTCAGTTTATTTCTTATTATAAATCTATTAATATTTACTTTTATGTGCTTACTTATAGTTATACAATTGTTTTATGTGTGGTCCATTTATATTTTCAGTTGTTATACCCGCTTGATAAATTGACTCCTTTAATAATAGACAGTGAAAATAATTCCTTCTCTCTTTGTGTAGTTTTTGCATTGACATCTATTTTATCTGAGTTAAAAATAGCTATTGTTAGTTTCTGTTTTACACTTGCATGGAATATCATATTGCATCTCTTTACTTATAGCCTATATATCTCCATAGGAGTGATATGACTATAATTATTACTTTTTATAGTATCTCTTTAACCATTCTTATCTTTAGATTAAAGGATTTAATTCATTTATCCTCACAATAATTACTTATAGGTAAGGATTCACTAATGCTATTTCATTCTTTTTTTTTTTTTTTTTTTTGGTTCTTTTGTAGATCTTTGTTCCTTTCTCATTTGGATCTTTATGATTTTCTCTGCTGATATGCATTGATTCCTTATTTTTTATTTTTTGTATAACTGTTAGGGATTTTTGCTTTTGATTATTATGCCACGCTATTTTAGGTTAGTTACAGGTTAAATATAATTGTATTAAAACTCTACAGTTTAAGCCTTTCCCACATTTTATGTTTTTGATGTCACAACTTATATCTTTTAAATTTTATGTATCCCTTACCATGTAATTGTAGCTTCAGTAATATTTAACAATTTTGTCTTTTATCCTTTGAACGAAAGATATAAATGGTCTGCATAACGTTATTGTAATATGAGGGTTTTCTGAATTTGACTTTTTGCTTACTTTTACTAGTGAGTTTTACACTTTTTTATGTTTCATTCTACTCATTAGCTTTCCTCAACTTAAAATCTCAGCATTTCTCAGAAGACATGTCTGGTGTTTATGAAATTTCTCAGCTTTTGTCTATATAGGAAAGTCTTTCTCCTTCATTTTTGGAGGACAACTTTGCTAGGTTGGGAGGTTTTTTTCCTTCTGGACCTTGACCTTTCTGTACCTGAATATTTATATATTTCTTCAGATTTGGAAAGTTTTCTGCTATTATTTCTGTAAATAATCTTTCTAGTCCTATTTCTCTCACTTCTCCTTAAATTCTTGTAACTCTGAAATTTTTCCATGTGATTCTGTTTTCCTGTAAATCCCATGACCTTTCTATATTCCTTTTCATTTTTTTCTACTTTCTGCTCTGCCTGTGCGTTTTCATATAATTTGTCTTTGAAGTTACAGATTATTTTCTTTTGCTTGATCAGTTTTGCTGATGTTGCTTTTACTGCATTTTTTAATTTCTTTCACTATTTTTCACCTCCACAAATTATTTTTAAAAAATAATTGCAATTTCTCCATTCCATTTTTCATATTGACCTTTTATTTTTCCCTGTTTTTATTGAATTATTTGTTAAATTTTTTCACATTTTGATCTTCATTAAGACAAACAAGTAGTTTTGCTTCTTTGTTAGGCAGTTCATATTTCTCTGTATTTCTTTGAGGTCAGGAACTGGGAGAATATTATTTAAATGGTGTTATGTCCCCTAAGTTTTGCATGTTTCTTACTACTTGACATTGATGACTATATATTAGAAGTAAGGACTTCAGTCTTTTTTTTTTATTTAAAGAGAGAAGGAAAAAAAGGACATAAAAAACAATGCAGTAAAAGGTACAAATAATACAGTATTTCTAGAAAAATATATACAGTACAAAATCACCAGTTAACAGGCTACACATTATCTTCCCAGAAACAGTTGTCCATATCACTAAATTAAAGCATATAAAGTGAACATTCATACAGTGAAATTGGAGACAGTTCCGTTCAATGATCCAACAAAAGCTCAGTAATATGGTTTTCCATCCTACACTCTCGAACATATCTGCGGTTATATCCCTTAGTCCATCTTCCTTTCCTCTCTTTTTTACAGTAACAATTAGACTTTTAGGGTTTTATAACTCTCACAGTTCTTATTACTCTTTTGAAGAGATAAAAACAAATGTGACTAAGCAAAACAGAGTCAGAACAGAAGGGAGGGCATAGCATGTGATGCAAAAATAGAATACCAGGTGATCAAAAGTGGTTACCATTGTGCCTCTTGCTATTTTTAAATTGAGTTGTCTATATCATCAGGTATAATAGAATTGATCAAAACAATATGGAACAAAACCAACAAAATCTACACTGAGGACCTTACAGGACTTTAAAAAAAAAAAAGGATGATAGTCAATCCATATTGGGCATCATAGTATATCTTATTGCCTTCAAAGTGATTGCCTATACCCTCAAACTTGATACTATCAAACAAAATAAAATATATAATAATCAGACAACAAGATGGGGAGAGTAATACTGGGGTTCAAGTCAGGTTAATAGGACAACAAAAAAGTTACTATAATATAGGTCTTTAGTCTTTGTAGATTAGCTTTGTCTGGAAAAGTCTTTTATAAATTCAGCTAGTCCAGTGAGTCTGAGCAAATCACTTGTTGTGGTTTGTGGTCAGTTTGTTGCTAAAGTTTTAAGGCAGGCTCTTCTGGTACTTGTGTCAGCAGGTGGTCAGACCTCTTGTCTAGATCCACTATGTGTACCTGTGCTTTGAATCTTAGCATGGGGCTGTATGATCTGGTTTGGTGCCTGGGTTGTCTTGTCTATAGGTACTGGAAGCTAATGCTGAATTTCATTGGTGCAGGGTTAATTTGCAGTTCTGGTACAAAGTCTGCTTCTCACTTGCTTTTTCCTACTTCCAGGTAAAGATTATGTCTCTTTAATTTATGCTGCCTCAGGGTGACATGGGCAATATAGAACTGTCCTTCCTACCCACTTCAAGGTGTCTTTTCTTTTTTCTGCACTTTACCCAGGTGCTGTAATCCACTGTTTCCTCATCTCTTCTGGTTGTATTTTCATATCTGGATAGTTGTTCTAATTGATGTTTCTCAGATATGATGAATACTTGAATGCTGAAGAGTTTCTGGACATTTGAATTTGATTAAAATTTTGTTGAGCTTTTATAATTGTAGTTGATACTCTATTGGGTTGAGATTTTGGGGTTATTTGATGTGGCATGTATATTAGTTAGTTTTTCATCACAGAAACCAAACTACTTAAAACAATTTAAAAGAGGAGAGGTTTAAATTGACTCATGGTTTCAGAAATTTCAATACATGTTTGGCTATCACCAAGGCAGGAACACTGTGGTGGAAGTGAGTGGTATTGCAAGGCTGCTGACTTCCTGGCTGTGGGAAAGCAGAACCCCAGTGAGAGATGTACTCTCTAACGTCATTTTCAGTTGACCACCTCCAGCTGAGCCTCACCTCCTAAAATTGCGTTTGGTTATGAACATCAGTGAACTGATCTACTCATGAATGTAGTGTCCCATGATCCAATCATCTTTTTAGGAATTACTTAACCCAGCTAAGCTGAGAATTAAGATTAACCATCATAATATGAATGCATTTGTATGCCAGATGGATATGAATCTTTGGTGGTCAGGGGACAGACTATAGTGGCCTGAATGATAATTCTTCAACTATTCATGTACTAATCCTTAGAACCTCTGAATATGTCATGTAATGTGGCAAAAGAGGATTAAATTTGAGGATAGAATTAGAGTCATTAATCAGCTAGTTTTAAGCTAGTTTTAAGATAAGGAGATTATCCTGGATAATCTGGGATACTCAAAAGAGTGTTCTGATTGTGATAAATGGAGGAATTGAGTTAATGTTAAGGTGATGTGATCTGACAATTGACTGGCTGGTGCTGGATTTGGAGCTGGAAATCAGAAAGTATACAGCCTTACGGAGATACAATTTTAGGTTAGTGAGACTCATTTTGCATTTCTGAACTCCAGAATTGTGAAATATAAATTCATGTTGATTAAGCCACTAGGTTTGTGGTGATTTTTTTATAGCATCAATAGGAAACTAATATATCTTTTAAGCATTATCATTAATTTATCTTACAACTGAATTGAACTTTTGCTTTAACCCTCATTCAACTCTCAAATATGCATCAGGGTGTTTTTGCAGGGTTTTAGAAGCTTGATCTCAACAGTTAATGCTGCTTTAGTCATTCAGGATTTAAAATAGTACTTATATGTAAACTCAGTCTTCATAGTTAGTCCTGAGTCTTTAAGGGATTCTTTCTGTCATTTAACTATGAGCGAATTCTGAGAATGGAGTGAAATCAAGCATCAGGTTTTCTTTTATATTCTTTTTCTAAAGGCATAGCTTTCTCCCTTGAAAGGTTAATACAGATGGGGGGGATTAGAAAACATAAATATTTGGGTAACAGAATAGACTTCCAGTGGGTGTGGAAGAAATAATTGTAAGAGTAAGAGAAACTCCAATTAAAAGTACCAGAGATATCTAGGGGCCCTTAACTACTATTTGATTTGGGTGAAGTTGGAGTCATCTTGGCAGGCTATATAACAAGTGGATGACTTTAAGTATCATGGTTGAAGTGTACTCCAAAAACCAGTAGCAGTAAAGTTTTTCTCCATTTCTTTGCCTTTATTCCACCTTCTAATCTTCATAGACACCTACCCTTTTCTCCATTGTTATTATTTGCCCATAATTCACTGCCTATAAAGTGCTAACTTGCAACTTGGGCATTAGACAGTAAAAGCCTATGGTGTGATGTCTTCTGTTGATTTTAAGTCATTTAACAAGTATTTACTGTATTTCATTTTTTAAGGATAGGGATCATAATACAATAGAGGACAGAAAGTCTATGTAAGTTATTTCCACAGATAAAAATCAGAACTAAAATCTCATTACAAATAATAAAGGAATTTGGGACTTTCTCTTTAAGAATGACTAGGAAGTATGAAAATTATAGTGGGTTAGACTATATGTGGTAATCATGTATGTTAGTTACTTTTTTGTTGCTGAAGCAAAATATCTGGTACTCCAAGTTATAGAAGAAGAGTTTATTTCAGCTCATGATTTGTAGCAGTTTTAATCTATATGCATTTGTCTCCAAGGCAGTATGGCAGAGGGGTTTTGCAGAGCAGAAATATTTCATGACATGGCAGGCAGAAGGCAGCAAGCCTGCCTTCAATTTTTCCTTTTGTTTTCTATCCAGGCTATAAGACTGTTGGTTGATGCCACCAACACCCAGGGTGAGGTTTTCCAACCTCACAACCAGAACTAGGCTAAATTAGTCAGTGGGCATATTTAGTTATTGCATACCTTTTATCACATTCACACTCTTAATTCATGTTCACACACTCTAGATCCAGCTACTTTTGAGAAGTCCTACTGATTAGCAGTTTAGGCATTAGGGGAACAGCAAGATATGAGCCATAAAATTCTGCGCTAGTCATCCCCACTAAGACTGACGAGCATCCCTTTACGCAAAAGGTATTTAGTCCATCTGTATGAGTTGCCAAAATCCTAACAGTTTCAGCCCTACCAAAAGTCCAAGTCCAAATTCTCTTGAGATTTACAGCAGATTCTTAGCTGTGATCCCCTGTGCAAATGAAAAGAGTTAAATGATTCTAAGACACAGTGGTATAAGATAAACATTCCCATTCCAAAAGATACAAATGGGAGATAGGAATGGGACCAAGACAAGATCAAAAGCCAGCATGGCTAACATTATAGTCTGTAGTTCCATGTCCAACATCTGGTACAATCTGTGGCAAGATATGAACTTCAAAGAGCTTAGGTCGTTCCATCTGTAAGGTATTGTGGGTGGTTGCAGCCCTCACGGCTTCTCTCTTGGATGGGATTTGCTTTTTACTTGGAATTTTTGTCAGATGATCTACATTTGTAGATCTTCTGGGGACTCCACTGCACCTTTAGCTTCATGCCCACAGGTTCACACACTGCCTTCTCTGGGGGATCTCCAAGGCCTTCTTTTGATATGTGAGTGGAAGCTTTTATGGCCCCACACTCTTGCATTCTGCATGTCCTTAAAAAAGCACTACATGGATGATATGAAGGTCTGATGCCTTCTGGAGCAGTAGCTGGACTTCCTTCTCTCTTGCCTGTAGGGGTCAAGTGTCTGGATTGCTCAGCACTGAAAACCCAGTCCTGGGGAACAAATTCTCCAGGCTGCAGCTATTCTGGAACATGGTGTTCTGGTGGTTTCTTCTCAAGAAAAAGTCATTCACCTTTGCAATTTTTTTTTTCGTCTTTTTCGTCTTTTTCGTTTTTATCAGTACCAGGGATTGAACTCATGACTGCCTGCTTATAAGGCAGGCATTTACGCTGCTGAGCTAAACCCCCAGTCCCCCACCTTTGCAATTTTGAGGTTGCTAATCTTGGAGTCCTGATGGTTCTTGTGATATCCTCAAGCCATATTTTCTATTTGGTTTATTTTCAGCTACCAGGTTTTCTGTTCTGTCTTTGCAGGCCATAACTTTATCAGGGTTTCCTTTTTGGTCAAATTCAAAACTTTTAAAATCATTCTTTTGTGTGTTTAGCTCTTAATTCTCAAGGCAGAGGTGACTAAAAGACCCTAACAGTAGCCATGCAGCTGCCCCAACATTTGATTATCTTGAAATTCTTCCATAATTAGTCTACCACCATTAATCTCAGTCTCAGACAAAGTCTCTGGACATGAGTCAAATGCAGATAAATTTTCTGCCAAAGCATAATACTTAAGATCTGGAGTCCAAAAGACAATGCAGTCCTTTTTCCCACTTGAAACTTTGATTTGGTTTTTTCCAGCTGCATTGCAGTCAATATTATGATTTTCTGAGCTCTAACAAGAATCTTACATCAAGTTCCATTCATAACATTCCAGGGCTGCTTCTTCAGCTAGCATATCCAAATCTTTTCAAACTCTTCCCACAAACTGGGTCCAAAGACTCCTAAACTACATGGCTAGTCAATGTCACAGCAATGACTCCATGTCTCTGCTACTAAATTTTTAGTTACTTTTTGCATTGCTGAGACAAAATACCTGATACTCCAAGTTACAGGAGGAAGATTTTATTTCAGCTCATAGTTCATAGAGGTTTTACTCCATAGTCAAGTGTTCCCAAGGAAAGGCAGTATAGCACAGTGGTATTGTACAGGAGAAACATTTCTTGGCATGGCAGGCAGAAAGCACTGAGCCTATCTTTCATTTTATATTCTATCCAGCATAAAAGCCTACTGGTTGGCCACCCACACGTAGAGTGGGGTTTCCCAATATCTACAACCAGAACTATGCTAAACCAACCAGTTGACTAATGTAGTTATCACACACCTAATCCAGATTACACACCTTTAATCCATGTTCACAGACTCTAGATTCATCCACTTTTAAAAAGCCCTGCCTATGAGCACGTGGGACTTTTGGGGAGACAACTAGGTATAAGCCATAACATTATATAACTATGAACTAATTATTAAAAAGTGAAAAACTCAAGTGTGGTTTTTATTGTTGATACTGTTGTTTGTGTTTTTTTTTCCTTACAAAATTATCTGAGGCCTCTTTTATCACTGATGTGGGCAATCACTCAGACTGCTTCAAAGCTCAGGGACATCTAAAGACACATGAGGATGTGTTCATCTAGCTCAGGTGCACAGTAGGGTACAGTTATGTAACTAAGACTTAGCACAAGTAAACATACATGCACTGGTTACTACACTATACGAGAATGTAAATATGAGATAATAACCTGTATGAGAACTACACAGTACAGATGCAGGTGGCTCTTGCTCTTGCTCTCTGCTCTGCTCAGTACTGCCTCTGTTCTTGCTGATATTTTTCACATGTGTATTCTTTAACCTTGTGACCTTATTTGTGAAAATCTCTCTTGGGCCTCCTGAGCAGGCTGACAATGTCCATAGTTGGCTGGACATTAAGGTGAGTGTTCCCATGCAGGCTGTGAAAGCAGCACCCGAAAGTGAGAGAGCACCCCCAGGAAATGGCTGATAAGCAAACCCATGCGTTGCCATGACTACCTGTAGCCAATTTCTTGGTGGCTGGAAGGCCCCCAAAACTGGGAATCTGTCTGGAGCCTGGGGATGGCCTGCAAGCATTGGATACTGTATACAAATTCCCTCTCCTCACCATGAAATAGCAACATGGGTGGCTTGGTTGCTTTTTGCTCTCTTTTGCTGCATCATTTAAGAGGTGGATAGCCATGTCTGGCAAGTAGGCCAGCTGCAGCAGAGATCGGTTGTGAGGTCTAGAAAGCGCTTCCTCCTCCAGATGTGTCTCCAGAAGTATAAGTTCTCATGTCTGAGAAAAGCCTTGTGAAAATTCTCCTGGTTTTGAATGCTAGGCCATCTATTCTTCAAAAAATGGAGGTAGAGCAACCCCTAGCCCAGCGAGTAAGACTGAGAGGGTGCCTACCTCTACCCAGCACACAATGTACATTACCCATACAACCATGCACATGCAAGAGCTGGCAAAACAATGAAAACAGAAGGTGAGTGAAATAATGGGGCTTATAACAACAGTTAGGCCCACAATAGCCAGCATGGCAAGCCCCTTCTCTGGGGGAGGGGAGCTGGGCAAGTAAGGCCTCTCCCACGGACAGGTCATGGGGTCCCTGGAGGTCTGTCAGAACCTGATCTAGATGGACCTGCTGGCTGCTGACCTAGCTGCAGATAAATTAGAGTGGCAGCCTTTGGATGTGTTGCTGACTCTCCGGAGGCAGTTGTGCCCTGAGTAGCAATCCCAGCCAATGGGCCAGGGCCAGAAGGCCAGAGTAGCCCTGGTGAAGCTGGAAAAAGTGACGCTGACCTCCATTTATCTTGATTAGGTACCTGGGTCTTGGGAGTTCCAGGAGGCCGTAGGCCACATGTAGAATTGACTATTTACTAGTGTCCTAAAAGTGTGTGGCATGTACTATGGTTAGTGGATGCCATAGCTGAGTCAACACTAATATACAGTTACCCAGGATTGTTTTACAGGACATACTGCATGCATAGAAGGGTCTAGAAGGCCCAGGTGACTTTGGATGTAGGCGCTTGCACCCACACCTATGTGATATTTTTGTTTCCCTGGTTGCTGAATACCTACTGGGGGTGGACATACTTAATGGTGCTCAGCTTGACATCATGCAGGGAGAATGCCAGTGGTGAATTCATGTGACAAAAATACTCTAAGGCCATCCACACAACACACTGCTGACTCTCTGATAGGCCCCCTGGGCGGTGTGCATGAAGCATCCGTGAGAGGATGGGACAGAATGTTTTGCAATTGGAAAAAGCAGAGGCAGTATTCCCTGCTCAGAACCTTTCAGTGTGGTCCACTTAGAAACCAGATTGGTTGTGGCAAATGACTGTAAACTGGTGCTAAGAAGGCAGGCAATGGATCTTCTAGATGTTTCCACAAGGCTATTTGCATAGCCCAACTTTGTGTCCCAGGACTTGGCCACCTAGGCCAAGTCAAACTCTGTGACACTGTTTTGTATTGATGATACTAAGTTAATCTCTGATTGTCTTGCAGATTTAAAAACCACTGTGCACAGTCCAAAGGATGCTTTGCTGGCATAGGGTGGAACATGAACAAAGACAAGGTCCAGGGAACTGGCTTGTTTGTCAGATTTTTGGGTGTTACATGGTTGGGTAAGACCAGACCCATGACAGTATGCCAATAATATAGGCATATGTGGACTTGCTAGGTTTTTGGTGGATGTACAGCATCCAGCTACCTTGCTGTGCTCTTTATACCAAATGAACAAAAGGAGTACATGGGGCTACTCAGATTCAGTGGAAGCTGCTTGCTGGATAGATGAAGTGGTAGCTGCTTTTCAAGACTCAAAGAGGGCTGTTGCACAGGTTCTAGCCTTATGAGTCATTGACCCTAACCATCAGTATAGATGATGATAGATTTGCTAGGGCCTATAGCTAACACAGGAAGTAGAAGCACCCTGCTGGATTTTGGTCATGGTTATAGAAGGAAACTGAGGGCTGGTATTCCCTGATTAGGAAATAGCAGTGCTATATGTTGCTCTACATGCCTAGAAGGAATCATGGGACAGATAGAAGGCTGAGTATGAATGTGAACAGCCCATCCTAGGAATGGAGTGGCACAGGCCCTCATTCTCATTCATTGGGGGGATGTACTTCCAACAGTGGGCCTCTTTCTCACCTAGCCCATTGACCAGCCATCAAACTGGCAATGGTTTTGGGACCCGTGATATATATTGCCTAGAAATGAATCCCAGAGGATGGACTATAAGACATGACCCATAAACCCTATACAAAAGAGAAAGAGGGACTTTTGGCTGGTGCTGGATGTGCTGATTGGTCTAGCCATGACACAACCCTGCAGTGGACAGTAGTCACTATCCAACCCAATACAGAAGTATTCTGATTTGAAACTGGAACAGACAAAGTCCAGCTAATAGGCAGAGTTGTGGACAGTGTGCTTGTGAAGCATGAAAAAGACTCCCAACATGTGTGTACAGACATTTGGGCTACCTTGAGGGTGCTGACATTCTGGCTGCTGACTTAGCAGCTCAGAAGTGACAGATAGGATGCCATCACTTGTGGGTTGCTGACTTATGATGAGGTATATGAGAGTGTGGCCAAAAAGCTGACCATATTAAGATATCATGGTTCAGGATATAAGCCCCTCCTATCACCAGGAAATGACCTAGGAGATGCTTTGACCGGGCATTGCTATGATTGACTGCTAGGAATAGCATCTGAGCAAGAATACTGACTGCTGATGCCATTAGGAATGGCATCTGACCAGGGGCAAGGACCATAGACTTAGACCTCCAAACTGAAGCCCAGGTCTTGAATGTTACACACCAGACTTTGATGTTGCTTGTGGATGAACCTGGTCAAATGAAAAAAGTTTTGCAAAACTATATGGTTCTCGATTTGTTAACTATAGATACTTGTGCCCTGTTTCATATAAAATGTTACATCTATACACTCCTGACCTTTGAGGGTGTGGAAGGTGGGGAACCACTCAGACTGCTTCAAAGTCAGGAATACCTAAGGACATCTGGAGATGTGACCCCACTCATCCCATTTGGAGATGTGACCCTGCTCATCTAGTGCAGGTGCACAGTGAGATGTAGTTATGTAACCATGACTTAGCACATGTAAGCATGCATGCACTGATTATGGCACTATACAAGAATGTAAATATGAGTTAACAACCTGTATAAGAATTATACAGTAAAGATCCAGGGGCTTTCACTCTTTCTCTCTGCTCTGCTCCCTGCTGCCTGCTGTTAGTGCTGATGTTTTACACACATGCATTCTTTAACCTTGGACCTCACGTGTGAAGATTTCCCTAGGGCCTCCTGAGTGGGTCAATACTCTTTAAAAAGAAACAATTCTGTTTTGAAATATTTATCATTCTGGTCAAATTTTAATTTTTTCATTTTATCAGATTGCCATTTGTTATTTCCTTTGTGTGTCATGTGAACAGCTCTCTTACATTGCTTTTATGAACTTCATAAAGTTTCTCATCTTCCACTAGGTTTTTGTTTTTATTTGACACTAAGGGAATATGCTGGTCATATGTGGAAGTATTTTCCAAGAAAATCATTTATGAGGGGTATTTTGTTATGATAGCTTTTCCTTTGCTATAAACACTTACTTGTTGAGACTCAGTTATTGACCACTGTAAATAAAAAGGATTATAGACAGTTTTGAGAGGAAGAAAAGGTGGAGACCATTCTGTTTCTTCTGTCTGATCTGCTCCAGGAACTCACCTCTTTGTCATGTATTCCTTGAGTTGTTCTTGACGGTCCCATTGCTGATCGTCTTCATTCAGGGAACCAACACAGTGATATTTCTGTTCCTGCAAAGGCAATTTATACAATAAGGACAATAAATTACTACTTTGAGAAAGTGCCTCATCTGGCATGGCTCTTGAACTTCCCTGGCCGGCAGCTGGTGGAGGATGAAGAAAGGAAGACAATATGTAGAAAACTGAGGTCAAGTGGAACCCTCTCTCCAAATGGGAGAAGAAGAAATGCTCAATGACTGTGGTGCATCTATTTACACACCTAACAGGCTGACGACAGGACCCCTCTGCCAAACAACTCACTCACCTGTCAAGTCCTGTGTTCTAGGGGTCAGGAACACCTGTTAGCCTTGGGTGCCCTGTGCCCTCAGGGCATTCTTGGGGAGATCTGTGTTATTGGCTCCTCTCCTGTGAGCATCTCCATCTTAGCAGCTTCCAACAAGGAAGGTCACATTCAAATGGTCTACAGACAAGGAAAGAAATTATGGAGTTAATTCTGAATTCATATTGCTATTCTATAATGTTTGGGACATGGGCTCTGAAATTGGAAATTTTGGGCTCCAGTCTCTGCTTGCTTGCTTTCTTTTCTTTCTTTCTTTCTTTCTTTTTCTTTCTTTCTTTCTTTCTTTCTTTCTTTCTTTCTTTCTTTCTTTCTTTCTTTCTTTCTGCATATTTATTTATTTTTTAAAAAGCAAAACAAAAAAGGGTTGAAATGATACAGAATTTCAAAAAAAATAACAGTAAGAAATCATCACATTATTACATATTGTTATCTTAGAAGTAGTTTTTTAAGTTACATAATCATAGCATAAAAAATGAACAGACAAACAATGACCGCACAAATTATTCTTTTTATGAACTAACAAAAACAGTAGTATGGTTATCTTTCACACTTAAACCTACATACAGTTATATGTGTATACTTACAAGTTCTTTCCTTTAGAGCACTTTCTTTCCCTTTCATTATGACAATATCTTTATTATAATATCTTTCATTATTTACAGTATCTTTCATTATTACAATATCTATTACTCTTTTAGTTTTTTATTATTTGTATTTTACACTAGAGAGACAATATATTTACAAATGTGAATCTGATTTATTTTATTTATGAGTATAGTCTCAAGTTGCCTCAATTTACCTATAAAAGTCTCAAGATCATCCTTTTTTATAGCCGAAAAATATTCCATTGTATAAAAGTACCGCATCTTTTTCATCCACTCTGTGGTTGATGGGCATTTTTGGTTGTTTCCAAGATTTAGCTATTACAAATTGTGCTGCTATGAACATGGGTGCACATATATTACTGTTACATGACCTTTTCAATTTATCTGGGAAAATATCCAGGAGGGGAAATTAGCTGGATTGAATGGGACTTCCAATCCTAGTCTTATGAGAAATCTCCATACTGATTTCCACAGTGGCTGCACCAGCCTACACGCCCACCAACTAGGGAGCAGTGTTCTTTTTTTCCCCCACAGCCTCGCCAACATTTGTTATCAGTTGTTTTCTTGATGGCAACTATTCTTTCTGGAGTGAGATGAGATCTCAGTACTGTTTTAATTTGCATTTCTCAAATGACCAGTGATGGTGAACATTTCTTCATGTTTTTATTTGCCATTTGTACATCTTTATCTGAGAAATGTGTGTTCATCTCAGATGCCTATTTTGAAGTGAGTCTTTGAATTTGAGGGACTTGATATTTTTTAATTCTTTGTGTGTTCTGGATATAAGCCTGTTGTGTGAAGGACTGTCAGCAAAAATTCTTTTCCATTCTGTGGGTTTTCTTTTTCATTTCACTGGTGATTTCTTTTGAAGTGCAGAACTTTTTACTAATATGAGATCCCAGTTATTGATTCTTTGAAGTACTTCCTGTGCAGTTTGCGTTTTCTTTATGAATTCTTTGCCTACCCCTATGTCTTCAGGATTTCCACCTACCTTGTCTTCCAGTAGATTTAGTGTTTCTGTTTTAATATTGAGATCTTTGTCCCATTTTGACTTTAGTGCATGGTGATACACATGGGTCTAGTTTCAGTCTTCAGTATGTAGAAAGCCATTTTTTCCAGCGCCATTTATTAAAGAGGCTATCCTCCTTCCAGAGAACATATTTAGCCTCTTTGTCAAATGCAAGATTGCTGAGTGTCTTTGTAGTTGTGTTTGCATCTTCTAATTTGTTTCATTGATCCTCAGGTCTATTTCTTTGTCTTGGTTCATTCTTTACTAGCTGTGCAAATGTCATCTTTTAACTTACCTCTGCTCTAGCTGGTATAGTGATGGTACTGCTTTTTAGAGTTGAGATGTAGATTATAGAAATAAAACTTTGCCTGACATTTACAAGCATTCAAAAAATGTTGACTGTTATTTTTACTTTGGGATTGTCTCAACAGCAGGTTATGTGCCCTTGGATTTTTTAGGGGTTTTGGGTGGAAGTGCTAGTTTTTGTGGAGGACTTGAGGTAAAGCAACTTTTGTGTGATAAAGGGAGGACAGGTGAAGGTGATCTATGCTGGGGAGAGCCTGGCACTGAAGGATTTTTTATTCTTTTTTCCCCCCCATTTTTTTACTTACTAGGACAAAGAGGGTATGTGCGTTTGGGTAGAGTGTGAGATTGAATGCCAAATTAGGGTTAATGGGTATGTATCAAACGCCATTGTACCAGAGTTTCAGAAGTGGGGGGCCATTGAGAAAATCAACAAAAGAAACATCAGGTTATAACTGACTAAAAGAATTATTTTACCTGGCCCTGTCTATCAGTGGTACTTTTTAGTAAGGCATTTATTTGGATTATTGTTGGGACCTGTTGGTCAAGGGCAAGATTCTAGGGAATTTTGAGTGATGGTTCATTGTAATATTGGGAGCAGCTCTAACATGGTCTTTCAGACCCTTTGTGAATTGGAGTCACTGATATCTCTGCTTACATTCTTGTTATCTTATAGTCTAACATAATTTTCAATGTGATCCTTTTAAAACATTTAAAAATCCCTGCCCTAGTGGATGTTACTTTTTAGCAGTGAAGACAATCATAAGACATGGACATAGTTTTAATTATAATACTTTCTCATTATTGGAACAAAACACCCAATACTATATCTACAAACTAAAAGAGGAAAGATCTATTTTGGCTCACAGTTTGTAGTAGTTTTGGTCCATGCTGGCTACAAGGCAGAGTGACATGGCAGAGTTGCGGCAGAGAAAAAAACAGCTCGTGGCATGACCACAGGAAGCAGTGAGTGACTGAGGGAGAAGGGAGATAGACTTTCCCAGGTCATGACCTCAGTGACCCACCTTCTCCCAACGGGCTTCATATCCCAACATCGTATTTAGCTATAAACTCATTGGTGCACTAATCTACCGATGAGTATCACACCTCCATGACCCAATCACCTCCTCAAACCCTACCAGGAGCACGTTAGATTTGGAGAACATCTCCATAACTAAACCACAACATATAATACAGTTCTTGCCACTGATTGGTCGTGAACTTGTAATAGTTAGCCATTTTATTCAAAAGGTAAAGTTCTCATATCCAACAGCATCCCTGCAATGCACTCCCATTGCTGCTTCATTACTTTTCAGACCTACTTTGTTTCTCTGTTCACTTTGTTTTAACTCCACTGGTCTCCTTTGTTCCTCAAACAGGAAAGATACTCTTTTGTCTCAGGACCTTTGTACTGGCAGTTCACTTTTTCTTTAGGTATGTGTATGTTTTTTTCATTGCTTCCTTCAAATGTTTCCACAAGTATCATTTTTTTAAATGAGCCCTACAATGATCATCAAGTGAAAGTTCACCTGTCTGCTATTCATGAAAGGATTCTTAATCTCCCTCACCCTGATCTATTGATTCCCTTACATTTACTATCTAACATAATGTCTAATTGATTTACTTTTTCCTTGAATTATTTATTTTCTTTTTGGCTACTAGAAAGTTAAGTTCCACAAACACAGGAAAGTTTGAATGTTTATTCACTGCTATCACAAGTGTCTGGTATTTAGCAAGAGCTTCATAAATATCTGTTAGGTGAATAAGCAAACTACCTTGTGATCTTAGGATTTAGCACACTGCTTTGTTCCTTCTTATAGCCTCTTGGTGGTGCACATAATGTGATCAGTAAACTACCAGTGAGTAAATACTTGTGGCATTGAATTAAGTCCATTTATTCATGGTAAATCTGATTGTTCTTGTGACAATATTTTATTTTATGGTTACATAATTTTAAAGAAGACTAAGTAGCCCATCTTATAAATCAGGTTACTGTCTTCTGATTTAAAGGAAAGGTGAGAGGCTTGAGAGATATAGAATAATCTAGTTCTGTGTTACTTAAGGCTATAAATTATTTTGAGGGGTCTCTTTCTAGCACACAATGAAGTATACAGCTTGTTCAAGAAATAGAACATCCTGATTGTCAAGAGACAATGAGAGTTTTAAAATTTGTTTGAAGGAATGTGATTTTAAAATTTTAATGGAGACACTCAAATCTTACAAAATTACTGAGAAACATTTCAAAGGCAGATAAGATTAATTTGGATTCTTTATGCTATGATACTTCTTCATTATTGCAAATAATTCAGGCATACTAGAGCACATCCAGAGAAAGCAATTGGGGAGTTGGAAGATTTAGAAACCATGCCAGACAAGGAAGGACTGAAAGAGCGTGAAAGCTTTAGCTTGGAGGATAGAAGACCATGATGTGGCAGTTTCTTTTAGATATGGGAGGACACTCCTGTATGGGAAGGCCTACATTGAGTGTTGTGTTTTATGTTCCAGAATGCTGTTTCCCAAGTGTCAGCTTGCTAATAAGTAGTTTACTGACTGCTTTATTAAAAAGACTTCCTTAGCATCCTAAACGTTTTGAATCTGAATCTCTGTGGATGAATCCTGGGAATCTATAGTTTAAAAAGATTTCTGTAATTCTGATTTTCAGTCAAGTTTTTCAGTCATTGTCCAATTTGTTAACCACTAACCACAGGTGGCTACTGAATATATGAAATGTGCCTTGTACAAATAAGATGCTATGTAGGTATAAAAATACATAAAAACTGTAACATATCTAATACTTTATGTTGGTTGTATGTTGAAATAATATGTTGGATATAGTAGATCAGTAAGTATAATATTAAAATTAAAATTTTGTTTATTTTGATATTTAATGTGACTGGAAATTTAAAATTACTTATGTGACTCACCTGGTTCTCATGTTTTCCACCATTACTGTGTAGAGTAAACTTAGGATCTATAATATCAGAAACAGTTCACTGAAAAATACTTTTCATAAAGTCTTCCAAAAGTAACTGATTTGTTTTATGAAATATCCAGTCTTATGATCAAATGTTTGTTTTATATTGAAGTAGGTATGAGATGAATAAAGAAAATGTTTTAATGGATCAGTGTGGGACTTAAATGATTTCTAAAGTCACATGTTTCAACTGAAAATAAATCACTTTCTCTTCCCTTTTAATTACTTTTCTTTTTTTTAATTGTAGCTTCTGATGTCTAGAACATCCTATTTTCCCATCTACCTAAAAGTCCTTCGCACTGTCAAAAGAATTATCTTTTAAATATTATGTGAAAGTGTTCTAATACTCTAAAGTTTGCTACTGAAAAATATCCTATCTTTTACTACCTGCTATGTTTTATAAATACTTATTCCTAATGGTAGTGACCCACTTTATTTCTTCCATGGACTGATGTTTTAGTGTTTAATCTATTTGTTTATCTATTTATATTGGGAATCCCCTAGGCAAGAACTGTGTCAAATTCTGTGTTTGTACAGTCTAACACATTGTACTGATGAACCATGAAATATCCCAGAAAAATTGCCAAATAGATTAAACATTTCAGCATGGAGCATAACCTGTATTTTTAGAACTTATTTAAATTTCCAGCAGTAATTGCTAGCTGAATATCCTCACTATGGGTTGTTTGTTGACATATACTTGAAACTAAGAAGAGTTCTTTCTGGAGACTGACAGATTGTTAGGAAGGTAATTAAAAAAGCATATAAAATGTTTGCTTTAGGCTACCAAGGAGATACAGTGTTCCTAGTAACTGAATTTTGACCCTGGATGTTCCCTGAGAGCCTGTAACTTTGAGGAGAGCATGCCATTCACTGATCTATTCTTCCTATAGTTCATCAAGTTGCTAATTGTACTATAATTTATTTAAAGTGTATAAGTACTCAAGAGTGGCAACTTATTTTATGATAATAATAATCATATGTTTTTTATTCCTTCTGAGACTGATTTTTAAGTTTGTTCTAAGTATTAGGGTTACTGCTTTTGTTAATACTTTCTATTCCCTTATGTTCAGAGTGAATCTATTTAGGATACTTAATAGATAATTTAATTCAAGCAATTTAGAAAAGCTGTGTGACTATGCCTTTTAAATTTTGCCTTTCAAATAAAAATAGAGAGATTTTTACTCTTGAAGAAGAAACACCATTCAATAAATAGAGAAATGCTTTAAAGTGACTCAAGGGAAGGGAATATTGAGTCCAAATTTGAATTAAAACAATTTGAACTCAGGCTTGTCTGGGAGTTTAGGGTGGTTGATGTTTGACCATTCTAGACTACCGAATTATTTAAAATTAAATTAAAAGACCAAAAATTGAAACTCATTTTAATTGGACTCTTAATATTATTAACTCAAATCTGTAGTACTCTCATTAAATTTTTTCTGAGGTTTGTCATTAATTTCTAAAGTAAGCAATAACCTTAAAAATACAGAGACATTGTTTTATGTTACATACTGTATAAGGTTACTATGTTATGGGTTAAAATTAAGAATTATTTGAAGTTGAAATGGAGTGGATTTGAGAACTCGAAGTATGAAGTTGAAGAATTCACAAGAAATAAAACCTATAGGGAGAAAGGCAAGGACACACAATAGATGTGTACTTATTGTCACTTATCTTAAAGACCGTAAGACCATGATGTAGAGGTCGAATTTTTAAATTTGCTGCAAAAATTTCATTATCCTTATCATAGATGCCTTTCTACAACAAAGCATCTTACAGTGCATTTTCATCCTTTTGCTGCTAAGAGTTCCATTTTAAATAATTGGATTGCATTTTCAATGAAAATAGTGCAATTTAAATAGTTCATTGATATCGTATTTTCAAATTAGAACACGTTTCAGAGACTAATGGGAAAAAATGAGTGTTCAATTTGTGAATCATTGACCAGGAAGGAAAGTGGTGAGTGGGGGAGAAGTCATCTGTTTAATGGGTGATAACTTTTTGTTATTTTGGTCACCAAATTAGTAAAGTCCGAGGGTGAGTTTAAGAAAGGGGCAGCTAGACTAGAGAAACTTACAGCTGAATCTTGTGTCTAACACTTTCTGGTAATTACATAGATATTAGACAAGCAAAAAGAAGAGTTCTTATTTCTTAGCTGCTTCATGAAAAATCTAGGAGTATTTAAATTGTACTCTTTCGTGTGTAACAATGTTTTATTGTCATGAGAAAAATACATAATATAGGAATAAATTCAGCACTGCTTGCTTTTGGACTTTTCTGAAATTACAATGTAAGCACTCAACAAATACACGCTCCTAAAAATTATTGGAATAAAGTGTTCATTGTCTTCCATATCTTAATAAAAGAAGTAGGTAAGAAAAGAATAATTTATTAAAATTTTAAATAGTGAATATTAAAATATAAATTCATAGAAAGGAATTCTTCAAATCATTAAATTCAGATATAGAATTTAGCCAGAACTAAAAAGTTAATGAAATGCTGGGTTGATACTGAGATACTGACAGTGAATACATTTATATTTCACTGAATTGAAAGGGTGGGAGTCATTCAAAATAAAAATATGAGAGAAGACCAATGAAAATATGAAATAAATATTCTAAGTTCTTTCTGTAGAGGAACTTTTTAATTAGATAAGTTGAAGGAAATGTTCTTTAAAAAATTGAGTGTTTTTACAGAGCAAAATCTGTCCTTGTAGCATTGTAAGTATTGAGTGAGACTTCATAAGACTGATTCAGCCATCAGTTTGTGTAAAACATGACTAGACCTGGTTGGTCACTGCTGGCCCTGGAACTCACTCTCACTGATGCAGAGTACTGCCAACATTGCAACTGAAATAGGCCATTTTGCATATGGCATTTTGTTCCTCCTAGGAGGAATGGGGTTTATAAATGTTAGTCAGCCATCTTCCTTCCTCCAGATAGACCTGGTAAGGTAGTTTTCCTGTTTGATTTTGAAATGTTCTTATGTTTGGTGTTACAGTTTAATTTTATTTATATAGTTTTATACAAACACATTACTGGTAAAAAGTAGAAATGACAACAAAGTCATACACAGGATATTAAGAGAGATTAAAATAAAGTAATATTGACTTCATCTCTTCATTCTGTTTAAGATTACCATGTGCCAGTTATATTTGATTATCTGATTATTCGCGGTGTTGATCAAACCCAGGACCTCATGCATGTTAGGCAAACACTTCACTACTAAGCTGAATGTCTAGACCTCTAACTGTCTATTTAGAGTTTTGCATGTGTACATCTTGTTATTGCCTGCAATCATAAATAATTCAAATTTGGGCTTGTTCATGGCTTTAATACATTAGTGCTTCACTATTATTCTGAAAGAAAATACATTGAAACTCTATACCAGGTTTCTTATCAAATTCTTCCTCAATTTGACCTTTAATATTTCTTTATGGATGTGAATTCATTACTCCTCTTGACTTATAGTAGAGAGGTGGTGTTGCATGGGTAAGTTTGGGACACTAACTTGGTCTACTATTGTCTATTTTCTAAACTGTGGTGAGCTCACCTGATAGATTTAGGTATTTCTGTTATTAAAAGAACCCATTTTGCTTTCATTTTTGATTCTTTGGATTCAATAGGGAACATTGTATAAATTGGTTAATAAGACATTCACAGCATCCTAGTCTAATTTATTCTTAGTTATATAAACATATGCATGTAATATAAATATTTTAAATATTTTATATGATAAACTTCAGTTCTCACATTCTTCAGATTAGCCCCAAGAACCAAATCATACTTTCCTGTTTCTTCTAATCCCTTCATCTGAAACCTCTGTTCTCCTCCTAAATTATTCATTATTCCTCCTGATTTCTTTGGGTGTTCTCTTTAGCATTTACATCTATATTATAATCACTGTTGCTGAGGAATTCTGGAGTCCCTATAGGAATAGGTTTCATTTAATAATATTGTCAGAGCTTTAATGGCATTGCTTTTCATTTCAAATTATTTTTTCATCTTATTGCTATTTTCCCTATTTTCAATTTTGTACATATTTTCAGATACTCTGAGGAACCTAGGCTCCAGAAGCTTACCTGTTCAGTAAGCCCGTTATCAACTGAGCATATTTGATTATTTCTATATATGCTTCTGATTTTAACTTTTTATAGAATGATAAATTATTGTTTATATTGATCCTCTGTTTGATAATTGAAAGTTAATTCTAATTGAATATAATCTTCAAAAATTAAGTTATAACAAATAATATTTGGGTAAACAATTTCCCTACAAAACTATTTATATATTATTATTTTGGAGTGAATAAAAATATCTCCTGATATCTTTTTTTGGGTAGTTAAGACAAGTGCTTATTTATATATTTCTATTATGTTTATTGTTACAGTTTAGATATACATAATGATCACATTTACCATAAGGAATGATATATCTTGATTTCTGCTTTTTTCCACTTTTCCTCCCCTTCTTTTAACCCTTCTTCCCCTCATTATTTACAAGGCTTTATTTTCATTTTATCTGTTTTTTTTTTCTCATTTTTTTCTTGTCTGTTCCTTTCTTTTCTCCTCCCCTCCCCCTTTCCTTTTGAACAATTTCTTCTATTTCACAATGTCTGTTATATATTTTGGTTGTTGTTTACACTTTCAATTTCTTACACCAGAAAAACAATGAGATATTTACATATGTGTCCAATTTATTTCACTTAAGAGTATGTTCTAAATGTCCATCCATTTAGCTATAAATGTCTGAAGTTTATCCTTCTTTATGGATGAATAGTACTCCGTTGTATAAGAAAACCACATCTTTGTTATCCATTCATTGGTTGAATTGTTTCCAAGATTTAGCTATTACAAACTGTGCTGCTGTAAACATAGGTGTACATATACTACTGGGATATGATGATTTTAATTATTTTGGAAAGATAATAATAAGGGGTATAGCTAGGTGAAATGGGACCTCTAGTCTCATTTGGTAAAAAAGTAGAAATAACAGCAAAGTTATCAGCAGGATATTAAGAGAGTTTAACACAAGGTAATACTGATTTCAACTATAATATTCTATTTAACATTACCATATGCCAATATTTTTGATTATTTTTTTTTGTCTTTTTCCTTTTTATCGGTACCGGGGATTGATTGATTATCTATTTTTGCAGTGTTGATTAAACCCAAGACCTCATGCCTAGTCCTAATGTTTTGAGGACTGTCCATGCTGATTTCCATTGTGGTCCTAGTTTTTAAAGGAATGTCCACATTGACTTCCACAGTGGTCACACAAGTCTACAGTGGACAAGTGTTCCTTTTCTCTCACATCTCTGCTGGCATTTGTTTTTGATTGATTTTTTTTATAACAGCCATTCTTTCCAGGGTGAAATGGAATATCAGTGTTGTTTTAATTTGCGTCTCTCAAATGACCAGTAATGTTCAACATTTTTTGATATATTTATTTTTCATTTGTATTTCTTCATCTGAGAAGTGTAATGGTGATTTATTTTGCTTTGCAAAGCTTTTTAATAAGATGAGATCTCAGTTGTTGATTCTTGGTAGTTATTTCCCATGCAATTGGGGTTTTATTCATAAAGTCTTTGCTTCTCTGTTTTTAAGAGTTCTGTCTATTCTCTCTTCCAGAAGATTAGTGTTTCTTGTTTTAATGTTTAGATATTTGATCCATTTTGATTTTAGCTTAGTACACGGTGATAGATGTGGGTCTAGTTTTAGTCTTTTAAGCCCGAGAAGAAAAATACTTCAGAAATAATAAATAAGACCATTCCGTATCGTAATCCTTTTTGTACAGCTGTTGTATGATGTCCTCAGCATGTGGAAAGCAGATTTTTCCAGCACAATATATTAAAAAGGCTATCTTTCTTCCAGTGAAGATGTTTGGCCCGTTTGTCAAAGATAAGGTGGATGAGTGTGTTTGAAATTGTTTCTGTGTCTTCTAATCTGTTCCATTGATCTTCAGGTCCGTTTTTTTCCCCCCAGTATCATGCTTTTTATCACAGTAGTTCTGTAATTTCAAGTCAGGGATTGTAATGTCCCTTGCCTTGCTTTCTTGGCTCAGAACCATTTTTGCTATTCTAAGTCATTTGTGGTTCCAAGTGAATTTTAGAAACATTTTCTCTAGTTCTGAGTTCTAGTTCTGCTAATGGTATTTTGATTGAGATTGTGTAACAATTTTGGGGAATGAATCTTTTTATTTCTTGAAACTTGCCAATACTGAGTAGGCATCCCTGTCACTTCATTTCTAGTACTTTTCCATTTACAGAGATTTTCCTTGTACTTAGCTTATGTTTATATTGTTAGGGTTATTTGTGAGTCTGCATTACTTTTATAATCATTAAAAAGAAGAGTTAGAAATATTTCTTCAGAAATACTAAATTAGCAGACCTGTCTCTCAAAATTATCATTATCCATATAAAAGTATTTTATCTGTTTTTTGTTTATATTTTCATTGAAACATGAAATTAAGTGCAGAAATCTTGAATGTTTAGTTTGCTAATTTTTTTTTTTTTTGTCTTTTAGAGACAGGGTCTTGCTACGCAGTTCAGGCTGGCCTTGAGCTCACTTTGTAACCCAGGCTGGTCTTGAACTCACAGTTCCTCTTGCCTTAGCCTCCTGAGTGCTGGGATTACATGTGTATACCTCTACACCTGGATTAATTTGCTATACTTTTAAAATATCAAACCAAGTAAATATTAGTTCCAAACTGTTCATAGAGACAAGATAGGACATTATGATGGTAAAAGGGTCAATTAACCAGATATATATAACAATTATAAATGTACTCAACATTAGAGTACCTACTTCTCTGACAAACATTGACTGAAGTGAGAAGTAGACAATACAAAAGTCAATATCTACTTTCAAAAATGGATAGCTTAACCAGACAGAAAATCAGAAAAGAATCAGAGGACTTTTTTTTTTTTATCACAAAAAGCATTATAGACCTGATGAATCTGTGTTAATCAGTTTTCCATCATGGTGACACACTACTTCAAACAATAAACTTTAAAAATTTATTTTGACTCGGGGTTTCAGTTCATGGTTACTTGGACTTACTGTGTTTGGGCCTATAGTGAGGCAGGCAGTGGGTCATGGTAGATGCATGTGGTAGAGGAAAGCTGCTCTTATCATGGCAGCCAGTAAGCAAAGAGAGAGAGATAGGAAGGATCCAGGGCCCTAATATAACTTCCAAGACATGCCCCCAGTGACCTGTTACCACTGGGTCTCACCTCCTTAATAGCAACCTGAGTTGGGGGCCAAGCCTTCACTACATGAGCCTATGAGGGGACATTTTATTCAGAACTGTAATTTGTCACCTCTGTTCACTAAAGATTCATAACACAAATTATATTCAGTCTACTTCCAAGCGTCCCTGTAGTCTTAATAGTTCCAGTACTGTTAAAAAGTCTAAGTCCAGTGACTCTTTTGTAAATCAAAGCAAACTCTTATCTGTAGGTGCCTGTAAAAACCAAGTGACAATGTCTTGTATTTCTAAAACACAATGGCAGAATAGGCAAAGAGTAAACATTCCTACTCCACACATAGGGAATAGGAGCAGAGTGATGAGAGCAAGATAGAAACTTGTCAGGGTAAAATGAAATCCTGTGATTCCTTGTCTGGCGTTTGGAGAATGTGTTGGTACAATGTGAACTCCAAAGGGCATCCCTACTCTTTTTTTTTTTTTTTTTTGTCTTTTTTGAGACGGGGTCTCGCTATTCAGTTCAGGCTGGCCTTGAGCTCACTGTGTAGCCTAGGCTGGTCTCGAACTCGAAACTATCCTCCCATCTCAGCCTCCTGAGTGCTGGGATTACAGGTGTGAGCAACCACGCCCGGCTCTGGGCAGCCCTACTGTTATGGTCTTGGAGGCAGCCCACGTGGCTGCTTTCTTGGGCTGGCTCTCTGTGATCTCTCTGTTACTTAAAGTGGGATATTGAAAGTTTTATTATTATTGTAATCTTCCCTTCAGTGCAGTTAATGTTTGCCATGTATTTGGATGCTCTGATGTTAGATACATTTATTGTTTTAATTGTCATAACTTCCTTATTAATTGACCCTATTACTTGCATAATGTCCTTCCTTGTCTCTATGGACAGTTTTAGAAAGAAATCTATTTTGTATGATTAAAAACCACCACTAAACTAAATTTGTGCATCACACATTCCTGGCATTTCTTGAAGTCCAGAGGTCATTACTACATCTTTTGCTATCTGCTCAAAGCTTCAAGACACTGTCTTCTCAGGAACTGCCTATGGGGACTCTGGGCCTGCCACACTGGCCTTTTAGTTCTTTTGGTCAAAGCCTCCATGAGCCCATAACTCTTGTATTATGCATACCTGAAAAATCACATAACATTGGCAACACTGAAGTCTACTGCGAGAAAGAGCTTAAATCATAGTTTCAGGGGCACTCTTAAGTGTCCAGATGACTGACCTTGAAGAATCAATTCGCCAGTGGCCTTGAGGGGACAGGGTAGTCCAGAGCTCTGTTTTTAAAGTAATTTACACTTTTACACCCTTAACCCGCAATGAGTGGGATATGACATTCCTATCCATTTTCTGGTCTTCTTAGCTAATATTAGAATCAACTGTTAATCTCTGCTTGTACTCTTGGGTTTATTTAGCCTGCATCTCCAAACCTGCCCTGATTTCCCCCAGTTCCAAAGGCTTCTGGAGCACTTGGTTAAGTACAGTCATAGGAGTGTCTCCACTTCTTGGTACTGATTTTCTGCATTACTTTTCTGCTTTCGTAACCAAATACCTGAGAAACATTGAGTTAGAGAAGGAAAGGCTTAATTGGGCTCATGGTTTCCTACGTTTTAGTTTGGTCCACTTTGAGCCTATAGTGAGGGCAGTCTATTGTGGTGGAAGTACAATGTGCTGAGTTTTGATAACTGTAAATCAGGTGCTCTCAACCTAAAATAAGATTACCGTGAACATTACCATGGCCCTTGAAAGCTCCCTGTGCCCCTTTCTAGTCAGATTTCTACCCCATTCTCTCTAATTACTACCTTGCCTTTCATGGAGTAGATTAAATTTTTTCATTTATTTGAGCTTATTTAAGTAAAATAATAGTATGTATCCCTTTGTTCTGACTTTTTCACTTAACATAATGTCTTTGGAATTTATCCATGGTATCTGTGTGACTAATGCATTTTTACTGTTATTATATTTTATGACTATATGATAATTTGGTATATTCATTCTTCCTGATAAATATTTGGTTAGTGTAAGACTGCTGTAAATATTCTGTACAAGTGTCTTTAGAGCTATTTATAGAAACTGGAAAACAGTTTTTAAGGTGGTTTACCATTTTGTGTGGTTCTGCACTCATATGGAAATGCATAAGAGCTCCAATTGCTCTGAAGCCTCATAAACATTTGTGATTTGGAGTCTTTTTTATGTTATCCAATTTAGTAGATGTGAAGGGGTATCTTGTTTTGATTTAATTTGCATTTTTTGATATCTTTGATCATATATTTTTGTGAAATGTTCAATTGTTTAAAATGGCTTTTTAGGGCTGGGGTTATATCTCAGCAGCACAAGTGCCTATATGGCAAGTACACGGTCATGAATTCAATCCCTGATACCCATACCCCAAACGGCTTTTCAAAGTATTTTTATTGCTGCTTTGTAGAATTTTTTCATATATGGGGAATACAAATCACTTGTAAAATATTTGATTTGTGAATATTTTCTCCTACTTTATGTATTATCTATTCATTTTCTTAATGGAGTCCTTTGATGAAGATATTTAATTTAGATGATATCTAGTTTAACAAGTTTTTTCTTTTTATGTATTAAGTATTTTGTGTCCTGTACAAGAACTCTTGTATTCATTTAATCTTAAAACTCTTTTTTACTCTGTGAATTATGTTTTCTGACATCTAAGTACAACAGAAAGAAACATCTAAACCATTTTAATATCTTAAGGCTTTGTCACAACATCATTGAGTACAGGGGCCAGGCAAATAATACACAAGACTGAGTATATAGGCAAATAACACACAAGACTGAGTATATGAATTATAAGGAATAGTTAGATCATTAGGGAATTGGAAAGTTGGGATCTGCTTTGTAGCTATTCAAATTCAAGTTTATGTATGTGGAAATGATGAAATAGGAAGAGATTATTAGCTTGTGACCTCTGTCCTAAAAGATTGTTGAGCTGTGCTGTTAGGAAATTATTTTTGTGCAGTGACCACTGCTTGAAGCATGTCTTCTTTTTAAAAGGAAAGTAGTGATCAGTCTATTTGATTAAAAACAAAAGACAAAAAACAATACTTCTTTCTTCTTCTTTTTTTTTTAAATGATGATATGTTATGAGGAGAAAAGTATGGCTTTGGTGATCTCATATCTAACAGAAAGATTTGAGATTTTTGGGAGGAGTGTTCTCTGGCTCTTCTTTGCCAGGAGGGGTTGAAGAAGATGACCATGTCCTAGGACTATCTCTGCTCCCTAGAGTTGATGTTGCTTGCCTGCCAGTCGTTATGTGTTCTGCTGGTACTTGAGGCTCAGTGTATGACGCTGTTACTTGTGTATAGGCCTTTTGCTGGCTTGATCAGAACCTCATGTTCTCCCCTAGCTGGTTGATTTATCCTGGCTCCTGATGGTGGTCTGGAGCCTTTTGTGTTCTTTCAGAGTAGCCTTGTTGAGCCTACTCTGTGTGCCTGGCCCCTCTCCATCACTCTTTATTAAGCCTCCTTACTATTTTTCTGATGATTTCTCTGTCAAAGTCCCTAACCAGACCTTGGAAAACCTAAGTCTCAGAACTCCCCTTCTTAGCCTGCTGCATGTCTAAGCTTACTTTGATGTGGCCGTACCTTAAGATATAGCACAGCCTGAAAAGCCATCATTTTACTAAGTTCAAGCAGGGAATGGGCATGAATTTTCTTCTGTCTCTTTGGTACTCTTTCTTCTTTAATGCAACTTCCTATTTACTAGGCCAAATCCTCAAGACAGGAGAAAAGTATATAGGCAAATAACACACTCTCTTCTTTCTTCTTGTTTTTATTTTCTTCACAATCCCTTTCAGTTTTACAATAATCAAAACTATTATCATTTTATCTTCATGTTTGCATCGCATTTTCTCTCATTTGTGGAAAGGGTACATTTAATATGATACTAAGGAAGTCTTTGAACCACATTTAAGAACCCTGTCCCTTGATATATTCAAGGAAGAAATTGAGAAATTTATAAAATTCTCTCTAGAGATATTAGCAGGCTTGCAAGGCTATTGCCTTTCTGTAAAATCCTATTTTTAAATTATAGAAGTTGAATATTACCTGGGCTTATTCTGTACTGAGCCACAATCTTGCCAGGCTGAAAGTTGCTTAGACTAGCTGAGGTGACTGCATTCAGAAGGGCACATTTCTAATTTATAAAATATTATTTCTGTTACACATAAGAAAATAGAAATAAATTCACTGTGTTAAATCTATTGTATTAGTCTCACTGGAGTTAAAAATTAGTTATTATAGGATACATATCATAACACTTTAGGATCACATACCTTAGATAGAACTAACAGATGTGAAACACACAGTAGAAAAATAATCTAATATACTTATTTCATGAAAATAAGGATTCAAGTATTCAACTCCTAAACTTCTTTACATTATTACTGTGCTGGTGAACTCAGTGTAGCCCAGCCAATAATAATAACAATAATAATAAATGCTGATGATGGTGACTGATAGGCTGAATGTCTGGCTCTGTCATTCTTTTCCTGTCCTGACCTCTTAACCCTAGAGCTAACGTAAGTGTAGAATGTTTTGTAATATCCTAAATTTTGATATCAGTCATTGCATAGTATGCAAGAAAACTTTGGAAACAATCAGCTATAATCTCTAGCACTCCCACAAGATACTCTCAAAGGGAAGTGACTGATACTAGCTTTCGAACATTATTTATTAAGTGTTAGAATACTACAGTGTACACATGGATGGTTTTTAATTTTGGAAGATGTTATAATTTAAAATCAAATAATGTTTATATGTATCATGCAGATAAAACTCAAGTAGAAATTAAAAGATCATTACAAGGAAAATGTAAAAGGTTGTCACATATAACTATATTTGCATAATGAAACACAGATGCTACTTGCTTGAGAAAAACTGGAAAAATATTTTATGACTTATTTTGCATGGATCATCTTAAGTGGGTTCCACTGTTTACAAGAAGATATACTTTAGCATATTGACTGAAAAGGAAAATGTGGAAGAAATATTACAAATTTTTTTTTTTTTTGGCTTGGAACATAGACTGCTCTACTACTGCAGCAACTTAAAATGAAATAGCAAGCACAATAATATTGACATGAAAAGTGATAATGGTTCCACAGGGACTATGCTGATCAATATTTCTAGTGATCCATAAACTGAGGACTCTCTTAGCAAATTTTGATATGATTAGACCACAGTAGTATGAAAGAAACCATTCCCTTCTTCTGTGTCAAGAATTTTCATTAAAGCAGAATATCTATGTTGATGGTGGTACCAAGAGACTGTATGGCAGTGCTGGAATTTTTGTTAATGTAAATGCTTCATTAACTATGGTGGCTCCTAAGGAACTTTTGTGGCTTTGGGGGTCAACAGTGTCTAAATACATACTTGCATAATGAACCACAGATGCTGCAAGAGCATTGTTACAGATGTCTGAAGTATAAATTGTCTCCTAAATGGCCTTAAACCATGTCAGTAGTCAACTCGGTAACTTCAAGGGATCTACCCCAATCATAATCATAATCATAATCATAATCATAATCATAATCATAATCATTCATTAAGTTATTAGTGCTCCTGGTGTAAATGTTTCAAGTCTCTCTCTATATAAATATACATATAGTACGTATATAGTATATATATATATAGTACTGGTAATCAAACTTAGGACCTCAGGCTTGCCAGTCAGGCACTGTGCTGTTGAGTTATATCCCCAGACCTTTATTATCATTTTTATAAGCCCAGAATAGGCACTGCCTTAACATGGAGCTCAAATCATCTTCTACTCTGAAGTCTCATATTATTTTGGGCTCTTAGTATTAAAGCCTATTCATAAGAAGGGACTAACTGAGGCTTCTCAAGATTCTCCCTAGAAATGGAGACAAATTGAATGTTGCTACCTCAATTTCTTTAGGGAGAGTAGTTAGTAAACCTGATTAATTTTTAGTTTCTGCCATTAGGTTGTGTATGTATGTATGTGTGTTTGTGTGTGCATGTGTGTTTATGTACTTCTGTTGATGAAAAATCTCTGGGTCAGAAAGTTCCAAATAGTAATCTTTAGCTTTTGAGTCATTTTCTTCACTTTAGAATACTGGGTTTGCATTAAAGAGCATGCTGTTCTTTCTCTAAATCAGAGCTGTCCAATAGACTGATGTGATGGAAGTGCGCAGTCCAGTGTAGAAATCCCTACCACCTGTGGCTAACCATTTGAAATGTGGCTAGTAAATAAAGAATTCAGACTTAAATTTTAAATTTAACTTTAATAATTTAGCCTTTTGTAGATAGTGTACTGATCTAACCATTGAATACTAATCTGTGTCTCATATTTTACTGTATTTTCTTGAACAGAACAGCTCTGCATGCTGTCTGCTATTTCTGACCCCTTTCATGTACTTGGTTCACTTTGTGTCAGAAGTCATACTACTTGATTAGGCAAGACTATTTTCAGGTAATGGTCTTTATCTTTTTATGCATAAAATCATTTGTGATAGGGAAAGTCTTATTTGATCTATAAAAACAAGACAAGACATATTAGGAAAGGTAACTTTTTAGAATAAAATTTGAAACCTGTATTATTTGATCACAATTTTGTAATTTTTTTAGGGGTTAAAAACTTTGAATTTTTCTGGTTTCTAAAGAAAGTTGTCTTACCCTACAATTAAGAAACTTCAATGGAATTTTGGGATGCTCATTATTTTCAGATTGGATGGAAAATACAAGGGATTGAAGGTAAATAATAAGGGACAAGTTGGACTTACCTGGCAGTTTATGTCAGGATTTTTTTCCATCTCTGTCTCTTTTTTGTATTGTGGATTGAATTTAGGGTCCTATGCAGGCTCGGAAAGTGCTGTACCATCAAGCTATAGCCTCAGATCCTTCAGTGTGACTTTTTTTGGGACAAATGGTTTTACGGTATTTGTCTTGGCAAATATCTAGCAGTTAGATTGCTGGCTAGGTATACAAATAGCTTGGTGTATAAGTAGCTTTACAAAAAGCTGCTTAACCACTTTGCTAAATGGTTATACCATTTTATGTCCTTACCAGTGGAGTCCAAAAGACTCACTTGCTTCACATTTTCCCTTACATCTGGTACCATGGGATCATTATTTTATCCATTCTAATGAATGTTTTTAGTAGGAGCTCATCTGGATTAAATCTGCATTTCTCTGGTGATGAATAATATATATATATATATATATATATGTGCTTGTTTATATATGTTCTTTGTGAAGTTTTTGCTTAGTTCCTTTTACTCATCTTTTATTAGTTTTTGTTATTATTGTTGAAGTTTAGTATTCTTTACATATCTCCTTATAGATTCTTGAAAAAATTTTCTCTCATGTGTAGCTTTTGTATTTATTTTCTTAATGAAGCTTTTTGATAAGCCAAAGTTTTAGTTTCTCAGGGATGATCTAACAGATTAGAACACTCTCAGCAGCTTAAACCAACATAAGTTTATTCTTTCACTGTTCTGCACACCAGAAGTCTGAAATCAAGGTGTTAGCAGCACTTCCTCTGAACAAGTCTTTCTTACTTCTTCCTAGCTTCTGTTGACTTCTGGCATCTGACATTCCTTGGCTGTTTGAATGCATCATTCTAATTTTTGCCTGCTTTCTTTTGATGAACAGAAGCTTTCTATTTTAATGAAATGCAGTTTGTCTTATTTTATAGCCAGTGTTTTCTGTGTTCAAATGAATCTTTTCCTCTCCCAAAGGTTCTCAAAGATAATCTCTTGTGCTTTATTCTGGAAATTTTATCAGTTGTACCTTTTATATTGAGGTCTGTGTTACATTTTGAGTTTATTTTTGTTTTTGTCATGTGATGATTTTTTATATTAATTTTTTTCCAGCGTGATCTACTGAAACATCCTTTCATCATTATGTTTCTTTGGTGGTTTTGTCAAAATTTGTTGATGGATAAGTATACTACTGTTTTTAAACTCTGAGTGATTCCTTTACTACGCTGTCCTGGTTATTGTGGACTTCCCAGTAAATGTTGACATTGGATGGTATAAATTCTCCAGTTCACCAACTTCCCACATTCCCTTCCTTTGTTGTTTGTTTCCTACCTTCTTTTCCAAGGCTGTTTTGGTTTTCGTAGGCCCTTTACACGCTACTGAAAATTATCATCTTCCTGTAAAGAGTCCTGAGGTTTTTTTCTGAAAAGCAATTACTTTAGTCATTATCATTATTCTGTTTATGCTTGTTTGCGGAAGAATTGCAAAGGTGGGTGGAAGAGTTAAAGAGTGGCTCCAATCCAGAAACCCGGTCTTTCTGGAATTGAATGCTTTGGATATTCAGAGAGATTGCTTCATTTTGGATAGTTATAACTTGCCATATCAAGCACTGCCACCCCTGGAATCTTCTTTCAGCTTATATAACGGGAAACTGCTCCCTGCCAACTCACTTGAGTCTTGATCTGCATGCACACAGCTAAGCCATTGGCCAAACTTGAGAAATTCATAGAATTCTTGGGAAGCCCTTTGCAAAACTTCTGGAGTTTCTCTGCACATTTTTCTTCTATCTCTGCCCAGTGAAGACTGCTGTTGTCCCTTTGAACATCATGTACTTTTTTGTGCCTCAATTTGGAAAGTACCCCTAGGCAGAAAACAAGAATTCTCTTAATGAAGATAGGCTGTGCTAACTCTTCTACAGTGTTTAAAAAATAGTGTTTTGGGGGCTTCCGGTAAAGATGGCGGATAGATAAAAGCAGAATACAAAGGCTCCCTGAGACAGATGACTCAGATGCCGAAATAAAACATCGTGGGGAGACCCAGACTGAGGGAGATGGATCCTCTCGACTCAGGAAGAAGCCAAAGTGAAAAGAACCAGTCAAACGTTTAGTCTGGGGCTACTATTGAGGCAGCTAAGATTCGTGCTCTTACATGCCTGAATTCCTGGAGCTTCAACTCGCTGATACTGCGGTCGCACTGAAGTGCAGTTGCACTTAAGTCAGAGGTTTACCTGCCCAATGGAGAACAGAGCCAGCAAGGGACTTTCATGGACCTGCACTGACCTGCAGTGAGTGCTGGGAATAAAACCCTTTCATGGTAAAGGGGCACCAACGGAGGACATTTTGGAATTCAGGAAGGACTGGCAAGAACAAGGAACAGCAGTGACTTCAGTCGGTTGTTCCCTTCCCAGATGAGATTGGTGGGATATGCTTGGCCTGGGTCACACCCCTGGCTGAGACCCAATAAGTTGTCCCAAGCCAATTCCCTAAGGCGCAGCGAAGGCCTTTGCAGGTTGACTGACCCAGAGGGGAGGGCCCAGCATATGCCGCCCCTGTTTGCACCTCAGTAACACACTGGAGTAGGCAGAAATACCTAGCCAGCATGCTTCAGAAGAACTGGAACCAACAAGGAAAGGGACGGAGACCTCCTCTATACACCTGTATGGAAGAAAACAAAAACATGATAAGAGGAAACCACAAGAAAAAGTCCCCATCCCCCATCCCTGAGAACGTTGATCCAGGAGAGGTAAATACAAAAGAGATTGAGGACAGCAAACATGCAACACCAGACACAGCATCCGTGAACATAAAGAGATATCTTCAGGACTTCATAGACGAGTTCAAAAGTGAAATATTTAATCAAGTAAAGCAAGATATAAGTAGATTAATAAAAGAAATGATAAGCACCTCTCAAGAAGACACAGATGGAAGAATTCAGGAACACAAAAAAGGAGAGAAATGTTTGATGAAGAATATAAAGAAAACATAGAATATATGAAGCAGGTTGCAAAGAGATTACCAGGAAATAAAAAACTCCATTGAAAGCTGGAAAAACTGCTTAAAAGAGACTAAGGATAGATTATGTAAAGTGGAAGACAGGTTTGCAATGTGTGATCATGAAAGGAAAAATTTCTTAAAAATAACAAGGAAACAGGCAGTAACAATACAAAGGCTAGAAGACTACAAGAGAATATTTAACTTGAGAATAAAGAATGTGAATGAAGAAACAGGGGTACAAACAAAGGAACTACAATGGCTATTCACAGAAATAATTAAGGAAAACTTCCCAAGCATAGGAAAAGGAAATGATATTCAGATGTATGAGGCATACAGAACTCCAGCCACCTACAACCAAAATAGAGCCATACTCAGACATATAAATAATCAAGATTTCAGAAATACAATATAAGAACAGAATATTAAAAGCCATCAGAGAAAAGAAACAGATCACCTACAAAGGAAAACTCATCAAAATCATGGCAGACTTCTTGACACAGACCATCAAATCAAGAAGAGCTTGGAGTGAAGTATTCCAAGCCCTGAAAGAAAATAATGTCCAGCCCAGATTGATGTACCCTGAAAATCTGTCTCTAGAAATTAATGGGGAAACAAGATGCTTCCGAGACAAAAAGGAACTAGGGGACTTCGCGACCACCAGTCCAACTCTACAGAGAATATTGAAGGACATTCATTCTAGAGAGATAGAAAAGTACCAGGATTCCAGGAACAGTGGCAGAGAGGCCTCAATGAATGGTGCAGAAAGTGGGATGAAGAAGAAGAGCAGACAATTAATCACAGAAAAAGAGCACAACAGAAATGAGCCAGAGAAGGTTGGCTAATCTGTAATATAGATGGCCTTGATACACTAAAAAAAAAAGAGAAACACAGGCAGAGTAGATCAGGAGGTAGGGCCCACTAAGATGCTCTTTATAGGAAATATAATTAACCTGAAAAAGGGTTTATGGACCGAAAATCAAATATGAGAAAACAATGCTCTATGTGACAGGGAACCAGAGAGTAACAGGGGCAATTCGGCCAGTATTTGTAGATAGGTTGGAAAGACAGGCTTTAATAGGTAAAGGAATACAACTAGAGGTCAAGTCCAAGAGGGAGAAGGTTCAGAACCACTTAGGTAATTGGCAGATTCCCCCCCTCTCCCATCTCAAAACTGATGAGACCCAAAATGCACAGTGCACCCTGGGGGAGTGAAAGGGGAGGATTGGGTTTAAAAAAGATGGCAGATGATATTGTTAATAGTGTACTAGGATTTAAAAACCCACATTACTCACACCCCTCTGCTTAGATAGATTTTATTCTGTCCCAGTTTGTCTACTTGCATTAGATCTGAGAGCACAGACAGCTATCCCCAAAATAACAGGATATACTACACTAATCATCTTTAATTTCCTATTAAGTTAATCTGGAACCCTGTATAACTTATACTGTTTTATCATGACTGATCTTAGTTAAATCTGGTTTGTTTGATTGCTGTTTGGTATTGACAGATTTTATCTAAAACTGTTATGATTGATAGTTTCAAGTCTGAAAGTATAGGCAACTACACTGAAAATGACAAGATTCACTACGATACCCATTCTGGTTTGATTATTGTCCTTTTTTGAAGTTTTACACTATCTACAAAGTTTTGTTTTTATTAACATCGTTATATACTGCTATATTCAATTATACTATGTCTGATGTTATAGACAATTCTATTAAAGATAACAAGAGACTACAAAGTAACCATTGTAGAACTCCATGTACAGTGGTTTTATGTCTTTTTCATTTCATGTGTTTATAGGAATATGTTTTGTTTTGTCTTGTTTTGTTTTGTTTCTCTCTTGAATATAGAAAGGATAGAAATACATGTTAAGACTCATGCATGTGTAGAACCTATAAACAGTTTACAAGAACTGATCTTATAATGCATGATGAAATGAACAACTAGTTGAAGAAAAAGAGACACTACGGTACCCGATGGCTGATCCTTTAGTGTCAAGATGTGAAATCCAGTAATACTATTACTCTTTTTTCAGAGTGATTTTAGCCTGCTTTGGTTTGTTTAATCTTAACATAAATGAAGGTATGGATAACTGCATATATGTTTAAGTGAATAGGATTGATAAACATATTACTAAGTTTTTGTTAGATATTTGAATAGAAATGTTTGCAGTCTCGCTGTTTGAATCCCCACTTTGTATGTTTCACTTTTGTAACTTGAATAACTATTTGTAAGAGGACAATATATAATAATCAACTAGTGATTTCTTACTGTTTATTTTTTCTTTGAAAATATGTATTATTTCTACCCATTTTCTGTTTTGTTTAGTCTTTCTTTAAATAAAATTTATGAAAAGTTGTTTTGTATATTTGCAGCATTATAGTTTTATGTAGTAGAGAGTAATTCTGATAGCCATTAGTGTACAAAGGCTGGAACAGGAAGTCTGGACTATCCTTTTAGAATGGATTGTAAATTGAATTACCATTCAATTGGATTCTTGAAAGCATGTGATATTTAAGGATTTGTTCTATAGAAAATTGAGGCAAAGTATATGGTATAGAAATAAGGAATGTGAAAAGGACCACAGGGTACACTTAGAGAAGTTCAATTACTTCTGGTAATTAGGGAAAATGTACCAATTTTGAAATGTCAAACTAGATAGCCTGCTAATTTCTGTTCTCTTTTATCCATTGTGCTTTCAGCTAAAAAATTTCTGAGGCATTGTCCAATGCACAACTGTGAATTGATCTGCTGTTTTAAATTATCGAATTTTAACAAATTTATTATGACTTTCCCAAAATTAATTGTTAGGCCATCAAGGGAAATTATTTTTAAAATATGAAAAATATCACATTTAAATGATTTCGTGCTATACTACTTTGTGAAGTTACTTTGTATTTCCTCACATTCAAACAGATAAATAACTGACAGAGAAAACCATCTTTAGAATTTTAAAGGATCCCACTTTTTCATGTATCTGACCTATTTATATCTTGAAAAAAAGAAGAAGAAACATTTGCTACATACAGTGCAGCACTTTTGATTTGCCAATGGTCTGCTTTGTTTTAAGGTAGAGTGCTTTTAAAAATGAGTGATATTCCTTTTTTTTTCCGTAGAATTTTTGTGTTAGCTTTTCATTGATATGACGAATTCTTAAGAATAACAACTTAGAGGGGTAAATGTTCATTTTGGCTCATGATTTTAGAGATTCCAGTCCAAGGCTAACTGGATCAATTGTTACGGGCCTGTGGTGAGGCAGGGAGTGTGAGGGAGCAGGGCAGCTCACCTCATTGTAGGCAGGGAGCAGGAGGATGAGACAGCCCAGGAGGAGTGGCTGGGGGATAAGATTTAGTCTTGAGACCCTTGCCCCCTGTAACTCTAGTGATTTACTTCTTTTAGTTAGAGCTGTTCATCTCCCAATAATCCTATAAACTGTGAGGCCTCATGGTGCAGTTACCTCCAAAAGCCCTATCTCCAAACATTTCTGTGTTTTCAATACGTGACTCTGGGGAAACACTTCATATTCAAACACTTCATAACAATGCTAATGCTTCATTGTTTGCTTAGATTTGTTAAGAACCACTGCAGTATATATTATTTCATTTAGAAAGAAACAAATGACCTTGCTTAAGAAAATATAAGCCCACTTCAAATCAATAGATATGTATGTTGTACTTACTCTGAGCCAGCTTGATTTTGGCATTTTCATTATAGAGAGACATTAATTTCTTAGTATTTTTTAATCAAATGTATAAACCTATTTTAATGGACAAAAATTCTTGATGACTCCTATTATGTCCCTAAATTATTTTTATTACATTGTTCCTTAAATTTACATAAACACAGTATAAATCCAAACAAATTTAAATACAGACAAATCTGCCAATAGAAATAAACACATTAGCTTAATATGAAGGATAATCTTTTTCTGGAAATCTAAATTGTTAAATCTAAATGAATGTGATACCTAGCATGCAGGCTTTCATAAACCCATTTCATTTACTGTTCAGTGACCCAATTCTACCATTACTTTGCTGTCAATACTGGAAAACTTCTGTCTTTATAATATTTAGTAATATAATTTGCCCATCTTTTGACCTGAAACCATGTTTTACATGTATGTTATTTACATGTATCTTTTTATATTTGTCGGGGATAATTGAAATAAGACTGCTGAGGTCAATGAAATTATAAACAAGATCACAAAGGTAGGTACTGAAATTTTATGACAGTCCATTAGAAGAGGTTTGTTTTCCAAATGTTTTGAGAGTGTATTACCAGTGGTAATATTTTAAAAATTGCTATATAAAAAGCTGCATAAAACACAACTCTTTCAGATAACTTTCAGACTCAGGAATGCAATCAGAGATTTTCAGTTTAATAAGCAACTAACTTTCTATTATGAATTGGAAGAGGCAAAGATGGAGTGAAGGGAGACCAAAAGTCTATGTCAATAGTCCAGAAGGTTTAAACAAGATTAAAAATGTTGGAAATTTTATTTGTCATTTTGTTACTCATTTTTTCATTTTATCTATTTATCACTGGGGAGGCAACCTTATGTGATGAAAAAATCTAACTTTTGTTATTTGTCTTTTTCTTATGAAATTGTTGAATGAGATTTAAAAACACATAAAATCTTGGTACTAAGTGAATCCTAAGTAAGTGGGAGCTGTTACTGATCCACTCACATTTATTCAGTTTTAAATTAGGTCAGCAGATGAGTTAAACTGGGGTAGTTAAACCTGAGTACTGTTCTCAAGGAGCTCAGTGTGTTGAGGGAGACTGGCAGAAAATCAAGTGAATGTTCTGCAGTGCAGTAATTTCTGCAGTGAAGACAGCTGTCAATAGATTGAGACTTACGAATACATCTCCAGTTCCACCGACTCTAATGGGCTCTTCAGAACTGCCTTCTCAATCAAGAGCAGTGTTGGATTGAACTGGAACTTGGGAAGCAGTTAGGACAGGTGGTAATTTTATGCGTTAATGACACAATGGAGGGCATTCTAGGTTGAAGACACAGCATTTACAAAGACATGGGGAGTTTAAGAGCTCAGGGCATTTGGTGGCTTGTGAGTGGTTTAGTGTGGGTAGGATGAAGCACGCATGTTGGGGTGAAGTTGAAAGTAAAACACAAATAATGTGGGCTGGGGATTTAGCTCAGTGGTATAAGCGCCTGTCTAGCAAGTGTAAGGTCATTAGTTCGATCCCCAGTACCACACACACACACACACACACACATACACAAAACAAAAAACCCACAAGTAATGCCACATCGAATTCTGGAAACCTACCCTCAGGCATCTGTCTTGCTTGTGCTACTGGTCATGAAAAGAACTGAGAAAGGCTAGGTTGAGCAATATGACCTAACTGAACAGGTAGAAAAGCATTCTAAAGCTGTGCTCCCAAATGGCAGGCAAATAGTGTTATGGATTCAAAGAACAGAATTTTTATGTTCTTCAAAAAGGTAAACTTTTCACCCTGGTCATAACCTTGTCACCAAACTTGGGGGAATGATTGCTCCCAAGTGAAGATTTCACATTTGAAAAAAGTATTCTAATACATGAAAAAGCTTAACATTAGATTTTTGCAGATAATTATGTCATATTAGTATTTCTGAATAAAATGAATATCCTCTTTTAGAAGCATTTTATTGATTTACTCTTAAGATAGTACTGTTACCACATTGGTATGGGATATTGTTACAAATAATATTTTTTTCATGAATTCTGTTGCATATAATTTGAATGCACAGGTAATTTTTGTTTCTTATAGTTTTACTTTTTAAATTGCTACCATAGTAAAGAATATAACCATACACACGAATGTATGTATATAGAAGAGTGAAAGAGAGAGAGGCTGATTTTTCTAATAATGACTATGATACCTTAAATTTCTTTAGTGTGTTCTTTTGATTTGGGATTACCAAGAGTGCTGTAAATATTCTTTAGAAGCATAATTAGTATGGTGTTACAGAATAATCCTTTACAGATGGCATAAAGGAATGAGAAAAATTTTACAAAGATCATAATGAGAATAGGAAATGGCGTAGTATAAATTCACTCATATGGCACAGATTACCACATGCGTGGGGAGTGTGGGAGCTGCACAAAATTAAATCCCCTCATCACACTCTATAAATTGCCATCTTGCAGTCATCAGGTCCTCCTCCTCCTCAGATGTTGAAAGCTATGCTACCAGACTGGCAGAAGAAATTTCATAGTTCAACATATTCACACTTAAGTTGATGAAGTCATTTATAATTGTGGCTGTTAAACACTGATGGTGTGCATGTTGAAATGACTGTTCATATCTATTAGAGAACCGTTCTACTCTTCCCATGATTATTCTGTTACCCATAAAATGTAATAAATATGTAAGTATTTTAGTTGTGCTAAAAGAGCTAGAGTTGTCTTGTTATTTGACATCAGGGCTTGGCTATTTTTTTATATTAAAGACTACTTTGAATGAAGATGATCACAATATGTGTGTGCTTGTATAAATGTATGTGTGATATATGAAAAGAGTACCTGTTATATTACACGCACTGTTCTAAATTTTTATACATGTTAGTCCTGGAAGTAATCTTTTGTACTACTGTTATTCTAATTTTCCAGATGATAACAAAGGTAACTAAGTCATGGAAAGATCCAGTAATTTTCTTAGACTAAAAAATGATAGAACTGTCATAGAACTTCAGTATTCAGTGACTTTGGTTGTATACATTTATTAAAAGTGCTTATTCTCAGTGAAGTAACTATTGGAGGTGATAATGTACTAAATCTTCTTTTTAAGAAGCTTAAAGAAAAGGATTTTAAAAGTTCTGTTTATGAAGTGATCATGTTTTTTTTGGCAATACGTATATATTTGTGTATGTGTTGCCCAAGCAAGAACTGTTTACCCTGATTTGAACATTATACAGTAATATACATGAAACATCATATTGGTGCCCCGTAAATACATACAAATTTTATGTGTCAGTTAAAAATAAAAACATAAAATGTGGTTGTTCAAAGTGTTTTTATGCAGTAAATGATTGATACAATATATATATTACCTAAATAATTCATATTGATTTTATTTGCAAAAACCTGCACAACTGTTACACGAGAGTAGTAGTTACTGATTTTCTTGATATAATCAACAACAAAAATGCTTTTACAGAATTTCCAGGGTATTCTGTGCTGATATACTTTCAGACATTCCTTTTGTGCTTTGGGGAGCACCATAATGAAAAATTTTGGTATCCTATTTCTCAGTGAGGTTGATTACCTTTAATGATGTATGTTTTAATGCTAAATCATCCAAATACTAAAATATAAGTAGAAGGTTTGAAGTTGAACCCCTTGGGTTTTGCTTTCTAGATAAATTTTAAAAATGAGAAAGATAAGCTCTATGGATTGTGGCTTGCTCATGTTGTTAATAACAGATTGCTCAGCAGCACAATCAAGTATTGTGCCTAGGTTTTCAAAGGCCATTTTACTCTTACATCTAGTATCTTTAGGAAAATGTTCTCCAGTGATATATGCTTTGACTTCAAGATGATTTTAAGATATTATGATTAAAAGGCACAATAGAAGTCTTTAATGCTGCATAGAAATCAGAATTAAATATAGACAATTGAATCAATTTTTTTTAGTTCTGTAAGGAAAACTGCTGATACCAAATGTGGGACAAAGAAGTCAGGGCTTTAGAAATCGGGAAATAAAAATGAGATTTTATGAAAAATATTGGCAAAAGTATTGGAGAAATGTCTCACAGATAAGAATCAACTTGTTAAGGAAACTGTTTAAATTCTTTTACAGTGTTTGGTTTCAAAAGTAACTATCTAGATGTACCTGGCTCATAGTAAAGCGGTCACTTAATGCTAGCTGTCATATGCTCATTTGGCTGCTTTAGTGTAGGGATTAGGAGCACAGTGTCTGAAGTAGACTGCTAGGGCTCAAATCCTGGTGTACCACTTATCAGCTGGAAAATGTAAGCAATTGCTTTCAACCTGTTTCCTAGGAAACATCTGGCAGTGTTTGGAGACATTTTGACTATCATTATCAGAGGTGGGATTCTACTGCAGGCCAGGATGCTACTAAACAATGTCTATGCGGAAGACAGCTCACCACAACAAAACATTGTCTGGTTCAAAAAGAGAATAGTGCTAAACTTGAGGAATTCTGACCTAGACAAGTAACTCAGTCTCTATATAAAATAGAGACAATTGTGCTTACTTAACTAGGAAAAATAAAGCACCTAGAAAAATGTCTTTCGTTATAAGTACTCAGTGAATGGCAACTTCTGTTGTTTATTCAGCAACTATTTAGAGAACCTTTCCTCTGTGTCACGCACTATCCTAGATATCACATATCCAGTGTAAGCAAAATGGGCTTAGTTCATACCCTTGATGAGACTGCTGTTTATGACTCCCAGAGCTGTTGCAAAGATGATCTTTGCTCCACAGGAACAGCAGCATCTATCATTGTTCCTACTGTCCCCTATCCCTCCTTCTCTGAAAGTATAGCACTTAGCTCCTTAAAAAAACAAAAACAAAAACTCTCCTCTAGATCCAGAAGAATGCACATTTATATTTCAAAAGAACAAAAATATTAACCCTCGCTTTTGCAATGCACACATCCAGACTTCAGTATCATGAATTCCTCACCTTGTGCATGTGGAGATATTGGTAGTATCTCTAAGCATAGTTTGAATCTGGGGAGGCATCTTGCATACCAGTGGTTCTCCAAAGAGTATCATTTTAGCTCTAGGGCTTCCTCTCTTTATTTCTCTCTGGCTGTGGATATCCTAGCTTTCCTTCCTCAGTGCTGGGATTCCTGAACGTCTTCGCAACCCTCATCCCTTTAATCTTTTAGACTTCCAGAAGTATCTCAGGCTGGTTCCCTTGTTCCTGTCACATAATGTGGCCCAGAGAAGGCCTCAATTGCAAGCCTTGGTTAAAGAGAAGACATTCTTGGAGTTCTAAGTGGGAAGTGTAATCATGGTTTTACCTAGAGGCTAAGCTGAAATGGACTATATCATCACATTTAGGCTTGTGTAACTGAGGCCCTATATGTGCATATTCCTAGGTTCAGAATCAGTTCTTACCAGGATGAGGAGCATATTGGGACCTCATCTCTCTAGTGTGGGGATAGAACTGATTGTAATTCATTTTGCTAATGATTGGTGTCTGGTGTTTCTAAGAAAAGCCTGTGTTGCTACATGCTGATTGAGTCATAGCTGTTCCTTATGTTGTACTCTTGTTTGCCCAATTCATGTGACTGGGCTTCTGTTCTGATTTCCTGTTGTTCCAGAAGTTCTTTGAGTAACACAGTGTCTCTGAAAAGGCTGATCATAGAACTATGATCTGTTCCTATCCACCTGTCTAGAGTCCTTGTACTTCCCCACTCCTTCCCTCCCACATGCCTTATGCTCCAGCCGTCCAGAATCCTGGTAGGTTCACAAATGTCTCATACTTCATAAATACATTGCTTGCACATACTGCTTCCTGTGTGTGGATTTTCAAACTTTAACAAGCCTGGATTCATCTTTACTCCTTTGACTTTGATATTGAATTGGAGGCTTTCTTCAGTATCTAATCAAAAGTTTGTTCAGTTATTTCATTCTTCTATATCATATTAGCTTCTGGGTTTCTCTAATGCCCACTAAGGTGTCTAGTGATGCCCAATTCAACCTACTGGCTTCATAAAGCCAAAATTTGAATTGGTCAAGATATGCTATAGTTCATTGAATTTTCTGAGTACCTAACTATAATGTACAATATTACTTCTGTGTAAAAATACTGGTCAATACTCTAAAAATTGATACACCTAAGATGTTTTAGAATTCAGTCATATTTATAAATTATGGATTAATCATAGTAAAAGTGTGTGCATGCATGTAAGTATTCAAACACATATATTTATATATTGTGTTTATACTTATACTTTGTAAAATAAGAGACAATGACATAAATTACATAAATAAAAATCAAATGAAAACCAAAATTAGAGCATGTGTCTAGTACAGTGAGTGAATGTGAGATTGTATTAAAAAAAGAGAGGGCAAGGGGAGATGTGAATGAATTATTGGCTGTCAGTGTTTAAGTAGAAAATATAATGTTGATTTTTGCATCTAATTTCCTAAATAAGAAATGGAGACTATCTTTCATATATTTATATGTAATTCAGGAGATAATCTACATGTGGTAAAGTGGAAATGTTCATTTTATCGTCCAAATTCTGGAAAGAAAACAATTTTTGCAAGTGGAATATGAATCAAACAGGAAGAAATCTACGAGTTGGAATAATATTCAGATAGGAAATGCTAGGATGAGAGAAACTGTTTTTAAACTCCACTTGGATATTATGGTTTCAAAAAAAGAATTGTAAATTCTAACTTTCCTAGCCTGCACTATTGAGATTGTTGGGTCTAGTTATTAATATTGGGTATACCTCCCAGGGTCTCTCCACAAACTTTTGTGTGGGGCAAATTGTGTTTGCCTCTGAGATTACAGGTACTGCCTACAGCTGTGCAGAGTCCAGTGTGGTTAACCTTGATTCAGTAGAGAATTAGGAGGGGAGGGGATGGACTTATTTTTACACAGCCAAGATAAACATACTGTTTTATCTTCCACACTTTGAGAAGGAAAATTAATACAATGCTATTCTACAAATATTTATTGAAAATCTCTTTCTGTCTTGGGATATAATTGCTAGTTGTTATTATCAAAAGAGAAGTATAGTATATAGTTCTTGCCCTCAAGGAGATGTAAATCAGTCTTCTTGAGAATGTAAGACTGGCATATAAACTGAATAGACAAGAAACAGAAAGATGTAAGCCAGAAAAAAGTGCTACACTGTAAAAATAATGCAAATGTATAGTAAATCTTCTAAGCCATTGACTACCAGGAAAACAAGAGAGTTCTCAAGGACATGGGATATGAGATGTTAAATCTCAATTGCAATACAATTCCAGAATTATTTTAATGTTCCATGTTCTTCTGTTTAAAATAGTATAGTTATACTGAAGAAATTATTTGTAAACTACTTTGTAGAATACCCATCCTTTTACCTGAATTATTTTCTATAATTATATCTTACACAACAAAAGAAAAAGCAAAAACTGTTTTTGAGTAAATATTCTGAATATTTTGCATAGGCCAACTCACAGTCACCCAAAGACTGATGACAGAACTGACAGAAGACAGCTGCAGTGTTACACTGGGGTCTAGAAGATGCTTCTGGTCATTTGGCTAGGATTTTTCTTTTGTATTTTGAAAATTTATAGTCTCTAGAAAACACCCAAGCTATAATTTAATCATTAGATGAGACAATTTCGTACCTGCCATGAGTTAGGTGCTCTTTTATTATTTTTTATAGAAACATGCTTCTCTTAGAATGTACCTCATTGTGTTCAGTAATCTAGTATTCTCTAACAGGGTTGGCAGTTCTTATCTTCCAAGGAAAAAGACGGTCTGTTAGTTTTAATATATAAAAATATAAAATATTGTTGGACAATATTTCATGTATATTCTTTAGTTGTTGGGATTGTCATCTACTCTGCCTTTTAAATTATAACATTGAAATAGTTGGCAATGCCTATTTTGAAGGTAAAATAAATCTATAACTTTCACTTAGTTACTTAGACATACAACAATATACTTCTTGTTATAAAAAAGATAGGGAAATTGGTAGCACAGTTATCAATAGACACGAGAGCCAGACATTGTTTTCTGCATGTAGATAACTATGCTAAAAAAGGATAATAACAAAACTGATACCTGCATTTGGTAAAGTTAGTACACAATGAGAGAAGATAAGATATATTTCCAAATAGGCACATAATATCAGTGATAGAAACAAGTGAGAAGTAAGTATTTACCTTCTTCCTATTCTGCTCCTACATCTTTTGGTCTTCCACAGAAATAAAATAATTTTACTTTATGGGGACTTAATGTCTTTAGTTGTTGCTTCAAGGAGTCAGTGAACTGTTTTACTGTTAGGGCTTATAGTCTAGATGCCCCTGACTCCCAACCAAGGTACCATGGAGTCATAGGAAGGGCTTTTCAGAGGAGGCTAGATCTAGAGTGTTTGATACTGGGATTAAGGATGTATGACTACTAAATTAGCCAACTGATTGGTTTGGCATAGTTTTGAGTGGATAATAGAAAAGCCTACCCTGCATGTGAGCTTTACCTCTCTAAGGGCATGTATTCTTGATACAATATAAGGGACAGAAAGAGGGCTGCTATCATCGCTTGCTGTTTCTTTGCTACTTTGCCGCTTGATTGCCTTATGCCTGCCATGAACTGTTTCTCCTCTGTGATGGCTTTCTGTCATGCCACCCTACCTTGGAGCAAGCTGACAATGAAAAGAAATCTCTGTAAACTGTGAGTTAGAATGAACCTTTCTTCCTTTAACTGTGAGTGTTGTGTAATCCTTAGCAATGAGAAAAGTAAGACAGAATTTGGTACCAGAGAATTGGGGTTGTTGCTGTGAATATACCCGACCATGTGGTTCAGGAGATTTTGCAACTGACTTGTGAGAAGAGTTTGGAAGGATTTGGAGATGCTAGATGAAGTAGCAGCCCTGGAATACTGTACTTGATGGGAGATTCTTGGTCAGAGCTCAGAAGACCAGAATGCTTATAGAAATGCTGCTGATAAAGACTAGACTCAGGAGATTTCTCTTGGAAAGGACTGTATTAGTTATTAGACTACAGAACCTGTTTGGCATGCAATAACAGAAAATTTGTCTGCATTTGGTCATATAAAGAGACTTTGCCTGGGACTGAGATTAGGGGCATCAGACCAGTTAATATTGCCGAAGAAATTTCAAGGTAGTAGAATGTTGAGGCAGTGCTGCGGTTAATGTTGAGGGCTTTTGCCCTCCTCTGCATTGAGAATCAAGAGCTAAGCACCAGAAGAATGATCTAAAACATATTGGGACTGCAGAAAGGAAGCTATAGTAAAGCTGTGGACTGCAGAGAGGGAGCTGAGAACTTGGTTACTGAAATGAACAGGACAATGTAAAAGATGGCCTGAGGATATCATAAGAACCAGCAGGACTCCAGCCTTTGGAGCCTCAGTGTTGCAAAAGTGAAAGAATTTGCTTTTAAAAGGAAGCCCTAGAGAACTACGTTCCAGAATTATGGTTTCCTAGGGAAGTTGTTCCTTGGGTTATGTTCATAGACACTCAACCCCTACAGCCAAAGGAGAAAGGAAACCTGGCTATTGTTCTATGGCAGACCCTGGATTCAGGCATGTGGTACTGGTTTTAGTCACATACGGCATGCAAGAGCTATGAGGTCAGGAAGGCTTCCACCCAGATTTTAGGAGAAGGCCTGCGAGGCCTTGCAGTATGTCCATGAGAGTGTAGTGTGTGAAGTTGTGAGTGTGAAGCCAAAGATACAGTGGAGACCCCAGAAGTTTGGAGAAGCCAGAAACAAGTGCACAGATGGAGCACAGCCAGCTCAAGAGAGATGCTGTTGGAGTTACAAACACAGGGAGTGCTGTAGAGGTGGAGTCACTAACGTCCTTTGGCGTTCACATTTTGCTACAGATTGCCTCAGGTATTGGACACAGAACTTCAGGACTTACTATTTATTGTGCTGCATTTTGGACTTGGTTTGATCCAATTCCTTTCTCTCCCCCTATTTCTATCTTTTTGAAATGGTAATGTTTATCTTGTGCCATTGTATTTTCACAATGTTTTAACATTCTTTTCATTTATGTAGAGATTGCCTGAAATGTTAGAGGAGATTTTGGACTTGGAATTTAGTAATGCTGAAACTATTAGAACTTTGGCAATTTTTGGAGATGGACTAAATGCCTTGCACATAAAGGGATGTTCATGAATCTTTGGGGTATCAGAGGCAGAATGTTATGGCTTATATCCAGATGTCACCTCAAAGCTTCATGTGGTCTTAGGTGGGGATTTTTGGAGCTGGCTGACTGAAGTAGGGTATGTGATGCTGAGATCAAGGATGTGATGCTGGGAGTGATTCAAGGGGTGATGCAAGGCTACCCCACATGGTGTGAGTTCTACCCACCCTAAAGATGTGTAGTCTGGATAAGATATAAGGAACAGAAAAAGAGTTGCTGCTTATTGTTCACGAAATTGCTGCTTTTGTGTCTTTTGCCTGCCATCGACTATTTCTTCCCTGTGATGCTCTTCTGCCGTGCCACTTTGCCTTGGAGTCTGCTGATTATGGACTGAAACCTCTACAAACTATGAGCCCAGTCTCCTTTCACTTTGGGTGTCAGATATTTTGTTTAAGCAATGAGAAAAGTAACCATGACAGAATTTGGTATGAAAAATGAGGTTTGAACCCATGTGGGCACTAGTCCATTGGATCTGCTGGATTATATGGCCCAGTGACAAGAGAAGCCTGCACAGCAGCCTAGATCTGTTGCAGAGCCTTGCCTTGTTCTGGGCCCCACTCAAAACCATCAGTTTTCCAATTCACTCCATAAATGAACTAGAGTAAAGCACCTAAATGAGGAATGTGTTGCCACTCAAATCCAATAGTAGGCACACTAGGCGTTGTGCCTCTTTTTTGGTTGTAGGGGGAGCCAGAGGCAACAACTTACCTTTTGTCTTGGGATCTCTACATGCCACACACCACTGGATTCTTAGGAATTTCATCTAGAGCTAAATTTGGTTCTTTTTGGTAAAAAAGAAAAAAGATATGGAAAAGAGATTTGTGAAACTTGAAATACCTAAAATATTTACTTTCTGACATTATTCTGTAGATAGAAAATGTTTGATGATCTGTATTGTAAAGGGTGATACTCCAGAGGAACACTAGAGTGAGTTACAGAAAACTCGAGAAGATGTATTACTTAAGGAATAGAATAAATGCTTGTAAGAAAGACATCTGGAATACAATACTCAAATAAGAAAGAAGTTTATTTTTCTTTCACATAATAGTTTAGAGGTAGGCAGGCCTTTCAGGACTGATGGGCAGCTCTGATACTTGAGATTATTGTAAAACCCATGTTTCCCTCTGTATTTTACTTCATGACACCTGGTTCTTATGGAAGAAGTTGTTTTATTCCCACCGTATCTGTAAAGGAAAGGAAGAGTGGAGGATCATCCATTCCTTTTTTAGTCATACATTCTGAATTGTAGCATTGTTACTTTTGCTCACATCCTAATGGCGTAGTATTAAAGATACTTGGCCACTTTAGCTGCAAAAAATACTAGAGAGTGTAGCTTTTAGATGATAAAAAATATGCCTATATAGTTTCATTACTAAAATAAGGGAATTACTGCTATTGGGAGACAACTCGCATTCTATCACAGTGAGATAAGCATTTTGTGGTATTGAAGTATTCCTGGTCTTCACTGAAGAATTCTCTACATGTCATTTTGGAGTGTATATACTAATCACATATTAAAGTGAATAGATAACTAGGGAAAACTCTTAGATGCTTAGTGAGAAATATTGCCTTGTAATGGGATAGACCCAAGCATTGTGGCCTCAGATAGGAGGCTCCTATAATGAATACATCAGCACTGTGAAGTATGTAGTTTTTAATAAGGTGAAGTCCAGTTTAGATAATAGCAAAGCTTGTGTGTTTTTGCAAAGGTAGTATCAGCATATAAATAGTGAGTTTAGTTTAGGAAAACTTACATTGGCAGACAAAACTTCAAGAAGGTGCTAGATGAGGCTCAGGGTAGGGTATGAGGATGAGTGGGGGTTGGTGTTGTCAAGTCTGGTGCATGGGTCAAGCTCAGAATTCTTTGAGCTGAAAGTTCAAAATGCATCATTTGATATATTTGGCATTCTGACACTTTTTAGCAGGATTTGTGTATTCCTAAGGGACAAAAGAGAGATTTGGTAAAATCTTGACAGAACATCACAACGTTGTCCATGTAGCCAGGTGTACAGGGTTGCATGCTGAGATGCTGAAACAGAAATTCACCTTTGTAAACTGGACCAAGACAGTGGAATGTGGAAGTGATTTATTTTATAATATGCACAAATTCCAAGCATTCCTTTTTACTGAATCTCTGAACAACAACTATTAATTCTAAATCTCACTTCTGATTTTCTGCCATTATGATCATAACTGGTTGAAAAACCAACGGAAGATACAGATCCTGGAGAAACAAGGGCAAAAATTGATGTGAAGGCTAATGTCTGGAACTCTGGACTGAGACGTTGATTACAGTGTGCTCCATGTCCTTTGTACTTTAAAATGTTGTTTTTATTCTTATAGTGAAAATAGTAATAACAAAAAAGAAGCTTAATTTTTATAGGTTAATTAAATGATACCTGGTATTTTGGTGTCTGGTTATTCGGAAGTAATTTGATCATTATAATTAAAGCAGGATAAAAGCAGAACAAACTCCAAGAATTGATGTCTCAGGTCAAATTGGCCTATTAGTATGAAGATGAAATTGTGCATTTCAGCATTTCACCCTTGCATAATTGATGGAGCACCATGTAGTATCTCTTTGACTACTCAGCAAAGATTTTGCTAGAATTGGCTTGTGCAGTCTGAGGTTGCACTATTTATAACCTTTACATTCTATGCACATGAAAATTTTTCATAGATATCTCTATTCATTATTCTTATTAATTAGTAGGTATCAATAAAATGTTAATAATATATAATAGAAGTTTTACTTAGATCATTTTACATTTTCTTTCTTATATTTTACACAATTTTCTACCATAATCAAGTCAAAACAGTTGTATATGTGTGGGTAGGAAGATAACGACCTTTATATAAAGACATTTTTTTCCTTAGTGACTTTGTAAATACTTGATCAGATCTCAAAGAAAACAAAGGAATGACCTTTGATTTATTTTTTATGTTAAAAATTACTGTTACTATCTTACTAGAGAAACACTACATAAACAGTAACTATATATATATTCCAGATATAGCTGGATAATATATGTAGCATAATTTGAAAATACAAAGATTAATCTAATTATAAAGTTATAAACTTTAATATTAACATATTATTTGTTAATTTAAACATCATTTCATATTTACGTGCTGGTGTCAGTCTATGAAAAAGCACTTCAGTCTTTTCATGTACTCTTAAGAATAGTAACAGTGAAACTTCAAATGTTTTTTAAAAGAAATTTAAATATTTCAATTATTTCAGATTTTTTTATGGCTTTAGTCAAAGCAAACTTATGTTCTATAATTTATTATAGTTCACAAATCTAGTTTTCCTTATGTATTAAGATACTGAGTCAGGATTCTAACTGACAAATTTTAGGCATTCAATGTGAGTTTAATGTTATAAAATATTTTGGATTGTGTTAAATACAAGTCCAGCAAATTCTTGATTCCTAAATATGCTATGTATGTTCAAGGTGTTAAGACTTCTATTTCCAGGCACTGAACCAGGATCAACAGGGGAATACAGTTTATTAATATTGTGGAGGACATCATCATCATCATTTTTATCATTATTATTAGTCATAATCATCTCTTTTATTTTGTAAGTTTTTATTAGTACATGTTGCTGTATCTAATGTTTACATTCCTGGTAGGGAGTTGGTGCATGTACATAACACATCTTAATTATTTTTTTATTTTCTTCTCTCTCCCCATTCCCTCCTGATGTCTCTTGATTCATTTCCCATTTGAAGATCTATCTCCTTACTTCCTATCATCTTTTATTTTGATTTTTATATTTTGGGTTTCTCACATAAGAGAAACTATGTGGTATTTCCTCCTCTTCAATATTAAATGGATATTTTGCAGGCATTTTTACCTTGTTTTCTCATGTTTTATTCTTGTTAGTTTGCTAGCTTGTTTGTGCTGGGGCTTGTGGGTTGATTAAAGTGCAAAGCTTTGTTGCTAGTATGGAGACTTTTTAATGGGTACTTTTCAGTGATGCCATCTAGATGTGGATAACTATTAGCCTTTGCTTCTGTCCCAGGATCCAGCAACCTCTGTTTATTTTATAGGGAAGGTTACAACATACTGGGTTCAGTAACTAGTTCTTTGGATTTGGGTCCGAGTATTGTTAATGACAGGAAAAACGTCTAAATATAGGCATCCGAACAAAAGCAATTAATAGAACAACTATGTCACCTTAGTTATAGTAATAAATTCAGCAATGATGACAATGTCAAAGGCAAACTGAATATTGACAAACCCTAAGAAGCATTACTGTACTGCCTTAACCATGGAAAAGAGATTTATAACTATAGTATAAACACTAAGACAAATCAAATATTTTTTTCAGTATGATGTACCTTTAGACAAATCAAATATTGACCTACAGTAAATATCTACTAAATAGAAACTAACAATAGAATAGCTTTCAACAATAAGAACAAAACTGAGGTAAAGACCATCTATTCCAACTTTATGTATTTTTTAAAAATAATGAATGGATGTTGGACTTTGTCAAATGTTTGTTAATCATATATTGAGATGGTTATGATTTTTGCCTTCGGCTTTGTTGGTATGGTATATTACATTTATTGATTTGTGGATGTTGAGCCATTCCAGCATCCCTGGGATGAATCCTTCTTGGTCATGGTGTACAGTCTTCTTGATGATTTTCTGCATTCTGTTTGTGAGCATCTTATTTAGGATTTTTGCATCTATGTTTATTAGGGAGATAGGTCTTTTCTGGTTGGATCATTCTCTGGTTTAAGTATCAGGATAATGTTTGCTTCCAGCAATGATTTTGTTTCCCTTTCAATTTTTTAAAAGTAAAAGTAAATTAATAGTATTAGAAAATGGTTAAAGATAAAAATTAAGAAAGAGAAGAAAAAAGAAAGAGACAAAACTACAGTAATACAAGACAGATAAGTGGAAGATAGGAAAATACTTAAGAGAAAAGATAAAAAGAGATGAGAGAAAAAATGCAAAAAGGGAAAAAATTCCAAATCCACAAAAAGCCAATGAAAGAAAGAAATCATAATTATATTAAAATATTATCATAAAGAAAGAAATCATATTTTTAAAATGTGTGGAACAGTTCTGAGGTTCTGAATGAGTTGCTTTTGGTGGAGGGATCTGCAGTCTTGGAATTCAGCCAGTGACAATTGTCTCTGCTTATCTTTGGGGCCTGTGGGTTTGTAAATTGCCATCCCTGTACCAAAGGCCACTCTTTCTACTCATCCCAGATTGTGGTAACTGTCCGAGCCAAAGTGTGTCCTTGCTTGCATTAGATGGGAGAAGCAATCAGTTTTTTGGTCTCCTATAGATGTAGGCCACAAGATTGGACTTTAAGCAGACTATTGATCTTTATGTGGATACTTGCTAGGTGTGATTTCTCCTTTCTGGTCCAAGCATTGTCCTGGTTCAAAATTCTGTATGATTTTACACGTATAATTAAAAAAATAAATTTATCAAAACAGAGTAAAATGGTCATTCATTGCCTAGATAATGCAAAAAATGGGAAGATAGGGACCAAAGGTAAAAAGTTTCACTCATATGGGATGGATGAGTTCTGGAGGTCTAAACTATAGCATGATATGTATAGTTACTATTAGTGTATTTTATACTTGAAATTTGATTAGAGTAGATATTAAATTTTCTCAACATGTATTTAAAAATGGAAGCTCTGATATGATATTTGTTTAATTGTGGTAATCATTTCACTATATAGATGTATATTTGCCAATATATATATGATTATATATATATATATATTTCACTATCAAAACATCATTTTATGCTCCTTAAAAATATGCACTCTTATTTGACCAAAGAAAGAAAATTCTAATCTGACCTTAGTTTCAGTAAACACCCATAGGTAAAATTATACAAAGTACATTGTTAGTTTATTTTAGAAACAAGTCTGTCTCTTTTCCACTGGTCCTTCTTTCTCTTTCTCCATTTTTCTGTCCTTCTCTTTCTCTCTGCTTAACTATGTATATGGGGAATAGATAGCACATTGTTCAAATCCATAGAAATTGTTACTATATCTACATATGAAGCCATAACTCCATCCTAGTGGTCCCATGACTAAAACTGAATATTTTGTTTTTTTCTTTTATTTTAAAGAGGGGAAAGAAAAAACAAACAAACAAAAACCAGACAAGAAAAGCAAGAAATGAAAGAGACAAGAAAAACAATAAAAACCCCAAAGCAATAGCAATATAGGCTTTCAAAACAAGATAATAGGAATTTAACAATGGTTGTTCATAGTAAAACTGAGTATTTTGATATTATTGCTTCCGAGTTGCTTCATTATTTATTAATAATCACTTTAAAACACCACTGGCTATTTTTTCAGGTGATTTTTTCAGGCTCTGCATAAAATAAAAATAGCATTGAATAAATTTTAGGTTTAAATTCAAGTATTCTCCATTTAAAAAGACCCAATGCAGTATGGGCATGTTGATAAGGTTTCTGTAGAACTTGGTGTTTGCTTTCCAAAGCTCTCCTTATTAGCCTGTTTTCCCCCTGAAGAAGCCATTCTAATGGTCTTTGCCCTGCTTTGAAGAGAAATTCAGTTTATGTTAGTCTTTGTCCATAAAAGAACGATCACTGATAATTGTCTAAGAAACAGAGAGTGGTGGGCAGGATTGTGTATATTAAGAATAACTTGATTAGTAATTGATATTTTGTGTCTCATTTTGGGATACTTAGAATGAGAAAACCTAAACTCATAAAATCACGATAAAGTTGTTATATGACTCTAAAGTCTACTGATTGTCAGATTAACAGTGATAAGTATTAAGAGCCTAATAGCCAGCTATGTGACAGGAGCAACTAACAAACTTTAATTTTTGAAGACTTGTTCTTCTGAGTTGAAAGTCTGTTTTTTAACACTATATTTTATTTTTATATTTGATTGTTAATGGGGCTTCGTTGATAGTTGCTTAATATATCTGAATTAATTTAGTCTGACCATATTAATGGTAATAAAAATGAAGCAAATTTATTCTTTTATGTTTTTTAACTTAATTTTCTGGCCAGCCCCAGAATTGAATATTGCAGTAATAATCAGGGAACTCAGATGTCCCTTGAAACATTATATAATGATCAAGATGAAAGGAGAAGGCGGAAATGTTAATTTCACAAATTGGGAAACACAAATGAGTAAAATGACCTTTCTCAGAATCACTATTGTTAGTTATTTAAGGAACTAAAATTCTTATCTTGTATAGTTGCTTTTTTATGAATCTCTCACTGGAATCAGTTCATGACTGGTAGTTTACCCTGCATAAAGCTCACAGTGATTAGGAAGCAGTGAAATACACTGTCATTCTACTGAGAACTTGCTGGGTGTCTTTGGGTGAACATGGGATTATCTCTTATCTTTTTTATTTAACTCACTGAAAAATGAAGTAGTAGTATTTCAGAGCTTCATGAGAGCAAAATGTAATGTGAATTCAAAGGGGAAAATGTGACAATTTTTTAAAAATGTTGTATAATATCACATGTACATCATTGTGTGTGTGTGTGTGTGTGTGTGTGTGTGTGTGTGTGTGTGTGTGTGTGTGTGCAGGTTATAGTTTCAGTCCCTGCTGTGCCCCTAGTTTAATGTTTCTTTGGTTTATCCTTTTATCCTTCTCTTGTTCCTATGATTACTAAAGAAATGACTTTAGATACCATATTTTGATGACTTCTAAATCTATATTGCCAACTTTGATTTCTTGTAAGATAAGATTCTGAAGTGCTAGCTTCATACTGGGCACTTCCATGTGCCTGTCTCATAACAATTTAACATTACTATTTCTGGAACCGTATGGAAACCATCATGCTCTAACTGCATTTACTTTCACTCAGTCCCTCAAACCATAAACTTTGGATTTGACTGAATTCATTTGTCTCCACTTCTTTTACCTTTTTGCATGTGGTTTATCAGTAACCAAGTACTTTAGGTTCTATTTTCTAATTATCTCCTGAAACTCACTGCTCCCATCTGTTTCACTGCCTCTCAGAGTTCTCAGGCCCACATGAAATCCTTGCTGGACTCAGGCATGATGACTAGTTGAAAAAATCTTTGTAAGGAGAGAAACAGATTTAAATATTATTAGGGAAAAGTAAGAGTTGGTGGCAAAAATGTTATATGTGTGGAGGACTGAGAATTATAATGTGATCATGACTTGTACTGCTTGGGTACTGTCTCTGCAGTGGTGGTGAACCTCTGGCACACATGCCGGTGTTTGTATCCTTGAAAGCTCTGAAAGGGCTTTCAGGTTTGCCATCACCAATCTAGAGAGGCTCTAGATCTTTACCTATGTCTTTGGGTCCCTGGCCTTGAGCGCCAAGTGAGGAGACCATCCTGAAGTATGAGGACTCAGGTCAAGTTTCCTTCCTTTTGTTGGTCTGCCACCCTCTCTCTCATTCTAATACAAGTGGGAAGCCCAGGAAATCCTCAGGTTTTAAATATTTGTGCAATGAACTTGATTAATTAGAATTGAAAGAAAGAGTAGTATCTTTCTTATCACTGCAGTCTGTGTTAAACAGGTCTTCTAGTAACCATGTTCATGCTGTAGATCTTCTTTCTGTATGTCATTCTGTTCCCATAAATGACACAGCAAAGCAGCAAGATAAAGACCTGGGAAGGGAGGTTGAATGCACTAAGTGGTCCTGCCTTGAGCTATGTCCTTATTTGAATGAATAAACTGCACGTTGAAACTGAGTGGAGGGAGGGGAGGACCTCACTTAGCATCCTGATGGGATGCAGGACAGTTGTATTCTGCAGGTTCCCTAAGCAGCTCCATGAAGATCATTAGGCTCCTTGGTGTTTACCTGGCCCTTCCCTCAGGGACAGCCTGACAAGCAGTGCTCTCTATCACTGATTCCAGTCAAAGTGAAAACTAGCAGTTTGATTGAGCAATGGTAGTTTAGGACTGTCAAAATGATGCTTACAATATGTGAAATATAATATAAATGCAGATGATCTGAATTGCCAAACTTCTCAAGACTTTTCCTGTTTTCCTTCCTTTTCTTCAGATAATCTTCCATATGACCACCAGAGAAAATTATCCCAAATACAGGTTGTTCTGTTTTTTAAATGATTTTCCTTTACTTATAGTTTTATTCATTGTGTTTTCTACCATAGTGATTTACAATTTTCTTCATGATACTCATTAGAAACTAGCCTCTTAAACCCTTCTTCAATTTTAAGGCTAACCTTTATGTGATATTTAATCTAAAAAATAAAATCAAATTGAAAAACAACAATAACAAAAATATACATTAACTTCACAAATCTGACTTCAAAAGCAATAGAGAATAATATGGAGATTTAATGCAGGTTCTTCTATGCATATCAAGCAATAAAATTACCTAAAATCTTTTGCTTTCTAAAGTTCTACCTTGTAAGAGAGCTGACACACATTTCTAAATTCTTTTTCTCTTGTGAATAGACCAACCACTCAAGCCATCCTTACCACAACTTCTGGTCTCTCTGTGGGTCTGACCATCATTTATATATTCAGTGTGGTCCTTCTTTGCTTCTCTGATTTGCATCCTCATGTGTCATCCTGCTTGGCCAGGCAAAGGATGCTGCTCAAGTTGTACCTGCCTGAAAAGAAGAGAACCCTAATACATATTTATAATTTAATTTCATTTGCTTTTATCTACCAAATTAAAACCAAGTAATGAAGAAGATTCTGTATAAATTAGTGGATTAAAGCTCACACTAGATGCAATCATTCTCAGAGAATTACATTTTGTATGCTTTCTTGAGGAAGTAGGAAGTTTTGAAGCTAGGGGGAATTGTGTGGAATCTTCTCCATAGCTATTTTATATCTGGTGGAAACTGAGGAGAAGCTATTATGTTAACCATAGTAGGATTTGTAGATTATTGTTACACCTTTAACTTGTAAATATGGAGGTAATATTTGGATGTTTCTTTATGCTACACGAAAGTTTCTTTTTCCTAAAAGTTTGAACAAAAACTGTGGGCGTGAGTTCATTGCTGATACTGGCTTCTTCATACCTTTGTATCCATGGTAATGAACACAGATAGGGTGATTACATTTTTGTTTTGTACATTTGTGGGCATTGAAAAGTGGAGAATTTGGATGAATTGTATAGCCATACTTTCAATAAGGCTGTGATTCTCTGCTGGATTTTTGCTACATGGATTGCCAGAGTGTTTGGAAATGTGTGGGAATACTTTGGGCTTTTACAATGCCTGAAGATTGGGTGCCACTAGCATTCTTTGGTGTGGTAGGGGACAGAATGCTGACTGTTCTGTAATGCACAGGACAGTCCTGAACAAGAAAGGAAAACTATTGAAAACTGCTTATCTAGTCTGATGTGTGGAAAATTAGAGGATAATTTTTTTAATCAGTACACAAGCCTCATTGTTCATTCCTATTAACTTTTTGGACATGCTATGAATAAGAAAACCTTGTGCTTAAAATTAATGAGTTGTTCGAATGACAGGATTTTCTTACCCACCTACTCTATTTCTATCCCTGTTTCTTCCATATCTTCTGAGATCTCTGACTTCTTAGGTTGCATTGGAAGAATAAATGATATGAAAGCACAGAGTAAAATTTCTCATTGCCTAGGCAAACTTTCCTTGGTTAGACTTTCTCTCAGCCTGGAAAGAAGGGATTGGGAATTAAGGACTATGCATTTCTTTAAAAAAACATATGGTGAAGTAATTTGATCGTAGTGCTTCATCCAGCTGGGGTTTAGCTCAGTGCTGTAAGCCTCTGCCTCTCAAGTGCTAGGTTGTGAGTTTGATCCCCAGTACCAAAAAACAAACGAACAAAAAGTTTCATCTACTTTATAGAAGGTTGAAATTGACTAATTTCAACTGATTTTTTTTAACCTATACCAAGTATTATGCTAAAGACATCAATGTGGAGAGTGACACAGAGATTTAAATTTACTTTTCTGTCAGGAAGTGTGAAAACGCTAAATGGTTATAGTGGTCCTTTAAGCCCTATTGTGGGAAGTTCATCTTTCTGCTCATTATTGATAGTGATATGACTATAGTTTCTGTTGTAGTTAGGGGTTATGCAGAGAACAATTAGAATCAGGGCATGGAGTTTATAATATTATTTTTATAATGGTCACCAGGAGTTAACACAAGAAAATGCAGGAAATCTCTCTGCAACAACAAAAACATAAAAATAGTCAAGGGCCTAAATCCCACAGCAATGTCCCACATGAGTCCAGATGAAAACTTAGAGCTCATGACAATGCCTCCCATGAGTCCAACTGGAGGTCCAGAGCCCACAAGGAGGACTCACGCCAGTCTCTTTTACTGATCTGTGCTGGAAAGGCCCAAAGGTCAGTGGTGGAAGCCAGAAAGTCTATGCCAGTGGGGTGAAGGAGCTGTGCTGGTGGGATGAGGGTTCTATGCTGGAGCCGCAAAATCACACTCACAACAAGACTAAGGCTGTCCTGAAAAGCACCACAGCCATCCTCAGCGACACAGAGGTCCCGAGCTCCTCTGATGACAAGCACAGTCAGGTACATGCCAGGAAGCTAGTGCTATGAGTTTATCCTGGAGACCAAGCAGCACACATCTTCTCCTCTTGGAGCCAGGAAGCAATGCTCGATGTGAGGACCAAAGCTTCTCCAGGAGAATCTAACGGCTCAAACAGCAACTCGTAGGAGAGTCCACGATGCCTCAATGCAGTAACGCAGTAATGCCTCAACACCCTGCTTCTCCTACTCCACCTATTTATGCTGGCAACTTTCCTCAGGGGGAGCATCTTCCCTCAGTGCCATGCTGATGTAATCCATGCTGATGTAGGCGTTAAGTTGATCGCCACTTCTTAATCCATAACAGTTTCTGACGTATAGAAATATGTCAAGAGAAAACTGGAAGTGCACTTCTTCAAATAAGCTGACATTTTGAAAAAGTCTCTTGAAATAAGGCTCCCTTAGTACCAGTCATTCCGCTGGCCTGTGATATAAGTGGTATATTTTAATATTATATATATATATCTTTGAGTTTTTATCGAGTCTAAACTTTGATATTTATCAGTTCTTTGATAAAATTTATTGATAGATGTTGGATTTTTATTGGTATATGTTTGTGTGCACAATATTACACTCTTCATGGGGGGTTGTTACATGTACATACCACGTCTTAATTGTCCCTTTCCCTCCTCAGTCCCTCCCTCTGTTGGTCCCCTTCCAATTATCAAAAGATGTCTCCCTGTTTCCTATCATCTAGTTTTTATTTTGCTCTTTAATTTATATTTTGGGTCTCTCAAAGATGTTATATTTAAAATATACTTTATAAAGACAAACTCTAATCTGTTCTAAACAAATATTTATGTATTTTTTTAGATACTCCCAGAAGCATAAAGGCATCCACTGATACAGCTGAAAAGTTTTTCCAGAAGCTGAAAAACAAACATGAATTTACTGTGTTGGTGACCTTGAAACAGATGCACTTAAATTCAGGAGTTATTCTTTCTATTCACCACTTGGATCATAGGTAAGTGCACTGCTGGGGTTTCCTGTGTTTTCACTGCATTGTTAAATGAATATATAAAAGAGAAGTAAGCAAAGGAAGCTATGATATATTTAGTGTGGATTTTAAGCAGAGTGGTTTGCTGTGTTGTGTAACATCACAGACAAATTATTGAGATCTGCATAAAAATAGAGGAAACTCTATCACTTTTTAGGCTGCTATGAGCTCATTCAAGTCACCATTCCTGAAATAAATTTGTTAATTTCTATATTCCTTAAAAGGTATCTTTGTCAGTGTTAAGGCTAAACTTACTGCTTTTTAATTTGAATCAGTGCCCAGAAAAGTACTGTGTTCTCTTCCTTTGTGAAATTGTTGGGTTTAGAGTTTAATAGTCTTATAATTTTAACCACAGACAGATAACTTCTTTTCTACCTTACAGACTGTAGCAGTTACAGCTATATTTCTGGATATGTGTTGAATAAAATTGCTTTCTAGTATCTTCCACCTTCCCTCATATGTAGAAACATCATTAAGAAAGCTGTTGACTGTAAGGGTGAGAAGGAGGGTGGAGAAAGGAAGAATCCATTCATATATATGATTGCAACTAAACAATACCATGCACCTTAAAGTGGTTCTTTCCTGCTGAAATAACCACAGTTGTATTTGTGGACCCTGGGCAAGTAATATAGCCTCTGTGACTTTCTAAATTGAGATAATAATAGTATCTACTTAATAGGTTGTTGTGAAGAAGCATAAAGAATTTTTATATCTAATATGTTGTACATGTATTACAGCTTTAATGATCCTGGTCAAGTGTGAGTAGAAACCTTCGTATTTGTTCTTAAAATGTGATATAGACTGGGCCTTGCAAATCATTGCTAATGTCTAAAGGCAAACACAAGCAAATGTATAAGAAGAGCAAACTATAGCAAGTCTGAAGGATGAAGGTCCTGTTTGCCTTGCTTTCTGGGCCTTGGGGTCCCATTTTCCCCGGCCCATCACTTAGCTTCCATTCTTTGCACTTCCTGGCCTGTGTTTGAAGGAAGGGTGTCATCCTGCTGAGTGGCTCAAAACTGAGGCAGAGTGAGGAAGGGAATGAAGTTCGACTTCCAAAGGATTACTGGGCTTTCCTCTGTTAAGGGATAGAGCTCCTCTTTAGGTAATTGAGACCAGGGGCAGCATTGGGCCTCTGTTCATGTTAGTTGTGTTCTTAGGTAACACGAGTCACATATAATAAACCAAGATTGTTTCTGTTGCAGAGCAACTGGATTTATTGCTGATTATCTTTGCTTACTAAGAAAATCTCTTTATTTTGCACACTAGATTTTTCCTCCCTGTAATTTTCTTTCATTGTCTTTTTGTGCAGACAAGGAACTCACTCAGCTTTTACAAGATGACATTATTTTCACGTGTGATGGCTACTGCTGCTTCTTTTTGTTTTTACCCATTTTGTTTCTGTAGTAACTCCACCTGCTCTTTTTGAGGCTTGCTGGTCAGACTTCATTTGTTTGTTGCCCTCATTTATTTGGGTTCCAGATGGTCAGTATTCTGTTGGTCCCCAGAAGAACAGAGTAACTGTATACATGTCTGACCAGCACAGACCTCTTATAATTGGCATCTACTTTCCAACTATATTTACTAAAATAGTTTGAAAATTTTCTTAGCATTTTTAGCTTTGTAAAGATATAGACAGGTGAAGTACTACCTAACTTCATCAAATGATTTGCTCTCAGGAACATCCTTTCTTAGTCTTACTATGCAGTAGATTTATTACTGTTATATGTAAGGCTTTGTATCCTCTCACTTTAATTAAAATAATTTCAAAATTATGGCAGTATGTTTTCATTATACAAAATTTGTTAAATGACAAGTGTAATGAAATAGAAAAACTTATATAAACCTCATAACCAAAAAGAAACCAATGAAATTCTGTTATATTTTAATACAATCATTTTGTCTATGGGTGTAAATTTACCATGTGTTGTTTGATCAGTTCCTTATTTTTAACTCAATTTTTGTATTTAAGGAATAATACTACAGTGAGGTGAATACAATTATGCATAGATCTTTGTGCTTCGTTCTCACACTTTCTAGTTATGTCTATAATTTATTTTACTTATTCTCCTTACCTTTGTAGCTTCCATAAATTTAATAAAATTTGGCTGAACAAATACCACATTGAGATATAATACATATTTCCATTACATAAAAAAAGAATTTAGTTTCACTTTCTGAGTAAGCTAACAATCCCGTTAAAGACTTGCCATGTGTCAGGCACAGTGCTGCATTAGTTTATTTTATCATTAGTATTCAGAAGTGGTTAACAGTGTAGACTCTGTATTCTAGTGATAGCTTTACCACTTATTGGCTTTGTGATGTTATGCAAATTGCTTCACTTTTTTTGTACCTCAGGTTCCTCATTTACAAATCCACATACACACTTGAAAATATTAGAGAAAAAAAAATCTACAGATGGTCCATGGACACACAAGGTCAACACTCTCATTCTTTTATTAAGACTCAGATGAGAAAAACAAGACTCAGAAGTGTTATATTGTTGGAAAGGCATTTACACGAGTTAAGTGGGATGAGGCTTAAACTCAGGTTTCATGGTAATAGAGCCAGCCTGTTGAGCCTAGGTACTGTGCCATCTCAATGCCTATGGAGATCTTTGGGCTGGTTCTCTTCTATTTTTTTCACTGCAACACCTAGCTAATTAGTGACAGAGTCAGGGGCCAAATCCACTTCATCTGTTTTTGAGTCTACTGTTTTTACCATTGTATCTCTGAGCCTCCTATCACCTGATAGACCCTGCATTATGACTCATATTGTTTGTTTCTTTTTTGGTGGTGGTAGGGACCAGAGATTGAACTCAAGAACTCATGCTTGCCAAGCAGGCGCTTGTGCCACTCAGCTGACCTCTAACCATGTTTGCTTCTTGTTGTTACTGTTTATCTTTACTTAGCTCTTTAAAAGATTCATTATTTCCAGGAATTTTTTTTTGTTTGTTCTCTACTCTGTTTCACACAAAAATAAAGTGTTGTATTAGTCAGTTTCCCATTGCCAAGATAAAATACCTGACACCCACACTTTGCAAGAGGAGAATTATAATTTGGCTCATACTTTGTGTCAGGGTTTTAGTTTGTAGTCGAGTGGGTACACGGCAGAAGTCGCATATTGCCATGGTTCAGGGAAGCTGCGCTATACATGGTGATAGAGAAAGTGGGTCCTAGTGCCAAGAATACATACAGCCCACTAGTGGATCCACCCCTCCAAACATGCCTCACCTTTTACCAGCCTAGGACTCAATGGATTAATCCACTCATGAGGATAGTTCCCTTTCACCTAATTGCTTTCCAAAATCCCTCCACTAAATATATGAGACTTTTGGAGGATATTTTAATCCCAAAGCATAAAAAGTGGTTTACAGAGAGATCTATGGGACAAGATAGCATGCATCTAGGTGCAAAAGACTTTTAAACAGTAGTGCATCTCTTAGAGACCTTCACTGCAGTAATGTTTGGTGCAGTCCTGTGCAATCATGTTTTCCTGCTCAGTATGCCAGTAGTCTCTTGTGTATGAAACCTTGGTATTCCACTAAAAGGCTTTTCTCTGTGTAACTCAGTCACCTCAACTGGCAGTGATTAGCGCAGGTCCACTGGTAAGGTTTTTTTTTTTTTTTTTTTTTTTCTTAATAGTTCATGATACTTAGAGGTCTTCTGCGTGCCCTGCCAATGGATAATCATTTTTCTGATTTTTCATTAGAGGTTGCATGAAGATGTGCTCAGGGTCTTCTTTTGAGCTCATGTTCTTGCCTGCAGTAGAAAGCTCAAGAGCAAGAACGTGTGAATTTAGACTCTGTGAGTGAGATTACAAAGTGTCTGCAGAGAATAAACACTAAATAAACATCAACGTTATTACTAGAGGTGATGTGAGCTATCGCTCTCCTCCTTATTCCAGCTCTTGACTCTAGTCTTTTCTCCACAAGACGAATTGCAGTGAGTTCCTGGCTCTCATGAAACCTGTTCTCAAATCTAATAAGGAGAAGAGTGGGACTGTCACCTCTCTTTATCAGCTTGTTCAAATCCTCCTCATATTTCAAAATTCTGCTCCTATTTCTGTGATTATGTTACTGATATTTCTAGTTTACATTACATTTCTTTCATTAGTTCCCAATGCATTTATAAAATGCATGTCATTCCTTTTGGCTTCTAATATAAGATATATTATTATATTTAAATGTTTCATCTGTATGCATACATAGTAATTGCATGTTCAGATATGAAAAACATCACCTACTTCTTTCAATCACAATTACTAAGTAAGGTAACAAATACTTAATGAAATATTTTAAAATTTAAAGTTTTAGGGGACAGGGATTTAGCTCAGCAATGTAAGCACCTGCCTGGCAAGCATAAGGTCATGAGTTCAATCCCAAGTACTCCCCCTACTCATTTTTTGAATGAGTAATATATCCCATGATTCAAACTTTAGAAGGCACAGAAGGTTATGAAGAGAAAAAACTCTCCTTCCATCCTTGTTCCTTGCTATTCAGGGTCTATTCCTAGGGGAGACCATTATTATCATTGAAGACATTTTGAAAAGAGAAATATAAAAGAGAAAGTAGAGCTCATCTAATCAGTGATGTGCCAAAGCCAGCTGACATCCTGGCCTTTAACAGTTAAAACTTTATGAGCTGGTTGACATTAACTTGGTAGATTGAAAGTAGACTTTAATACAAAAATCAGCAAATTATGGAAACCAACAAAGGCAAAAATGCACAGCTTTTAAAAATATATTTTTTGGTAATCCTTTGTTTTCATATTTTCCTTATATTATATTCCTTATACCAATGGATAAATTAACCAATATCTTAGGTTTATTTCTCTTGTGAGCACAGAACCAATTATTAAACATTTTATTAGTATACTGCTGCCAGTAATCCTAGCATCTAAAGATAACTACCATTAACAGCTTTTCAGTTCTATTCTTGAGTGAACTTGATTATGTAAAATTTTACATATTGGATGTCAATTTCTTTAATTTTAAGGATTTAATCATCAAGGATTGTGCTTCAAAATTGTAAATTTTATTTACATCTCTTATGATATTATACATGGTTAGATGCTAAATAAATATTTGCTGAAGGATGAAATGAGTGATGCTCAGAAGAAATGCCATCATGATAGCACTAGAAATCGTGAGAGGTACCTCAAAAGTGCCTACTGCTATATTGATACAGGGTCCTAATCTGTCCTGAAATGTCGTTAGCTCTGGTGTGAGAAATTCACTTACTAACAGCCATTGCCTTGAAACAGCTGAAAGTCAAGTTTTTAGAGGATAATGCCACCCGTAATGAGTTCCACTGCAGTATCTAAGCCACTGGGTTAAACTGGAAGCCTAATCACACAATTTGGACAGCTGAAAATAATGGATATGCTCTGGATTCTGGGGCATCTGAAGTGAGTTGAGAGCAAGACAGAAGCAGGAGAGCAGATGATCACAGCATCTAGGAATTAGAAGACAAGTCAAACCTTGGCTCTGAAACACAGCCAAACAAAGTGACATAATTATGAAGCTACTGAGAACCTAATCAGCTGTGCCCTGGTGTACTTTTTGACTTCTAGTCTGAGATGTTGTTTAAATGGTGTTTTTATACAGAGGCTATTTAAAATTTAGTGAGCACGATGTAAGAGGACTTTTGGTTTTTTCATCATTTCTATGTGTATTCATCATTACCTAAAAACAACAGACAATAACGTGGGGCACTTATCTGCAAAAACTAAGACACTCAGAATGATCAAAGGATTTTTGTCATCATTGCGATTTTCTGACTACAGTACTATGTTTCTAAAGGCAAGGAATATAAAATAGGGAATGAATTCAAGGTACTGATTTACTTATACAGAAGAAAACATATAAAAAAGTAAAAGTTCATTATAAAAGCAAAAATGTGTTTATCAGTAAAAATAAATGAGAAATTTCCACTCAATTTTAAAGGTGTCTGTTTCCTTTTTTCATGTTTTCCAAAGTGGTAGTTTGTTCAGGATACATAAAAATATTTTGTTGTCCCTTGGTACAGATTTGGTGTAGTTATCTAGACTCTGGTGTGTATTTTACAGCATTTCTCTTTTATTTCAAATAATCTTGGGATTTAGATAGATAAATTAGTTCTTGTGGTATTATTATTAGAATTTCCTTCATATTCCATGTATGCTATTATGCACCCAGCTTTGGACACATAATAGCATACATGGAAATAATTTGCATCAATAACTTTACCAATAAGTATAAAACTATCATAGTTTACCATCATGTGTATTAATAAACTTAAAGTTAAAAAATGACATTTTTCTATGGTCTGAATATTAATTATTATACATTCTGGTTAAGTAAGAATGTAGTTATGTATGAGGTTGATAAAATATATCTTTATATTTATGAGTGTTTGCCTTGTATTAAGCCATTTTTCTTTCTTGACATTAGTAAGTAAAAATTAAACTTGCTGGCAATATTTTCTTACCTTAATGGTTCTGAAGTAAAAGATGGCTTTGCTTATTATGGCTGAAATTAACAGACTGTTATAAAAGCTACTGCACTTTTTACTTTTTGTTTGCACTTTGTTTAATAAATAACATTAAAGATAATAGGATTTATAAATTAAAGTTCCAAACTCCAAGATATACAGAATTTTAAAAATTACTTAGAATTTATTCTCATACAGCGTGCCTATGTAATCATTTGTCTCTAACAAAATTGTATCTCTAATGCGTATTTTAATGTCGTTCCCTATTATTAGGAAAGTGGATATATATATATATATATATATATATATATATATAGTATAAGCATGAACTGAGGTCTGAGGTATAACCTCCTGTGTTTTGAGGAAAATAACTTGGTATTTCTGCTTGAATATTTTTATGCTTCTCATTTCTGTGCTACCATAATCATTCTTTTTAAATGATAGTAAAGGAGAATTATTCAGTAGAAATAACTGGCCGATGTGACTTTGAATGATCAGTCTGCTACTTTTTTTGACCTTAACAAATATATCTAAGGATTTAAAATTTTTCTAAATATTTAACTTGAGAATGGAAATTTTTAAAAGAATTTTTATTTCATTTAAAGAAAGAAAGAAAAGAAAATTAAAAAAATAAAAAAAGTAAATACAGAATTCAAAAAAATTAACATAAAATCATTAGTTGATATACTACATATTGTCATCTTAACAATAGTTATTAAACTTACAAAATAAAAGCATAAAAGGGGTTAGGAACTCAAACATTGACAGTGTAAACTCTTCTGTTCAATGATCTAATAGAAAATTAGTAATATGATCATTTATCTAATACACTATACATACCGTTATATCCTTTAGAGCACTTTCTTTCATTTTTACACTATCTATGACACTTTTTGGATCCTATTATTCTGTCAGTTATTATTATTTTTTACACTAGAGAGACAATGTGCTATTTACTAATGTGAGTCTTGTTTATTTCACTAATGAGGATGTTCTGAAGTTGCCTCCATTTACCTATAATGGCCCCAAGATTATCCTTTTTTATAGTTGAATAATATTCCATTGTATAAAAATGCTACATTTTTTTCATCCACTCTGTGGTCAATGGGCATTTTGGTTGTTTCCAAGATTTAGCTATCACAAACTGGGCTGCTATGAACATAGGTGTACATATATCACTGTGACAATACCTTTTCAATTTTTCTGGGAAAATACCCAGGAGGGGTTGAATGGAACTTCCAATCCTAGTTTTTGAGGTATCACCATATTAATTTCCATAGGAGCTGCACCAGTCTACACTCCCACCAACAGAGAAGTATTCCTTTTTCTCTGCATCTTCACCAACATTTGTTTTCAATTGTTTTCTTGATGGCAGCCAGAGAATAGAAAATTTGAGGTTGTTATTTCAGTTTTTTGCTTTATTTAGGACTTGTGATTTTATTATTTCCACTTTCACTATTTTTGACTTTTAGAGATTTATTTTTAATTTTTTAGAGATTTATGTTTAACTTTTAGAGATTTATTTCCCATTCTCATTTATTAAGGATTAAAATTTTCCTGTAAACATCATTTTTTCTTTAAGTAATGTTTCTGTATTCTGAATGTAGCTCATTTGTTTATTTTACTTGGCTGATATTTCAGTTAATTACCTTTTATACTTTCTTTGGTTAAAGTAATTTTTCCTATCCTGAAGGATTTACTTTAGCACAGGTAAAAGGATGTACACATTTTTTCAAGTAGATAATAATTTTTTACTTTTTTCACTATCATCTGAAATGAAATTTTACATGTATATTAAAAATTAATTCTTTTGTTCTTTGTTGTTTCATAAATTTGTATATTTTTGTTTCAGAAATACACTTACATGAAAAACTATTTTCATATTATAGTTTTTTAATGTACATATTTTAAAAACATAGATTCAAAAACTCCACATATAGATGTAACATATTTTGCTCATGTCTGATATTTAAAGTTTGTAGTAATCAGTGTGCTATGGGCACTGAACAATCAAAACGGGAAAGTGATGGTTTAGAATGGACCTTGAATGTCATCAACCAGTATGGCTATTTTGTATGTGCTATTTATTTCTAGGTTTTAGGGTATTTGATAGATTTGTAGATAAAGATGTAAATATAGATGTCAAGTTTGTGTTTTTAAATTTCATGGTATTTATATACATGATTACAGATTTTATTAAAAATTTTAATACATTACATAGTCTCATTAGCAAAGTTCTCACTTACCTTGTTTCTTCAACAATGAATTTAAAAATTTCCAATTCAAAAGGTGAAAATTAACACTTTATTGTTTGTGATTCAAAAATTTTTTTGCTTATTTTCCACTCATGTCTTTATAAGTTGTATATACTCATTTTTCTTTATTTCTCATTGATTTAAATGAACTCCATTTAATAAGGATATTAAGTCTTTATTGTTTATATCTTTTACTGTTTTAAAGTTTTTATTTTTATGTGTACTAAATTTTCTTAACTGATATCTAGCCAAATCAGTAATTTCTGTACCTGAAAGCTGGGATTATGTTAGTAACATAGAAGAATGTTTTTCCCCTCAAAAAGGAAAGAAAAACCCATTAGAAAATTTAAGATAAAGTTTTAAATTCTGTCTGAGAAATTTGTGGTAACATACATACAACAAAACTAAGTTTACCATGAGTTTGGGTAATTATTCAAAGTTAAGTGAAATCCTATTGATTTTGGCTTCTCTCAGTTGAGGAATGTAAAATACAAATAAAGAGCAAATTAAGTATTAAAACTTTATTGGGGATATAGATCTTTTGCAAATAGGAAGGGATCCAAGAGACTAAGTGGAAAGTGGGAGAAGAGGGCATAAAAAGATTTAAGATGCATATATACATGTGCCAAATACACACAATGAGTGTAAGCATCATATGTCACAAATATGAACTAAAACAAATATAATAATATTGATAAAATAGGTAAAGAATATACTAGAGACAGAAAGGCGGATGTGGGTGTGGAGGGGAAGGGGACTAAAATCAATCTAGATATGTTAAGTTCATTTATCTACTCCTTAAGGTGAATGTAAACTTCATGTACTCCAAACATATCCTAATGAAATAGATTTTAAAAATGCTTTTGAACATTCTTCTTTGGTTGTTGAAGAATTTGTGTCATGGGACACAAGAGCAGATATTTCAGCATGGTATTTCATTTTACAATTAATTCTATAAAGTAGGCATACAAGTAAATACTGATGGAGTCTTTTACTAATATTTTTTTGCTTGGGGGATCTGGAATGGTGATTATAGTACATCTACATTTTATTTCCTTTTAATCTGCTATACAGCATTCAAAGAATGGCTTATTTAAATGTGCTTTATCCCTACCAAATAAAAATAAATTGATGTTTTGGACTTAGATATAGGTGTGATTATCTCCTATTTGGCTGTTTAAGCTAGTGGTGCTAGTGTTGTTTATCTGCTAGCCCATTGTTTGTCTCACAGATTTGTAATCAAATTTCCATCACTGCAAAGAGCTGTGTTTCTGGGTCCTTGATTCTGCTCTACTAAATTTTTTAAGTACGTGTTTATAGTACATGAAGTTTATAACATAATGTACATAATACAGCTGCTAATCATCTTTTTTTGTTGATTTCTGAAGAAAAACCATACCACTCTAATTATTATAGTTTTAAAAAACTGGGTATCTAATAGTTCTAGTCTCTTTGTTATTGCCATTAAGACTTTACTGTTTGAAACTTCATTCTTTGATATAAATCTTAGAGTCAATTCATTAAGTTATATAAAAGTCATGTTGAGATTCATATTGAAATTGCTTTACATATACAGGTTAACATGTATTTTTATGATATTCAGTCTTATAGAGAGATATGGTTTATTTCTTAGTTTTTTTCATATTGTCTTGCATTTTCCTGCTAAGGCATATACCTACTTTATTAAATTTATTTTTGCAAATGTTACAGGTTGTGCTTTTAGCAAGGTAGGATCTTTGTTTTTCTGTTATATTTTAAAATTTCGTAAGATTTTTAGATCATATTTCTAGAAAAAATATTTTTGTATCAAAAATAACTTGTTACATAGTTTTAAATTGCTTTCTCTTTTGGCATTGTGATAAAATGTTTTTGGATTGAACTCACAATATAACAACAGTCTTTTCAATATACTGTCCAAGTTTAATCTTTTAATCCACTGTACATTAGCATGCACTGATATTACAGTATTCTTTTCTAGGATAATGTTAAGCCATTGTTGTAATATACTAGAATTTAATTCTTTGGCATTAAAACTTTTCCTTTAAATCTTTTGGTGTGAAGACTAAACTTCTCAAATCTTCTCTAGGCCCTTGATCAGTTACTTAAAATAATTTTACAAAAGGCTCATTAAAATTATAATGGTCTTTCTATCATTTATTATCAAGGAAATAGAATTCAGTTAATTTTAAATTTGTTTTATTATTTCATTTAGTTATGATTAGGAGCCAACATTTTAATAAAAATCTTAAGTGAAATATCATCTTGCTGTGTTTATTGATGATGGGGTGTGTTATCCCCATTACTTAACAAATCTGATTTCCTTTGTTGTATATAGTTGAATTTCATTGGTTTTAAAGAACAGTCTTATATTTTTGTGGTTCAAATAGTGTATTAATTTGTATCGTAATGGTGGAGTAAAAGCCATTCATTTCTTCCCGCTCTTTTCAGTGATTTTTATCTTTTCTGCACTTTGAAAGATGATTGAGATGCTGTCATCTAGTTTTTATACTTTAACTTCACTTATTTAAAATTCTAGGTATTGCAAAACATTTGATTATGAAATGGAATATTTTTGAGGATACCAGGTAGCCCACAGGATATGTGAATTACTGAATATTAGTTTAGTGTAACCAGTAAAGTACCCTCAACAGCGCTAAAAGGAGAGTAAGAAATGTTTTGAGCAAACTATTAAGAAAACACTCCACTTTGCAAAAGACTTAAGCTTTAAACTACATACTTGCACATTTAAACTTTAAGCCACATACGCATACATTTAGAACACATACACTTTTAAGAATTAAGCATTATGTTTAAATATTTTGCTGATATATCTGAAAAATGATTGTAATTTGTAAAATTTACAACTTCGTGTATTAATGAACTTGAATACTTTTTGCATGTTCATTAGTAAGTTGTTGGTGTTTCTGAATTAATAATTCATTTCTAAATATTCTTTGCCATTTTTTATATGGGTGTATTTTTTTAACTTATTCATAGGACCTGTATATATTATAAAGATATTAACTCACTGTTAGTCATAAATATCTGCATATATGCTACAGCTTTCCTAGACTGTTTGATTTTTATTAAAGTTTCTTTTAGTTACAAATCTACTGAAAACTTACAAGAATGATAAAAAGAAGTCATAATATTATCAGATTCTCCTGTTGGGAATATTTTTATCTCATTTCTTCCATCATCCTCTATGTCTCATTCCATGCCCCTTTAATTAATGAGAACTTTATAACCTTTAAGTATTCCCTATCATGCTTTTCATAACATGGATGCTGTCCTATATATTCACATAACCTTCTCTATCTATCCTTCCAGTCAAGAAAGCAACATTGTATTCTATATCATCCAGTCTACAAACTTCATGCAGATCTTATCAACTATCTGAACAAAGTATCATTTTCTTTGATTCTATTCAACAACATCCATTGCTTTTGATTGTCATTTATCATTATCTCCTTCAGTCTGAAGCAATTCCAGGCTTTTCCTGTTTCTAGAGTACTTATGGCATTTGAAGTATAGGTCCTTCATCTTTCAGTGCCACCCTTAGCCTTAATCATATGATGTCTGCTTGTCACTCGGGTCATGCATTCTTCTCAGGAAACTCAGAAATGACACCGACTCTTCTCGCTATACCAATCTGGAGGTGCGCTCTGTTAGTCTGTCCACTGTGGGTGCTGTTACCCTTATTCACCCGATCACATTGTTGAGCAGACAGGTAATCCTTTATATTTTTTCTTTTATTTTAATTTTATTTTATGGAAAAGATAGTCCAATTTTATTTTAGTACCCTCTTATACAGCAGACCTTTACCTACTTAACATCCATTGGCCTTTCCCACCTCTAATGGTTACTATTGTTTCTTAGTGATATGAATAAAACAATCAAATTAAAAATTGAAATATTATTCTTATTCATTTTCTGATAGTATCAAATGTGAGAAATATGTATTTATATAAATATAAATTCCTATAAAATCATTTCAAGACTTTTTATATTTTATTTTCAATGCATATCTGCAATCCTCAATAAGGCATGTTAAAATTAACTACTACGTCTTATTGGAATTTTTCATGTGTAATGAATAAAATATAGGAAAAATAACATCTTTTCCCCATAAACATGACTTGCTTAGCATTTCTTCCTTTCTCCTGGTAGCGTCTCATACACAGTATTGCTTAATTTTATTGAACTGAAACATCACACACTTTTATAAAAGCAAAATTAGAATGCACACACAAGATATATTAGACACAAATTTTGCAGAGATGGTTTTAAGTTTATCCTGATCTGAGTCTCCTATTATAGTTTAAGTTTTTTTTCATTTTCTTTTGCTATTGGTAAGCAAGCAAAATAGATTCTCATTTTTTAAAACATTTCTAATAGGTTCAGTGCATCGTTTCTTCATTTAAAAAATGAACTTTTTTTCTATTAGCTGGTAATATAATGATGTAAATATATGACACAATCTTTTTAACATCTACTTAATAGCACTGAAGGTCTTTGAAAGAGTTTTGTTCAATCACACTAAAAAATTGTACTTATTTTTAAACTTTCTATTTCTTATAATCAAGTTCATAGAATAATATGAACTAAAAATATGAAAACAATATAAATTATGTCTGAGGTCCTAAAATTACAAAATTCTCAGAAATATAAGAATTCTAGGTAGGAAAGGGGAAACCTACATATAGAGAAAATTGTCACCTTAGCAGTGTCTATTCAGGAAAAGAAAGAAAATGATGAGACGGGAAGTTTTTGAGGAACTTGATTCTTTGTCTCTGTTTTCTGTGTCTGCTGTGGTGCTTGCCATATTGGTGGCTAACAGATACCTGCTGGAATGACTGAGAAGTGCAGAATATCTTCTTGTATCAGGTGTCTTTATATTATCTGCTTATTTCTTAAATGCATCAAAATATTTAGTTTTCATTGTAAAGGAATAAAGAGCCTACCTCAGGTGGGAACACCAGGCATAAATTAATCTCATAAATGTTCATCAGAATCTTGGAGAAAGGTCCCATTTTCATTCCTGTTTGATAGACAAAGAGATTCAGTCTCTCTAGAGTACAGTAAACACTAGAAGATACTACAGTAAGCACTAGTATCTACACCTAAATCCAGCTACCTGGCATCACAATCTGGTCTCCTAGGCACTATCTTGACAACTTTTCTTTCTGCTCTTTTTTTTAGACCAGTGGTTTGACTTTTCTGTTTTCTTCAATATTGAAGAACTCTAATGATAGGGTTAGTTGTATTGCTTCTCATTGCTTCTAAAGACAGTAATATATTTTTCTGTGCTTTATTTTTTGTTATTACACTAAACATTTTTACCCAGCACTTTTCATTCTCACAATTTACTTCTTTAGTTCAACAGCACCACCAAGGCCTGCTGAGTTTGTTACAATATCAAGAAAGCCATCATTGCCTGCATGATTGGATAAATTATTCTGTTTTTTGAATTTTTGTAATTGCTCCTTCATCAAAACTTTATGATTAAGCTGGAAATTAATATCTCTAGCTTGGCGTTTTCATAATAGCTACAATTTAGGTGTATTTTGGCTAGTTAGGGGTGCTGTATTTCCATTTCAGTTGGGAGCAGTTGAGGTTATTTGCTTACTAAGAGGAAAATGTCATCTCAGTGGGTGGCCCGTGAGTCTTGTTGCCTTCTTCTATGACTCTTATTCATACTGAATGGTGGGCGAGACATGAAGAGCTGTGAAGCATGTCAGAAAGCAGATGCTGCAGTGTTGACAGCTCACTCTCCCTGGTGACTAATTCCTCTCTTTCAAACACAGTCTCCCTAGAACTTCAGTTATCTTACATGCATCAGTGCTTTTCTTTTATTGTCTGCCTGCAGTTTCAGAATATATTCCTTATATAGCTGCTGAAAATTCCTACACAGGCCAAGTCTCATTGGCTTAAAGGATTTTTATTAATTTTTAGAACCTTAGGAAAGCAAATTGTTAAGATGCTTTGAAAACAAATAAAATCATAGGACACTGAGGGTCTTGGTCACTCCAATTGGGTACATTCCTTAAAAGCCTCACAAATAATTTGTTTAAATGAAGGAAAAGATAGAAAGTTACCATTTGGGTAATATAATTTCCTTCCTAAATACATTATTTGTTCTACAAAGTGCAATTTCACATAAACCTTAGTAGGTTTGTAAAGCCTCTTAGAAATCTAAAGTTTTTCCTTTAGTAGTACTGGGGATTAAACACAGATGTTTACACTGATTTGCATCCTCACCCCTTTGAAATTTTGTTTTGTTTTGTTTTTTGAGACAAGGCCTCACTAAGTTGGCCAGGCTGGGCTTGAATTTATAATCCTGTCTCAGATTCTTAGAATGCTGAACATAGGCAGATGCCTAGCAGGCACTGGTATGGTTTTACATACACTTTGCTTCCGCCTTCAATGATATTTAATTCATTCTTAGATTGGATTTAAGCAATTACTAAATTCTTACCTTTCATTTCAGGCATAGTTGACCTAAAACCCACTGATAAATGAACCTAATCCAAAAAAGACAAATTGTATTTTATTTTTTTCACAAAATTAAAAAGCTTGACTTGACTAACCAAATTCAGAAATTAAAAAGAAACATTAATCTATATTTTAGAATAAAATGAAGTGCATAGTGTCTTATATCCTATGTGTATAAGCAATTAACTTAATAATTTCTTAATGAACATATTTCCTTGTGATCTGTGAATGTATTGATCTATTCCTGTGCATCTCTAGATCTTTTTCTTAAAATCAAAGTTGATGGACTCTGAGTATTAAATACAATATCTTTTTAAAAATTGTTATTTTAAAGAGAATAAAACCAACCAAAATAAAACAGAATAAATCCAATCAAAAAAAAAAAAAAAACAATGTGATACAAGACTTCAAAACAATATAATAGGAAATCAACAGTGGTTACCATAATGCCTCTTGTTGTCTTCAAATAGCTACTCATAACTTCAGACATAGTAAAAATCAAACAGAACAGAACAGAATAGAACTAATAAGAATAAAACAATAAATGCAATAAAGGACTTCAGAACAAGATAATAGTAAATCCAAAATGGCTATGATAATATGTGTTATTATCTTTGAGATAGTCGCCCATGCCATTGTATATATATATATATATATATATATATATATATATATATATATTAAAATCAAACAAAACAAAACTCAACCCAACAAAACAATGAAAATGATACAGGACTTGAAAACAGTTTAATAAGAAGTTAACAATGGCTACCACTTTCAGAAGGAGATCTCCCCTAGATGCTACATTGTGTATTATTATCCTCTGAATAGATAATCAGACTACTGACTTTGGACCTGCAAAGTCAGTGAAACACTAAACACTACAAGCATTAAGTTGTATTTTACTTAAGTAGCTATCATCTCAGCCTGTATTTCTCCAATCAACCAATTGCTTATGAGGGTGGAGAGAGACTTGACTCTTTTTGCCTCCCAGCCTGCATGCCGAAAGAGGCTGGCATCTGGTTCTCCCCGCCAGCAGCCCGTCCATGGTGCCAGCTTTCAGGGAGGGCTTGGCTTCTTGTTGGGTTCCTGTTCTCCTCTCCTGCAGTCTGCAAATGGTGCTGACTCATGAGAAAAGTCTGGCATCTGGTTTTCCCTCCATCAGCCTGTACATGGCACTAACTGACATGGAGGCTTTGGCTTGTTGTTAGGCTTCTTGTTCTCCTTCCTAGAAGTCCATGAATGGTGCCAACTCATGGGAAAACTCATGGCATCTGGTTCTCCCCCAAGTGGCCCACACATGGCACTGACTGGCAGGGAGGAGGCTTGACTTGTTGTTCCCTTCCCCTGCAGTCTGCAAACGGTGCTGACTCATGGGAAAAGACTGGCATCTGATTCTCCCCTCACTGGGCCGCACATGACACTGACTGGCAGTGAGTGCTTGGCTTCTTGCTGGCTTCTTGTTCTCCTCCCGAGCAGTTCATGAATGGCACCAACTCACAAGAAAAGGCTCGCATCTGCACATGGCACCAGCTGGCAGGGAGGGCTTGGCTTCTTGCTGGTTTCTTGTTCTCTTCCCTAGAAGTCCATGAATGGCGCCAGTTCACAGGAGACTGCTGGCATCCAGTTCTCCTCCCAGCAGCCTACTCATGGCACTAACTGGCAGAGAGGACTTGGCTTCTTGTTGGCTTCATGCTTTCCTCCCTCACAGTCTGCTAATGAAATAATTACATCTTTTAAACCTTACTTGAGTGCTAAAGCGTATCACATATCCAAGGGATCATTTGAATTCTTTTTGTAGGGAAATAGATTGATATTTATACTTGGTAGAGAAAGAGCATTAATATCTTATGCAAATCTTTTAAATAACCCTTTGATTGGAGTTTCATCTTCCAACTAAAATGAAATAATATTTCAGCTAACATTTTACCATCAAAAATATTTCATAACTACATCATATACATACATCTCTTTCAAGTCCTTTAAAACAGTCAGTGATGTTTACATTTAAATAATCAAACTAATCTAATATTCTTTAATATTATCAATCTAAATTTCATAGAAAAGTTATGATCATTTCTGAAGCTAGGAGTATATAATAAATTACAAAGTAGGAAGAAGCAACAGTGATTCTTTCTCACCCTTCACACATCGGTGAGACAGTTAGTTGGACAGTTATGATAGAGTTACACTTTTTTCTTCTTTTCATATATAGCTAGCATCTCCTGAATTGAGCAAGGACTATACACAGAAGAGCTTTGGAATTGCCATCAGGGCTGATATAAAATGAATCTGGTCTCCAGGCTGATGCCCTTTATTTGAGGAAGTGGAATCTTTCTGTATTGCATACAGTTTGTATTCATGGGTGATTAATAATATTAGGTGGAAATTATTTCAAAGATCTGTTTTTTCTATGTAGATACTAATTGATCTTTCACAATGTTCTAAAAGAACTAATGTTTTTCTCTCAATATTGAATGTCACATTTGCCATAAGCAGGTTACTTACTTGTGTGGACCTGTTTCTAAAATATCCAGTTCCATTACTCTACAGTTTAGATTCCTGAGTCCCTATTGTAGTTTTCCTTTTTATTGGTACCAGGGATCGAACTCACGACTGCCTGCTTATAAGGCAGGCTCTTATGCCGCTGAGCTAAATCCCCAGCCCTCCTATTGCAATTTTAATTAATATGATTTGTATAATTTTAGATTTGGTAGTATAAGTTCTTCAAATTTTGCTTCTGTCTTAAGGATTATCTTAAATACATTTGTATTTTCACCTTTATTTTAGTTTTAGAAACAGCTTGAATTTTGATTGAGATACCATTCAATTTATACATAAAATTGGGGCATGATTTACATATGTATGTGAAATATTTCTTAATTTCAGCATTGTTTTACAGTTTTTCAGACTTACTGAACATTTTCTATAAAATATATCTTGATTATGTGATATTTTGATGTTATTTTAATTGACTTGATTTAAATTTCTTTTTATATCACTTAACAATAAAAGTGAAGTCTTCACATTGATATTTTTTCAGCAAAATTGCTAAATTTATTTTTATTTATTTTTAAATTTTTTGTCTTTTTCCTTTTTATCGGTACCAGGGATCGAACTCACGACTGCCTGCTTGCAAGGCAGGCTCTTGTGCCGCTGAGCTAAATCCTCAGCCCCTGCTAAATTTATTTAGTGATTCTAATTATTATTATTTTTCCATTTACATGTTCATATTATCTATGTATAGATATAAAAACAATGATTCTTCATGTTTTGATTTATTACGCCTTTTTCAGTCTTATTGCACTGGCTAACCTACTTAATTTAATATGACATGGAAATGTGCTGGTTGATATTGTTAGGTTCCCTATCTCACAGGAAAAGGTTTGATATCCTACCATTGAAGATGATGTTTGTCAAAGTTACTTTTATTATTTTTGATAATTTTATTTCTCCTTAACTATATACTTCATTTATTCTTTGATATTCAAGAATAATGAATAAATATATAATTTTATCAATGATATTTACTACAATGATTAAGGTGATAATTTAATTTTTTATTTTGGCAGTTTTTTGTGAGTTTCAGTGGATGGATTTTAAATAAAAAACTAATATTTTAGTAGAAATACCATTTTGTTATATATCTATGTCATAGGTAAGTTGTTTATTTACCAGATTGAATGCAATAATTAAACATTGATAAGTGAAATTTATACAGAAACAAATGCTAAGGTGAAGTGGACAATAAAATTTCAGATTTTTTGTACAATTATGCATGAAACATACATATGTTTAAAATAAGTATAGCAGGAAATATGGCAAATGAAAGCTGATTTGTTAGAGATGGAAAATTTTCATTTTTAAGGATTTGTTAAACATATTATTTTAAATACTCAAAATGATAAAACATTTTAAAGGTACAACAAAATTTGCTCCTGGAGAGTCTCCGTATCCAACTAATGTTTTAAAAGTTTTATAGTAAATGCTTAGATACCCAACACTGTGTTGGGCTGTAGTTTGTTTTGAGATAACCTTTCTCTTTGTCTGAGTCATTCAGTTAAAAGTTTTTTTCCTCCCAATAAAGCTATTTGAGGAAAAGAATATCCCTTGTTATCTCCTGCTATCACTTTCAGAAAATGAATTGATCTAAAGACTGAGGCATACTTCTTTATGAAGCACATGGATCTAGTTATTTTTTAATATGTCACTTGGAATTGTATCTGCTAATGTTTATGTAGGTCTTTTATATCTATTTTTAAGAAATAAATTAGTTTGTAATTTTCCTTTCTTGAAATTTCCTTGTCAGTTTTGGACCTCATAAATGTGTCAAGGTATTTTCATTTTTTTGATAATCTCTAGAAGAATTTTTGAAAGATTGATTGTATTCTTTCCTTAAATTTTTAAAAGAATTCACAATCAATCCATCTGATGCTGGAGTAATATTTGTAGTAAGATTTTAATTACAGAATCAAATTTTAAAATAAATATTAATTATATTCAGTTCATTATTATCTGTTATATTTGAGGAATTGTGTTACTAAAGGATTTATATACATTTGTGTTGATTTCTGGGTAGTTTTCAATGAATCACCTACTTAAAAATGTTTCAAATCTATTGATACAAGGTTTTTAAATTCTTTTAAAAATTATTTAGAATTGCCCTAATTTTAAATTTATTTAAATAATTTATTTAAATGAATTATTACAATTTTATTTAAAATTATGACAAAACATAAACATTAGCAATCATAGGAAGACCAAGGTAGAAATACCAGTGATTCCTTTAGAAATTTGATTTATGGTGAAAAGACCAAAACAATTCTAAAGGAAAGCATAATTTAAGTTTAAATTACTTACAAGGGCCACACTGAAAAGAAGAGGTGCATAAAGGTAAGAGAGACAATAAATAAAGTAAATCTAATAAAAAAGTATGCATAGCAATATTAACATTAAATAATTCAACATAAAATTTACTGAACTAGTATTAGAGCTATTTTACTTTGAATGCAGATTTGTTCTATAGAAATAAAAACAAATATGGCACCAAAATGTAAATCAAAAATGGTTAAGATGAGGGGAAATATGAATACTTAGAGTAATAGTGGAAAATTAAAAAAATTCTCTTAATATTTGACAGACTCAGAGACAAAAATGAATATAAATCTAGGAGAAGGATAAAGTAATTGATACATTCTCTTTATTGCTTGTGTAAAGATATTAGACACTTAAAATGCATAGTACACATTTTTAAAAGACTATTTAAAGAAGGTGGCAAGGTACCAGTACATGCACATATACACATATCCGTCAAAATTTCTTCTGAAGTAGTTTTATGGAGGACACATTCAGATGTAATACAATAAAATGTTAAGACAATTAAAAGCCCAGTGATAAGTAGAAACACTCTTCTGTTTAATCCTTATGTCTTAGTGAATGTGATAATATCACATATAAATATCAACATGTCTAAACCAGTTTTATTCTTTAATAATAAGTGATGATGTAAGATTAATAAGCTGTAATTTCAAAAATTAAGGCAGGAAAACATACTAAAATAAAAATGTTAATGTTAAAAAAGACAAACTTTAATGATTTAGAAAAGAGAACCAAGATCAGGTACCTTAGAAATCACAAAGGATTTATACACCTTCTCCTTGTAAACAAAGGAGAAGTAGGTGTATAAATCTCAACACAGAGGGGGCTGGGGGATTTAGCTCAGCAACATAAGCACCTGTCTGCAAATAGTGCCAATTCCTGGGAAAAGGTTGGCATCTGGCTGTCTCCTCAGTGGACTGCACTGCTTCACAGGGAGGGCTTGCTTCTTGGTGACTTCTTGCTCTCTTCCCCTACAGTCTGTTGGAGAGACCATTTTTAATAACACTGAAGAAAGCTGCCTAATTGACAGTTTTGGTTCTCTACTGATTTACTTTCATATTTTGTTGGCTATTTTAGAACCTCATCTTACCAGTACTGTTAACCAATTTCTATAAAAGTGGATTAGTCTCCCATGTGTGCTTTTTTTTTTTTTTCGTGCTGCTCTTTGGGTTCTTCCACTTAAGCATTTTGAAACTGCTTATTGAAACTCCTTATTGAAACTCACTGTCATTTGCAAAATTGGGCTTAAGGAAGTGGACTTTATATATGATATCTTCATGGGATTATTGGTAAAAATGATTACCATTTATTGAGAATGTACTGTGTTCCAGGCTTCCTCCTTTATGTGAATTATTACATTGAATCTTTATTGTGCAGCTGAAAAAACCGGGGCAATGGGAGGTTAACTTATCTGCTCTGATCATTAGAAGTAGTGAGAGGCTGAGTTGAAGTCTTCTACTCTGAAGTGAGTGTGTGTAAGTACTTTGTAATTGTGCCTTCTGTGAGCTAAACTAAAGATATATTTAGCGCTACAACTGCATATGGCTTTTCTTTATGTAACTAATTTACAATGATGTTGTAGCTTAATGTACTGAGATGACCTGATCATTTTTCTATTTAGATTTCATTCAAGGCAGCAGAAAAATTCTTATTTTATGTTGTGTGTAACCTTCTTGTCAGATGAGACATGACCTTATTTTTATGCTTTGACTTGAGTTATGAAAGAGGTTGTTACAATGGATGATGTCCTGCCACTGTTGCCTATTTCTCTGAAATCTAATCTTAAAATTTGTTTGTATTTCTTCCAAAGAAAGAACATTGGAATAACAAGGGTATAAATTACTTCAAAGGGTAAAATTTATTTCTAAATTTAGTGACAACTAGATTTCAAAATTATAAATAACAGAACAGGGAGACATGATTTTTTCAAGTGTATCAATTTATCTTCTTGGAATATAAAATATGATTTTTGATTTAAGGTAATTAATGATCATTAAGGATGAAGAGGAAACAATAATACTAATAAGGTTAGAATTAGCTCTACTACTCAGATAATTATTTTTTTAAAAGTTCATTCTTCTTTTCCAATTATATATTTAAGGTAGTTAATGATCATTAAATATAAAGAGGAAATAATAATACTAATAAGGTTAGAATTAGCTCTACTACTCAGATAATTATTTTTTAAAATGTTCATTCTTCTTTTCCAATTTTATATTTTTTCTCAGCATCACAATTTTAATATGTTAATCAGGGCTCTTTATAGTAAGGTAAATTTTGGCAATATTGGGTGGAAGGGCAGTTTGAAGAACTGACAGAAGCCTGCTGCATCAGTATCTCAAATGAAACTACCCAAAGGGTGCCTTGGGGGATCAGCAAACAAGAAGCAAGACACACCGTGATCTTTGTGTAGCTGACAGTGCTTTCACCAATACTACAGTGTAGTGTTATCCTCCCCAGTATTCTTTATTACAGTTCATCAAGATTGTGAGTCTCAGGAAAGACCGTATGATTGATTGATAGGTTGTGTCATGAGCCTGACCATGGGTATACTATGGGAAGTAAGAGGGAGGATTTGGCCTCTGCTTTCTGAAATGAAAATGATAGCTAATATTTGCTATATTAATGAATGTTTCTATATACTGAATACTGTTATGAGTGCTTCATTAAATTACCTCATTCAAACAGGGGCCTGAATTCAGTCGCTGGAGCCAAACATGCTCAAGCTGAATCCCAGCACACAGTGAAGCTTTGCAACTTCACTCCAAGGTGGTAAGACCATGTTTGGCATCCCAAATAACCTGAGGATGCACAGGAGGTCCCTGGGGCCTAACTGGGCCATACCCAGTGACCTCCAAGTGGTTAGCAGGGGCCTGAATTCAGTCCCCAGAACCTAACATGTGTGAGTTGAATCCTAGTAAACAGAGAAACTTTGCAACTTTGCTCCAAGGCAGTAAGACCACACTCAGCATCCCAAATCACTAGAGGACGCACATGGGAGGTCCCCCCAGGCCTAACTGGGCCATGTCCAGTGACCTCCAAGTGGCTAGCAGTTGCCTGCAGTCTGCCAGGCAGTGGGCCAGATGATTCCCAGCACATGGGAGAAGCTTTGGAACATTGCTTGAAACCCGAAAATATGGGGGAAATGACAAAACAAAAGAGCAAAATGCAATCTCAGACTTCCAGCCCAACACAAGCAAACCTAGCAGACATGGACACAGAAGAAAATGTAAGCCATATATCTGAAATTCCTGAAATGGTAACAACTGAAGTAAAGAAACAACTCCAGGAAGCTATAAAAGAACTCAGATCAGAAATAATCTCCCAGGTAAAAGAAAAAATGGTAAATATAATGAAAGAAATGCTGAACACATCTAAAGAAGACATAGTTCAAAAATTAGAGGAACAATGCCAAAAAGATGGAAACCCTGAATGAACAATATAAGAAGCAAACAGAATGCATGAAGCAGATTCATAGAGATATACAAGAAATAAAAAATTTCATTGAAAGTGGGCAAAACCACCTCAACGAAAGGGAAGACAGAATTTTCAGACCTTGAAGACAAGCTTGAGGCTATTGAACAGGAAAGGAAAGATCTTTTAAAAATAACAAGAAATCAGGAAATAACAGTTCAACAGCTGCAAGATGATGCAAAGAAAAACAACATAAAATTGATAGGGATAAATTAAAAAGGTGACTGCACAAGTGATATCAAGAGGCTATTTGCAGAAGTAATAGCTGAAAATTTCTCAAACATGAGAATGGAAACTGACATACAGATCAATGAAGCATATAGAACTCCAAATAACCATAAGCAAAATAAAACTACACCCAGACATATAATAATCAACATCCCAGAAATACAACTTAAGAACTAGAGAGAAGAGACAGATCACCTGTAAAGGAAAAGCCCATCAGAATCACAACAGACTTCTCAACACAATGAAATCAAGAAGATTATGGAGTGAAGTATTTCAGATCCTAAAGGAAAACGACTTCCAGTCCAGACTGATGTACCCTACAAAACTGTCCTTCAAAATGAATGGAGAAATAAGTTACTTTCACAACCAAGAACAGTTGAAGAACTTCATGGACACCAAACCAAACCTGCAGAAAATACTGAAAGATATTTTAGACAGACATAGGAAAAAACCACTAAGCAAGTTAAACAATTAAAGAGTGGAAAGGTAAAGAATCAACAGCAGAAAGATAGCATGTCAAAAGTAAACCGATACATATCAGTTATAAGCATTCATGTAAATGGCCTCAATTCACCAATTAAAAGAAACAGAGAGACAGAATGGATCAAGAAACAACATCCAACCATATGCTGTCTACAAGAAACCCATCTAACCCAAAAGGAAACTCATAGACTGAAAGGCAAAGGCAGGAAAACAATACTTCATGCAGCAAGAACCCTCAAAAAGTGGGGGTAGGTATTCTGTTTGCAGACAATGTGATATTTAAACCAAGAATGATCCCAAGAGGTAAAGAAGGTCACTATATACTAGTTAGGGGAAAACTTCAAGAGCATGAGATAACAATCTTAAATATATATGTACCAAAATTCCAGAGCATCCAGCTATAAAAAGCAAGTACTAACAGAAATGAAAAATCAAATAAGTAAGAACACAATCATAACAGGAGACCTTAACATGTCATTGACACCAACAGACAGATCAACCAGACAGAAAATCAGCAAGGAAATAACAGAATTGAATCACACCTGTAAACAAATGGACCTGATAGACATATACAGACTGTTCCATCAGAATATACATTCTTGCCAGCAGTAGATGGGAAATTCTCTAATATAGATCATATACTATCCCACAGAACATATTTAAGTAAATGCAAAATAATTTAAATTATTCCATGCATGTTATTGGATCATAGCGCCATGAAACTAGAAATTAATGATAAAAGATACTGCAAACCCCCCACAAACACATGGAAATTGAGTAATATACTCTTGAGCAATCAGTGGGTCACAGAGGAAATTAAAGAAGAAATTAAACAATATCTACAAGGAAACAAAAATATAAATAAACTTACCAGAATCTGTGGGATGCAATGAAAGTGGTCATCAGAGGAAAATTTATTGCACTGGGTTCCCACATGGGGAAAACAGAACAAACACAAATAAATAACCTGATGCTGCACCTCAAACATCCAGAAAAAGAAGAGCAAGTCAAGCCCAAAGCCAAAAGAAGGGAGGAAATTATAAAGATCAGAGCAGAAATCAGTGCAATAGAGACTTAAGAAAACAATAAAAAGCATCAATGAATTAAAGAGTTGGTTCTTTGAAAGAATAAATAAAATTGATAGCCCCCTAGCTAACCTTATTTTAAAAAGAAAAAAAACTCAAATTCATGCAATAAGGAATGAAAAAGGTGAAATCACTACAGACCCAGTGGAAATACAGGAGATCATCAATATCTATTTGGAAAACCTCTACTCTTATAGGCTTGATAACACATAAGAAATGGACACATTCCTAGAAATATATGAATTACCAAAGCTGGATCAAGAAGATGTGAAACTGCTGAATAGCCAAATTTCAATTAATTAAACTGAAAATGTAAAAACGTTACCAAGAAAAAGAAGTCCAGGTCCAGATGGATTCACTGCAGAATTTTACAAGAAATTCAAAGAAGACTCAATGCCAACACTCCTCAAACTCTTCAATGAAATTGAAAGGGAAGCAATTCTCCCTAACTCATTCCTGAAAGCAAGTATTACTTTAATACCAAACCCAGAAGAGAAAGAGAGAGAGAGAGAGAGAGAGAGAGAGAGAGAGAGAGAGAGAGAGAGAGAAGAGAGAGAACCACAGGTCAATCTCTATAATGAACACAGATACAAAAATTCTCAATAAAATATTGGCAAACCAAGAGAGAAACTATGGAAATATTGCCTTTCACAGTAGTATCTAAAAAAAAAAAAAAAAAGAAATACTTAGTAATCAATCCAACTAAGAATGTAAAAGACCTATACGCTGAAAATTATGCTATGCTAAAAAAGGAGATTGAAGAGGATATTAGAAAATGGAAGGATATTCCTTGTTCTTGGGAAGAACCAACATTGTGAAAAATATGTATAACAAAACTGTTATACATATTTAATGCAATCCCAATCAAAATACCACTAATATACCTCACAGATCCAGAGAAAACACTCCTAAAATTCATTTTGGAACCAGAAGAAACCTAGAATAGCAAAGGAAATTCTGGGCAACAAAGGCAAAGCAGGAGGCATCTCAGTTCCTGACTTGAAACTATACTACAAAGCCACAGTGATAAAATCAGCATGGTACTGGCAAAGAAATAAACCTGAGAAACAATGGAACAGATTAGAAGATGAAAACACAACTATAAAGACACTCAGCTACCTAATATTTGACAAAGCGTTTAAACATGTTCAGTGGAAGGACAGTGTTTTTTAATAAATGGTGTTGGAAAAATTGGCTCTGCACATGCCAAAGACTGAAACTAGCCCCATCCCTATCACCACACAAAAAAAACTAAAGTCTAAATGGAACAAAGATCTAAATATTAAAACAGAAACACTAAATCTACAGAAAGACAAGTTAAGTAGAAGTCTTGGAGACAGGGATAGGTAAAGGATTCATGAACATAATGCAAACTACCTGGGAAACACTTCTAAGAATTAACAACTGGGATCTCATATTATTGAAAAGTTTCTGCACTTCAAAGAAATCACCAACAGAGTAAAAAGAAAACCCACAAAATGGGAAAGAATTTTAGCCAGCTACCCCCAGACAAAGGACTTATGTCCAAAACACATGAAAAGAATTGAAAAACGTCAAACCCCCCAAGTTCAAAGACCTTCTCCAGAAGTGGACATCTGCGATGAACTCACATTTCTCAAATGAAGATATAGAAATGGCAAATAAATACATGAAGAAATGTTCATCATCACTTGTCATTCGAAAAATGCAAATTAAAACAACATTGAGATTCATCTCACTCTGGAAAGAATAGCTTCCATCAAGAAATCAACTGATAACAAATGTTGGCGAGGATGCGGGGAAAAAGGAACACTGCTCTATTATTGGTGGGAGGGTAGACTTGTGCAGCCACTATGAAAATCAGTATGGAGATTTCTTAGTAGACTAGGATTAGAAGTTCCATTCAGTCCAGCTATTCACCTTCAAGGTATTTTCTCAGAAAAATGAAAAGGTCATGTCACAGTGATATATGTGCACCCATGTTCATAGTAGCACAATTTGTAATAGCTAAATCTTGGAAACAACTAAAATGCCCATCAACCACAGAGTGGATGAAAAAGATGTAGTATTTTTATACAATGAAATATTATACATAAAAAGGATGATCTTGAAGTCTTCATAAGTAAATGGAGGCGATGAGACTGTCCTCATAATGAAATAATTAAGAATAATATTTATAAATATCACATTGTATTTCTAGTACAAAAAGTAATAAGAACTATAGGAGTAATAAAACATAAATGTGCAATTGCTATTGTAGAAATAGAGGAAAAGAAAGTGCTCTAAAGGATATAACTGCATATATGTTTAAGAGTGTAAGATAGATTACCATATTACTAAGTTTTTGTTGGATCACTGAACAGAACTGTTTGCAGTCTCACTGTTTGAATGTCCACATTGTATACTTTAAGTTTGTAACTTGAACAACTATTTATAAGATGATAATACTATCAAGTAGTGCTTCCTTACTGTTTATTTTTTGAAATTTTGTATTATTTCTACTATTTTTTCTGTTTTGATTTTTTTCTCTTTAAATAAAATTTAACAAAATATTGCCAAACAGAATGCAGCAAATCATCAAGAAGATTATACATCATTATCAAATGTGATTCATCCCATCAGTGCAAGGATGGTTTAGCATACGCAAATCAATAAGTATAATCCAGCATATCAGTAGAGCCAGAAATAAGAATCACATGATCATTTCTATAGATGCAGAAAAAGCTGCAATAAGGCCCAACACTCATTCATGGTAAGAACATTATAGAAAATTGGAATAGATGTTCTTTATTTCAATCTGATAAAAGCCATCTATAACAAACCAACAGCCAGCATCATATTAAATGGCCAAAACCTGAAAGTCTTTACAGTAAAATCAGGCACAAGACAAGGATGTCCATTATCACCACCCTGTTTAATATAGTGCTGGAAATATTAGCCAGATCAATTAGGCAAGAGAGAGACATAAAAGGAATAAGGATAGGAAAAGAAGGAGTTAAATTATCATTATTTGCAGATGACAGGATACTCTACATAGAAAACCCCTAAAACTCCATTGAAAGATTGCTATGTATAATAAGTAAATCCAGTAATGTAGCTAAATACAAAGTCAACACAAAAATCAATAGCATTCCTATACACAAACAAGAAACTCACTGAGAGAGAAATAAGAGAAGCCACAACCTTCACAATAGCATCCAAAAAATGAAATATTTAGGAATCAATCTAACAAAAGAAGTAAAAGATCTATTCAGGGAAAAGTATAATACCCTGAAAAAGAAATCGAAGTAGACTTCAGAAAATGGAAAGACATCCCTTGTTTATGGATAGGAAGAACAAACATTGTAAAAATGGCCATTCTCCCAAAATTGTTATACAGATTTAATGCAATCCCAATCAAAATACCAGTAGAATACCTCACAGATCTAGAGAAATCACTCCTAAAATTCATCTGGAAGCAGAAAAGACCTAGAATAGCAAGGGTACTTCTAAGCAGAAAGGCAAGGCAGGAGGCATCACAATCCCTGACTTAAAGTGATGGTACATAGCTACTATAATAAAATCAGCATTGTGCTGGAATAAAAACGGATCTGAAGATCAGTGGAACAGATTAGAAGATACAACTACAACTACAAGAACACTCAGCCACCTTATCTTTGATAAAGGGCCATTTATATGGAAGAGAGATAATCTCTTTAATAAATGGTTCTAGAAAAATTAGCTCTCCATATGCCAAAAACTAAACCTAGATGCATGCTTGTCACCATGTACTAAACTAAAATCTAAATGGATTAAATATCTAAATATTAAAACAGAAACAATCTGTTGGAAGACAAAATAGGTAGAAATCTTGAAGAGATAGGGGTAGGTTGAGAATTATGACTAAGAATCAAAACTGCATGTGAAATACTTCACAAAATCATAACTGGGTTCACATTCTATTAAAGAAATTTTGCATCTTGAAAGAAATCTCCAGTATAGTGAAAAGAAAACCCATAAATTGGGAAAGAAGTCTTTGTGAACTGTCCCTCAGACAAGGACTTCTTTCTAGAACATATAAAAAAATTTAAAAAAAAATCAGATCCCCAAAATTCAAAGACCCGATCTAAAAATGGGCATCTGAGATCAATACACAGTTCTCAGATGAAGAATTACAAGTGGCAAATAAATACATGAAAATATGTTCAGCATCATTAGTCACTAGAGAAATACAAATTAAAACAACACTGAGATTTCATCTCACTCCTGAAAGAATGGCCTAAATAAGGAAAACTAGCAACAACAAATGTTGGAGAGGCTGCAGGGAAAAAGGAACTCTTCTGCACTGTTGGTGGGAGTGCAGACTGATGCAAGCACTGTAGAGGTCAGTCTGGATATTTCTCAAAAAGCTGGAATTGGAAATCCCCTTTGACTCAGCTATTCCACTTGTAGGCATATTCCCAGAACTGAAAATATCATACCACAGTGATATATGTGCACTCATGTTTATAGCAGCACAATTTGAAATAGCCTGACCTTGGAAACAACCTAAATATCCATCAACTGAGGAATGGATAAAGAAGATTATACAGTGGAGTACTATTCAGCTATAAAGAATGATCACATTGAGATATTTATAAATAAAGGGATGCAACTTGAGGCCATATTCATAAGTGAAATAAATCAAACTCACATGTGTAAATACTGTACAGTAGCCCTAGTGTAAGAAATTGAAAGAAGACATAAGATACAAAATACTCAATAAATACAGTGAAAGTATAAGAATCTGCTTAATGAGGAAAAATAAATCTCAGGGGAAATGAGGAAAAAAAGGGAAAAGAAAAAAATACCTAAAATTATATAAACACTTAGGATAGCTAAGATGATTGTGCTACAAATTCTGTAAGTTCTTGGAACAAAATAGTTAACATTCATAGGATTGGAACAATTGTGTGTATTATTGTATGGTGATCTGAGGAGCTCTTGAAGATCATTATGTAAAATAACAACCCCAGTTATCCTTCTACCACCTTGTTTATAAGGCCTGTATAATGCCAGTGCTTTAGGCTGTTTGCTATTGTTATTTTTCTTTTTTGTTTTGTGTTTTTTTAGGAATGTGTTTTGTTTTGCTTTTCCCTCTAATACAGAAAGGATAGGTATACATGTAAAGAGTCATACATGCATAGAACTTCTCCTAAACAGTTTGTGGTAATTGATTATATAAGGCACAATGAAATTAACAGCTACTTTGAAGAAGAAGAGACACTAAGGTACCCAGTGCTGAATCTGTAGCATCATGCTTTGAAATCCAGCAATACTATTATTTTTTGTTCAGAGTGATTTTAGTCTGTATTGTGTTAAGTTCAACATATATGAAGGTATGGACAGCTATTTTGAATAGAATGAGAGACATTATGGCGGTCATTGTTGATTTCCCTACTGTCTGGTTTTGAAGGCCTAAAATGCCTTCATCATCCTGTTCTGATCAGTTTAATACTTTTTTTGTTTTGTATGAATTCATTGTGTTTGAAGATGTGGACAACTATTTAGAAGCAAACAAGAGACAGTATGATAGAGAGTGATGATCTCCTGTTGTCTTACTTTAAAAACCTGTGTATCTTTTTTTAAATTTTTAAAATTTTATTTAAAAGGAAAAAGAAAAAACAAAACAAAACAAAGCGGTGTAAGGGTACAAGTAATACAGAACTACAAAAAAAAAAAACAGTAAGAAATCACCAATAAATAGATTACACCTAATCATCTTAGAGATAGTTGCTCAAGTCACAGTATCAAAGCATACAAAGTGGACATTCAAACAGTGGGACTGCATTGTGTTCAGTGATCCAACTTACATTGTTTTTTATCTGCTTTGTTCTGTTTTGTTATGTTTAGTTTTACCCTCTTTAAAATTTTAAAAACTTACCTCATTCAAGTCTTCACAAAAATTTCATGAGGCAAGTACTAGGTATATCTCCATTTCATAATGGAATAATAGCATCATTTTAAGAGGGGTATTGTGTGCTAACACAGACTTCTTAGTAGAGTTGGGGTTTAATACCTCAGTTATGCTGAGCCTTGGTAGCATGGCACAAGAGGCAGAGAATAAGTGCTGTCTCTTACTGTCTGCTCCATGAGCCAGAGTGTACTTCCTGAAATTTTCATTAATCAAAATACTCCCAATGCTTACTATAAAAACTTTTAAACATACAGCTATATAATATTTCCATGTCATCTTATATATTCATGTGATCTTGTATATCTTAATGGTGACTGACCTTGAAGATATTCTATTCCAAAGGTTTCATAATCAATTTGTGGGTTGATTCCTTTCTACTTGCTTTCCTGTCTTTTAATGAAAGCTATTAAATATTCACTGATATTAACCATATCAGAAATACTTTATTTTTCTCTTCTCAATTTTTTATTACGTATGTATTTTATATTTTAAAAACTGAATTATGATGGTAACAAGTATGCAAATTTTGCTGAAATCTTTGCCTTCAAATCATTTATTTTTTTATTTAAAGAGATTTTAAAAAACAGAAAAAAGCTTAGAAATAATACAGAATTTCAGAAAATAAACAGTAATAAATCACTTATTGATAAGTTACATATTGTCATCTTAGAAATAGTTGTTCAAGTTACAAAATTAAAGCATACAAAGTGACATTCAAATAACGACACTGCAAACAGTTCTGCTCAATGATCCAACAAAAACTTAGTAATATGGTTATCAGTCTTACACATTTGTTTTTTTATCTTAAAGAGGGTAAGATTAAACATGACAGTATGGAACAGAACAGTTCGTAGGAAACAATTTAAAGAAACACAGGTTTCAAAGCAAGTCTACTGGAGATCTTCACTGTCTATCTTAGTGTCTCTAGTTTTCTTCCAGATAGTTGTCCCTGTCTTCACACACATTGAATATATACTGAGCATTATAGTACTAATCAAGTCATTACAAGATGATGAAAGCTTTTTAGGTCTTCAAGACCTGATTTTGGGCAAGTCAATAATGGCTACCATAATGTCTCTCATTCTCTTCTTAGTAGCTGTCTTTATCTTTACATATGCTGAAATTGAACATAATAGACTGGACTAATATCACTCTGAACAGTGAGTAATAGTATTGCTAGATTTTATATCATAATGCTACAGAATTAGTATTGGGTTTCTTAGTGTCTCTTCTTCTTCAGAGTATCTGTTCATTACATCATGTATTATATAATCTGTTCCCATAAATAGTTTAGAAATTCTTCCCATGTGTAAATCTCTACATGTACATCTATCACTTCTGTGTTTTAGGAAAAAACAGATCAAAGCAAGACAATAAAACAAATTCCTAGAGTAACATGAAATGAAAAAGACATATAAGACCACAATAATAGGTGATCTACAGTAGTTACTATGCTTTCTCTTATTATTTTCAATAGGATTGCCCACATCATCAGGCATTATATAGTTAAATATAGCATTACATAGCTATTTTTATAAAAAATCAACTTTGAAGACATTGTACGACTTGAAAGCAGCTAATAATCAAAACTGGAATGGATATCTTTTACTTCTTGTCATCTTCAGAACTGTTGTCTCTACTCTTAGACTTGATACTATCAAGCATACCAAATTCGAATAAAATCAGTCAAGGCAAAATAGTGGTCTAACAAACCAGCTTCAAATAAGATCAATCATAGTAAGACAATGTAAGTAATACAGGGTTTCAGTTTAAGTTAATAGGAAATTAAGGATAGTTACCATGGTGTAACCTGCTATTCTTGGGATAGCTGTCTGTGCTCTCAAATCTCATATGAGTAGACAGACTGGAACAAAATATAATCAAACTAAACAGAGCGATAAAACTACTGTGGCTTTTAAATCCCGATACACTTTTAACAATGTTCTCTTCCTTCCTTTTTTAGCAATTCTTCACCTTTCATCTTCTCAGGATGCTTTGTATATTTTTGGTCACTAGCTCCTTTAGTTTTTAGACTAGGGGTCAACCTGTTATCTGAGTGAGGCTGAACTTTTTTACCTCTGAGCTTAATCTTGAGCTGTACTCCTTTACTTACTAAAGCCGCAAGGTTTTCCTTCCTTCCAGCTGTGTAGTTCTACACTGCACAAAACCTATCTGCAGCTGCTGGCCGAGTTGTCCCTATTTCTCTCTGGTTTCCTGTCACATATAGCAATTTTCTCATCTTTGATTCTCAGTTTATTAACCATCTTTCAGATATAGTGTATTTCCTATTCAGAGCACCTTGATGGATACTGCTTCCTATTCTACTCTGCCTGTGTTTCTTTTTTGTTAGTGTATCAAGGCTATCTATATTAAAGATTATAGCTTACCGTCTCTGTCTCATCTCTGCTATTATATTCTTCTGCTATTATTTGTCAGCTTTACTCCTTCATTCCACTATTCTTCCCCATTCACTGAGGCCTCTCTACCACTATTACTGGAATCCTGGTAATTTTTCCTCTCTCTCTCTAGAATGTCCTTCATTATTTTTTGTAGGGTTGAGTTGGTGGCCATTAACTTCCACAGTTCCTTCTTGTCTTGGAAATATTTTGTTTCTCCATTAATTTTGAGAGAGATTTTTTTCCTGGTATATCAGTCTTGGTTGGGGTTATTTTCTTTCAGGGTTTGGACTGTTTCCCCCCAGGCTCTTCTCGATTTGAGAGTTTGTGTTGATAAGTCTGTCATTATTTTGATGATTTGTCTTTTGTAGGTGATCTGCTTCTTTTCTCTGGCCGCTTTTAATATTCTGTTCTTGTGGTGGATTTCTGGAATCTTGATTATTATATGTCTGGGTGTAGATCTATTTTGGTTGTAGGTGGCTGGAGTTCTGTATGCCTTATTTATCTGAATATCATTTCTTTTTCTATGCTTGGGAAGTTTTCTTTAATTATATCTGTGAATAGTCTTTGTAGTTCATTTGTGGTTACTCCTGCTTCTTTGCTCACATTTTTTATTCTTAAATTATAAATGCTCTTGATGTCTTCTAGCCTTTGAATTGTTTCTTCTTGGTTCCTTGTTATTTTTAAGAGATCTTTTCTTTCACGATCACACATCATAAGTCTCTCTTCAAGTTTCAAAAGGCAACTTTAGTTTCTGTCAAGGCATTTTGCCAGCTTTCAATGGAGTTTTTAGTTTCCTGGTAATCTCTTTGGATCTGTTTCATGTATTCTAGATTTTGTTTATATTCTTCATCACAGGTTTCTCTTTCTTTTCTGAGTTCCTCCATTCTTTCATCTGTGTATTCTTGGGAGGGGCTTATTGTTTCTTTAATTAATCTTTTATATCTTGCCACACTTGAATCAGAAGTACAGTTTTAAATTCGTCTATGAGGTCACAAAGGTATTTCTTTATGTCTGCAGATGCTCCTGTCTAATATTGCATGATTACTGCACTAGTTCTCTTCTGTATTTACCTCTCCTGGGCTTATTTTCCCATGGTCAGCAGCTGAAGGTTTTTAAAATTTCTATCTCTTGTCATGTTTCTGGCGTTTTCAGGCAAGAGTGTCCTGGGGGTCTCTGGCCCTCTCCATATTGTTTAGGGTCTTTCTGAAGCATGCTGACTGGTGTTTTGCTGCCTTCCTAAATTTGCTGTTATCTGAGGTACACACAGGGATACAGGGATGGTGCAGGCTAGGCTCTAGCCTCTGAGCCAGTCGACCTGCAATTTCCTTCAGAGACTTAGGCTATACCTTGTGCATGTCACAGAGTTGTGTCCTTTTTTTCCCTGTCTACTGAGTCCCAACCAGAGGCATAGCTCAGTCCCAGCAGAGCCCACCAATCCTCTCTGCGTCAGGGGCAGCTGACTGATGCCCCTGCGGCGCCGGGCTCTGCCCAACTCCAAGACGTCCTCCAGCCAGCGACCCAATCCCCAGCCAGAAATTCTGCTATTGGTTTTATATCCTCAGTAGATAAATGCAGTATGCCAAAGTAATATCTACATTTCAATAATTACTGTGGCACTGTTTACATTAGACAAGATATGGAATCATCCTACGTGTGTGTTGATGGATGAGTGAATATAAAAAGTGCAGTACATATACACAGTACATATCTACATGCATGAGTCTGGAGGACATGATATTAAAGAAAATAAGCATCAGACAAGAACGACAAGAAATGCATTTCTTACTCATATGAGAGCTAAAATAGATCTCATAGGACATTAAGGTGGTTAGCAGAAGCTGGGAAGGGATGAAGGAAGGAATAATGCATAGATATAGGTTAACAGAGACAAAATCAGATAGAAGAGTGAAGTTCTCTTGTTTTATAGCCCAATATGGTTACTATAATTAACAATAATTTAAAATACACTTCAAGACCACTTCAAGAGATGATTTTGTATCTTCTCACTAAAAGGAATTGTAAGTATTTAAAGTGATAGATATGCTAATTATTGAGATTTGATTACATATTATAAACATGTATTAAAATCTCACATTTTGTTATATAGATATGTATAATTATTACATGTTAATTAAACTGTAAGAGTACTCTGGTTGGTGGCTTTTGGTTAAAAAGTTGTTTTATTCTTTATAATTTCTAAACAATTTATATTTTGACTATTTGAGTGTCTTTTTCATGTTAAAATGGAGTTTGTGCTATGTGAACACATATCCATGTATGAATTTTTACTCTCCTAGTACATGAACATATATGCATATATATGTATGTTTTAAGTTTTCTCATGTCTTTTCCCTCTAGTTGTACTCTCTTGAGGTAACTAATGTTAACATTTTGATATAATCCATTTTGGCTTTTTTTGTGTCAAACAAGTGTATACAGTTTTACCAAGCAAAGTGAGAATAAATAGCAATTTTTGTTAATTTACTGGTGCATTGTTATTTCTTATCTAGTTGTCCTTCTTTTCAGAGTACTGTTGTTCCACGTCCTTTCATTTTCTGTTTTTATTTTTTACTAGTACATGCTTATATTACGTAATGATTACATTCCTTATGGGGAGTTGATATGTGTTATATATATATATATATACACACACACACACATATTCTTAATTCTTTTCTTTATCCCTTTTCCTTCCTTTACCTACCTCCTTATTCCTTTCCCATGTGTACAAAATCTATCTCCCTACCTCCTGTTTTCTCTTTCATTTTACATTATATATATCTATGTCTATATCTATATCTATCTCTATATATAAATCTGTCATTTGTATTTATCATATAAGAGAAACCCTGTGGAATTTAGACTTGTGTCTAATTTGTTTCACCTAACATTATGATCTCAAGGTGCATCTACTTTCTTTAGAATGATTGAAGTTTATCCTTCTTTATCTCAGAGTAGTACTGCATTGTATATAAATGCCACATTTTCTTTATCCATTGATCTGTTGATGGACATATAGACTAGTTCTATGATTTAGCTATCATGAATTGTGCTGTGTAAGTGTGGATGTGTGTATACCACTGTAACATGATAACTGCTACTCTTTTGGGAAGATATCTAGTTGGGGAAATGGCTGGGTCAAATGGAATTTCTCATTATGGTTTTTAGAGGAATCTCCATACTTGCTTCCATAGTGGTACCAATTTGCAATCCCTCCAGCAAGGTAGAACAGTTACTTTTCCCCCACGCCTCGCCAGTATTTGCTATTGTTTGATTTTTTGATAATAACCATTTTTTCTGGAGTGAGATAAAATCTTAGTGTTGTTTTAATTTGTATCTTTCTGATGGCTAGCAGTGTTGGATGTGTTTTCATGTACTTACTGGTCATTTGTATTTCTTCTGAGATATATTTATTCTTTTCAGTTGTTCATCTTCTGCTTGTGTTTCCCTATGTTCTTATTGACCCTGAAAATTATAAAAAATTATTATTAAGTTTCAGTAATACAATTGGTAAATCCATTGAGTTACTTTTTTTTAAAGATTTGCTTCATATATTGTGGACATCAATGTCTGATGTCTGTATTTCATCTTATAAAATGCCATTTTTTTCTGATTTTGTGTTGTCTTTTCCATTAAGAAAAACTTACTTTATACAATTAAAATCTCCCTTGAATATGTGTATATCTTTCAGTATCTACCCTCCCATTCTTCCCAAAGTGCCTGTGTTCATTATCTGTAATTTCTTTTTACCAATTTTCTTTTCCTAAAAAGTGGATTTTCTCCCTAAAAAAGTTTTAAAAAATAGATTTAAATATGAGATACTCATCCAGAGATTGTCTTCATATCCTTGATGTGTCAGAGGCATTTGATACAATTCATCCCTGCCTCTGTCTGGTTTTGTGTCTGTCTCTCTCTCTCTCTCCCTCTCTGGCTCTGTCTGTCTCCATCTGTGTCTCTTTTTCTCTGTCTTTCAGCATTTGCTTCATCACTAAACTTTTAGAATTCCTCTCCTTTTTTTCTTCTGTCATCTTAATGCTCTTATTTGCTAGGTTCCTTTTTTGGTTCCTCCTCAGCATACCATCTGTGTTAATTCATCTCTGTTAGTTGCTTAGGTAATCACCATGTCTTCAGGCTTTCAATATGATCTACATGCCTATGATTTTTATGTCCATTATTGACCTCTCTTCATCTCAGACTTATAGATGTAATGTCTTCCCTATACATCCTCTTGAGTATTTATTAACAAGATGTACCTTATCTTAAGTTTGTCATATTTTATTTCCAAAATTACATTTTATTTTTAAAATTGAAATTAGATTTATTTTAATTGATAGGTTAAAAATTATATCTGATATGATACCATGTGATGTTTCAATACTTTTATATATATATTGTGTAGTATCAATTCATTAAGCATATCTATCTCCTCATATATTTATCATTTCTTTATCACAAATCATTCAAAGTTCTTTTACCTTTTTGAAATGTACATTATTGTTGTCTAGTCATCCTCTGTTCAATACCTTCTATTTTCTATCTAACTGTAATTTAGTATCTACTGATTAATCTTTCTTCATTCCTCCTTCTACCTTACTCTGTACTTTCAACCTCTGTGAGATCAATATGCTTTTGGAATCTACATATGAGTGGAAATCATGTAATCAGGTTTCTCTGTACTTGGTTTGTTTCAATTAATGATCTATAGTTCTATCCATGTTGTCAGAAATTGTACGCTTTCCTTCTTTTTATGGCTATTATGTATATGTGCCACATTTTCTTTATATATTTGCCAGCTGATGGACCTTTTGTTTCTATTTGTTGGCTGTTGTGAAGAAAGATGTCCCTTCAACATGCTAATTTCATTTCCTTTGGCTGTACACCCAGGAGTGGGATTGCTGGATAGCATGCTAGTTCTGTTTCTAATCTGTTAGGGGAATCTCCTTAGTTTTCCATAATGGTTGTGCTAATTGCATTCCCACCAACAGTGTGGAAATGTTCCCTTTCCTCCACATCTTGATTTTCTCTCTTTAAAATTGCTCCTCCAAGAATCTCTTATCGAAATCAATAAACAGCACTTACTTTCTACTTGTGCAAGTTAAAAAAGGTATATTCAAAAGCTCCGACTCCACTGTTTTTTGTTTATTTGTATTCAACATCAGCAAATTCTGTCAGCTGTACTTTCCAAGTATGTATAGGATAGAAATACTTTCCACAACATCTAGCACAACTCTCTGTTTCAGTACTAACAATTCTATAGATTATCACAGTAGCTCCAAAGTGACTTCTCTGATCAGCCCCCTTTTAAACTCCTACCTACCCATCCCTTTTAACTGTTGAATATCCTGTTGTGGTTGTACCATAGGTTTTTTCTCCTCCATTGTTTATAGTTTCTGATGCTAATATAACCATTTATTTGTCGTTGGTTAAAGAGAGAAGGGTTTTTTGTTTTGTTTTTTGGTCTGTGCTCATTCATAATTCCAAATTGTTGACTTCTTCAGCTCCAATGCTGGGATACATCAGACAAATCAGAACTTCAAGGAACTCATTATCATATTGTTCCTGGGATCCTGAGTTCCCTAGCTGTTTTTTTTTTTGGTCTTCTCATTCAAACGTTGTTGTTTTTTTTTCACTGTAATATTTTAATTTTCTCCACATTTTGTGATAATATCTGCTTGTATTCAGTGGGAGGAGTGGGAAGAGTATATCTACTGACTTTGGGGACACAGAGGTCACTTCTTTCGGTTTTGAACTGTATTTTCAATTTGTCCCCTGGGGCTCTTTTCTTTGCAGGTACCTGGAATTGGAAAGCAGTGGTCATCGGAATGAAATCAGACTTCACTACCGCTCAGGCGGTCACCGTCCACACACAGAAGTGTTTCCTTACATTTTGGCTGATGACAAGTGGCACAGGCTCTCCTTAGCCATCAGTGCCTCCCATTTGATTTTACACATAGACTGCAATAAGTAAGTATGAAATGAACTCATCTCAGTAAATGGAAGGTTCTCTGAAATGGCTGTTTATCCAAATTCCTTGTCTGATGTTTCTCTTTTACAGAATTTATGAAAGAGTGGTCGAAAAGCCTTCTACAGACTTGCCTCTGGGCACAACATTTTGGCTGGGACAGAGAAATAATGCACATGGGTATTTTAAGGTATCTATTGGGTACAGTCTGCATGTAAAGTGTACATGTAAATGCTTTCTATTGAGCCTAGGAAAAACATAACTTTCTATGGTGTGAAACAAAATTGATTTGTATAGGTTTTTATCTGTGTATTTTTTTCTATTTCTGTTTTTCACTTATGAGAGGGCAAGATAGCTTCTCAGTGAGTTTGATTTTTTAAGCATTATAGACATGATCACAAGGCTGCATTTGGGGCAGTTAACATTTCATTCTTGAAAGTAAGCATTCAATGTAATAAAAAGCTAACACGTTAACATACAAATAAACTCTTCATGACTGAAATGTAACCTTTGGTGAGGCTTTTACAGAGTTGTTCGTAGAGGATTAGAGGTTTTTTAGTCACAATCTCTTTGTATAAAACACTGCTTATTTTCTATCTTTTTCTTTAATATGTACTTAGAAGCATTTTTCATCTTTGGAAAGGATAAAAATGCATTCCATTTCATTTTCATGCATGAAAGATAAAGAAATAAAGTCTAAAGAATTTTTTGACTGCAAGCCTGCATTGTGACTGATTTCTCTCAGTGACTATAACAGTGCCTTAATGAATGATTACTAAATCAAAGAATGATAGATGATATGCTCAACTCATGAATTTCATGGGAAACTAGGTATTAATAAATTTAAAATTGGGTTGGATGGAAATTTATACTTTTAGAAAGATTTTTTAAAAACTTATTTAAACCTTGTTAGCACTAAAACAAGGTGCTTTGAATATTTTACTTCTGGCAAGCCCTGGCCTTGCTCTTATTGGTGCAGTGCCCTTTTGTCCTTTTATGCATATGCATAAACTTGCTCAGAGACTTAAGTAACTTGAACAAAACCAGGTAACTAGTAAGTGCCACATTTAGGGAGCTGACTCTATTCTTACAGATTCTAAAAAATCAATGCTCTTTTTCCATGTAAGGGTGGCAGATGCATGCTGTGAGTTCCAAATCTCTCCTCTGTTTAATTATGATAATTTTCCCAGGGAGACAGATGTGGCCTCATAGTACTAGCATATGAATTATGTGTCCATCTCTAGGCATCATCATCTTTATTGCAGTCTGTGAATGGTAATCCCTCTAGTTGTACAGTGCAAAGACTATGTAACTTTACGTGCTAGTTTTGTTTTCATGTTGTTACTTCCATAATTGTGTATAAATTGTATATAAATTATTCCTTCAATTTAAATTCAGGCAAATAACAGATCCAGTGACTGTCACATAGTGTACTGTTTATAATTCCCATGATACATTAAATTTATAAAGACACACAGATAGTATTTGACTGGAAAATCTTTATAAGTGCAATCAAAATTATCGTAACATTTGGTTAGGTCACAGCTGTCATTAGACACTCTGTTTGCATTTTTCAAAAGGATAAATGGAAATATCAATTGAAAGTATTGCGTAAAGTTGATGAAGGAAGTGGGGAGTTAGTGGATGAAAGAGGCAGCTGGACTGTTTCTGATGTGAACATTTCTGAGTTAGCACTGGCCTTTGCTTTTAGAACCCAGCAACCTGGAAGCTAATTGTACCTTAATGATCAAGGATGCATATATATATTTTGCCTTTAAAACATGTTATGAAAACTTCTGTGTAAAGTAGGCTATGTCTAGCTGGCATTTTAACAAATTTTATGCAAAACTTTCTGTATTCCTAAGGACGCGCCACTAAGTCTTACTGCAGCTGTTTAATAAATCTATTGTCCTTTTTGAATTGTGAAATCGCTTTTAAAAGAGCTCACTGGAAAATGAAAAATTCTCAAATGAGCATTGCTTTTATAACTCAGTTTTTCTTTTTCTTTTGGGTAGTTATAATAAATTCAAAATTGGTATCAGTGTTAAGGATGCTGAAGCCAGATGTGATTGTGAGGTTAATTTTTAAAGGTCATTTTCAAGTCCTACTTCAGTGGCTAACTAAAAATAACTTCTCAAAACAACATCACTGTTGCCACTTAATTATACCTCGACATTTAATCTTAAAGCTTTAAAAATATCAATAAGAGACTACATGGGTAATCATCTATTCTGCTTGATGAATTTCTTTCCCTATTGGTATTAAGTGGAAGTAATTATTTAAAAAGACTCTTTACTCAGGGATTTTGGTGAGTCTATTGTTTAATGTTTTCCTTCATGATCTTGAATATTGAACATAATTTGGACAAATGAGAATACTGTCTTTTAAATTTTTTTTTCACACACAGGGTGTCATGCAAGATGTTCAGTTACTTGTCATGCCTCAAGGATTTATTGCTCAGTGCCCAGATCTTAATCGCAGTAAGTCTATTACTTCTTGCACTGTGTGATGTGATAAAAAGTGTGCTTCTTACTTAATTTGTTCAGAATGTCAGGTTGAAATTGGAGTTCACATATAATGGTTTCAGCTTAAAGTTAACTATATGGAATCCCTTAGGAATACAACTTGACTAATGTCACGTTTGTATTTCCAGCCTGTCCAACTTGCAATGACTTCCATGGACTTGTGCAGAAAATCATGGAGCTGCAGGATATTTTAGCCAAAACATCAGCCAAGGTAAAAGCTACTGAGAATTATGGTGAAGGAGATTATTAAAAAAAATCCTTGAGGTTCCCAATAGTTCCTATTATGAAGGTAGATTTTCATCTTTGAGAGATTCCTTGTTATAATACACACATTTTGCTGTGACTGAATTTAAACCCTTGTTCAACAGAAAATCTTATAAATATTAAAACTGTAGCCATATATAAAACAAATGATTCAGTAAATCAGGAGGAATGAAGCAGATTATTTAGTTTATCCACTGCTAATGACAACAAGATATATTGTTTAGGTTAGTTTTACTATTATTTATTCCTATTTAGATTTTCATTACAAGCTAAGAAGCAGGAAGACTTTAAAGGATACAGGTACTATAATTGTATCATTTGATACTGTTGTAGGTTTAGTTACTATGTCTTGAGCATTTATCAAGTTTCCTGACAATTTCACCAAGTTTATCATTTTGCATTGTGGTTATGGATTACCTGAAGGATGTCATATCACTTATGATTTGTTATTTATGCAGTAAAAATTTTAAATTTTATTTTTCTCTTGAGTAAACATGTTTATGAAATTAAACATATGTTCAAATGCTTCTCTGTAATGTGGTTGAAACTATTTTTAACTAGCCTCCAATTTGTGCTTCATAAATTATGCTTTTTATTTTAAAGACAGGGAGCAAATTTTTCACAGAAGTCAGAAATGGAAATCCTTTCTTTAAAGGCTTACCTATGTTTATGACAAGTCATTGATGAGTACAGCCATGATTACTGCTCTACACTAAAACAATTAGATCCCTACTACAGCATTTTGCCTTTCTGTGTTGCTGGGATGGTGAACAATGTGCACCCATCTTTTGTGCCACAGCTGTCTCGAGCTGAACAGCGAATGAATAGACTAGATCAGTGCTATTGTGAGAGGACCTGCACCATGAAGGGAACCACCTACCGGGAATTCGAGTCCTGGACAGACGGCTGTAAGAACTGCACATGCCTGGTATGGCTTCCATTTGTGTTCAGACAAAGGGAACTCAGATGCCATTGCTCTTTAAAAATTTATTAAAACAATGTAATCATGAAAATTTGAAGACCTGTTTTCTCAAGATGCAACACTAAGTGCCAGCAAAACCTGGTCGCATCTAAAGAACTGTGTGTTGCATTATTAAAAACACTTTCTGGCTTGTAAGGATGATTATGGTTTAGAGATGCTATAAAGTTTAAGTTTATTGATATACACATGAAGTTAACAATTTAAATTAGGGTCCTTAAGGTGAGTCCCAAAGGATTCTCTCCTATAATTCTTATTATTCCCTGATGTTTTTATTAATGAATTTTAATGAAACTAAATTATGTACAGTATTAAATAGTGTCATATTGAACAATATAAAGAAATGTTTTCGTTTAAATGAATAAGAGCATTTTTAATAGTTTACTCCTAATGTTGAATACAAATTACAGAGTTTAAATAATATTTTTCTAATTACTAGTAAAGTAGAATAATTCATTGCATGATTATTCTAAAGCTGTATATTCATTTTCAAAGAAAACTTCAAAACGAGTTTGACTTTAGGCTTTAAATCCATATAAACAGTTAAAAAAACTGTTACTTTTTTCTGGAAAGAAGTTGGAATGAATTAAATTTGCCTTTCAAAAATTTCCCCATGTTTATCCAGGTTATTTAAAAGCAGAATGTTGTGTGTTAAGAACAATCAAGCTAGTAAGTAGTTAAAAAATAATTGTATGTGTATGTATTTTTTTATCAGCAGAATATATTCCTATCAGAATTGTAACACTACAAATACTGTAATGCTTTCTTAAAATCATTAAATCAGGACTGAAAATCTAGGCAAGTAAAATATAGAATGTAGTGTATTAAGGTCAGCAAAATGACTAGAAAAGACTGAGCAGCCAGCTTCCTGGGAGCTTGGGATGACCTTCAGGAATCAAATTCCCAGTGATTCTGTATGCAGTTTTGGAACTTCTTTAGCGATTGTCAGCGCTGCCTTGCCTTGTGTGGATAGCTTGTTCAAGCTTAAATGTCATCTGAAGATTCTGGGCCTTGAGATGAGACTTCCTGAGGTGTAGTACTCTCCTACAGGAGATAAGGACCGTAGCGCAGTTAGGATCAATTGCTGGAGAGAAGATGGAAACCAATCACCAACTGTGTCATAACTCAATTTGTATTACCATGGTGGTCTATATTATATGTATTGTGGTGTAAAGCTAAAGAAAATGGTGTTTTTTTATGTGAAGAGTTTGAAATTTAAAGAACAGATTTGAAAATCATTGAAGATTACCAATTTCCTACTTGGAAATTCTTTAAAAAATTGTTTGCTTTTTTAGAATGGAACCATCCAGTGTGAAACTCTGATCTGCCCAATCCCTGACTGCCCGCTTAAGTCAGCTCCTGCATACGTGGACGGCAAGTGCTGTAAGGAGTGCAGATGTGAGCATAAGTTTTATTAAGAATACTTTTTTTGACCAAAACTAAAACATTGTATTAATAAGTATGTAAACCCACTGGTTTAATCTGAACAAATTACATAGCTTTTAGAGAAGATGCAAATGGGAAGGATACTTTTTCTATTTTTGTTTTCCATTTTAAAATGCTATTCTTACATTCTGGTAGGACAGTTTGTTTGTTTGTTTCTAGGAAAAATGTTTTATGTATAGAAATGTTAGTAGGAAAGATTGTGAAAAAAGAACTTACTGAAAATTTTGCCTTTTATACTACTTAATGTAGCTCCTAAATAGAACAAGAATGTTCACACTGGGCCACATTAGCCAAGGAAATCCAAAATAAGTGACCCTTAACAACAGATGATGCACTCTTCTCTTACACAAATAATAGAACTCCACATTATTACGGGACTATTCTACATGTAGAAGAGCCATGGCTATATTTAGGGGGAAGAAAAAGACTCACACCAATGTGTGAGAAATCTGCTTTTTGGCACATTCATATACAGTTCATTTCTGGTGTTAGAAAATGTTTAGAATTATCTGTAGCTACTCACAAATAACACATTCAGTGACACAGATCAGTTCATCTATGTTACTTATAAGGAATTCATTGAAATTATTATTAGAGGGAACACTTAAAATATTTTGCTATTTTTGTTCAAAGGAGCAATATATGAACACTGAGTTGTTAGCATGTTGTAAAATATATAGTTATCCAAGTGCACATGTATTTGTATGTGTATAGTCATTGTCTTAGTTACTTTATGGTCGCCGCTGAGACAAAATACCTGATGCCCAAATTGGGAAAGGGAAGGTTTATCTCTTACAGTTTTTGGAGATTTCAGTCCACACTCAGTTGGCTCCAAGACAAGCGGGCATGGCTGGACTGCAGTTCATGCAGTCTGCCCACAGCGAACTCGAACCAGCAAAGAGAAAGACACACCTTCTTCCTGCCATTACATTACATCCTGGCTCCACCCCTATGTGGGTGGAGCACTGACACCATCAATCCAAGCACTATACAATGAACCATCACATGTGAACAATGCAAACTCATGAAGCCTGGGGGACACAAACATAAACCATGACAGTCATAAAGAAAGAGCCAAAAGAGGGGGTAGCCTATGATGGCACAGGAAAGAGAGGGAGCTAATGGCTGCTTCTGCTAGGGGTTTATGTTTGCTTTTTTTTTAAACTCTGCCACCCCTTATTCCTGCTTACACAGTATACTTTCCTACTGCTGGTGAGACTAACAAGTTATTGGAGAAGAATCAGGACACTGCTCTGTAGTTCATTGATTTAATTCCTCTGGAGCTCATTTATGTTTAATTATATTAGGCTTTACATTGAAGGCAGCCCATTTTATGAAATCATATTAGTCTAGTCAAGTAGATTTGGAGGAACTAAGAAAGATGGGATGGATTTGTTACACATCTCACTAGCTGATTTCCTTAGTGAGCAGTAATCTGAGTTTTGACTTGAATTTCTCTTAATATCATGAAGCTAAAGATTATACTGTATAGTTGTTTTTGTAGCTGTTTGTAGGTAAGAGGAAGGATTCTATATAAAATTTTATAATATAACAAGAGTAAGAATTGTATATTTTGTTTTAACTTCTTTTCTCCCATAATTCTATGTTATCAGTGAACATGACAGATTTGCATTAAGCGATGTCAATTTTGTTAGATACAGGCTGAGTGAAATAATGGACCATGGTAATGGCTGCATTAGTCAGAAGTGGTGAATTTCAGTTCTGATTTTACCATTTCCTCTGTTACAGCAGTAAACTGCCTATTAAATGATAGTAATACTGGAAATCTTTCCAACAAGCATGCATTTAGACTTAATGAAATGGTAAAATATTTTGAGATTCATTGAATGAAGAGTGTTTCTGCCAGACTTTGGTGTTAGTGATGGAAAATTGACTGTGTTTGCCTCATATATAAAATAGTAAAACTGGGAAAGCTAGAATTAATGAGTGAGCAGACCATAACATCACTGATTTAAAAAAAGCTAAAATAATTTATTTGGCTCTATCATTTTATGTGGCTAAAACATAATAAAGATAAAGTAGTTTTGTCTTTTTTGGTTATATTCAATGATATGTTGTAGAATATACAGGATTTATGTTTGTTACTTCTGATTTTAATGAATTTAGCATTTAGTAGAGCTACAGGATATTTCAGTAAACACTCATAAGTTTTTTATATAAGAAATACATACCTCATGTAGTAAGTATTTATGATAGATTATTTGAGGAGTCTTTCAAAGTATAATTTAAAAAGAAACAACTAACAATATTTTAGAAAACATGCTTTTGAAATCTTTTGTATGAGACAGATGGCATTTAAAGACAGTAACCCCTCCCTGGTTAGCTCTCTTAGCTTTCTATATCTGTGTTTACAGTGGGAGAAAACAATAGTTACGCAAATCCACCATATTTTTCTTAGTATGTATCTGTTACATACAAGGAAAAAGTAGTCTTAATTTTTTGTTTGTTAGTTTTGTTAGTGGCATCAATTTATAATTTAGGAGAGCTTAATTTTGTTAGAATAGAAGTTAACTTCTAAGGTGTTTTACTCTTTTAAATACATGAACACACTCATACCCTGCATTAGTTCTGTCTTCAAAACCCTTTTGATCAATGGCCTTTCTATTGACGTATTTTAATAAAATATATCCCTCAGTGAAAACTATTTAAAGAAATTAATCATTCATTGTTTCTAAGGTCCCTAGAGGGTAAAACACATTCCTGAACTGCTCAGTGTTCCTCTACCAAACTGAAGCAAGCAAAACAAATCTATGCAGCTGGTAACTTTTTGGTGTTCTTCATTCAATTCTTTTAGGCTTGTTTTGTCAGAATTATTTGGGCAGTTCTGAGCAGTCCTATTTTGTAGTTCCCTTTTTATTTTCTCTCAGTAACTTCATCTGGAGCCCTTCATGTCAGTATAAATACTGAGGAATAGCAAGAAGTTTGTTGTTCTGGGAAAGAAGTCATAGAGAACAATGCTTGTCCCAATCTTTATTTGAATATACATAAACAGTAGTGAGAAGAAAAGTTTAACTTTCTACCATTTAGCTGCTGACATGCAGTTAAACTAAAAGGATAAAATTCAAAGTCAAGAATGCAAATACCAAATCTTTAATAATAAGCACAACTACAGCAAAGTCATATCACTTCTGCAGGTGAGAAGGCACATTGCTTTGGCTTTCATTTGGTCTTTACAACTTTTTAGGTAGACATTGTCTCCATCTTCCTAATAAGAGAACTCTATGATTGGTCCAGGGGCATATTAGAGTTCCACAGAAGTTCCATCTGGAAGTGTGGTACTTTCTAGTCTATTTCCTTCTTTAAACTATGTATTAGAATTACTCTTGGTGGTCCAGTCTTCTTAGTGGGTAGCTAAGGTCACCAAAGGTGATGTGTAGTTCTAGATGAGTCTAGGCAGAATTATGAAGTAAACTGAGTTTGTTTTTGTCATTCTCCAGTCAAGCCCTACTGCCTCTGTCCTGTACCTAAGTCTTGGATTCTCAGCCAGCACAGTGAGATGCAATGTCCAAAATTCAACATAGTCCTACAAAATACAAAGTATAAATATTTTGGGTGCATTTAGTCCTGAAATAGGGTGGGGTCAAGATAATCACAGTATATAAAATTTCAGATTAAAACACATAAAATTTTTTGGAAAATACTTGTGTTCTATGAAATAGAAAGTTATTGAAAGAAACAGACACTAGAAAACATTTTAAAGCATTCAGTGCTTTCCTTTATTTTCTTTCAGTGGATTGTAAATTCAGGCTTATACACAGAACTCAGTTTCACAGAAAGAGTGTTTCAGGAAAATAGGGAATTTTAAGAGAATCTTATAGAAGACAATGCAGGAAGAGGAAGAAGAGGAAGAGGAGGAGGAGGAGGAGGAGGAGGAGGAGGAGGAGGAGGAGGAGACATTTATTCTCCATTACTATAGGAGAAATACAAGGAATGTGAATGTGAGCATCCTAATTGGTTGATGCTTGCCTGGTAGTAATAATTTAAGTGGCATTTTTTCAGAGACTGGCTTTGAATAAATTAAAATCATTCTTTTGACTGAACAACATCAGTTTCAGCGCATAATATAGATTACATTGTAATATGCTTTGTGGGGATTAGACATCAGATTATTATTCTTTATTTATTTATTTGTTACCAGGGATTGAACTCAGGACCTCATGCTCACCAAGCAGGTGCTTATGCCACTGAGCCAAATCTGCAGCCGACATCAGATTATTTTAAACTTTTTAAAAAAGTCTTCTCCACTTAGATTAAATGGATGTAGGGTTAGTAATGTGTTCATGTACTGAGTAGTTATGTCTCTAGACTGGAAGTCAAGTTTTGGGGGTTTGAATTGTGGATCTCTATAACTTACTAGCTGGGCATCTTTGGTCAAATCACTTAACATCTCACAGTTTCTGTTTCATTTTTTTTTTTGTCTTTTTCTTTTTTTATTGGTACCGGGGATCGAACTCACAACCACACACTTGCAAGGCAGGTGCTTATGCTGCTGAGCTAAAATCCCCAGCCCCTGTTTCATTTATTATGTGGAGATAATAATTGTACTTTTTACAGTTTGGGTGAAGATTAAATAAATATAGATAAAGATTTAGAAAAATGTTAGCTTTTATTGTTTTTATTCAAAGGGACATTCATGTTTATTGATAAAATACAGTGTAGTTAAATAATTTCATTGGGTCATAGGTCTTTATTTTTATCAGTGCATGTTTACAGTATGTATTACTTACATTTTGTGTGTGAAGTTGGGACTGTAATTCAGTTTTTCACCCCCTTTACTCCTCCCCTTCATCTCTTGATCTCATTCCCATTTAAGAAACATCTACTACCCTATTTCTTATTATCTATCTTTTATTTTGCTATTAATTTATAATTTGGATTTCTCATATAAGAGAAACCATGCAATATTAAAACTTGTTTTTTATTTATTTTATTGACCTCTATATATCAATTTGCAACCATTTTCCTACAAATGATTCAAGTTTATCTTTTTTATGGCAGAGTAGTACTTCATTGTATATAAGTAACGCATTTTCTTTAGCCGTTCATCTATTGATTCACATATAGATGCCTTTCAAGATTTGGCTATTACAAATTATGCTGCTATAAACATGTTTATGCATATATCACTTAAAGCCACACAGGACCTCATGAGATCTTTGAAACAGCTCTTTGCTGTAGAGCAGTTAGGATTCCATTATTCCCATTTTTATGAAAGAATAATGAAACCAGGGGAGGTGAAAGTGACTTTACTAAGATCAAACAATGGTATTACTGACACTGTCTTCTGTTATACAGTATTGCTTTTTCTAAGGCCATTCCCTTTCTCTTGATTAAAGTTGATATTCAGAACCATTTTCCACATATTATGTACCTTTGTGTGTCAGGCTTCTTTCCCTCATAATCACATTTGTGAGATTCATCCACATTTTCTGGTAGATCAAATAGGTAGGTGGAGGTCATTTATACTTGCGCTATTCTCATGTAGATGCAGATCATTCAATTATGGTATATATATTCTATTTGGTTACAGGTACATAAGGTTACATATTGTAGTGTCTCTTTGAAGATTAGTTACTTAGGTGTCCAGGTTTTGGCTATATGAATAGTTCTAAAAACATTCTTTTCATATTTTGGTCTTATATATGCTTGCATTTTTATACATGTGAGTATATTTCTTACAGTGTGTTGTTTGGTTACAGGATAAAACTTTTTTATTTTGTATGAAACACCATATAATGAAATAGCTTTCCAAAGTAGTTATACTGGTTTATCATCTCACTAACAGTGTATAGGGCTTCCAGTTGTTCAGACCTTCAAGAACACTTGGAAGTTTTGGTGTTTTCAATTTTAGCCATTTTGATAAATAATGTTGTCACATGGTATTCTATTATATTGTATTTTGAATTTATATTTTCCAGGTGACTAATTAAGATGTACATCTTTTCACAAACATTGCTTACTGGTGGACGCATATTGTGTGACATGCATCATTAAGTGTTTTTCTCATTTGTGAACATCATAGTTCATCATTTGTGAACTTACTCAAACCTGTGAGTTGCAGCCTTCTACATCCATAAGCGATGTGGTATGTAAATATGCTATGGCCTATTGCTCTTAGGGCCAAGGGAATAGAACAACACAGGATTCAATCAAGCATGTGAGAAAATGCAGTCAAGAGATGGGCTAAACATAAGACATGTAAGGTGCTGCTAATATAACAAAACTTACTGTTAAACAGTAAGCTTGTTCAGTAATAAATAGAAGGAGTGTACTCTAAAATGATGTAAAACTTAGTATAGTAAAAACATAAACTGGAGACATGGTTGCTAATCATTATAAAGATTAGGTACCTGTACAGAACTATATGTGTTGTGGTTCATAAAACTGACAGTGCAGTAGGTTTGCTTCTACCAGCATCACCACAAACTAGTGAGCAATGTTTTGAACTCTGACACCATGACAGCTACAACATCACTAAGTGGTAGGAATTCTCCAGCTTCAATATACTTTTAAGAGATCTCTATCATATTTGTAACCTGATGCTGACTTCAACGTTGTGCTGTGCACAGGCTGCTTTCATTCACTTTAAATAACACAAACTAAGAGAAAATATTATTACATGTGAAGTTTTGAAAAGAATAATTTTATTTCTTTTCAGAGAAAATGATAGTTTGGAGGTTTTAATTCTTTTATTTGAATATTAATATGGATGATGCACTTAAAATGAATAGCAAAATAAGGGGGAGGTTAAATAACAGCCACTCAGGTATTTGGAATTTTTTAAAAAAGGGACATTAAGTTAGAAAATTGAGTTGAAGATTTTGAACATGTGTTCATGACTTTTAACAAAAATCAGTGCAATGTAGTTTACCAAGAAACTAAGTAACTTTAAAAGGGGGAAATATATAACTTATTTAGGTATATTGAAAAAGAAACTAATGTTAGAGCAAAATAACCAATCAACATAGTTGTCTCTAGTGTAATAGTAGAAGAATAGAAAGTATCCAGTATATGCCCAAGGCTCTCATGCATGAACACAATTATAAATTAGCAGGGATTATAGCAATTTATGTGGCCACAAGATCAGAATGCCAATGATGGAATAGGGATTATGCAATAATGGAAAAAGTAGAAAATGCAATCAAAGAAGGCGTATTCTTTTACAGAGTAGAAATGGAATACTTTTAGAATGTTCTTGAAAGTGTGTGATCATTAAAGAATACTATGTGTTGTACTCAGAGGTTACAAGGAGACCAATTACATACAGGACACAGAATTTATAAAACTATTTATGATGGTCACCCAGAGTTAAATACAAGATAGTGCAGGAAATCTGTCCACAACACTAAAGACCTAGAAAATTCAGCTGAGGGCCTGGATCCCATAGCAATGTCCTGTATGAATCCAGCTGAAGACCTACAGCCCATGGAAATGCCTCCCACAAGTCCAACTGGATGTCTAGAGCCCATGACACAGACTCATACAAATGTGTTTTATCGATCTGTGTTGGGAAGGACCAAAGGTCAGTGGTGGAAGCTAGAAAGTCTATGCCAATGGGGTGAAGGAGCAGTGCCACTGGGTTAAGGGTTCTACACTGAAACTAAGAAGTGACACTCTAAGATAAGGACGAGGGCTCCCCCGAAAAGCACCACAGCCACCCTCGGTGACACTAATGTCCTGAGCTCCTCCAACAATGAGAACAATTGAGTACATGTCAGGAAACCTGCGTAACAAACTTCTCCTGGAGATTAAACAGCACACATCTTCCTCTCCAGAGCCAGGAAGTGATGCTCAGTGTAAGCAGCAAAGCTCCTCCAAAGTGAACCACAGCTGCTCTCAACGACAAGGTCCCAAGGTCCTTTGATGATAATGGCCAAATTCATATCAGAAAAGCTAGCTGTTGCAGGCTCCTCCAGGAGAACTAATGGCTCCAAACAACAACACTTAGGAGAACCCAAAATGTCTTGTTCTTTCTCTCCACATTTCTTTTTATGCTGGCAGCTTTCCTCAGGTGGGCCATCTATACTCAGTACCATGTTGATTTAATTCAGCTGATATGAAGTTGACCATCGGTTTTGAACCCATAGCACTATGTAACAAAAAACTGAAATGAACTGAAAGTCAGTGGTGTCACAGTTAACCATGTGTACAACCTTGTCTGAATTCAACCTCTCCTTTAGTATTTAAAATAATAGCAGGGTCAATTATACAATTCAGTTTTTTCCCTAACTTTATGTGTATGTGTGATAAAGTGGGCAAGTTTATTTGTTATTTTACTTTAAGATAAAAGCTTATTTATATTATAAGTATTCTTTTCATTAAAGATGAATAGCTAAGTATTTTACTAGAGATTTCAGAAAGATAATCTGAAGGTTTCCCAAATAATATCATTAATTTTATGCTTATATGTTTCAAAACTTCTTCAAAAAAGCATTTGGTATACTGCTCCCTTTTAAATAATATAAAAACTGAATAATGCCAAATCAGTGGAAAAATACTGAGCTGGCAATATATAATAAATAAGGCTAATTATAATTAACAATGTATTCTTCACACTAATACCAGAAGATACTACATGATACTTTTAAACGACATTTAGGAAAATATAAATCTACTGCTAATTATTTGGTTTATAGCAGAGCTGGGATGTCAGGAAAAGGCAGTGCAGAATCACAGGATGATGACAGCATTGCAGTGACTTCGCAGCTATCTCTTGTACGCCAGTTCTGAATACTATAAATTGCTTAACTATTATTCTTTCTTCCTAATCCTACTAAAGTCATTTTAACATTTTAATTAAAAATATTGGATATATAATACATATACATATGGATATATATACATATACATATTGGATATATAATACATATACATATTGGATATATAATACATATTCATTCAAACCATGCAGATAAAGCAGTAGCATTTGCTTTATCCTCCATCCTCAAACTTCTAGTCTTTGTGCATCATTCTAGATAAATTTTAATGCATCCATTAACATATGGCTATAGCTTTTTTATGTAAGTAATTTCCTTACTTGTATTTCCTTGCCCTTCTTTTCATTTTAATGTGTACAGTGTATTGATATCTCATATTAGCAAAAATTGCCACCTATTATTCCACTGTATGTTATTGTTAATTTCTTTCTTCTACAAAGTCATTTGGTTGCTTCTAATTTGTTTTTGCTTTGCTGATTAGAGGAAGTATAACAGGATATTACTAATACATGATCTCAATGTAAGTTTTGCAGCTTGGTCTATATAAAGGGTAAGTTAGGACTGAAGTTGCTAGGTCAAAAATGTATGGCCTTTTAAATATTGCCTGCTTTTGCTAAGCCACTCTTCAAAAATACTGTTCTGGATGTTTTCTTCCTTTAGTGAGGGAGTAGTACATAGAACTGCTGAGGGAAATCTTGGAACAACACTTTTCTCATCTAGGTCTTTGAAAAGGACATTAGGGGGTCTTTTTTCTTTTTTTCCAAGCTACTTTGGAAAGATAATGTCAAGTAATGGAAGGTCTGGACTGGTCATCACCCAGGAATGCTCAGAGAGGCTCTTGGGGACTGGGAAGCTGTGCACAGCAACCTGCTCATACTTGAACACCATATCTGAGGCCTGCAGGGAGTGAGAATCTGCATCCAGCAGCCCACAATCATCCAGGAACCCTCAATGAGGCCTGCAAGGACTGGAAGTCTGTTACCAGTGACCAATCCACACCTCAAAATCATCTCTGAGGCCCACCGGGACTGGAACTTGCATCCAGCAACCAGCAGTCATCTGAGAACTCTTGGTGAGTCCCATGAGGACCTGGTCTCTGAGCCCAGCAACCCAGAACCATAAGCAACCTCAGTGAGGGCTGCTTCCAAACAGCCTACCACATTGAGAAGCAACTAACACTTGGCATCCAGCTGTTTCAGAGGAACACAAGAAAATGCCAAAATGAAAAAACAAACCTCAATCTCAAACTTCCAGCTCGTCCAGATGAAGTCCAGGAGACATAGATATGGATGAATTTGGAAACACACCTGAAATCTCTGAAATGATAGCAAGGAAAGTAAACATACAACTCCAGGAAGCTGTAAAGGAAATCAGATCAGAAGTAATCACTCAGGTAAAAACATAAATGACAAACATAGTGAAAGAATTGATGAATTATCAGAGAAGACATAGATAAAAAAATAGAGGAGTGTAGGAAAGTGATGTACACCTTGAATGAACAATACAGGAAGCAATTAAAATACATGAAATAGATTCAAATAGATACTTGAGAGATCAAAAATTCCATTGAAAGCTGGCAAAACCACATGAATGAAACTGAAGATAGATTGTCAGACCTTAAGGACATGATTGCGACTAGTGATCATGAAAGGAAACAGCTTTTACAAATATCAAGGAATCAGGAAATAATAATTCAACAGCTGGAAGATGATGCAAAGAGAAACAATATAGTAATGATAAGTGGCAATGAAAAAGAAAACAGGACAAATGACATAAAAGATTATTTGCAGACGTAAGAGCAGAAAATTTCCCAGACATGGGAAAACAATCTGACATTCAGATAAGTAAGGCAAATAAAACTCCATTAGCCATAGTCAAAGTAATCTACACCTATACATATAATAATCAGTTTCCCAGAGATTCAGCATAAGAACAGAATAATAAAAGCTGCTAGAGAAAAGAAAGCGATCAACTATAAAGGAAAGCCTATTAGAATCACACCGGACTTCTCAACATAAACCGTCAAGTCAGGGAAGAGCATGGAGTGAAGTATTTCAAGTACTGAAAGAAAACAACTTCCGACCCACACTGATGTACCTTACAGAACTATCTTTCAGAATCAATGGAAAAATAAATTACTTCCATGACAAAAAACAACTGAAGAGCTTCATGACAAGCCAACTCACCCTACAAAGAGCACTGAAAGATATTCTAGAGAAAATCCAAGAACAAAAACAAAGAACAAGATACCAACAAGCAGGAAAGCTATTAAGCAGAGAGGAAAAGAAGGGAACCAACAGCAGAAAGATAACATGACAAAGATAGGCCAGTACTTATCAGTTATCACCATTAATGTAAATGGCTTCTATTCACCAAGCAAAAGATACAAACTGGCAGAGTGGATTAAGAAGAAAAATCCAACAATATTCTGTATACAAGAAACACATTTAACTCAAAAGAAAATTTGTAGACTGACAGTTAAAGGATGTAAAACAATACTCCATGCAATAAGAACCCAGAAAAAAGCAGGGGTAGTGATTCTGTTTGTAGACAATGTGAACTTCAAACTAAGAATAATCAAAAGAAATAAAGAAGGTCTCTATATACTTGTTAGGGGAAAACTTCAAAAGTTAACAATCATAAATATATATTCACCAAGTATGGAAACACCTGTAAGACAAATATTAATAGACTTGAAAAATCAAATAAGCAATAATACAATCATAACGGGCAACCTTAACACTCCACTGTTACAAAGAGAGATTAACTAGACAAAAAATCAGCAAAGAAATAAGAGAACTGAATCAAACTTGTGAGCAAATGGACTTAGTAGATTTGTACAGAGTATTCCACCTAACAACATCAGAATATACATTATCCTCAGCTGCATCCATGACATTCTCTAAAACAGGCTATATATTAGCCTGTAGAACATGCTTAAGTAAATGGAAAAGAATCAAAATTATCCCATAAATATTATCTGACTATAGTGTCATGCAATTGGAAATTAATGACAAAAGAAATAAAAACTCCATAAACACATGGAAACTAAATAATACCCTCCTGAATAATCAATGGGCCACAGAGGAAATTAAACAATATCTACAAGCAAACAAAAATGCAAATAAACTTTCCAGAACTTGTGGGATGCAATGAAAAGAGTCCTCATAGGGAAACATATTGTGGTGAATTCTCACATCAGGAATACAGAACAAACAGAAATAATAGACCTGATGATACACCTCAAACATCTGGAAAAATAAAAGCAAGTCAACCCTGAAGCCCAAAGAAGAGAAGAAATTACAAAGATTAGAGTGAAATTAATGCAATTGAGACTAAGAAAACATTAAAAAGTTAGCACACCAAAGAGTTGGTGCTTTGAAAGAATAAATTTATGAAAGGTCTTTTAATTACAGATAATCTATGAAAGCCCAGACAGGCATGTTTTACTACTAGCAGTGTTGTCTGGTAAGCTTATGTGGAAGTATTATTAAAATTAATTGCTTTTCTGCAGCCTCAGTACATTCAAGAATGACATGAAAATATATTGAATTCATGTTTTGTGAAATGAAAGTAGTTTTCTGGAAGATTACTTCCCTGTGATCCCAAGACATTATGTTGTGTGTATTTAATAATGTTTTATTTTAAAGTAATGGTGAACAGTCAGCTTTGGTTCTTCACTCTGCATTGTAAATTGTGAATTCGCTTCATTATAAAAATCCTCAAATAAATGTATTTTGTGAACTTCATTTTTTTTGTATCCCACTACATTTTCTCAAAAGAATTTCTCTGCCCATGTAATGACATTGCTTAAGTGGCCTAAAACTCTTCAGAAGAAAACTTTATACAAATCTGTCTGTGATAATAATGAACTCAAGCTGTCTAGCACTGTTCTACAGGGCTAAAAGTGTGAGTTTTTAGGTGATTGAAAGGCTACTTCTCATTTTTAGTAGTGTAATACTTTGAAACAAGTGAGAGTATTTCAGATTTGTACCAAACTAAAGAGCAATAATATAGGCATCATTCATATCAGAGTCAATTTAAGAGCAAAGAAAAGTACTTAGAAAATGCAGCTTCTTATCTCCAGCATAGTAGGTAATTGTTTTAAAAACGAGCTTATTTTCTTTTCAGTAGAGATTGTACATAATGGCATTTTGAAATCAGAATAAGGAAACATGATATATGCAATTTAAAACATCTTAGAAGTGGATTCTGGCAATTATGTGCAAAATGGTAACAGACCAATTACATAATGGTATTGAAAGGATATCATGCTATCCATTGGAGAATAAAGACACAGCACCCTGATCCTCAACAAAAAGTGCAAGACAACCACTTAGCAGTACCAGCCTTCCATAGTGTGCCTTGAAAACTGTATGTGATCTCTATTTTTCTGTACATATTTATGGACTATATAATATCAGTATAGATTAAGAATTAAAGAAGGAAAACAGTGATATAGGAGTAGAGCTTAATGAAATGATAAAGAATTTCTTTTTAGTTTAGAGATAGTTGCAAAGATTATAATTTAGCAATAGTTCTTGTGATGTAAAAGCTGGCCCCAAGAATTGTTATTGGGTTGGTGGCAGTAAGAATGGAGCTTCATCCAACTCAGGAATATTAAATTAGTAAACTGCCCAACAGATGGCTGCTTTAGTTCCCTTTCAATGCACATACGTATTCCACTCACATTGTATTCACATTATATGTGACTTTTGATTCTAAATAGCAGTGGGTCCTGTCCAAACCTTTTTATACCAGTTGCTGGTGGTGTCTCTTAGAGACCTGGGTACATGACCTCTAAGTTAGAACAAAGACATTGGGCCACATTAGGTTTTTAGGATTTGAGGTTCAGAGTTTGGAGGCTTTTAGTTGTAGTACACTTTACTTTTATTGTAGGAATAAAATAATTTCTAGGCTGCCTTCATAATTGTTCTTACTTACAAATATTTTCAACTTATAAAGAGATGCCATGCAAACGTTATGCAACATACTCAGCAACTCAGGGAAGAAGATTTTAAGTTCATATAAAACAATAGAAAATACATAAATATACCATTTATGATTTCAGTTGTTGGCAAGTAACCTCAATGACCCATGATGAATATACTGATAATTTTGCTGAGATCTCAGTTTTCATCAGACAAGCTAGATGGCCCATAAGCAGGCTTCTACATCTTAGCTCAGTACTTCTTCAGCTTTAATGGGGATGCAGATCACCTGGGGATTCTGTTAAAATGAAAATTCTCATTTAAGCTTCTAGGGTGGCACCAAGAGTTTGTATTTCTAAGCATCTTTCATGTGATGCCAATATTGCATGTGGAGAGACACACTTTGATTAACAGAGGCTTAGCTAATAATGGCTGTGCTATTCTTACCATCTAGAATCTCAGTGTAGCTTTTTCCCTTCTTTTTGATCTCAAATATGAAATAATCTCTGGCTATGTATCTTAAAGTTTATGTCTTAAGTAGACATTTTAGGAATGTTTTTTGAGTTTGAGAACATAACAGGAATCATCCCTCTGTGTCTCACAGTGGCTCCCAGTTTATAGGTGAAGAAAGTAAAGTTACTTTGCCTGCCTCCAAATAATGTGAACCACATTGTGAACATTTACATAATTTTTCATATACTTCCTCATATGATGTGTAACATATAATGAAAAAATTCAACATGAATGAAAGTGAGTTTGTGATGTTTTGGAGACAACAAATATTGTGTGTTCAAAAGATTCTTTGATTTGACTAAGCTTCGCTCCTCTGAAATCAAGTTGAAATTTAATTCTCATTGTGAAATATTAAGAGGATGTAAATTTACTCTATGATGTTTAGAGGCAAAATCTTCAGGAAGTGATTAGTATTACATAAGGTCTTCAGGGTAGAGCCTCCATGATTGAATACTGGTAATTTAAAAGAGTGAAAGGGCAGGGGAAGAGAAGGGAAGGGGAGGGGAGGGGAGGGGAGGGGAGGGGAGAGGAGAAGAGAAGAGAGGAGGAGATTGAGAAAGAAAGGGAGAGAGAACACACATACATGTATGCTGCTTTCTGTTACTTGTTGTGTGATACCCTATGCCCCTTCATGGCTGCGAGCAAGAAGGCCATCACCAAATGTGGCCCCTTGACCTGAACTTACAGAATTTTTTTAAAAAGATCTTTCCTTTTCTGTTCACTAGCTACAATCTTGTCTTCAAGGTCTGAAATTCTATCGTCACTTTCGTTGGGGCGGTTTTGCCAATTTTCGATGGGATTTTTGATTTCCTGTATGTCTCTGAATCTGCTTCATGCATTCTGTTTGTTTCTTACATTGTTCATTCAGGGTTTACTTCTTTTGGCACTGTTCCTCTAATTTTTTAACTATGTCATCTTTAGATGTGCTCAGCATTTCCTTCATTACACTTACCTTTCTTCTTTTACCTGGGAGATTATTTCTGATCTGAGTTCTTTTATAGTTCCTGGAGTTGTTTCTTTACTTCAGTTGTTATCATTTCAGGAATTTCAGGTATATGGCTTACAGTTTGTTATGTGTCCGTATCTGCTAGGTTGTTTTGGTTGGGCTGGAAGTTTGAGATTGCATTTTGCTCTTTGTTTTGTCATTTCCCTATATTTCCGGGTTTCAAGCGATGTTCCAAAGCTTCCCTCACGTGCTGGGAATCACCTGGCCCACTTTTGGCTCCTGAGGCAGACTGTAGGCAACTGCTAGCAGCTTGGAGATCACTAGGCGGGGCCCAGTTAGGCCTGCTGGTACCTCCTGAGCTTCCTCCAGAGATTTGGGACCCTGTTGGTGGTCTTACCAGGTGGGAGCAAAGTTCCAAAGCTTCCCTCTTTCCTTGTGAATCAACTCACAACAGGTTTGGCTCCTGGGACCTGAACTTACAGAATTTTTAGCCAAACTAAATTTCTTTGCTCCACCTCTTACCCCATCTGCACTACTGAATTACTAGCAATCAAAAACAGGCTAATACTACAGAAAATAGACACTGAAGAATGTGGCTGTTGGTAAAATAATAAATAGTGTACAATGTGAAGTAGCTTTGGAAATGTGTTATATGGATAGGTTGGAAAAGTTTGGAGAAGTGGGTAAGTAAAAGCCTAGAAAGTTGTAAGCAGAGTGCTATGAGTGGCTCAGCACAAGGAGAATAAGCATTTAGTCTCAGACTGAAATGAGGATATGCACACATGTCTCCAGGCTCTCGCCTGCAGTTTTGAGGGGCTCTGCCTTGACCTTAAGCCTCCAGGTCCGCAAAACAAAAATAAGCCTGTTTTCATTGCTACTTTCACTTATTCATTCTGTGGTATTATGTTAGCAACGGCAAATGGTATTATAAAAACCAGATGCACATATATATCTTTATATATATATAATGATGTGAGAAAGAATAGAAAAACTGAATGTAAATCATAGTGTTTGTTATTAAAATGAATTTATATATGCACAACTTTTATTAATTTATAGTACTTTTATATCGGACCACAAAGTGTTGATTCTGCAAGCTCAGGAAAAATAAATTCAAGGACAAATGTCTTCTGATTGGATTTTGTTCGTTTTGTAAAGAAAAAAGAAGGAAAGCACACTGAATTCGAAATTAAGAGTGCTGAAGTCACAGACCTATGTGGATTATTAACTGGAATTGTTCAAAGTCAGTGACCATGTAAAATTCTTTTGTGGTTCCAAAACCTTCCGGTTTTTATTTGCATTTTTATAACATGAGATGGTTTTCTAAATACTTCTGGAATAATTCACAGATATCTGATTTCCCAGATCTTTAGTAACGTGCTGTGCTTGAATAGAATGTGTAGTTTTAGTTTATACTGGGAGATTCTGCTGAGATGTATTGCACCGTTTCATTGTTAAATTAAGCAGTTCTGATGGAGCTTGTAACTATTAGTGCTTCGCATATACTGATGTCTTTTTAAATTTTTTTTTTTTAATTTTAGGACTTGTAAGAATAAGAATAATGAAAACAAACCAGTATGAGAAAACTTTAATACAATGCATTTTCCACAAGCTTAAATCTCCTTTCCTTTTTTCTGAAAATTCTCCCATGCTCTTAGAATTGTGTTTCAAGCAGCTTGGATTCTTGGAGTTAGTTTAAAGATGATGTTGTAGGAGGAGTTAGAGTCTGCACAAAAGCAACTGAGGACCGATGGCCCTGCACTTTCTATTGGTTTTTATTCAGCCTATTCATGCCATTTAAACTGAGTTCAAGCCTTCATAGTTTGCTGTAGAATCATTTGTCAGAAAACATGAACCATGATTCTTGTTTTTGCCCAAGTTGTTATTGTTAGATTTGGAAAACTAATTCTTTACTATGCCTGGAGGAAGAGGAAAAAAAATACAGCAGGTAATCCACTCTTTTCACATTATTTTGTAGGTATGTATTATGCTTTCAAATGAGTAAAAACTTGGTTTTTCCTGGTCATGAATTAGGACATCCTATAGTAAATAGTATTAAGAACTCGCTGTTTATGTTTATGCCTGCAGTCCACTTCAGTATTTCTCAGGCTCCAAATCTCAGAGAGGTCACTTTTATTTGTTTTCAGGGAAGAAGGGAGGGAGTGGGTTAGTATAGAACAAGATGGACATTGTATTTGTTCACTGATTTATTTAATCTATTAATGTCCCTTCAGACCACTGTTCCAAATCAGAGAGTAAGAGCTGAGGGAAACAATTGGTAGAATGTGAAATGGGATGTAAATTGGATTAATGGTCTTAGCTGAGTTTTACATATGAGTAGGAATAAGTTTAGGAACTGGACAACCTGAAATTTCCCTGCAAAGAGTAGTAGAGTATGGTAAGTTGAATCAAGGATCTTTCACTGAGTATCTTTATAGTTTTCATCTATTTAAAAAAACAGTTACTAACCACTTACTGTAATGTAGGCCCAGTGAGTTACTGGGTGTACACCAGTGCAAGAAGTGAAATTTCTCTTTGGCCTGTCAAACCAGATAATTCATTCAATGAGACAGACATTAATTAGGTAATGATCAAGTATACAGTGTTGCAGTATGAAGATGCTAAGTGCCTGTAGTAAGTGAAATTCAATTAGTAGGGTGATGATGGAAAATATTCCTCAGAAAATGATACTAGAGGTGAGAGTTATGAACAAATGGCATCAAACTAGTGAAAAAAGGAAGAATAAATATGAAGACCAAAAATTGAAAATGTGAGTACTCTGTGTAAGTGGTAGTGTGATTTAGAAGCATATTTGTAGTCAGGCCGCAGGATAAAGATGAAGAAATAGGAAAGTCGGATTGTCAGATTCAGCAGTTCATTTTTACCCTGAGGGTGATGGGATGTGCATTAGATGATTTAAGTGAGGTGAAGGGTCTGTTTTGTGCCTACCCAGGCAGAGCTGACGGGAGATTCATTAGGTAGCAGCAGTGCAAAGTGGTTAAATTCTAGATATGTTTTAGAGATGAATCAACAAAAATGTCTCATTATTAGATATGGTTATGAGTAGGAGGGAGAAGGCAAGGATCACTGCATAGTTATGGATTTAAAAAGACAGCAAATTGCCACCCCATGAGTTTGTGAATGCTCCTACTTGAGCTGAATTTAAGAGAATGGCCAAGATCATGGGTCAGTTTAGACATGTTCTTTGTGAGGCATGTTTTAGGCATTGGAGTCAAGATGTAGAGCAAGAAATTGGCTGTATGGGGCTGGGGTTTGCAATCTGGGAAAAAGCCCAAAATAAAGGTAGAAATCTGGATGTTTGAATTTGCTTTTATGTGGTTTTTGGGAATTTTCATTTTTAAACTTAATTTTCATGTCTGTTACTCAATTCTTTGTAATTTTGCTATGATTTTAAGGGGGCTTTAAAAATAAAACCTAATTTTTGGTACAACAAAAATGTACTATAATGTTGTTTCTTCTATTCAGTATTTTTCAACAAAAGATTTAAAAATTTATGTGATTCTTATTTTTTTCAAATACTTTAAAGGAAAAAAGGTTTACTTCTAATGTTCTTCTTTTCTTCTTTTTAAATTTGAAAATTTGGGGAATTTTTTTCTGTATACATAGGACAGTAATTCTGGTTAACTTTGTTGTTACTGAACAAATTAGCCAGTCATTCCAGTACTGTTTGTTAAAATAACCCTTTTGTTCTATAATCAATGTGCCACTTTAACTTACACTAAATATTCACATAAATTCTATAATTTCTTTTATTCCTTTTAATCTATTTCTCTCTAATTGTGCTAATTCTCTAGTACTTTGATTATTGTATCTAATGACACTGTTTATTACAAAACGTTGATTATTGATTGCTAGTAAGAATTTTCCAGGAAAGCAAATATGCCGTCATTCTTCTTTTAATGATTTCTTTGGATGAATTTCTTTTATTGATACTTCTAGATATCATTATCTGTTCCTAAATGACTTTAACATCATAGTCAATTGCCTTTATGATTTTGGTACCTTTTAAAGATAATTCATGGATACCACAACAAATTTTGTGGTTATTATTACTTGAAGATAAGTAATAATAAACAAATAATTCAAAACAAATGATAATTCTTTTGTATATATAAATAAGAGAAGTCTTGTGATTTAAGATGTAAAATATTTCAGAGGTACAGTAATTTTGGGTGTTGACAAGTTGAAGTGTTTGCTGTGAAAATGGAATGTTGAAGTGATGTACAAATGAAATTTATTGTATATAAGAAGATGAGGAGTCTACAAACTTATTGTGGGTGTTGAACAAGTTTTTCAGAAAATAAATTCTCCATTCAGAATTTCTCAAGAAAAATCTAACTTTCAAAAGAAAGAAAGATTGGTTCTAGGATTCAGACTTTGTGGTAACTAGGGGGTTGGTGGGAATGAAAGCCGAGAAGTGTGAGGATGAAAGCAGGAGAGACGTGTCTAACGTTGCTTTCCATTTGAGTAGTTGTGACCTAGAAGGACATGATATGAAAAATAGAGGAATGTGATGAGCTTGCATGACTCAAGATACTGATTTTTTTTCTGGTACCATTGTAGCACTGTGCAGTTACATTTTCAGAGAGTAAGCATTAGTAGAAACTAAGGGTCAGTCCCCTGTGTGAGATCAGACATGGGTGAGGCAACATGAGTTGTGTTACAGTCATGATATTTTACTTTTGGACAGTATTTCCCATAGAATGAAATAGAAATATGGTGTTAAAATGTGTGTTTTAAAAGAATACTACAGTTTAGTAGTTCATAAATTAGGTGGTCAGAGTAGCTAACTCCTAGGATTCAGTCTCAAGGTGAATACGCCAGTGAGTGGCAGGTGAAGAGTGAAGTCTCCAAAGAGTTCTGTGTAGCTCATCTTGAAAACTGAATGGAGTTTCTACTGAATGAACAGGCTACTGTGTGCCACACAAGGCAGAAGCTGTTGTTTATCTTGGCATCTCACTTGGTACACTAACTCATAGTAGATCCCCAAATGATTATTGAATCGTTTATTGCATAAATGTTTTCCATATTTCAGTTTATTTTTCAAGGATTTTTAATTCATTTTGTATCATTTGTCTATGTGAACAGTACGTTTAGATTATTGTACTCATGTATCTTTTCAAAAAGAATAATTTTTATAGTTTTCTTCAATGTATCATTTATTCTTCTTATATTTTGAAATGAGGACTGAATAAAAGTAGCTGTTATGTATTGCAGCAGCTGATAAGATTAATAGTGTTTAGAAATGCATAACTCCTGAAAACAATAGAAAGAACCCTCATTCTGAAATGGTTTCTTCTGTTACAAATGTTGCAGAATTTCACTGAGGTTAAGTTAAAAACAATTTCCTGATTTTTGAATATTTCCAGGATAAAAAGTTTCCCAAATAATATAAATGTAGTACATGAGGAATTTCTAAAAATGTACCTGGAACATGCCCTTTTGATAGTATTAAACACAATAATGAGTTTTTATATATACTGTAGTAATATTTAGTATAAATATTTTATATCAAAAGACTTTATTCCCAGATAAAACAAAATATATTTCACTAGGTGAGCAAAGATAAACGTTCATTTGTTTCCAAACTCCATTGTTATAAAATATTCCTACAATTTTATATCAGAGTCAGTATTACAAAGGAAAATTTATAAATGTTATACAAAATTTGTAGAATTCTGGCACTTATTTCTAAATTGTTTTTAGTGATATATCCTGTTTATATTTGAGTAACATAAGAAAATGCTTGTTGCTTTTCATCTATGGCAGTAGGAGTTACTGTCCTCATTAAAAAAATATTTTCTAATTTGAGCTGTGTGCTTTATTGTATGTTAACAACAGAAATTGAGCATAGTAAATAGTATTTGAGTCTGTGGAGTTAAAGGATGCGTGTAGAGGGAAGAGCAGTGACTAGATAATGCAGGCCCTTCTGTTTATTGGAAGGACCTTGGTATTTACTCCCAAGGCATCAGGAAACACTGCAGAGTTTTAAACATTCGTATGATGTGATTAAGTAGTGTGTTTTGGAGAGTTATTGCTTTTGCCCTGTAGAAATTGGGGTGGAAAAAAGCTGGAGTGTATATGGCTCTTAATACTGGCTAAATGGAGAGAGTGGGATTTGTGGGAGGAAAAGGTTGTGGAATTGGAGAGAAGCAATTCAATTTGTACATGTAGGAAGCAGGACAGGCTGCTTATGGTGATTGGATTTAAGGGTTAAGGGAAAAAATATTATGAATGAGTTTTTAAATCAGTTACATACAAAATGAATTGATGATTTTTCTTTTTCCTAGAGCTCAATGTAGGGCAAACAGATTTTTAGTTTAGTTTTAGTCATATTGAATTTAAGATGTCCTTGGACATCTATGAGGAAATATTAACATTTGGTATTATAAGTGTGAAGTCTAGAAGAAAGGTCTGAAAAGGAGTTGTAACTATGTCACGCATCTATACAGAGGTACTAATCAAAGAAAGTCATGGGAATTAGAGTCACTTAGAGATTAGAATGAATGGAAAATAAGGTATTCAGTCATTTAAAACTCTATCACCTTTCAAAATTATATGATGTGGATGAGATTATAAAATAGAATGAAAAAGAATTCCCAGAAACATCACATGGTAAACCCAAAGTAGCTCATGAAACACAGGGCACAGTGAGAAGGAGAGGGTGGCAGAGGGTAAGAAAAGGTGGGAGGGGTCAGGAATGTCACTGTCTGACATTTGTCATCGATATGGTTGTTTTAGTTAGATGTGCCAGAAAGGAAATAGATTAGAGTGGGCTCGGAGGAGTGGATAGAAGAAGTGATACTTTTTATAGTAAATTTGGGTTTGAATGGGAAAAGCATTGGGGGTTCAAGGATTATTTTCTAAAGGAGGGAATGGGAAGTAACAGTATTTCAGTATTAATGGGATGTATGTATTAGAGAGGTATTGAGAGTAACGGGCAGGGGATTATGTAAATTGAGCAGAAAGGATAGGATTCAGAGCATAATTGAAAGAGTTGACTATTACTGAAGGAAACATGTTTCTTGTATAGGAACAGGATGGAACAAGAAATTGGCAAAACACGTACTCAATGTAGAGATTTGTTGGAAAGGAAGTGGAAGGAATTGTATTTGTGTATAGCAGATTGGTTTTCTCTGTGATATGAGACCTGAGGAATTACTGGGAAGAAGAAATAGATTAAGTGGAGGTGGATTGAAAACTTCCTAGGAAATATAGTCAAGATTTTGAGAATTCAGGTGAAGTGGCTAACCAGGAGTAGTACTCTTTCTTTTCTTTTATGTTTTGATACCAGGGATCGAACTCACAACCTCTTGCTTGCCAGGCAGGCACTCAAGCAACTGAGCTTTATCCCCAGCCCTGGCATTGTGCTCTTTATCGATTTAGCTATCCACTGTCCTTCTAGAGGTATCCTATATATAAGCATGTAGAAAGTAGATTGATTAATTTATAACTGAGATTTTTCTTTCTGGATAAAGAATTTATAGTGCCAGAAAAATCTGATCCAATGTACAGATTTAAGGAGATTTACGTTAGATACAGATTAGGATAGTGGGGAGATAATCAGTGGGGAGGACGTTAATTCTTATTGAGCTGGAATTGATAAAGACTTGAAAAAATAAAAGTCTCGGGGTAGTTCAGAAGGCCACCTGGAAGTGTAAGGAGAAGGAGTCGGAGAGTAAAATGTCTGATTTAGTTGAGTTGGGGTGGGGGTGTTAAGAAGCCCAGAGACCAGAGTTCTGGATAAGTCAATTGCATGCATGTCAGAACCTCCCAGAATGTTATAGACAACAAATGAAGAGAAAGGCTGTCAAAATTGATAATGAATAAGGGAATGTGCAATGATGTGTGTGTATCTCTATTCTCTACATGCGTGAGTGGTAGAAAATTTTGAAACACACTCCCCAAAGAGCATATCTTTTTTTTCTTTTTTTGGTGATGGTAGAACAGTAACAATAACTATGTCTTCTGACACTGAGATAAGAATGTTTACTTTATGATGTACGTGAAGTATACGTTGCAGTAACACAATGATTTGAGAACTTCATTACTAAGTGGTATTATTGCTAGAAAACTAGGGTTCAGTGGAAGTAAAGATGTCAAGAGGTTGAAGCTATGGAAGAGTAGGAATTAGAATTCCAGAGCAGTCAGTTTGAAATTGAGGGGGAAGATTGAGGCTTGGGTGGGTAAACAGAGGAACACAATGTACTAGAAAGCTTGGTATTCAAGGCAAAGAGTGTACAGCATTCACCTCGCTGGCTAATTTAGGGAGAAAGAGATTGGAATTTTTGTCTGGTTTGCTCTCTCACTGTGTTGTGAGTAATGAATTCTGATGGAAAAATAGTAAGTTTGCTTTTATAGTATTTTACCTGTTTTTGCTGTTAAGGGAAAAAGCTTTACTTTATATTAAAATAGATTATTATTTAAGAGAAAGCTTCTGATTTTGGTGTACCTATTTAAAACTCAGTTTTTATTCAATTGATTATTAAGGTATTTTCTTTTTTTCAAGTAGTCATTCACAACTTTCATGAATAGCAACTACTTTGTCTGGTTTCCATTATACCTCTAATCATATTATTCTAGTAATAGTGATCCTAGGGATCCTTGTCATATAGAGTCTTTTGAACTAGGCTACAGTGTAAATTTCATTCATAGAAAATTTGTATAGAAGTCTAGATTAAAATGAAGGGAAATTAAGCCAGAGAGATGGCAGGGAAATTGAAAGAAAAGAAAGAGCTACAGTAATATAATACTGGCTCTTGTAGCAATACAGACTCTGGAGAATGGTAAAGATAATTCCAACATGTCCATTTGGGCAGCAAAGAAACAGAAAGAGGGTGTGCCTTTTGTTTCACTTTTAAGTATAGTATTATTTCTTTACAGTACATGCTTTAAAGGGTAAAGATTGATCCAGGAAATTTTAGTAGTTTTTTCAAAATCTACCAAGTTGTATCCAATTGTACCACTATATATGTTACCAAACTTCTTCACCAACACTGGATGTTTTCACTGAAATTTGGTTGTTAAGGAATAAAATAGTTATTAATTCTAAAGTAAGCTTCTCTATCTAGAGGTACAAGCACTCTAATTTTTCTCTTCATATCATTTTAGTAGTGAGATTTATTTGGATTTATCTTTGTACATAGTGCAAAGAATAGAAATGACTTCTACCAGAGTAAACTAGTTTTTGTAACTCTAGAAAGATTTTGAAAGGGGAAAATGTGACCTAGAAATTCCGTAGAATGACACTAAAATGTATTTGTTAGGAATTTTTATTTACTAGGAATAAATTAACAAAAATATTCATTAGAAATAAATCAAGTACAAACATCTAACCATAACAATTAAAGTACTAAGTTAAGGATGCAAAACTGGCAATAAGCAACCCTCTTATATTTACTGAATACTTTCTGTACTGGCTTCTGCAGAAACATTTTACATATACTTATCACATGTAATACCTTATTAAATCCCTAAAACAACCATGGAAGTAGATTATTATTATTATTATTATTATTATTATTATTATTTGAGGAGACAGATTCTGAAATGGTTAAGTGGCAGAGGTCATCACAGCGAAACCCTAGGTCAATATTTTTCATGCACTTCACACCCTTACTCACTCCTCCTTCAAACACCTTGTATTTTTATCAACTCTTCCTTTTGGTGTTATTTGAACCACAAGGGCATCACTATGAATGGTAAAGGCAGTGAAAAAAGGAGAGTTGATGAAAAACCAAATTTATCCAGCTGCTTGTTCATCCATTGATTCAACAAATAAAGCGATGCTACCATGTTCTAGCAGTAGGACAAAGACGAGGTAGGGAAGCAACATGGTAGGAATCTCTTAAGTCAGGCATCAGTAAAGTTTTATGTTTATAGGAGGGAGAGAGAACAATAAACACTAAATACTTTTATTTAAGAGAGAGAGAGAGAGAGAGAGAGAGAGAGAGAGAGAGAGAGAGAGAGTCAGTGCGTGTTTGCGCGTGTGTGTATTGGTGGTGGTGGTGGTGATATTGGGAATTGAACCAAGAACCCTGGGCATGCTAAATGCTAGGCAAGTATTCTACCACAGAGCTACACACCCAGCTCATAAATACTAGATACATTAAAATGATGTGAAGTTGAAAGTACCACAAAAGAGAACAATCAAGATGTGCGTATAGAGGTAACATTTAAATTGAGACCTGAGTTAAGTGAAGGAGTGAGCCATATGCCTATCACGCCAACAGTAGCATTGGGGACAATAAGGCTCTAGCTAGATGTTTGCTTGACTTTGGGTGCAATGAAATTCAAAAGTTCTGGACAGCAGAGCGCAGAAGTCTGAGAAGTGTGGGAGGAGATGACATGAGGAAGGGGCTGTGATTAAGACATGCAATTTTATTCTCCATGTCTTTACAGTAATGGAACAGGTAATTAATGATGACTTAAACCTGGGAGCCGGTAGTGAGTGTGATGCTACTGGGAAAGCACACAATTTGGCAACTAACTGGATACAGTTTGAAGCAGGAGTTTGTGTTGTCAACAGTTTCAGTTGACGTAAATGTAAGAATGACATACCATGCACGGAGGAAAAGATTTTCAGGAGAAAAGGACAAAGTCTAGAGGCAGGAAGTTGGAGAAGACAGGCATTTAATAAAAGTGGAAGAGGAACAATAAGAGAGGTGGCAAGGGAACTAAAGGCTGAATCTTGGGCATTTTTCAGAAGTTTTATAATTCAATTTTATCGGTCTTCCAAAATGTTATTACATTCGTTGGAAAGCAAGAGCTGCAGGGGATGGTAACTGCTGTCAGCTCTAGACGGGGGTCCAGTCTGTGTCACTTTTGAGCATTGTGAAGTTGGAGCAATTGTTTAAGGTTACCTTGATTGATTTCATTGTTTTTTTATTTGTTGTGAATTTTAATGAGATATTATGTGTTAACCAATTAATGTTATTAAATATTAAGTGGTTATTTTGTATGATGTCTATAAAATTACTGTATGAAAAGAAGTAGATATGAGGCATTAGCTATATTGATAAAACTAAATTCCTCCTTTTTTCTACTGCTTTCTAACTCTGCTAATTTTACAATTTAAGTCAATTCTGTAATGATTGAGGTAGTTTATAGATTTCCTTTTTGAAAATGAAGTGGAATGAATAGCTGATTTTTATGACAGTTTTAGAAAAGATGATGAAGTTTGCTTCCAATCTCAGTGAGAAGCGTCTGAACTGTAGTTACCTCACAGGCACTGATGCTTGTAGCCTATGAACTAGTCCCTTGAGGTCTCAGGCTGTCTATCTAAAGCAAAATATAAAGAATAAAATATAATTGAATGAAAAATTGAACTATGATTTTTCTTTAAATGAAAAATTATTTGTATAAAACCCAAAGAATATTTGTTAATATGTCTGCTATTTTTCCTTCTCCCTTTCACTTACTCTGTAATTATATTTTAGTTCCTATTACCCTGTCTGTCATCCCTAAATGACCCCAATTTTCTGATTGGTTCTCTTAGACCTACACAGAAGGCTGCTTAATTATTCAGTGAATTCTTTATGAGAGTCTGTAGTAATTTAATCTTCTCTATGAGATTCTTTTTGAAGCTTTCTAAGTTTTGGACAAGAAGGCTGTTGTCAAATTCTAATATATAGTTTTTCCTCCCATCAGTAGTATTTTAGGCAGAAGCCAAATACTTTCCCAAATATTTTATAATTATTATAATTATCTTCTGATATTGAATCACTTTTAGAAATGCAGAATTCCAATTAAAGTCATCTGACAACTCCATTCATAACCTGCTACCTTCATTTTTGCATTTAAGCTGTTTCACGCTTGCTGTCAAGCCTTATCTTTCTGAGTGTGTACTATATTCAAGGTGATATGTATAGAAACACGATAGAGGGATGCTGGCTGAAAGCTTTGGCTGGTCCTGTTGTCTTTTACTACAGTGGCACCCAGGAAGGCTACACCTGAGAAAATAGTGGAGATTTGTTTTCCACATTTAGTGGTCACCTGAATTCAGTGAGTATTCTGGTAGTGTGAGTTTGTGATTATTCTATCTTCCATTAATATAGGTTAATGTAGTTTAGCCTACATTGGTAATCCCCACTTTTTTGTAGAGTAAAGTGATTTAGAATTCCTTGATTTTGTTTGCATTATGCAATATACTCACATGAAATCATACAGCCTTATAAAGTGCTTGTTTCCTATCAGTGAATCCTCCAACATTAAAGTACTAAGAAATAACTACCAAAAAAAAAAAAAAGAAATAACTAAAATAGCTAACTTATCATATAAGTCTTAAAATATTTGTCTTCCATAATTTTGAAAAATTCCACCTTCTTATCTATCAACTCTGCTTGGTAATTATGGACTTCTCTGAGCACCATCTGCTGTCAAGGTTATAAACGAATATACCTCTCCCTTGTTTGTCTTTAGCAATACACATGTATTAACTCCATTTAATTTTTTTAAATGTAGAAGGAAAATTTAACCCCGTTGATTGGCTTTCATTTCCTTTGAAAATTGGTATTACTTCGTGTGCATGAGAGAACTTTTCTTGAACTGCACATTGCATAGAACTTGGTGTATGTTTCTCTCTTTCTCTCATATATGTTAGTATAAGTACTCTATAAATTTTTATTCTTCTTTTACTTCTATTTTCTATTTTTTAATGGTTTACATAATTTATTACTTGCTTCCTTTGGTAGTGATATTCTAGTTTTTTATTTTGCACCATTTCTGTCCTTTATACCCCAAGTTACAAATTTTGCATAGTAAGCAAGTGCTTACATATCACTTCTTCTCCTCTGTCTCCTTCTCCTTTTCCTTCTTCCTCTTTTTGCTTTTTTTCTTGGTGTTATTTACCCTTCTGTGTTTCCATTGTGAGTGAGGGCAGCATCCCTTCTCGGGTCACAGAGTGCAGTTGCATTAAGAATGCCCTCACCAGTCCTCTCTCTTTTCCAGTTCTAATGGGGGCTTTACCTCCTTGTATGGTTTAGCTAAATATAATAGCATTTTGGAAATATATGTGAAAGTGCCTAACTGACACTAATTCTTACTTTTGAGGAGGTGACAAAATAATGTCTTTGATAGGAGATGGAAAAGTTGGAAAAAATAACATGTGTAGTGAGAAGAGATATTATCTGACATTTGCTTCGGCAAAGTACTATATTTTGATCTGTGCTACATGTGTCCAGGCCGAGGGAAGCCAGAAGGAAAGAAAAATGACAAAAGCATATACAGATAGGATCAGCAAAAAACAACAGGGTCATGACAAAAACTTACAATCTCTTGGATACAAATATACTTTAGGAAAAATGGCAAGGAAATATAGGGCAAAATGGAGATAATATTGAAGCACACTGAATGTGTGCAATAAATAATTTTTAAAGGAACTCATAATGCATTATCTTCTCACCTTTACAGTAGCTACTGCTGAACAGAGCTCCCCAGGGAAATTTCCATTCATTTGCCTTTAGCTAAATTCTTTGATAAGCTGAACTGATGGAATAGACATCTTCATGAGGGTCCTCACCTGCCAGTCTTTGATTGAAACCTTTGTCAATGTAATCAGACATCAAACTTGATCCTTTTGGAACCATCTTTTTGTTGAATGGACTGATTTCATTCTGCAAGGTTAAATCTCTGTTTCTGTCAGATATTGCCTTTCATAGTCTCTAACATATTTATGAGTGTGTATGAATTTACCATAATACAATTCCCATAAAGTGGAGAAATACTAACTTTAATTGCTATCTTGTTTTCCTTTCCCCTCTGTAGTAGTCTTCAATATTCCCTCTTTGTCATTTGATTTTATAGCTTGAATGCTAAATTTGGAAAGTTGATCTTAAATTCTGACTGTTTTAACTGGTAAATGGATAGGCCTTTTCAGTGCTTTCAGAGTTTCTAAGTGTGAAGAATTTGGTTTGTGCTAAGTCAAAGCTTCCTGGCTATTTCTAACCCTATTCAGTCTGCAAAGTGTGTTCTATTTAATTACGGTCGCATGAAAACTAAGCATTTTCAACACTCAGCCTTTTATATGATTCCCTTTTAAGCCATATTATAGGTCTAGTGATGATAAAAGTGCCAGCATTGATTTACTTAGGTTTTTGTCCTTTCCATGATTAATATTTAGTGTTTTAAGTATTAAAGAAGTCATAATAGTTTGTTAAATACACTGCATAAGATCTTTAATTTTTAATTGCTACTCTCATAGCAAATTTAAAGTAGTAGATATTATTAGTAGTTTTTAATCAGTGCTACACAGTAAATCTCAGAAATTTATTCATCTTATAACCAAAACTTTGTGACCTTTGACAGCCTTCTAGCGTTTCCTCCCCTCCTGTTCACAACCTCTACCATTGTTCTACCCTCCTTGCTTAACTTTTGTAGCTTCTCCATATAAGTGAAGCCATATGGTATTGCTCTTTCTGTATCTCGTTCCTTTCACCTAGCATAATGGCCTCTAGGCACATTTTTGTTGTATCAAGTAATGGGACTGCTATCTTTTTAAAGGTTGGATAGTAGTTCATTGTGTGTGAGATTATTTGTATGTATGTTTGTTGTGTCTATGTATAATCAAATTCTCTATATCTTTTCACCTGTGGGTAGACACTATTTCTTGGCTGTTATGAATAATACTGAATTAATTTGCAGTACAGATATCTCTTTGAGATCCTGGTTTCCTTTCCATTGGGTACATACCAGAAGTGAGATAACTGGATCATGTATTCTAGTAGCATTTATTCAGAAATAAAGTTGTTCACTAAAAAATTGTTATGGTTTCACGTGCCTGCAATTTCAACATTGTGAATGCCGAAGGCAAGGAGATCACAAATCTGAGCCAAGTCTGAGCAATTTAGCAAAACTTTCTCAAAATAAAATAATAAATGGGCTGGAGATATTTCTCAGTGTGAAGGCTTTGGGTTCACTCCTGAGTACCACAAAGTTGTTGCTTAAATGTCCCCCAAACACTAATTAATTAGAGCTTGATCCTCACTGTAATGATGTTCAGAATTGATAGAGAAATGATTGTGTCATGAGGGTAGTGTTATGGTGGATACATTGTGCCAACTCTTAAGTCACATCTAGTCTCAACCCCTTCCTTTCAGGATCTTTTCCCTGTTTTGCTTCCTGGCAGCCTTGAGTTAATATGCAGAAAAGAATAACCAAGCTTTCTTTTGCCACGCCTTTTCATCATGATGTTTCTGCTAACCATGAACTGAAACCTCTGAAAGTGTGAACCAAAATAAATACTTAGTTCTCTTAGTGGTAGTAGTGCAAAAAACTGGCTAATTCATTCTTTCTTGACTAGGACTAACTATTTCACTTGACTTCATGGCTGAGAAAGCAACAGGTCTGTTATTTTATCTAGTTAATTTGTAGTCTGTTACACTGTTTTTCATGGCCAACTTTCTGTCCTTTTTGTTCTCATTTTAATCTCAGTTTCAATTAGATTGTGAGGGACTTGGGAGCAAGAAGTCTCCCTGGTTTGGATTCCAGGGGAAATGCTATGGTTTGTATCTAGATGTTCCCCCAAAGCATCATGCAGTCAGAGGGCTTTTTCAGAGGTGAGTAAATCCAGAGTGTGTGATATTGGGATTAAGAGTGTGTGATTACTAAATCATTCCACTAGGTTTGACACTGCCATAATCCCAGTTGTCTGGATAAGACAAAAGGGGCAGAATAATGCTGTTAAATTCTCTTGTTTTTGCTGTCTTCTGCTACCACGAATGATTTCCCCTACCTATGCCACTTACCTTGGAGAAAATGAATTATTGACTCTGCAAAGCATGTGCTAAATAAACCTTTATCCCTTAATTTTGGGCAGTAAGGATTTTGTTTCAACAACAAGAAAAGTAATTACATAGGAAAATATGTAGAAATGGAGAGGTAGACTTAGTTTAATAAGCACATGACAAAAATTTAAGTGATAGTATAGAATTAAAGAACAAACTCATATATAATAACTAGCAAAAGACAGACTGATTCTCTGTGGACCAATACTCCTTGAATGCTGAAGGTTGATCACAATTGTTATGTGGCCACAGAGCAATGCTCTAAATACTGGACTGACACGTTAATCATTGGGGGTTGTTGAAGAGGAACAAGAATTATGCAACAAAAATAATTAGAGGAAAAGATGTGATTTGAAGTTAAGACAATAGAAATGATATCCTTAATGATGTCTTACGTGAAAAGTTAGAAAAAGATTATGGGATGAATGGTCAAATAATACCAATCTTCCAGTTAAAGTGGTCTAATTTTATTAACCAAAGAACAAATTAATATTTTTATTATTATAATATACAAAATAAGTTCATGTATGTTGACACCATTTTTCCACTTTTGAATTTTAAAAATATTTTTGTATCTTTGCTGATAGTCTCAATTTATTCATGCATTGTTTTCTCAAGTTTGTTTAGCATTTTTATCATGGCCATTTTAAATTATTTTCAGGTCATTCATAGATCTGTGTTTTATTAGGGTCAGTTTTTAGGGGTCCTATTTTGATTCTTTGATTTGGTTGAGCACACTACCTGGTATATAATAGCCACTAAAGATCTGTGTATTGAATGAGAATATGAACAAGAACATTTCCATTATATTCTCAATAAATGCTGCTGAGGAGAAATTAACAAATATATATGATAGTATTATTAAAAGATCGAAACACATCTTTTTTTAAACCTAGTTGCAGAGGTTTAGTGGGAAATGTAATTAAATATTCATACATTATTGTGAGATTAATATTTCTATCGCAATTTAGCATTAGCTATAAATAATTTTACTTAATCTTACCTTAAGGAGAAAACAATTTGAAAATAAGAAAAAGTGTTGTATTTCAACAAATGTTTTGTCACAAAATTTAAGTAAAGTTGTGTTTAATGAGGCTCAATATCCAGTTTTATAATTCATACATGAATTTCTTCTTCTCTAGCTGTCTCTCCTTCCTCTCCCTTTCTCAATATCCTTTCCTCCTTCTCCATTTTTTTCTCACTTCCATTAACTCATTACTTTTTTGAGTTATAAAAAAGTAATTTGCAGTTAAGCCTCTGGAATAACTTGGTCTGATTCTTATAGTAATATCTATTAAATTACTTACGGAACTCACCTGAGATTGAGATTTATAGTGGAGGATATCCATATTGACTAGTTGGATTAGTTCTTTGGTGATTCTTCACATGAGTTATACATTAGAATTACCTGGCTGCTTTGAAAAGCTAGTAGTATGTGGGCCTTTTCTCTTGAGATACTGATTTAATTGGTCTGACTTTCATACGCTGATATTTTTCACAGTCTCAGTCTGTATAATTTTGTGTTAAAGTGAGGTTGTAATCACTGATTTATAACCTTGCCACTCAAACTATGATTACTGAAACTAGCATCAGTATCACCTGAAGGAAATTAAGCCTGAAGATTTTCACTCCAAAATCTCACATTGTAGAGCTACTGGATCTGAACCTGCATTTAAATAAGATCTCCAGATGATTTGAGGAATGCTTACATAAGATTTAATTGGCTCTGTTAAAAAGTTGGTAACAACTGAGCTGCATGCTACCAAGAGATAGGGGTTTGTTTCTAACACTCTTTATGTCAGTTGCCTTTGTATTATATTATTAAACTATTACAAATAAGTACATAACATAATGAGCAATGAAATGTAAATAAGAAAAGAAATTTTGTTTTGTAGAGATGAGTGATTTGGAAAAAATAGATGAAGTCAAATTACTTAAAATGGTGGTACTTTTAAATTGAGTCAGAATAATTGGGGGGAGAAAATAGTATTAGAAATATCTCTTTTTAAACTGTTGGGCAATTACCTATGCTATAATCACTTATTTTGGACTGAGATAGGTAATTGCCTAGATACTATTAGCTTTTAAAAGCATACTGATGATTCTAACATATAATTAGTGTTTAGGATCACCTAGTGGACTAATTAATGCAGGTATTTTCTATAAATCAAAATAATCTCAATAATATGAAGGCTACACATTTGAAATCATGAATTATTATGCTCTTTTCATATGGCTCATAACACTTCATATAATTATTTTGAAATTCTTACACATTGTGCCTGAGTATTTTTGCTAAGTAGTATACTGTTGTATGTATAGATATACCATAATTTGTTTATCCATTCACATCTTTGTGAATATTTAAAATGTTACCAAGATTTTGCCTATTGCTAATACAGTTTTTATGAACATTCATGTACAAAAAGTAAGCAGAATGCAAACGTGATGGAAATTTTGGGCAACACTTTAAAACATTTCACTTACACGTTTAAGACCACAGCGAGCATAATACTCGATACTAAAGAAAAGTACTCCATATATTACCAGCCAAAATTATACTAGGGATCTGATACTAAGTTTTCCAATTCTTTGTGTGTGCTGCATATTACTCCATGGGTTGAAGAGTATATGGCAAATATTTTTCCCATTTTCAAAAATTTCTTTTCTCTGTTTTGTTTCCTTTGCTGCACAAATATCTTTGTGATTTAATATGGCCACATTTGTTGATTCTTGCTATTTCTGGTGCTATTGGTGTTCTATTCATCAAAATACGTTTAACTTCTTTAGCTATCAGAGAAATGGAAATTAAAATTACATTTCGATTGCATTTCACTCCAGGAAGAACAGCTATCCTTAAGAATTCAAAATCCTAGCAAGGATTTTGGGAAAAAGAATCTTTATATACAGTATGGAGTGTATTAAGTATGTAAATTAGTACAGCTACTATGGAAGTTAACATGGAGGTTCCTCACAACACTAAAATTAGAGGTATGGTACCATTTGATCCAGCTATACCTCTTCATAGTATGTTCCCCAAAAAATTAAAGTCACCATCCTATAGAGCAGTGGTAAATAATTTATGACTCACATGCTGTAGCTGGCTGTTTGGTATCATTACAAACTCTAAAACTCTTATCATCACTGCTATAGAGCTATCTGCATATCCATGCTTTTTGCAGCCAATTCATAATAGCAAGTATATGGGATCAGCCTAGGAACTTAGGGCTCAATAGATAAATGAATAAAGAAAATGTCACACACACACACACACACACACACACTGAAGTACTATTTATCTATAAAAAAACAGATATATTGTTTTTAGGAAAATGAATGGAAATAGAGACCATCATGTTAAACAAAATAAGCCAGCTTCACAAAAACAAGCATCACAGTTTTGAATATAGCCATTGGGAGGGAAAGTAGAGAAGATAGAGAAGTCAGAGAATCAGAAAACAGCTGTTAAGAAAAAGGGAGCAAGACAAAGGGCTGTGGAAGGACAAGAGGAGTCAAGGATGGGTAGAAATAATATGGATGCATGAATCTGCCGAAAAGCAACCCGATAATTTGTATGTTTAATATGCATTAATAAAAAGAGAACATCAGTAGCATTTTAAAGAGAAATAAGGAACTTACTTAGAAAGAAATTACAGAAGCAATCCAATTCACAACAGCTACAAAAATAAAATAAAATACCTAGGAATAAATTGAATCAAGGAAGCAAATGACTTTTACAGTGAAAATTATAAAACACTGATAAAAGAAATTAATGACCCAAAATAATGGAAAGATTTCTCTTGCTTATGGATTGAAAGAAATAATAGTCTGTAAATGTTCATATTAACAAAAGCTACTCATGGGTTCACTGCAGTTTTCACCAGCATATCAATTATATTCTTCATAGAAATAACAATCCTAAAATTCATATGTAAGTGTCTTAATTACTTTTCTTCTGACTGAGAGACAATACCAGACACCTGCAAGTTAAAAGAGGAAAGAGGTTTATTTCAGCTTATGGTTTGTAGAGGTTTTGGTTCATAGCTGGCTGGCTCTGAGGCAGCGTTACACGGAAGAGGGGAATGGCAGGAGACAGGCAGTGAAGTAGGAAACCTGCCTTTCCCTTTCATCCCATTCAAGCTATGTGCTTTGTGGGTGTGCCAACCTCACCCTGGATGGGGTTTCTCTCTTCAGTAAACCCATTCAGCCACACCCAGAATGCTAATTCCATAGTCAGTGGCTAATTTAGTACCACATACCTTTAGTCCTAGTATCACACACCCTGGATCCACCAAACTCAGAAAAGCCCCACATATGAGTACACGACGCTTTGAGACAACATTTAGATAGGAGCCATAACAATAAGCAAAAGAGGAAAATAATTTTTAAAATCCCATTTGAACCAAAAAGTCTTTGAATAACAAAGTAGCCTTCACCTAAATGTACAGAGCTGGAAGTATCCATAACATCTGACCTTAAGACACACAGGGCTGTAGTGATCAACTACATTTTCAAGAATGATACCAAACACATATGTCTAAGAAGGGAAAGTCTTTTCAATAAATAGGGATGAGATATCTGTATGTAGAAGGATGAAACTAGGCCCCAATTTCTCATTTTACGCAAAATCAGCCCAAAGTGGATCAAAGACCAAATGATCTGAAACTACAAAGCTAGCTGAAGATAGCATAGGGGAAACACTTTAGAACACTGGATCAGACAAGAATGTTTTGGATAAGACTTCGAAAGCACAGATGACAAAAGAGTATGTGAGAAGAAGGTTAGTGTTTTTAATAACCAGAGAAATGAAAACTGAAGCCATAATAAGATAGCATCTCACTCAGCAAGAATGTTATCAAAAAAGCAAACAAAATGTAACACATTCTGATGTTGAAGATGTGGAAAAAAGAGAAAATTTTTTTAAATTTTGGGGGAAGATCTTAGTAATTTGCTAAGTTGCCCTAGTTGGCCTCTAATTTATGATACTTATACATCATTGGTAGGAATATAAATAAGTATGATTATAATAGAGAACAATAAAGAGATTTACCCTCAAAATGTCTAATACATAATGTAGCTATCCCACTTTTGGATATATATATCCAAAAGTAAGAGAAATCAGAATATTTAACAGACACACACAAACTCATGTCTATTGCTGTATTATTTACAATAGCCAAGATGTGGGATCAACTGAGGTGTCCATTGACAAATGTGAGAATAAAGAAAATATAGCATATCTGTCATTTGTGACAAAGTGAATAGAAATAAATGACATACTAAGTGAAATAAGCTAGCAGAGAGTGACAGATACTGTATGTTTTCCCTCATTTGTGGTAGCTAAAAAAATTGACCTTAAAATAGAAGAGAGTAGAATAGTAATTCTAGAGGCAAGATAGAATGGGAGGAGTAGAGGATGGCTGGACAACTTGCAAAACACAGATAGGAGAAATACAATAGAGTGAATTCTGTTCTAACAACCTATTACTGTATGTGTTTTATGAATAAAGAAATGTAAATGCTAACTACCTTGATCTGATCAGTCCACATTGTATACATATATGAAATATCAACCTTGTGCCTCCATAAATATGTACTATTATGACAAAAAAAGAAAAATGTACATCAAAATATTGTGGGTGCATGTGTGTAAAATGAAATGTGTAAGTCACATATTTATTGCCTATTACTTCTCAATTTCAAACAATAGACCAAATATTGATCCCTATACTGTAAGATGAAAGGTTTCTACTAAATATCCATGTGAACATTTCTTTTCAAAGTTTAATTTTACTTACCTATTTTCTTATTTCCTTTTTCTCTGCATAATAAGATAGTTTCAACTTAGTTATCTTTGGACAGCTTAAAAAAATAAAAGTTTCAATTCCTACCCTCAGATATTGTTTTAATTAGCCTAGCATTTAGCTGGGACATAGAGAATTTTAAATGTTCTAAGGTGATTCTAATATGCGTCTACACTTGAGAACCATTGATTCAAGAGGTTGGGACTTTTGGTAAAATCGACTGTAATAAGTCACTTGTAGCTTATGTAGGTTTCTCAATTGATTGTTCATTAAGACCCTCACTGAGGTATCTTACGGTTTTATTCTGGTTTTTGAGTATGAGTAGTCTTTCCCTGGTTCATAATTGTGTTATTCCTCCGTTACTACACATTTTCCAACATTGCTCTTCTGGGAAGCGGTTCTGATTCACCAGGGTAAGGCCTTGTTTTTCCTGTCTGAGTCAGACACAGTTATTCTGGGTTCCCCACTGTTTCCCACACTAGGGCTAATGTTCCCTGAAGATGGGATAGGTGCTTGCTTATCACGCTGCCCGGTGGACAGCAGGTTCTCGGGAAATGCTTCACATTTCCAGGCATGGCCACTCTTTCTGTGTATCTTTATGAAATTGTTTTGCTTGTGCTGTTTTTCATTTTGCTCTTTTCTCCTTTGCTGTGTCCTGCTGCATCTCAAGTGTAACGTTTAATTCTGCTGTCACTGCTGCTTCCTCTGCGCTCACTTGCCTCCTCCTTGTGTTTTCTTTCACTTGTCTTGTTTTACAGTTTGCTCCTTTTAACCAAGCCTCTACTTCTCTTCCTTGGCTTATAATCTTTGCATAATAAATGGATGGGGTTGTTAATGTAAATCCCAAGAAACCACTTTTAAAATGCCCTGTACTGCTAACTCTCCCACTGCCAGTCACAGTAATCTGCCTCTTGTTTCTATCTCTCTCTGCAAACTGCAGGCTGTTTTGAAACCTGTCAGTCTCTGAGTCTTTATATGAGATCTTCTTTTTTGTTTTTTTGTTTGTTTGTTTGTTTTTTGTTTCATAGAAGAAAGGTAAATAAAATTTCATAACACTAATAGAATAATAATAGTGAATACACTACATACTTTTTTACAGTGCAAAGGACCTTGCTTCATGTTCACAGGGTATTTTATGTTGAACATCTTCAAAACAACATGAAGGTAAAAGGTGCCAGTCATTTTGGAAAAACATTTCATAAGGTTTCTAAAGAGAAATTCTGGTTTTGACTAACTTCACTTTATTTTTGGTGATAGGAAAATATATATAAGATGATCACATGAATTCTAGTCCTGGCATTAGCAATGACAATGGACAACATTTTTCTTATATTATATACATGGTATTTTCTTTGAAAAATGAGAATGAAAACTTTTAACTCATGTGTGTTTATGTTCTATCTCTTTATTAGTATTTGGGTATTAACACCTATATTATATTTTCCTCCAATTCTTTACATTAATTTATTTTTCTTATCCTGAGTGGGCTAAATTAAATGACTGCATTTTAAAAAATACTTAATTCTGTGTTACAAGAAGTAGGATCAAGAAAACGACTAGTAATGGAAAGGTAGTTAAATCTGAAGAACTTTTGAATATACTTTAGTTTGCAATGTAAAGGGTAAAATTAAATTAGAGTCAAAAAATACTGAATCTCTCCTGAAAGCAAGGCTTTTTGTTGATATTCTCTAGGTACACAGTTTTTATTTTTCTATTATCTAGGATCTCTAACCCAAAGTACAAACTTGACAAGATATTTGAATTTTTCCTCTGAATCTTTTCCATAAATTATTTTTGTCCTCCCTTGTCTCTTAATCCCTGAGTACTGCTAGGTTTATGGTATTTCAGGCCCTGTTCTCTGTTTGGAAAGATAGGCTACTGACCTAAATTAAGCCCCTTTAGGAAAAGCACACTTTGGTCCTCTAGAAGCCCAAGGACATGATACACACAAAACTGGAAGACAGGGTTGTATAGTTACTCTCATTATTTCATTTCCTAAACTCCAGTATTAGTTTTGCAAACAATTAAATTCCCAAACAATTAATGAGAGTTAAAGGAAACAAATATGTATAATTAATGAATTTGTGAATTATTTAAGCACTCTGAACTTCTGTTCATTTTAAATAGCATTGACTCTCAGACTATTGGCATTAGCAAGGCGAAGAGAAGGAAGAAGTTTTGTCATCCAGTTGTCCAAGATAATTTTCCTTGAGCATGTTAACTTGTGTTACTCATGTTGTAAATTACTACTCTGCCATTAGCCAGCTACTTCCTTACTCTCTCACTTTCTATGTCAGAGGTTTTAAACATTTTACAGAAAAGTCCAAATCTTTCTGTGAGACCCAATCTGTAGAACATTTATTATAAAATCCAAAGATGAGGCCAAATGTAAAGGGAAAAGTGAGGTTAAGATAGAATTCATTCACTTATTTTCATTAGCCAGGAAATGGGGAGAAAATTAACCAAACTGAACATAATTTAGGAGTTTATTACGCTGGGTCAGTGTGGGATGCTGAATGAGGTCTGAAGATTAGTAAGACATTATTTCTCTCCAGTAAGAAAGATAAAAAATGTACAATAAAAGAGAAAAAAAGAAATTATGTTTAGTGCTGTGGTACAGATTTAAATGTTATTGAGAGAAGGGCGACATTAATTTGTATCAGTGAGTGCTCAGATATTATTACAACCATATTGTTAACAACTGACTCCAAATGAGTCAAGATTACACAAAAATGATTTTGGGCTGCATAAATGTAGCATAGTTGTTATCTTCTAAGAATATTGAAACACTTTTGGGTTTTTTGTTTGCATTTCAGTTTACCTCATGCACAAATTTATTTTATATTCTTTTAAAAACTATAATAAAGGCAGAAATATACATAATTATAATAAATAAGGCTTACCTCTTCCAACAACTTACAAATAGGTATCACATTGACTCAAAATGCCATTATATATGGTATTTTTACAAACTCATTTTTACAAAATACCATTATACAGGGGATTTTTACAAAGCAATCACATAAAACTCTTCCCTTTAAAAATATTTTTTTATTAGTACATGTTTTTAGTACGTACTGTTTACATTCCTTGTGGGAAGTTGGCACATGTACCTAACACATCATGATTCCTTTTTCATATTCTTCGTCTCCTCCTCTCTCCATCTCTTGATCCCCTTTCTCATTTGAGAGAGCTCTGGTTCCCCACTTCCTACTATTTGTCTTTAATTTTACTTTTTTATGTGTGTCTGATTTGACCCATCTTTTCTGAGTTGTCTTCCCAAAATGTTAAAGAAATCACATTATATTGATACTCATGTTTATTCTACCACAATTCATAATAATTATACATAATAATACATGAAAGAAACATGTATGTCCAACAACAGATGAATGGATAGGGAAAATATGGTATTCATGTCAGGGGAGTACTATTCTACCAAACAGGATAACCTTGAGTCATTTGTAAGAAATTTGATACACCTTGAGACTACACATTTCTTTTCTAAACATACAGCTTAATCAGTCTAAAGATCACTGATAGCTGATATTTCAAAAAGAGTATTAAAGAAGCCATGAGTCTAATTTTTAAGAGAATGTTACTAGGTTTTTATTAGTTCTATAGTAGTAGTAGAAAGGAAAAGCTCTTTAATGAGTGAAGAAATGTTTAGAGGTGAAATATTGTTATGTTTTTTCCCTACATATTCTAAAACATTTTTACACAGATTTAGATCATTCTCTGTATGAAGGTTTGTAGAAGTTAATTAAATCTCATTAGAGCTAACTGCAGTTGCTAGCTCTGTATTAATGATCCATAAATTAGGATTTTAATGTGTAATTTAGAATTTTTAGAATTTTACTGTTTTGTTCCATATATCTGTTTCTCAATTTGTGTTATAAAATACTTTTCGCTTTTAACAACCAGTGACTTTCATATGTGCATCTGGGTTGTTGTGACTTCCTATTTCCTGTTCATATGTATTTATGTTGTTAAAATGGGAAAAAGTGGAGTGAAAATAATTCATATAACGTTTTGTAGATTACATCATAATTACACTAGGAACTATAATTTGCAATGTGTAGCATAGATTTGGTAAGACAAATACCTGTCATCTCCTCCTATTTAATTGTCCGAAATTATTGTGAATACTGTTGCACAGTACCTGAACAAGATAGGAAGCTCTGGGGGACAGAATTCACATAGACCATAAAGTAAATCATACCCGTCGGAGTTACACAAACAACATCATCTATCGGTCACAGTAAATATGCATTTGACATTGGTCAATATTAAAAACTAAAATGTAGCTTTAGTCTATAAGGTCTAGTTTCTTAGTCTATATTTAAAATGTCTCTGAACAGAAGATTCATACCTAAAAATATATAGTTTCTAATCTTCTTGTAATGAAATACATGTAATATAGTCATCAATCAGCTCCACATAGAGTTTTGACAATATGATCCAATTAATTTAATTCTGTTTTAAACTGGCAAGTGATTTGGGCTTAGGAATCAAGGGTTACATTAAAAGAACTTAATGCTATATAGACAGATGACAGCACATTTATGAACACACAACAGAATTAAAGAGATGAACTCTCCAACTATAAATATGTGAGTGTATTTACATTAAAGAAGAAATAATCACAGTGACATGGTTATTCATTCACTGTTTCATTAAGTGATTTCTTTTACTTATGCTCTACTTGAGAATGTAAGCAGGCAGATTCTTTTCTACCATGGATTCTAGAGATGGTCCTTGAGACTTTGACACTGATACCTACATGGGCAGTCTTGGATGACATCAAGACATGGAGATGACCTGCTCTCCCTCTTCAGTTTAGACTCTCCCTCTTCCTGTGGCTGGCTCAGTTTCTTCATTTGATAGTTTAGCTGCCTGTGGGTCTTATTTTGATAAGCTGTCTGAACTTTCCCTTGAAGTGTAACTGTATTTTTCAAATATGTTTCCATTTACTCTCTTTAAAATTTATTTGTTCTGTTTTTCATCTCTATGGCCTTCTTAGCAACCTATCCTTCTACACGAGAATACGTAAAAGCCTCCACTGAATGACTTCTCCTGGCCACTCCATAATCCTGATTCTAGTCCTCTTTTACATTGTATGCCCAGATCCTGACTTTTGCAGGAGCCATCAATCTGGTCTCTTTAACAGCTGTCTTTGTGTACATCTGCCAGTGGAAAACACTCGCAGGAAATTGGAAGGCAGGAGGACAGAGGATTGGCATATTTCTTGCCAACTCCTTCTCTGCACTAGTTCTATCATGGGCAGTAGTTGTGCTATCATGATTGCAGTACTCTCTAGAGAGCTCCGCTTCCCTAACTCTGACGCACATTAGGTACTAGAAAATAATTTTCTCTTATTGCTCCATAGGCCTAGGGTGGTGATGATTTCTTGGTCTTAAGACTTGAGTCTGGATCTTTGAAATGCCCTTGTTTCTCTATCATCATTCAGTGTCTTTTGTTTCTCCTTAACATATAAGTTCATTAATTAGAACATTTAAGTTTGGTTTTTGTTATAATCAGTTGTGTATGAGTCTGTCTGCCCTCCTCAGTAGTGAGGACATGAATCACACCTTATTCATTTTTGAATCCCAGTACCTAGCAGAGTATATGGTATGTAAGAGTTCAATGCCTATTTGTTAAGTGTATGAATATTTTAATATGATTATCACTTCCTTAATTTTCTCTTCAAAATGTCCTGAAACTGCTGTAATTATATTTTTAACTCTTATACTGTTTTCAAGAATCACTATTGCTTTTCTGAATTTCCTCACATTTCTCCCATATAGAGCCTAGGGAAAATCTTTCTGACATTGAACTTCCATGGAACCTTAGAATTATGGAGAGTAAAGATAATTGGTCAAAATATAAATATAGACAAACTCACGTTGGGTGTCCCTAAGTGAAAGGTACTATGCACATCACTTGAAAGGGAATAAAGCAATTGTGACCTCACGCATTTCTGTGTTTTCTCCATCTTTGCCAAGCTCCATTTGGTGCCCTATTGTCCACAAGTTGCCTGTTTGCATCTTCTGAATTAAGAGTTTAGAACAGAAGGTCCATATGCTCTGCATGAATATTAACTTATCCTAAGATTTTGTATAAGGAGAATTTACCCTTGGGGTTTTGTTTGTTTGTTTTATAACTGTATAACCTTTCCCCACTAAGAAAGACTTAAAGCATACTCAATGGTTTGTATAGGCTTCAGTTATCAAGTCCTATAATACAGGCTAAGAAACCTTTGAATGATAGGTAATAAATAGAAGTAAGAATGTTTTTATTTGTTCTCATTATCTTGTAAAACATAGTAGTAATTTAAGTACTATGAAACATACAATATGTTAGATCTTGGTATTTTGAGTTTAACTTGCTTAAGTAAGAAAAAGATCACACTCTACACACTGGAGAGATATTTTTGCAGTGAATCAGGTTATTAAGTAAATGTGCATGCTATTTTAATTCATAATATGGTAGATAGTATGCAACTGACATATCTTAGATTCATTTTGAATATTCATGAGAGAGCAAGTTTCAGTAAGCCTTTAAGTAATATAATTTATACAAGTAAGTTGTATTTTTTTCTAGCAAGCTCCAAAAAATTTAAAATCAATTCACTGGTAGAGATGTATCATGTAATCAAATTTGTTAATAAAATCTGAGTAAGGAGAGTAGTTGAAATATGGATTTTTAAAAATGAGCATGGTTACCATTTTTTAAGTACATGACTTTTAAAAATCAATAGATTTTTCAGTGAAGATGAAAATTTGGATTATACCTGGGATATTAATATCTATGCAATACCATACTGATATTAATAATAGTATATCTAATTTCTGCTTTTAAAGGTAGTAAGAAAATGTAAATTCTAAAGAGTGAAAGAATTTCTTCTGTTCATTTAGCAGAATTAAAAGGAAGTGTACTTTTACTTTTTAAAATCTTCGTGGCTAAATAAAATCTGTATTCAATAAATATGAGGTATAAATTGCATCAGAGATTTACTTCTACTAGCCTTTGAACTAATGTTCTTGGTGTAGATCTAGATGTTATGGTCAACTGAAGCATATACAGTGGTAGCTTTCAAAGATAAATGATAAAAAGATAAATGATAAAAAATTATAAAATCAAATATTAGTTTAGAATCTTAGAGAAGGAACCCGAAGATTAGACTTTATTAGCCTCAGGGTAAAACTATCTGTTTAAGAGATATTTAACATGGGTAACTTGAAATTTTCATTTCAAAATAAGTAAATAATTTCTGTTGGCTAAATGTCTGTGTGAATTGTAAGTACTTTGTAAATTTCAGAAAAGTTTATACTCTATGCAGTATAACTCATTAAAACATGTTTCCTATTGAATCTGAAGTTATGCTTTAAATTTTTATATTGTTGGAAAGAAAACAAGGCAGGTCAGTTTAAAGTCATTTCAACATCCTAACTGAGATGTTTCAACTTGTATGCATTTAAAGTAATACTAAACTAGAAAACATAAAGCTTACATATCCATGCTGGAGTTAAATAGCTTCTAACTTTTTTTTTCAAAATGCTGTAACAGTGTCTTATAAAAAAAGATTCTTTTTCATATTGTATTGACAGTAATTCATTGTCATCCTATGTACCTACTTAATATGTTCTTAGTGGCACATCATCTATCAGGCATGTAACTGGCTATGAATGTGCTTTTTGGCACTCTTTTCTTCATAGTCCTGTTCTGACTTTCTAAAGTAAGTCATAAGTCATTATTCCTTTTGCACATCATTTCATCTTCTTAATTTGCAAAATGCTGACTTAAATTTACATGTACATTATAGTAGATTGAATTTAGGTTTATAATTCAAACAATTGGAAATAGATATAAAAGAAAACATATGAAAGACTTAGAAAATAATGTGAATAATTCTAAGCTGTTTTTCCTAATAAAATATCAATACATGTAATCTTTTTTATCCTAAAGCAATATGCCAATTTCAAGGACGAACCTACTTTGAAGGAGAACGAAATACAGTCTATTCTTCTTCTGGAGTGTGTGTTCTTTATGAGTGCAAGGTAAGGAATCTCTTTATGCACCTTTCCGTTTCACAAATATAGAAAATGTTTCTTTTAAAGCTCACCCTTGTAATACTGCTTTCAAATTCTAAAGCAAAACAAAAATTCAAAGTATTAATTATAGTTCTGATGTAAAGGAATTCTCATTACCTTTTCAAAATTTAAATGAATGATTGGAAAGTGGCATAAGCGCCTGTCTTGCAAGCAGGCAGGCGTGAGTTCGATCCCTGGTACCGATAAAAAGGAAAAAGACAAAAAAATTTTTTTTCAAAATAAATAATTTTTTTTCTGTCAAATTAAACTTTTATGAAGTTATCTTATACATTCTAAATTTCATTCAGCAATTTGTCTGCTGTTGTGAGGAAGATGTAAGTAAAGTTAAGCTCAGTTTGTTGTCACTCTTGATTTTGACCCAGGTAAGAGAAATAACATTCAGTTCAATTAAAAACAAAACACAAAGTTACTTGATAAAGGGTAACTGTTGTATGTAGGTTAGATGGAGACAGGTTTTAGTCCCTTTGTAGTATTCTTAAAGGGGCATTCTTTAAAATTTTAATTGCTTTGGTGTCTTGAAATATGTTTCTGAAGCCAGCATGTATCTTTTGAACTCTGCTTCCTGACCTGTAACCTGAAAAACTAATTATGTTTCACGAGGCTTTTAATATTTGCTTTTATTAATTATTATATTTCTTGATCCTATCATTGTATTTCAATTGACAGATCTCTTACACTTGCATTCTATCAGAAAGGAAATGTCTGCATCTAAAGTGTCTCTGTTAGGGTTACGTTTGATCTTTTATTGTACTCTCTAAATGCTTCCTGCTAAGCATGGTGATACACACCTATAGTTTCAGCAACAGGAGGCAGACATAGGAGGATCACTGCGAGTTTGAGGTCAGCTGGGGCTCTGAACGACTTAAAGGTCAGCCTGAACTGATAGTGAGACAAGAACAACACCACCACAACAATACTAACAGCAACAGCAGCAGCAGCAGCAACAACGAAATGTTCCCTTAATATGGATTTGAGAGTGACTTAGAATGTAGAGTACATAGAAAATAAAATAAGTGATTTACTTAGGTGATAGCACCAATAAACAGTGAGCATCGGTATGATTATTAAGAATTTGGGAAAGGAAAATCGTAAGACTTTTTCCAGAATAAATCAAGGCTGGAGGAAGATCTATTTTGTGCATCTTAATTTAAAAATCCTTTGGGATAAGCCAAGATGATCTATAAAGAGGCAGAGTGACAAATTTCATTCTAGAACATGAAAGCTATAGTTTCTTTGTGTCCATTAGATACTCCAGCTGCTTCCTTTTGGTTTTACATTGGCTTTCCTGTGATGTAGGTTACATCTTAGCGAGAACAGAGGCACGGGAACCTTAAACTGAATTACCGAACCTATATTTCAAGATGTAGTTTTCTACACCGTCACTGCACCTATGCCATGCAACCCTGTGCTGTCTGGTAGAACACTGATGCACTTACGAACATGTCTATAGAGTGAAAGAAACCTCTATTGAGAGAAGGATAGGGAAACTTAGAGCAAGATTTAGTAACTCCAGAATGAGAAAAGGAAGTCACAGAAATTAGAGTTAGATCAAGGACAGTCAGAAACTTTTGTCAGCTGGTTTCTCATGTTAATCTCTAAGGTTGAAATACCAGCTTTAAGGACTTGGATTTTTCATGTTGAAAATGTTAGGACTTTGGCAACTCTTGGAGATGACTAAATGTCTTTTGTATAAAGGATGTACATGAATTTTTGGGGGACAGTGGTGGAATGTCATGGTTTTTGTCAGTGGCTCCCAAGCCTCATGCAATTATGAACCTGACCAAATCTAGCAACGAAGTCTAGCATTGTGATTGGTTCATTGTCTAGGGCTTGGATTGTTGGTGTGTTTCAACCACCTAGGTGTGGAGCCAGGATATGATGTTTTGGCAGGAAGGTGTGTGTCTTGTGCTTGCCAGTTTATGCTTGTTTGGGGCAGCCATGAATGGTGGACCCACTATGCCACCTTGCTTTGGAGCCAACTGAGTATGGACTGAAAATCCTCCAAGAACTGTAAGAAATAAACCTTTGAAGAGCTGGGGATTTAGCTCAGTGGCATAAGTGCCTGCCTTGCAAGCAGGCAGTCCTGATTTCGATCCCTGGTACCGATAAAAACGAAAAAGACAGAAAAAAAAAAAAGAAATAAACGTTTGTTTCCCTAATTTTGGGCATCAGGTATTTTGTCTCAACAATGAGAGTGAAAATTAAGACAGATGGCATGGCAACTGTTTCAAGGATGACAAGATGTATTATGGTGGCCATTTTGCATTTACTATTGTTTTGAAGACCTTTATTGTGCTCATTGTTTTGTTTTTATTGGCTCTAGTCTATCCTATTTTGATGGATTTTTACTATCTCTGGAGGTACCTTAAGCTATTTTGAACACAACAGGAGGCATTATGGTAGCCATTGTAGATTTCCTATTGTTTGGAAGTCCTGTATCACTTGCAAGTGGTTTGTTTTGATTGGCTTTATCCTGTTTTTGCTTGGCATGGTTTTATTCTTTTTAAAATAAAAATAAAATAAATGAAATAAAGTAAATAATTTATAACCTAAAAAAAGAAATACCAGCTATAAATTTAAAAATCATGAGGGCGTCTGAATTCTCTTTATTGTGTGTGTGCATGTGTGTGTGAGTGTGTGAGTGTGTGTGTGTGTATGTGAGTGTATATATGTGTGTTTTCATTTGGCCAGAATATGTTCTATAATAATGATAAATCTGGTTTCAAAATTTTCTTGGATAGGTACTTATTTGGTTTTAAAGGTATTATATAAAATCAGCTGATTAAGCTACTTTACTTATAGGCTTGTATATAAAGAACATGCAGGTGCTCAGTAAACAAATATTAGAACACTTTTGTTCAAAGAAAAGCACCATTTCTTTCTTTAGAAGCATGTGTTGTCTGATAGAAATATGGCATAATGCACAATTTTTGTCAATCTAAATTTACTATATTTAACCCATATTGTCTAAAACATCATTTGAACATAAAGCAATATAAAACCACTAAAAATATTTCATATTCTTTTGTTATACTCTGCCTTCAAATTCTTGTTTGTATTTTACAAGCACAGTGTCCAAGAGCCACATATAGAATGTGAGTATTGATTAACCAACACAGTTCTATCAGATCATCAGAAACTTTGTAGTTTTTTACTAAATTCTTGACATTAAGGATACCCATTGTTTCTTTTCCCTTAGGCCCCTTACCTCCTGTAGTCTCAGCTTTAGATAATTGACAGATTTTTTACCCTTCCATTTTTGTGGCTGTCAGTTGCAGTCCTTATTTTTACTTTTATTGTCACTTTTATGGCCTTGAAAATATGTCCTGAGGGTCTATGATTTTAATAGTAACACAGAACAACATTGTGGTTTTGAATCTGAAATTACCAGAAGTGAACTTACTGTCAAACCAAAGAGAGACTACCATTTGACTCCAATGTGTACTTGCCTTCTACCACTGTTTTGATGAGAGGTTATGATCTGGAAAAAATCCTTTGCCCAGATAAGCTAGTAAAAGGCAGAAATTGAAAGCAGTTCTTAGAGAAATTGTATCTACAAATCTAAGCTGCTAAGTAGTAACTATAGAGGAAGGCTGCATGGTCCAAGAATTATGTTATTATTTCAGTTCTGATAGACATATTACTACATTGTCAATGATCCTTGGGGTTTTTTTTCAATTTATTTTAAATCCATGTGTGCAGTATATAATGGTTACATTTGTAGTGGAGGGTTAGTCCATGTATATAACACATCTTGGTTCTTTTTCACCTTTCTCTTCCCCTCCCTGACCCTTCTCTGTATTTTAGTTCCCCTCCTTTTTGCAAAAGATCTAATTCTTTATTTTGTATGATCCATATTTTCTTTTTCTTTATATTTTGAGTTTCTCATATATGAGAAACCATGTGATATTTAAGCTTATATATCTGAGTTATTTCACTTAACAGTATGGTCTCAGTACATCTCTTTTTCTACAAATATTTTAAGCTTATCCTTCTTTATTGTAGAATAGTACTCCATCGTGTAGAAATATCTCCTTTTTTTCAAGGTAGCAAGGTTTTAAATTTATTAAAGATATCAAAGGTAGGAAAATGAGTATCCTCTAAAGAGTGAGTGATTGTAAGTCAATTAAAGATAAGAAGTGTACTCTGCAGAGTACAGAGTAGGATGGTGCAAAGGCTCACAGAAGGCTACCACTTTTCTTTTTTTATCTATTAATTGTTGATGCACATATAGGCTGCTTCCAAGATTTATCTATTATGAATTGCAATGCCATAGTGATGGGTATGCAAGTATTACTGTAACAGGATGTCTTTAACGCTTTTGGGAAGATACCTGGAAGAATGATAGCTAGGTCACATGGAATTTCTAGTTTTAGTTTTTTGATGAATCCCTATAATGATTCCCAGAGTGGTTGTGCCAGTCTACATTCTTACCAGCAATATTGAAGGGCTCCTTCATAGCCTCTGCAGCGTTGGTTATTATTTGGTTTCTTGATGACAGGAATTTTTTCTAGTTTTAACTTGCATTCCTCTAATGACCAGAGATGTTGACATTTGTATGTATTTATTGAACATTTGTAGTTTTTCTTCAGAGATGTATTTAAGAATTTGGTTAAGAGATTGGAGATCAGTGATGCTAGAGGCATATGTTTGCTTCCAGGACAGGGTACTGCCATAGTCCGTAGAGCCATGCCTATTTGCCTTCTCCTTCTGAAAGTCTTAATTTACTTCAGTTTCCAGAACTATAGTGATTCCATTCAGTCAAAAAATTTTTGAATGCCAACTATGTGCCTGAAATATGCTAGGCATAATTAATGAGACATACAATTTCTGCCTTTATTTTCCTTTTCAGTTTAATGGGATAGCTCCATTCTTCCTGATTATTGTAATCTATGAGGCTACACCGTAAAGCTTTATAAGAAAATTTCAAAATGAAAGTGTTTAAAAAGCTCAGTTTTCTATACGTTATTTTTGAAGTGTGCTTTTGCTATATTTCAGGCTGTATCTTTACCACAGTTGTAATTGGATATGTAAATGTGTTGTAAAAGTAACCAGTAAAAGTAATTTACCCTGATACTTGGTAAATTACAGGCTGAGTGTAATGTGTTAGATTTTGCCCCACTGCTGCTTGTCCATTCTGAAGGTTTTTCAGTTGAATTTTAATGTCGTTTCTGGAGTGAGGCCTTGCCCTGTGCTTAAGTCGTCAGAATGAAAATATCAGTGGTGTATTTGAGGACGCTTGTCAGGTGCTGAATCTGGAACCTTATTAGTTAATTGATAATTAATCAGTTACCTGATTAACTGATAACTGTATACTGATTAACTGAATTAATCAGTAAACTGATAATTACAAATAATTTTGTAATTTTGATAATTGCAAAAACTGAGACACCTGTTTTCTGCTGTCTAATAGGACCAGACCATGAAGCTTGTTGAGAGTTCAGGCTGTCCAGACTTGGATTGTCCAGAATCTCACCAAATTACCTTGTCTCATAGCTGCTGCAAAGTTTGTAAAGGTAAGATTTTTCCATAAAGTAAGATTTATATGCAAGAACATGAATGGGTCTGGATATTATGTTAAGTAAAATAAGTAAGGGGCAGAAAGACAGATACCACATGTCTCCACTTAAATCTGGAAGCTAAGCAATTGATTTCAAACAAGCAGAGAATAGAATTGTGGTTACCAGAGTCTGGGAGGCAATAGGAAAGGGAAACTAGGGAGAGAATGGTTTTGGGTAGAGGGGTGCAGCTGCACAAGAATCATTTGCAATGTTCTGTATACAGTGGAAAAAATGTAGTTGACAAAAATTATTTGAATATTTCAAAATGGCTACTACAGTGGTTCCTAATACAAAGAAATGGTGTATGTCTGAGGTGCCAGATACATCAGTTACCCTGATCTGATCATTATACATTGTATGTATTTATTGAAATGTTGCACTGTACCTCAAAACTATGCACAATTACTGTGTCAATTAAAAATAAAAATAAAAATGTATTTAAAAGATTTACATGCAAGAGTTATTATATAGTAAATGAGTATAAATGATATGAAATAGAAATTTTTATAAGCAAATTATTTCTAAAGCCTACTAGTGTTTTCCTAAATTTTTCTTAAATTTTGTACCCCATAGATAGTCATGATGTATTTGCTGAAGTGATTTAAAACCAGGATGCTCTCAGGCTCTTTGCAAGTATCTGTACCTATATCTGAACCTCTCTGCTGGTTCTGAATCACCTCAATTTTGTTAAAGAAAATTATAAGTAAAGGACAGCTATGTTATTAATGGTAACTGTTGCTTAGGAACAAGTTTTTGTTTATTTTTAATTTCCCTTCAGTTTCTGTGACTGACTTATGATATTTTTTATTATAGCTGCTTAACATCCTCTCAGCATTTTCATCCTTTTTTACTCATAGACTTCTACACTAAGAAGATAGAGGCTATCAGAAAGGCTTTCTTTTAACTTTCTGTTGCCTCTAAGATCATAGGCCTGAAACCATTGAGTAGAAGAGACTTACCACTTGTGGTTCAGTATAAGAAAACAACAAGACTTGAGATATTCAGAAATGTAACAAGGCAGCGAATTTCCTCCATTAAAAGTATCTAAACTTGGGGATTCAAGCTTTAAACTAAAGCATTACTTATATAAACTTCTGCAAGGTGCCTCTAGTCATGAAACTATATGCATCTTCCTGCATTATAATGATGTTATGTATTTGTAACTCCTCCTTCTGAAGCAGACTATGCAATTTGAGGGAGCAGCTAGTGTTTATATTTATCTCTATATCTTTGTGCCTAGTGAAGCACCTGGATGTAGTTATTGTGTATGATGAATATTGATGTAACTGAATAACTAACTGCCCCAAATACACTAGCACTTGTGTAAAAGATGGCCTCTAGACTGATGCAAAGTCCATCTTACACAGAAAAAAATAAAAACAAGAAACTCAATTACTCTATTTCTAATCGAATCACCCACTCCATTTCTAGAGAACAGTAATTTTGGTTTTATTTTTGATTTGTGTTTTTAAAGCTCCTTTTCTATTTATTCAGTGAAGAATTGTAAATCTCAATTCTATGTGAAACCCTTTGGGAATTATATCATGGCTTAAAACTTGGTCTGCCCTTCAAGGAGTTTTCACGGTAGCTCTTGGGAACTGAGAAGCACTTTTCAAAGCACCATGATTAAATAGACATGGAATGAGGACCCCTAGAAAGTTCACCCTCGCAGTGCTGAGCCAGTGCTTTGCACAGAGCACATGTGGAATTTTATATGAATAAAGAAAACTCATTTTAGTCATTTGATTTGGGTTTTCATTTTGACTAGAAATTTTTAGCAACCAGAGACATGTTATACTGGTGATTTTTGAATTTATATGTGCATGGATAGATACCTTAGAGATCTTGTTAAATTCAGACACTGGGCTGAAGGTGTAGCTCAGTGGCAGATGAACTGGCAGCAGGGCCCTGGGTTCAGTCACCAGCACTGGAGAGTAAGATTTTAAAATGTAGGTCCTGATTCAGGAGCTTTGGGTTTGGCCTCCGTAATCTGCGTTTCTGATATACTCCAGGTGTGCAGATGTTGCTGGCAAGAGGAATATACTGGGTGTGGTTACCTACGGCTGCCTCAGTGACTGAAAACAACTGCTTTATTATAGATATCAGTATTGTTTGTCAGACATTCACATAGCTTTTGTTTAGATCGCCCCATTGGTGTTAACTGGGTTACTATATGATGTTCAGTACGAAGCTGGGCAGGGTGAGCAGATTCAAGATTCTCTATATACTGGACATTTTAGTAAGAGTGGCTGGGAGTCTGATCATAGCTTGGATTCCCTTCCCTACCATGTAATCACAGGACTTCTTAAATGTTGGTTTACGGCTTTTAAATGTGAAGTCTAGAACTCTTACAGCATTATTTCTATAATATTCCTTTGGTCAGTGCTGTCATGGGGCAGCTTAGATTCAAGAGGAGGAAAAATTAACTACATCATGCATTAGGAGATCATTAAGAGTTGTTATTTTTAATTTATTACAAGTGTCCAAGGACTATTTAGAGTTTAGAGAGATGAATAGCACAGAAGTTAGTCAAGACTGGATGGGAGAAGATTGGAGTAAGAAACTAAAATAGGGCTTTTCAAATGCCAAGAGAAGCCCAGATTACATCCATTTTGTTTTTAAAGAGACCTAGCATATTACAAAAAGCAAGTCGAGAAATGGAAAGTCTAGCAGTACTAAAAGAAAACAATGATAAAACATACCATGTACCCCTCTGCCTGAGATTCTGATCATAAATTATATGAGGAGAGACTTTGGCATCACTATTTTTAAAATTGGGTGATAAAGTCGCTTTTTTGCACCTAGGATTGTAAAACACAGACTTAGGTAATACTCAAACTAAAATTGCACAAGTTTACCCTTTTTGAATCATCTAGCATTATTCAAAATAAAGATTACATTAATGTCTGACTTCAAATATGCTGAATATATGAGTTCTTCTGGCATTCGGTGACTTCTAAACTAAAAACAAATCCAGCACTGCAGGCTTAAACTTTAAGTTAATTCCCACACAGATGTTGTAACAAATTCATTTGTAATAGAATTTGCCTCCAGTTCCTAGTGCTGTGTAGTAGTAAAGATGCATGTTGACATCTGAAAAAGTAAGTTGTTCAACAATGGTTAGTAGGTGTTTTCTCAGGGTAGAGCATGAGATGAAAGTGTTGACCTTTCTATCACAGGCTTGTCCAGTGGCTAGGAACCAAGCTGTGCCCTGAAATAAGGCTCTAAATTGTTAGTCACAAAATCAGATCTCACCAAGACTGATTTCTAGGTGCCCTGCAGCTGGCTATATTCTTTAGTATCAAGTCAGAAGAAATGTAGCAGAAAAGATTGTCACATTTGTTGTGTTTGATTGACATCTTAGGAAAGCTAAAAACAAATTGCATGGCAGAGAGTGATACAGAAAAAACTTTTACATACAGAAATGACCTATACTACTTTATATTGTCTTTTTTCCTGTCCATTTCTCTTTCTTGGCTTCTCTAGTCTCTGCTTGCAAGATCGTTCACTGGAGCCTCACTTCAGTATTTACCTCATCACACCTATTAAGCATAAGTAAGGATGCTTTCACTAGCTTCAGGCTGATTTGGTGTAAACTGTTTTCCTTGTTTGCTTCAGGATAAATCATAGATTCCCTCACTATTTGTCACCTTTATGACTCTTATTATCTATGAATTACTAATAACATTTTAATATTGATTTTATCTCATTTTTAAAAGTTTAATTTCATTCCTAAACAATGATATTTATAAAGTAATTTTAGTAACTTGCTATATTCATGCATTTTTGTATGACTTAAAAGAAAATCCATTGCTGATAACATTTTTTCCTTGTGCATCCGTGAACATGAAGTACACTTTGGAATACAAAGACACTATTATCTTGTAAATAGCACTTATATTCTGTTTTGTGTAAGTGGCAGAATAACCAATTTTGTTGACTTTGCCAAAGACATGGAGTATATAGCCCCCACAGGAAAAGGTGTATTGGCTTCAGGTAGCACTTAATTTAGATCACAAACTATTCCTCTTTACCTAAATGCATCTCTCATCTGTCTCTTCTGGTGTGACCGTCTTCAGAGTCAATGTGTTCCCAAGTAGATCTCTAATGTTCTTATACTCATATCACTATGACACTCAGGTAGGTGAAAGAAAAATTTCCTAAACACCTGAGTTGAAAAAAGTTCCAGAATGGAGTTTCAGTGGTCATTAGCTGAAATTGTGCTATTGAAATACATTAATAGATATGGTTTTATCCCATGTAGGGGTAGAGTCTATTTTTGTCCTGGAAGCAACTGGGATAACAAGGAGAAGTGTTTCATGCAAAGTATAACTTATTTTTTATCTCCCCAAAATAAGGAACACATACATGAGCAAAATCAACAAACACTCACCATGAAATTATTATTTTTTCTCCTCATAAGTGTGTATTAGCAATGTGTAAACCATTGTTACTCATCATCTTTTGTGAATACTTCACATGGCCAATTATAGAGAAATGCTTATTTACATCTTATTTTTAAAGTCTATACTTAATAAAAACACATAACTTTATGTATATTTGTAAAGTTTACAAGAAGAATACAGTGCTTAGTGTCCTTGATGTTAAAATCAAAGGAAGAAATATTTGTGTTATGTAATTCATCCACTTGACAATATTCAAATTTTCTTCTATGATATGGATTATAAGATATTGATTTTAGCTTATCAGTAATATTCTAAAAGCTAAAGTTACAAATAGTATACGTTATGCTTTATATAGATTATCTCATTTGAACCTCATATTCTTATAAGGTAGATTATATTTTATAGATAAGAAAAATGGAAAAGTTATTTTACTAACATAGCTAGTAATTTACACAGCCAGTAAGTGGCACAGATTGGATATAAACTTAGGTTTGCCAACCCCAAAGGCTAATCACATCTGAACAGAGACACAGCTATGAAGATAATAGACTACACTGTCAACTTGCACTCTGGTATTTTGAAGTTATTCCCTATAGATTAAAAACAACCTATTTCAACTAAATGTGAAATATTTTGCCCATTAGTAGCTAGCCCTCTGACTCCTACATTTGGTATCTAAGCAATAAAATACTTTGTGGAATCAATCAACATTTTTTGTTAGAAATATAAGTCAAAATAGTTATCTTATACATTGTCTATGTAAATTAGAATCTGATTGGAATTTTTCATTTTCAAGTCTTTGGCTTAATAAAATCCCTATCTGATAAAGAGAAAGTACTTTCTATCTCTTACCTGAAGCAGTGAAACAGGATCATGTTTTAATCTTATACTTGGAAAATTTTTCTTGCAGCAATTAACTAATACATAAGGTCTGTGTGTATCATGTCAGATGCTGAGGTAGGAGGGCTCCCCATTACTGAAGCAAGACTCAAAATATCATGGAATAGAGAATATTGGGTAGAATTTTAGAAATGGGACAAGAGAGAAATCCACAAAATGAAAGATTGAAAGACAGTTTTGAAAATCATTAATCCAAAAAGAAAAAATAAAAAAAAATCAGAAACAATACCCATACTTAGTCATAGTGCTCTCAAAGGGGTTTGAATGCTGCAGATAAAATTATAGGAGTTTCAGCACTATTTATGACTTATCTCTCAATTTTGTGTATCCTTAAGAGTGGATAATTTTTGAAATTAACTTTAATTTGCCATAAATACAAAGTGATCTGTGAAATTTTTAAATTTTAGTTTGATGATATGCTGAGCAATAGTACTAAAGAGGGTTTTTTACTAGAAAATTTTTTACTAGAAAATTTCCCCCTACAGTCACTGTAAAAATACATTTGGAATACATTTTAAGAAATGTGATCTTGACTTAGCTACTTTATAAAGAAGAAACTAAAAAGACCTAAGAGAAAATATTTTTAACTTTTCCTAACAATTTTACTCCTAAATAACAGCCTTAATCATCAGAATTCAGATTTTGAAGAATCTTGTCAAGAGACGTTAACAAGGGACTACATTAAATGCTGTTAATGACTACATATTTTTGGTTTTCATGCATCTATGTATTATTTTATTTTTATAGAAATCACTAAGCTATTTGATTTTTTCTCTCCCTTTTTAGTGACATTACTGAGTTTTTGGAGCATTACTTTTCTTAAGGGTAATGCTTTTAATCGCTAAATTGTACCAAGATTATTTTACTGTGTATCTTGGTTTCATGTAGCTTTGTTTTGTTTTTGTAGCTCTCACTCCCCTCTTTATGGGAGATATATTTTAATTCTGGAGTTATGTTCAAAATACTTGGTTTAGGTGCCATACAGTCAGAATGAACATCAAGAAATCCTAATAACCACCAATTTGATTATAAATAATTTGAACCAATTTAGAACTTCCATATTCATGATTTTCTCCAGTTAAAGTTTTTACTTGGCTGTACATACTGATAGATGAGTTTGTCCTAATGTACATGAAATATACTCTCTTTGTCCTTTTATATAGATGGACTGAAATAGCAATCCATTAGACAAGATAAAACTAGATAGATAACTTGTGCATTAGGCAATTTAGAAACTTTTTGAATCATGTATAATCATGTAATTTCCATTTATTATTGATTCCAGTGTTCATGCTTTTCATCTCACGATCTCACATGATCTTTGAGCAGGAGATTCAGACAGGAGTAAGAAATTCTGAGAAATTGCACATGATTGGTGGCTCTGCTTATAAAGTTTGCTTTCCCTTCATAAAGATTCAGGGGAATGTGAAATCTCTGTAATTCATAAAAATTTTCTTCTTTTGAATGGCCATAATTTGCCTTACATACCTCAGATAAGATTAAAGTGATATCATTTTCATTTATTGACACAACTGGAAATTTTTTTTATTATATGTGCTGCCAAAGTGAGCACATGAGAAATTTTTTAAAAGATGCTAAATTATGTTTTATTTATTAGTTTTATGACAGGCATGTTTTATCTACTTTTATTAGTTTTTTCATAGGTATTAGGCACGCTCAGGTTATCTTACGTTAGTGTTATCATCCCTTATTGTCACATTTTATTTTGTACTCACTATCTTTGTTTAAGATATACTGAGCTATGTAGAATACTAGGGACTAGATAGTATGCACAAAGTTAAACACATGGAATTAAGAAGTAGGAATTGAGTTAAATACAATGAACTTCTTTTTAGTACTCATAGTTTGTAATTCTACTGTAAACATTTCTAAAGGTATTGCTATTTTTAAAAACTGTTTAGAGAAAATGGCTTTAAAAGTTAAGTAAGCAAAGCTTATTTCTTTGGCCATCGTTTTATTTACCTTAGTAAATGTCCTTTTCCCCCTACAGGCTATGACTTTTGTTCTGAGAGGCATAACTGCATGGAGAATTCTGTCTGCAGAAACCTGAATGACAGGGCTGTGTGCAGCTGCCGAGATGGTTTTAGGGCTCTTCGGGAGGACAATGCCTACTGTGAAGGTAATCCTTATAATGATGTGTAGCTCAACTATGTAAGTTTCCTTGGATTACTGCATGCAAAATTTATGAAAATCCTAGGCTGTCAAGTTGATGGGCCCATTAAAAGCAGTGAATTTAATTTGAAGCATATTAATCAGCTAAAAATAATTATCCTTCAAATTAAATTTTTTAAAGCTATCTGCTATATGTCAGGCTAATAAATTAATATGGCTGGTTTCTTGGATTAGAAAATACTTCCATTGTGAAATTGCCTTCTTTTTTCATAATTAGATATTCAGATAACTCACATATTGATATTACTGTGGTTAGCAGTTAGAATGGTAGTTAAATTTTTCCAGACAATGTTGTGTGACAAAGGCAGTCAATGGTGAGATAAAGTACCTACTGCTAGTTTTTGTTTGCTACTATGAGTAATCTCAGTGCTTGTATTTATGCTTGGTGGTAGTTAGTAAATAGTTTCAATGGAGTAAATCATCTCCTAGTTACTCTTAAAATTTCTAACATCTAAGGTAGTTTATTCTCTCCTGGAGTCCAAACGCAGTCATTAGGCACATAAAATTCATTTTGCTTTGGCTTTGACTGTTCCTACAGGCCCCAAGAGTTCATGACATATACATTATTGCATCCTCAAGGCATAGATTTAAATCCTTACCATTTTGTGTGTGACTACCGGGTCTTGCAGATAAGAATATTGATTTGGAGATGTTTGGGTGTTAGAAGGATTTGTAGGATTCTAGGTTTACTTCTTCCAAATATTAAGCACATAATATATAGGTCCTTAGAAACAGAACACCTCTAGTGTAAACATGTAACCTCTGTTTACATACAAAAGGTATTTTCCTTAGTTTTAAAATGATTTTTTTCTGTCTTAAATTGACATTCATATTTTAAATTGACTTTTACATCATTTCTTTCAGTGCCTCTGGTTCAGTTCTAAAGAGACCTTTCTATTTTTTGCTAACGAAAAGACACCTGGCTTTTTTCCTCTATTTGTAATGCATACTTATGTAAAATTCTTCATTTAAAAAGATTTTATGTGGATTATTTTTACTTTCTGATTTTTACTTTCATATATAATGCAGAAGTGAACTTTCTTAGTAAAACAATGTATTTTCATCATAATATTTGAGATTTCTAGTGTGTTAATTTGTGTGCAAATCCACAAGATATAAATTCAGGGAAGTCTTTCTGAATCTTACCTTATGGTTTTTGTTTTTATCTCAAACTGCTTTTGCTAAGTATATTCACTTACATAGTAAATATTTGGTGAGCAACTGTGGTGTATCAAGCATTTTTCTAGGCACTAGGCAGTAATTGATGGACAAAAGTAATAACTTCCTATGCTCAAGAGCTTTGCATTTGGTGGTGGTACTAGGGTACTGGGTAACCATAGAAAAATAGAGAAAATTATTGTAACAAAAAAAATACTAAGAAAATGAACAAGACAATGTTCTAGAGGTTGACTGTGGATTTGTTTAGATGGAATGGTCAGGCTTGAGGGTGAAAGTCAAGGAAGGTGGTGATTTACCTGAGACTTGATAATAAGGGAAGTTATGGGACTGAACATTCCAATCAAAAGAAATAGCACAGTCACATTTGGGTGGAAATGGGAGGATAGCTGCAGTGTGGTAGGTAAACTTAAGTAGTGAGGTGTGCTGGGGAGAACAGAAGTGTAAGTAGTCGAAAGACTGTTGCAGTAGTCAAGACAGTGATGGTGTGACAGAGGGTGAGCAGGAGTGGGATATATTAATGGTATATTTTGAAAGTAGAAACTGGAGATGCTCATGGATAGTTAATTGTGGTGAAGAATTAAAAAGGGAATCCTGGAGGACCAAAGTGAGTTTCAACAATGTATGGATGGTCCTGTCATTATTTAAGAAATAATCTCAAGAAAAAAGTAGAGATTTATACTACATTCTTTAAATTGTATACCAGCATAACTTACTAAAATTTGTTTAATCATACATACTAGGTCATTTGGTTTTTATCTACAAATTTATGTGTTGCATTAATTACAGTTGTTTTTCATCTTGAATATATCATAATGAAAACATGTTTTTCAATTTTATGATATTTATTTGACATTTAAAGGTATAACCTTCAATACTAACAATGATGGAAAAGTTTATTATGTGGATCTTGAATTTTTTCCATATTAAGACTTCCAATATTATTGCACTTTTCATTCATTTTATGTTATACAAAACTGACTGGTTTTTGTTTTTAATAAGTTTTGCAATATGTTTTAGATTTGGTTTTCCTTTTTATGCTAACTTTGAAGGTGTTTTGACTTCTTAGAATCAATATGTTTGAAAAATGTTTATGTATTATTATATGACATGTATCAACCTCTGATCATGTGGAGTTCTGATCCAATAAAGTTAGACTTGTCATTATACATAAAAATAAGCATGTGATAGTATGCCAGTAGCATAAATTTTATTTGCCAAATTTGTGGAGTTGTTTTAATGACATTGCTGTTAATGAGACTATTGATTTATACTGTGATTTACTTGATGAGGGTTACTACAACGTTGATAAACATTGGAGTTCATTTATTTGTTTGACAGGTACTTATTGAGCACCTACTTTTCCAAGGCTAGAGCTAGAGGTGAAGCTATAAATGAAAATATGCATGACTGATATTCTCCTAAGGCGAGAAAGATCATTAACCCAAAGAGTAATTGCAAATTTGGCAAGTACTTTGATAGAGAGATACATTAACAGAGGATCTAATCTAGCTAGTTAAGCTGGTATTCGGGAAAATTTTATTTCAAGTAGAGTTTAATTCTGAAATCTGAAGGACAAATAAAAATGATCTAGCTTTAAAATTTAGAAGCAGCTATATAAACTTAAGACTCTGGATAGAACGAAGCACGGTTTAAAACAGAAAGAAGTCCAGGACCTGGAGAAAGAGCAAGGGAGAGGCATCTGATGGCAGGTAGGACATTGAATGTCACACAAAAGAAGAAAGCTTTCATGTTAAGAACAAGGGAAAGCCAAAGTAAAGATTTAAATAGAGAAGTGTCATGATCATATGTGTGTTTTAAATAAATCAGTTGAAATACACGATGTGGAACAGACTGCATGCATCATTAGTGGTCATTGGTTAGTGGAGGAGAGATAGTAATGACTCATCTTAAAAATGCAGATGGAGAAGCGCTTGAGAACTAAAACCAACCAGTTCTCATGATTAACTGATGATAGTAGATTAAGAAGATTGAAATTTGGATGTTTATTACCTGGTTTACAGCTTATGAAATAGGGAAATATAGGTGTTTTTCACTTAAGGAAAAGTTTGGGTCAAAATCATATTGGATTTGTAGTATTTCTGGGATATCTGATTTAATATGCTTTAATGTTGCTCTTAGAAATGTTTAAGTTGGACAAAAATCTTTTATATATATATAAAATAATCTCAGATTTATATATATATAAGAACTATATATATAAGAATTATATATATATATATATATATATATAGTTCTTGAGTACAGAAAAGGGGTTACTTGCAAAGTTTTGTGCAACATTTGAATGTTTTGTAGAAAAGATGCTTTGGCATTAGAGACAGGAAAATTGTATCTGAAATGTATGAGAAAAGAGAAGAGAAGCCAATGTCATAAAAAAACAAAGAGATTTTAAAATGTGGAAATCTGTCTTCATCCAATTTCTATTTCTATAACAAAGTACTTGAGAAAAGAAATTTCCTGAAGAACAGAAGCTTATATGGTTCACACTTTGGGGGGCTATGAAATCCAAGAACATGGCACTGGCATCTGCTTACCCGCTTCTTAAAAGCCACTAATGTATAACACCACCCTCATAATGTCATTTAATCTCAGATACCTTCAAAAGGCTCTACCTCATTAATGTATCTTCTGGAGATTAAATTTCCAACACATGAACTTGTGATGAGCATAATAAAACCATAATAGCTTCTTTTAGATCAAGAAAGATAAGGACTGAAAATTTTCCTTTGCATTGAACCTCACAGGTGGCACTGAAGACATTAGAAATAATGATTTTGATGCAAAGTTGGTGATAAAAGTAGCATGGAATGCATGGAAAATTGGCTAAGGACAAAGTGGAACTGAACAAAGGGAGATAATTCTGTTCAGGTGTTTGCTCTGATAGGCAGGTGAGAAAACAGGGGCATAAGAGGAAATGAAGTTAAAGAAGGGTTTTTATTTCCCATCCCATTTGTCCTTTTACATATTTGTTCCTTCTTTCCAGTTTTTTTGGCCAGGTAGATAACTTTTTGTCCTTGAATAAGATCTGTAATTCCTGCAATTTTTATGGACACACTTTAGTATTAGGATTTTTGACTGCATGGAATGTCCACCATTGACACATAAAGAATCAAGGTATATGGAAATATATTAACCAATTTAAGTTATGCATACATATAAAGTTTCTATTTTTGAAATTATGTACTTATCTCCATTTTGTGTCTTTCCTTTCCTATTAAAGTTTACTAAATTTTAAAATACTTTACCCTTGACTTGGCTGTATGTCCATAGATGTAGTCTATAAAAGTTGCCAAAAATAGGTTGGACTCATGTTTTCAGAATCATTCATTGCTATGTCTTTAAACTGAAAATTGTGGAAGACTTTGCTGTTTTGATCCTATCTTCTCTCTTCCTATTCCCTTCTGTAGTGTTGTGTTGGTCTCACTTGTCATTCTGCTTTTGATGGTGTCTTCAGGAGTCATTCATTCCATACATTTCATTCTTTAGTGGATAACATTTTTTGGAGCTCATAGGCATATTAGCTCAAAAGTATCTTATAATAAAGACACTTTTTCCTGATTCATAAAATTTGTCAAACTCAGGTATTTTTCTTATCCAAATCTTTAATTTTACACCACGAAGAGGAAAGGTATGTTTTGCATAAGTGAATCATTTATGTAATTTCAGATCACATCTAATTACAGAAGTCAACAAATTATTAATAACTAATACTGTTTATGAGATCTTTCAATTAAAAATATGGGAAATTTTTTGCTATAATCTGACCCTCATCCCAAAGTGCAATTCCTAAATGTATGTGTGCATGTGTGCGTGAGGGAGCGGGGGCAGTAGAGTTTACCCAGAACCTTCGCACTGAGCTACATCCCCAACTCAGACATTTTCAGTCTTGATAAGTTGCTAAATTGCTCGGCCTGAACTCAAATTTCCAGTCCTCCTGCTTCATACTCCCAGTGTGCTGGGATTACAAACATGTATCACTTACACTCAATTCATGATTCCTTATTGACAGAACAATTTCTCTTGGGTTCATTCAGTCTCTTTCATTCTGAGTTTTGTTGCCAGATGTCAGGGTTAATGTCATCTTCTGTTGAGGCATCGTGTCCCCATTGCTCTGACTTAACCAATACCTCTTCACTAGATTAATGCTGATGAAATGCTATTTGTGCTCCTTCAAATCTCCTGTCCCTTCTTGTTATTCACCACATAAATACATCTTTGTTGCTTACATTAACCAGTTTCTTCTACTTTGTTATGGCAGCCCTAACTAAGACAACCTGAGATTAGTAGCTTTTTGCTTTTTGGTTCAATCATGTATGATTTAATCATCTTTTTTTAAAAAAGATTTCCCAGTAAACTTAATATGCATAGATTTAATTCCTCATATTCTCTCTTATTTTATGTGATTGAACAGTTTGTACCTCATTTGTACTGCTTTATTGCCAGTTGTTCAATTGTATAATTTTTATATAATGTGCTATTTATTAATGAATTTGGATATGTTCATCTGTATGTATTTCCAGCAACAACAATGTAACCATCTTGTGGTCATAAAACAATTATTTTCTTTGAGTGATCTTAAACTTTTAAAATAGAGGCTACACATGCTTAAGAAATATTTGTTTATTGATGATACGAAGGGCTAAGATGTACTGAAGGGATGGACACCTTTAGGCTACCACATCATTAAAGAAAGACTCAAGATAATTGAACTTATTGAGCTGTTTTTATATTGTATCTAACGAAGTCTAATTGTGATACTGATTTTTGTAGCTAAAAGAAGATTTTTAAAATTTTTGAGTTACTATACATCATATTTTAAAAGAAATGTATTCATAACATTATTTACTTATATGTGTGTGGCTAAGTGATACGCATTAATGGGCCTCAAGACCTAGAAATTTTACCTTGTCTATCATTTTTTTACCAAACATGCTAAAATTTTGCCTAAGATTTTAAATCTATCTACCATTTGCAAACCAACTGACTTGAACTTGAGATGTGTAGCATGTACAAGCTGCTAAGTTAAATGTCAGTTGTATCTGGAAATTATAATCCTAAACACTGTTTTAGCACCTTTTATGGGCCTGATGTAGCGAACTCTTGAATGTAAACTACAAATTATTTTTCAGTAGCCACTTTCAGTACCTATTGTCTTTTTATTTTCCTTTTTGGATCAAAGACATATTGTTTTCTTCCCCTCGATGCCTTTTTAATGCTATTTTTTGATTAATGATGCTTCTTCTATTTGGTCTTGTTCTGTATTTCGGGAAAATCTAGACCCTGCATAATGTAGTGAACATAATTCAATATAAAACAAGAAATTAATACATTATTTTTCATTGTTTGTTCTTTACTATTACAAGTTGTTAATAGGGCTATTACAAAAAGCAACATCAACTACTATACTAACAACTATACAATTCCATGAAGGCATAAAAATATCTTTCACATGTATCATCTTAGCTCATCCAACAGTCTTTTGTAGTGGAGAAAACTGAAGAGATAAAATGACTGAGAAATCAAAAGACTTGCCCCAAATCATTTACACAGACAAAACCCAGTAAATTCAGGATTAAAGTTCATGTTATCTATCTTCAAATTCTACCTATTTTTAAAATTGCTTTTACTTTACACACTAGGCACTTAATTTTTTTATGTGACAGTAATATATATATATAAGCTTTTTAACACATCTATGTAAAAAGTGAGATGTTTCTAAAATGGGAACAAATTTATAGTTCACCCAAGAATCAACTGTATGCTATTAGAGATACTGTACTATAATAAGTTAATCCTGTATCATCTCTCTCCCTCTCTTCTCCTACCCTTTTCTTCTTTTCTTCCCTCCACTTTTTCTTCCTTTCTCTCCCTTTTCTTTCTTCCCCTTTCTTTCTTCTTGCTCTCTTTCACTTTCTTTTTTAGCTGCTTTCTATCTCACAACTAATTCACTTAGTGATGGATTCCTGACATATCCTGTATCTGAATATCATTAACTGAAATGCATAAACAGTCTGACAGGATTCTTTTAACAGTAAAATGAATGATAGTCTCACAGAGTTGCTCCAACAGATACTAAGAGAAAGATGTAGAATGAGCTGAATTCTTTGATTGCAAATCCAGCACAAGAGTCCCCACTGGAGCTAATGCAAGGCCTGCTAACAGAGCAAGGAAAAATGATCTAGAGAACTGAGCCTTATGGGATTAATTAGGGAATTCTAGCAGACACTGTAGCTCTCATAACTATAGTTAATGATGCACTCTCTGTGGTGTGTTATGATAGAATTTCTTAAATTAAAAAAAGTCCAAGGTTACTGTATTAGTCATGGTTCTCTGGAGGAAAAGAACTGATGTGATTTATTATTATGAGGAATTGGCTCACATGATTATAGAGGCTGAGAAGTCTCAAATCAGTCCCAAATGTCTGACTGGGCATCCAGGAGTGTGGTTTCAACCTGAGTCTAAAAACTTGAGAACCAGAAAAACCAGTAGTATTAATTTAGACTGAGGGGAGAAGAGGATCAAAGTCTCAAGTCAAGCAGTTGGGACAGTTGGCCAAGTTAAGCTTCTTTCAAAGGTGGACTTTTTGTTCTAGTGAGGCCTTCAGGTGGTTAGATGAGGCCCACTCACATTAAGGAAAGAGATTTGCTTAATCTAAAGGTTCAAATATTAATCTCACCCATAGATGCACTTAGAAAAATGTGTGACCAAATATCTGATCACCTATGGGCCAGATAACTATCAGAGACAGAGACAGGCAAGCAAGCAGACAGAGAGAGACAGACAGAGAGAGAGAGAGAGAGAGAGAGAGAGAGAGAGAGAGAGAGAGAGAGAGAGACAGAGAGAGAGAGAGACAGAGACAGAGACAGAGAGACAGAGACAGAGACAGACAGAGACAGAGACAGAGAGACACAGAGACAGATAGAGACAGAGACAGAGAGAGAGAGAGACAGAGAGACAGAGAGACAGAGAGAGAGATAGAGAGAGAGAGAGACAGAGACAGAGAAACAGAGACAGAGACAGAGAGAGTGCAAGTGGATATATGTTTCTGAAGATGAATTGGTGTTTTAATGGCATCACCTATTCATCTAACCAAGTAGAAAATTTGCCATGTAAAATAGCCTTCAAGATTAATACACGAGAATGTTACACCATTTTTATGGTGTAACATAAACATATTTATAGTAAAGAAATAGTGACCCTTTCCCCCAGAAAATCATTCTTTCTCTGATTGACTTTTCATATGGAACTTCTAAAAATCTCTACCAAGTGACACAGCTAAATTTGAACTTGCCTTCGGAGTTCTTCCGGGCTCATTTATCATCTACTCTCTGTGATTCTTAGTCTCAGTTTTCTCTGCCTCAAGAACAATTTCCAGTCATGTGTAATCTTGCGCACTGTGGAAATATTCAAATCAGAGGCAAAGGGGCATCTTTTTTTTTTTTTTTAATTTGAAGCAAGGGCCTCTTTCTGAAACGACATTTACATTTTAAAATCAAACCTGATAAAGAGTGAAACTTTTCTAAATGTCTTTGTAGGCATGATTTCTTCTGCAAAGCATAAAAATTTTCTCATTGTTTAAGGATGGAAGCTTTTTTTTTTTTTAAAGGACAAAAGTCGAAGAAGCAACCGATACTATCTATACACTATATTTTTTAAGCAACATGCCACTGTGGTATCTCTTTCTTAGCCATCTTATTTATCCCCCTAAAGATACATTCCTCTTGAAAATACTTATTTAAGTCTGTTGGAATTCGTGATTACTTCGAATGACACATAGAAAGGAAATAAAAACACCAGGCATTAAGTAGCAATATATCTATAGTGTATGTCCAATACTTTGTTCACTCTGGTGAGTGTACCATCTCTTGGCATTTTGATTTATGGTTTGCTTCTATCACTGGACTTTCAACATTCATTTATTCACAGTATCTTTTGATCACATACTTTATGCCAGGTCTAGAAATTGGTGCTACCCACATGACCATGAACAAAACCCTCCTTAATCCATGTTCTCATGAGTTAATTTTCTAGCAGGAGAAATATTTATATTCTCTGCCCATTTTCCAGATACAAATGGAAAGGAGACTTGTAATTGATGGTTTCGTGCTTTGTTAAAATTAGTCGTCCTTTTCTTGCATTCTCTCCATGTTTTTTTTTGTTTTTAAACCTCCTTGTTCACTGTTGGGACCAGCCTACCAATGTGAGCCACCACCTGGGAAGCTGTTAGAAATGTAACATCTTATACTTTATCTCAGACTTCCTAAATCAAAATCTGCTTGTTAATAAGATCTCTAGATGATTCCCATGCATACGAACATTTCAAAAGCACTAGTATAGGGTGTAGAATTTATTAATCACCTTAATAATCTGATATCTCTCCAGCACTCTTCAGCCTTATGTTCATCTGGAGATGAATTTAGTGTTCACATTCTCAGTTTATTTCCACCAATATACAGTTTCCTAATATCGTTTTTAGAGTATAGTTCAAGCTATGTCAAAATGAGACATAATTGCCTTGAGAATATTGTTAAAAATGTACATTCCTTGACACAGCTTTAATTCTTTTTAAGCAACTTTTAAGAGTTGCTTCTTAATGTTTTAAACATTTCCAGATGATTTTTGTTCACATAAGGACTGTTCTATTTCTATATCGATGTGATTCTAAGAATGGATTTGAAAAAAAAGTCATTGTTTTTGAGACTTTAGTTAATATCTTCCTGCCTTGAAACATGAATTATTTAACCTGTGCTTGTATTTTCCTTTGTATCAGGGTGATTTTAGTTTAAACCAGAATTTCTTAATCTTGCACTGTTGACATTTTGAACACATAATTTTCCATTGTGATGAGCTGTTCTTTGTATTGTAAGATATTTAGCAGCATCTCTGATCTCTGCTTCTGCTTTCTGGATTCTAATAGCACAGCCTGCCTACACTCCCAGTTCTGACAATTAAAAGCCTCTCAAAAACATTGCCACATTTCCCCGTAAGGGCAAAATTCCTCCTAGTTAAGAATCTTGGTTTAGACAACCCAAAGAAAAACAATGTGGTGTATGTATGATGTCCATTTCCAAAGTCCATAGCATCTGATTTTCTTGAAAGCAAAAGCCAATGGTGAAAAAAAAGTCTTAGTTATGAGCATAAGAATGCTGCCTGGCCCGTGGGACTAGTTCTAACATTCTGTGGTGACTGAGACATAAAGAAATATCGGAGAAGAAAAACTCATATTAACAAATCTACTGGTATGGTCCAGGCCCAAAGAATGAAACATTTCAGAGTCATTTTGTATATGTTAGTAAGACTGAAGATGTTGCATGGTCTCTGAAGAGTTTTGTAGCCTTGAGCATAGGAGCTCCACTGAGGGGGAATTACAAGAATTCAGGAATCTGTGTCAACATTGTTCTATGAGAACACAGAAGAGTCTTGGAGGATCCCAGGGGCAGGGTAGTGACAAGTAACAGTATGTGTTGATTTAACTCTAAACTGATAGGAATACCAGGACACACTCATAAGTAATTGGGAAAACACTGAACAGAGATGTCAGATTCATCAGCAACCAGAGATAGTTGTATACATTACCTATAATGTTACTGAATTTCTGGAATGGTTTCAAGTGTATTTGGCCCATTGTTCTCACAGATTGCTTAGCTTTGCATTTTTTATAATATGATAGAAACATTGACTGCCTTTAATATTAAAGAAATAAATACAATTGTTACCCTTTTTGTGGTCAACTGTATCAGTAATGAAAACAAATTTGATCAAATAACTTATTTGTACACATTCTTCATACATGAAGAGTTATTCTAGTATGTGCCAGGACTGATATTTTGAATATTGATATGTGGAAATACCTGTAATTATTTTTATAAAATACGTTAGAAAAATTGGGAGATTTAATAGACAAATGAATATAAAGTGTTTATACAGCTCAAATAAAAATCTCTTCATTGTTGATAAATGAGTGCAGTTTTGATGTTATAGAAAGTACATTATGCAAGAAGACTTAGATAAAATTGTATATTGCCGTTTACTAACTGTGGGAAACTGTGTGGATCATTTATTTCTCTGAGCCTCAATTCCTGCATCTGTTAAGGAGAATTTAGTCTCATGAGATTATAATGGAAGTGATTTTAAATAAGATTAAGTATGTAAAAATGTCTTCCAGAAAAATTAGTGCTTGGTAAAAGTTTGTCATTAGACTTTTGTTTTTTAACATGTATTAACTGGTGCCAGTGTGTTAACAATTTATGCAACATGAATTTGTTTTTAGAGTTGAAGTATTATATCCATTTATTGGACATTTAAAACAACATTATTCTTAGAGTCTCTATTATGATATTGTCTTATATTTGAAGTCAGTTCTCCTGAAACCTTTAGCTACTTCAGTAACTAAGTTACCACAAATTATTTTCAAGACCAAGCTATTTTGTAAGCTAATGATGTTCTAACTAGTTCTTGGATATAGAGTAGATACAATTTATTCTATTTTTTTAAAGTTGTTTATTTATTTGGTACTGGGAATTGAATTCACGACCTCACACTTGCCAGGTAGGCCCTGTGCCACTGAGCTATACCTAATTTTGTAAATTTTATGACGTCTCAAAATGTAACCATGAGGATTCTGGGTTTTTTCTTTCTTGTTGTATAGGTGTGTAAATGAACAGTAAGTTAAAATGCTTGATAATTACCTGTGCATGGAATTGTTTATTAATATTAGAGAGAAAATGGTTAGAATTAAGCAATTCATTCTAAACATATCTTTTGTAGGTGTCTAATGTGAAGCAGTCATTCATTATCATTTGGTCTCATTAGAGAAATGCATGTATGAGGGGGAAAAACTCACGTGGGAAGGAATTCATTTGAAGTGACGAATGATACCTGATTAACAATTTTTAAAAATGTAATCAATAGGAAAATTTTTTTTCCGATCCCAGTATTTCTGTCTTTTTGAGCACTTTCTTTCTCTTTCATTATTACAGTATCTATTGTATATTTTGAATCTTATCACTCTTTCTGATTTCATTTTTTATTATTTTTATACTAGGGAGACAATATGATATTTATAAATGTGAGTTTGATTTACTTCACTTATCAGTATGGTCTCAAGTTGCCGACATTTACCTATAAAAGCCTCAAGATTATCCTTTTGATAGCTGAGTAATATTCCATTGCATAAAAATACCACACTTTGGAGAAAAGGAAGACGAGAAAAGATTATGTATATGTTGGTAAACATATATAAATATATGTATGTATGTGTATTACACTAGATAGATAATTATACTATTAATCTCTGTTAGTTCATCAAAAAGAACAGTTTGTGCTGTCATTGTTTGCTTGATTACATTTGTGCCTGGACTTTATAATCTGAGCAACTAATCCTGAGATAACAATATGAAATATATTAACTACTATTAATTCCCTACTTTTTCTTTTTTGAAATTCTGTACCATTTCTATCCTTTTTTTCTGTTTTGCTTTTTAAAATAAAAAGAAAAGTTTGTTGCAACTCTATTAAGTTTATGTATAAGTGTATGTATTTAGCAAGATTAAAGTGCTAGCTTTTTCTTTCCTTCAAATCCAAGTTATATGTTAGTGTTATATTTTCTAAAAGTGCTACAGTTAGGTCACAATTTGTTGCTTGAAATGAAACTCAACTATTAGTATTCCTTTTGTAATTTGTTCTTTCTTTTTTACTAGCTTTCCATAAAAGAACCAATTTTAATATATAGTAAGATTATAATGTGTATCAGTATGTGTAGAAAAAATTTTAAGTTGGGAAATGGAAGGTATGTTTAACAGCAGCAAGATACTTCAACTGGAAATATGTAAGAATGGTAAAAATAAACCAAGTCTAACTTTAATTCAGTAATCCTAAGATTACGTTTAAGATTATATGTGGTGGTGTGAAGGAAAATGAAGCAACATTGTCAAAGTAGCAGACACTGTAGTAAATGTTAGTTTGATTGTTATTACACTGGAGAGAAATAGGAACACATTCTTAGGAGACAGTGATAAGAATGGAGAGTAAGAAGTAGATATAAGTTAAGTAAATCTGGTGTAAAAGCGTGAGAGATTTGTGTTATTCAATGGAGAAGGATCTAGTTTATTTGGGCCAATAACTACACAATTGCATAGTGAAAAGAACCCTCTGGGTTTCACACAGACAGGAAATTGGGGTTGGCTTTAATGAACAGGAAGTGTTGCTCAAGAGGCATCTCTTATTCATTGGTATGATATAAAAATAGATCTCTAGCATTTTAATAATACATCGGAAGATCTTCATTTTTACTTTAAATTCAAACCTAGCTTTGATTCTATCTTAAAGTAATTTTTCTTCAATGCAAAGAATATACTCCCAAAATAGAGTTTTTAAAATTGATAACTCCCTAAATAGAAATATGATAGTTAAGTTATGGGACTGAAATTGCAGAAATATATGTCTATGCATAATGCATTGTTATGAAGTCATATTTCTCAGTTGACATTAAGCATTGATTAAAATTATCAAATTGATTAAAATTGCCAAATTTATCCATGAAGGTTAGTCAGTGACTTATGTATAAACAAGGGGTTGAGAATTGGAGTGGCTACACATCTTTCATGTAAGCACTGAAGTAATGCTTAGATTAATCTAATTACTATGGATGGGTAGCAATTTGTATATTGATACGATTGAAATTCTTGTTTTCTGGCAAAATAAACATGTATTTGTTAAATTACTTTTTAATATTTAAAAATAATAGTTTGTCTTCTTGGAAAGAATGCTATTTAACTTGATGAATTTCAACTCCAACATGACAAGGCAGTCTTTCAAATAAGCCTGTCTGTTCTTTAGTTTCAAGCAAGCTGGATTCATCCAAGACAGCTACTAACCAGGCATGAATAAGCACAGACAAAAAAGTACAGAAGTAGAGACAGATGGGGTGCCCATGGCAAAGAGGTTAGGGAAACTACTAGGGAGGAATTGGAACTTCATGTGGGCCTTGAAATGCGAATTCAGTTTAGATTGCCAGGGAAGAGTAAGTGAGGAAGAGTGAGATGTTTTAGAATTTTTCTGCAACAGGAGGGATTTGTTCAGGAGTGTTAGTAGATTAAATTGCAAATATGGGAACCAGATTGTGGAGGAAATTATGAAGGATTTACCTCCAAATTTGCCAATCTGTAACATAAATGCCATTTGGAAAACTCCTGAGCTTCAGCAGATTTCTGTGGCTATGTTAATAGGGCTGCTGTTTATCTGTTCTTCGAGGTCACAGGTCATTGTGAGTTAACATGTAATGCATGTAAAGTACACTGTAGAACTCAAAATGTTATAAATGGTTCCAGTCGATACCCATGCAGTTTTATTTTACAGTCACTCGGCCTGGCAACCCTAGCTTCTGCTTCTTTATTTTACTCACATACCAGTATGGTAACACCTTATTTCCTACAATTTATTCAAAACTTAAATATTCTCAGAGAAATATTAATCGTATGTATTCTTTTCCCAGCACATCACTGGTTTTTTATTTTAGTTTATTAACACATGTGTGTGCATGTATAGTACACGTGTTTACATTCCTTGTGAAAAGTTGATACATATGCATAACAAAATTTAATTCCCTTCTTCAACTCCCTTCTCTTCTCTCTCCTCCCTCCCTCCCCACCTCTACCTCTATGAAAATGTTGATTCCATTCCATTTTTTACTTTTGGACATGTGTGTAGTATATATTTATGCTCCTTGTGTGGAGTTGTTATCTGTGCAAAACACATACAGATTCCTTTTTCTAGGCCTTGTCTCTTCCTTTCCACCCCTCCCTCCATCTCTTGATCTCTTTCCCCTTTGAAAACAATCTATCTCCCTGCCTCCTATTGCCTATCTATTATTTTGCACACAACTTCTTTTCCAATAAAATAGAAACTAAAATAACTGCCTCAGTTTCTTGCTGCCATTTCATAAACCCATGGAGTTTACTCTCCCTCTCTTCTTTAGCCCTAGTTTCAGTAGAAGGGAAACATTTTACTTCCTTTAGTGACGGACCCATCTTAGTACTGAACATCCTATCTTCCTATCCTCAGAGGAAACTTGCTCCAACTATTTATCCTCCAAACTCTTTCCACTTCTATTTTTTTCATTCCCATCATAGTTTAAATACTGTTTCTGTTATAAATCCACAACCCTTCTAGCTTTTGTATTATTTTTCCTCTTCCTCTTTATAGCTAAATTTCTTGAAACCATTCTATGTTCTCAGTATTTTCATTTCTTTGTGTCAGACACTCTTTTACTTGCGTCAGTCTAGAGTTTTATCCCATATTCCTCCAAGCCCAAACGGTCCCTAATAACTTCTGTGTTATTAGAGCAGACACTTTTTCAGTCTGTGTCTTGTTTGATCTCTAGATAATGGTTGATTGTACAGTCACTCTCTCGTTCATTTATTTACCGTGTCTTGATGATACTACACTCTATGGATCAAAGTTCTGATTTGCAAATAACAAAATTTATTCTGATAGTTTAAATGGAACAGAAGCATATTGAAGAATGTTAGGTAGATTATAGTATATGTCAGAGGAGAGGTGTACATAATATTCAAGTTAAGACAGCACCTATTCTATCTGGGTACAAACTGCTTTTGTCTGTTGGTGTGAGCACTACACTCACATATGCACTGTTTACTGTTCCCTGATGAGATCTGTGGTTGGACTCCTGAAGCTTCTGCTGCCTCCCTGAATGCTGAGTGCTTCTCCACCATCCTCCCTAGATTTCCCCACCTAGGTTAGTCAGGAAGTTCTCTTCTGAGTTACATTTTTACATGTGGTTATTAGTCCTAGGTCACAGGCCTAGATACTAGCTTCTAAGGAGACTAAACATCTGAGTTGAAGCTTTTATCTTGAGGAGACCAGGATCTCTTCAAAAACAGGAAGTATGTTTAGAAACAGTGATGGCCGGCCATTATTTTGACATTCATTTTCCTACAGCAGTCTTCTAGTTCTGCTGCTTCCTATTTAAGCCACCTTAATCAGCTTCTTTTCTTTACTTCACATTAATAATTAAGTTCTTCAGGGCTCTCATTCTGTATTTATTCCTTGACAGATGCTGTATAATACTATGGCTTTAGTTACCTTCTCCTTGTATATAACTACACTTTGATCTCCAGCCCGGCTGTCACAGATGAGTGAGCTCGAGACTCACATTTCTCACTGTTTCATGAACATTTTTAATTGAATATCTCATAAAAACCTCAATTTCCACATATCAAACACCGTGTTTATCTAACCCAAGTGCATTCCCCTAGTTTATGCCAGTAGAAACCCATGCACATGTTCAGGTGAAAGAGGAAGAAGTTATTTTTGAGAGCTTCTCTCTCTAGTCAAGCATCTAGTCAGATCTGGAATGCAAGCATGTTTAGATCCTATACTTTAAAGTATCTGCTACACCTTCTCAACATTGTACTGTCACAGACACAAGAACTGAAACTGATAAGTGAACTTTTTCCTAGTTTACATTTGTAATCATCTCTAATGTAACCTCTACCCTACAATTAAAAAGCTCTTGATTAGCAGTTCATATAGTATTATCCTCTTGCTCAAAACCTTTCAGAGGGAACACACCCCCCACACACTCTTCTCCGTTTGCTCATACAGGCATGGACTATTTAGCAGGTTGCACAAGAAGCTGGTAATAGCTATTGTTCCAGGCATTAGGAATAAGTGAGAGAGCTGAGTGGCTGAGAGTGAATCTTTACTTTCACTGTACAGTCTACTGAGCATTTCAAATTTCATATCACGTGGCATGTGACATATTAAAAATAAAGCTTTCGTGATTTACCACTGATCATAGAACATCAGATTCTTATGTAGGTGAAAGAACGTCCATAAAAAATAGCCCTTGCTTAAGTATTTAGTGACTTCAATGCTTAACTATTCTTCAGTTCTACCAAATTCTCCAGTTTCCAACATTTCTACATAGTTTTTCCTATTTGAGCTCTTCTCTTCTTTTTCATCTTGATAACTCTACTTCTTCTTTAGTCCTGTACATGAATATCACTTTCTTTTTACTTGCAAGACTAAGCTTGATTCCTCACTTTGTTTTTGAGGTGGCGTGCTTCTTATCGACTTTCATTACATTTAGTATTATTATTTGCCTCTCTTGTCAGAAATTGGTTCAGACACTGCAAGGTCAGATAGTGCATTTATTTTACTGGAGACTATGATCTGAGTACATTGGATGTAGTAGAAATTCAGAAATATGACATAGATAAAGTGTATATTCATTTATTCTCCATTTCTTTGTATTTTAGGTCCTCTCATCTTCTCCATGGCTAATGCTTTATGATTCACTCTCGTCTCTGTCTTCACCTGTCCTGTTAATTCAAGAACCCCAAAGTCAAGAATAATAAATTCTATTAAGATTAGCAAGATTGCTGCTATAATACAGAGCTTTTACTCTATAAATACATACATAGAGTTTACAATAACTGAATATAAAATTAAGGAAGCAAATTTGTGACCATTATTTTGAGATTTCAGAAAAAACATCATTTGTTTCAGTTATGTTTCATTCATATATTCTGGTGGATATCAATTTTCAAACATAACAGTTAATCTTTGGTAAACAAATTCACTGATGGCAATGACTTTAAAATATGATTTCTGATAATTCCTTTCAGTGTTAGCTTATTTATAAATAACATTTTAATCTATTCTTTACTTAATTTTCACTGAGCTGTCTACTTAGACTTGCAAATTTTATATTTTTTAAACTACTCTAATCTTTCCAAATGTTACTCTCAAATCTCTTTCCAGAATTAAGTTTCTCAGAACATAGTCTATTTCTCAGCTTGTGAATTAAGTTATTGATCTCTTTGCCAACTCAAAGCTGGTGAATCAAGACTTAGCAATAACCCATATAGGTCTGCACTATTCTTCAGTATGTAGAGTCTTTACAGTTGAGATGTATGACTTCAGTGTTTTATTGGCTGAACAAGAAGGCATTAGTGTTCATCAACATGCTTATATAATCCTTTTACAGGATACAGTTGAGATAAATGCCATAGCCTTAGAAACACAAAGTGCTTTAAAAATAACATTGACATCCAAGCTATAATAAGTTGGGGATAGCCAGAGATGTGTCAGAAGACAGACCTGTAGGCATCATATCTGAATGCCTGCTGACTCTGAGCTTAGCCTACAGGCAAATCCATAGTCTAAAAGGAACACTAATTTGGGTCTTAGGTCTAGAAGTGTTCTTTTTATGAGTGCCGCTAATTAACTACCTAAATTTATGCTAGAGGGATCTTCCAAAAACACAAATGTGAGTCTAATCTCCTCCTAAATCCTTTTCCATTTCGCATAGGATAAAGTCCAAATTCTTCATGGGACTCACAAATGCTTTGTGATCTGATTCCTGCCACCTCTCTAATTTGTCTCTGTCTTCTCTGTGCTTCTGTATCTTCAATTGTAAATTATTGAAATTTTAGTTAGATAATTTTAAAGTTCCTCTCAGATCTAAAAATCTATGATTCTGAATAATTACAGAATTCGCCTCAGCTTTCTCACAGGATGAAAGAGAATTTATAAATTTCTGTTTTTAAAATAGACCAGCTTGAAGTTCCCTGGGGTGAAAGAAGTTGGTGCAAGTGTAAGAAATAGACTTTACGCCTTTTTAAGTTTGGTGGACTGTGCTGTATATCTTACAAAATCTTGAAGAATCAGAAACCACTGCAACAGTGTAGACTGTTCTTTTTGTTAGATTTTTCAAAGTTTGCAGGTTGGTACTATCTTTCAAATTATCTTTTGATGCTTAATTAATGTGCAGAGAGATGAAATTACTTTAAGGTTTGTAATAGAGCCAAAATAGAATCCAGATTTTCATTATTACACTAAAATCTGTGAAAAGATTTATTGATTCATTTAAAGGTATTTAGCAATGGCAAGTCAGTTTTCTGGACAAGCTCTATTCCTTTCTGAATCTTGTATTCCAGTGGAAATAAATGTATGTCAGGCATATTACCATGTAATAGGATATTTTCAGAGACTGATAAGAATATGGAGATAATGGGGCTAGGGCAATTAGTAAACACCTATAATTCAAATTTTATTAATTGATAAATGATCTCACCTCGATTGTACCTTTTTTTTTTTTTTTTTTTTTTTTTTTTGGTACAGGAGATCAAACTCACAACCTTCTACTTGCCAAGCAGGCATTTATGTCACTGAGCTAAATCCCCAGCCCTGATTGTACCTCTCATACCAACACCTCAATTATACCATTTTGCCAATTCCTGTGAAATCTATTCACCCGTGTTCTCTCCTCATTCCCTTCTTCCATATGTTGTCTTTGTATCACTATAAATAATGTGCCTTCTTTATACTTGTTGGTTCTTTAAATGCATCATTATATCACCTTTCATATAACTATATTTCCATTATTTTTGTGTACAAACTCAAAGCAAATAGTTTATTCAAACATCCCTTAGTATTTCACTCTTTTGTGGCCTCCACTGTCTTCCGTAGATAGGAATCACTATAGTATCTAGCATATGTTTGACTGGCATAGACAGAAAATTTTCTTTTATAGAAGTTCCTTCTACTTTTGCAAGTCTTTGATTTCAAGCCTACCCTTCTTCAAAATCTACCCAAAGCCCAATGCTCGCATTAAGTATTCCTTGGTTGCCTCCACTGTTAGTCTTCAGTCTTCTTCTGAATACGGGTCCTCCTAGGATTTATTGACTAACTGATTTTTTACAAATTGCATGTGTCATATAAGATCTCATCTTATTCATGTAAGAAGTTCTGGCTTCTTATATATCTTTTACCTCTATTTGGAAGAAAGAGCAGAACTATGAAATTATTCATTTTACTAAGTATATACATTCTCAGATTTATATTTCTTTCTTTTTTTTTTTTTTTTTTTTTTTTTTTTTTTTTTTGGCTTTTTTCGTTTTTTACCAGTACCAGGGATCGAACTCACGACTGCCTGCTTTTGAGGCAGGGGCTTATGCCGCTGAGCTAAATCCCCAGCCCCTCAGATTTATATTTCACATTAGAAGTACAGGTATAGGATAACAATATGTCATATAACAACCATTGTTAAACTTCTACCATCTTGTTTTGAAATCGTGTATCACTGTTTTGTTGTTGTTGTTGATATTGATGTTGTCATCATTTGGCTTTTTTGTTTGCTTGATTGCTCTCTAATTTTTCTGTGCTTCGTTTCTCTTTTAAAAAGAGATATACAATCAAGTTGTGAAATTATTTTATGAATTATATGCATCTTAGTTTAGATGCTTAGTTTTAAAGCAATCACGCATTGTATTTTGAAAAGGAATTCATTGCTTTTTAGTCAAAGCACATTGTATATGATCCTTTTACACAATATGCACTGCTTCATAAGTTGGCATTGTGTTATTTTCTCCAGGTAGAATTTGTCTTTTTTACCTAATGCAGTCCTTGAAAGATACTGCATGCCCGTTATGTACTTACTAGATAAATGGATGAATATTTTTAAAAACAAATAGATATCTCAGAACTTGTAATTTCCTGATACACTTTGTAAATTTATAGGACAGGAAGTAGAAGAACTATAGTAAGATAATGATCTTGAAACTTATTTAACCACGCAGTACTTTGTTTTCAAGGAACTATCGACTTCTTATAGGGCTTACTTCTCCCTAAAATGTACCTTGTGAAATAATGACTTGAAAAATAAAAAGCACCTAACTGAGTGAAATGACACTGATGTGATCATTCTTTTCTTGGATTATAAGCTCTTTGAAGTAAGGATCTGTTTTGTATATTTCTTTGTACTGAATTTTGGAAGAAGCATTAAGGACCAAATGGTCTAGCAATGACTTGAATCTTGGAGTCTATAGCATGGTAAGCTCACATTTAAATATTTCCATCTGGTAGCCCACCCCAATTTTTTGTAGTTCTTTCTGTTTACTAGAAAGTTTTGTTGAGGCAAAATCTCTCTCTCTTATGCTATGCATCTATGGTTGTAGCTCTACCACTTGCAACCATCAGGTGACCAAAACTTTATCAAAGTGCTTTTTTCATAGAAGGCATTCAGTAATGTGCAGAGTCTTCAACTGAGTTAGGAGAATTGGACTCATTTAAGTTTTCAAATTGGAACTTGAAACTAAAATATACTCTGGACTAAATTTGAACATGATTTTCCACCAGATTACATTTTTGTTGTTCCATTTTTGTACCTGTGATTATCTGTACATGTAAGTGGAAGTGACACTTGTATAACTTTATAATTTTAGTACATAACTGAAGCTCTTTGGGGATGTATTTCTCTGAAGATAAGGCATGAGAAATCAAATAAGGCAAGTACAGTGTTGTGATGGCCGTGTGTGTGTGTGTGTGTGTGTGTGTATGCATTTTACTTCCTTCTCTCCCACAACACTGTTCTAAGTGATTAGCCTGCCTCTTTATATTTCTTGGTCACAAATCCAGTATGTCTGTGAGGTCCAAACCATTGAAGTTCCTAAAAGAGTTCATGTTAAGTAGGCTCATTGTCTTTGGTTCATGGTCCTACTGTAAGTTCTTTTTGAACATAAGAGAGCTTAAAGGAGAAGCATCTATAGAAAAAAACTGAACAAGTCAGTGTGTCCCATCCCTGTGAATGTAGTTTAGAATGCCAGTTTTTATCCATGCACAAATTATCCCTATTTATAGTTATCAACTAAATTATATACCAACTTACGAATGTAAATAGGGCCATATTAATCAAAGCAATAGTAAGTTTTCCCCCTACTTCCTCCTGTAAGACTTTTGTATCCTCAGAGTCCTTAACTCCAAAGTTCCTTGGGAGGCACCTGGCTTATTTCACATATACTTATGAGTTTCCTTTGCCAGATTTTCCAGCTATTCTTGATAGAGTAGGCTTCTTTTACAGGGCATTTTTTTGTCTTTGGACAGGGCTGTCACTAATGCTTGCTCTAAGACACACTCTGCCCTGGCCAACAAAGCTGCGTTCCTGTCTTTACCAGCAGCTATAGTCTATTGCCAAGGACTGCTCTTGTTTGTGAAGATTTCAAGTTAGGCTCAGAATAATTCCTCTTTCTGACAAACGCCATTTTTAGTAAGTTCTGTTCCTTACTCTTGGCACTTTTAGCCCCAAATTAAATTTTGTGCATACAGACTTCTTGATGGATGCCTCATTAGTTTTCAAACTTAAATTCTGGAACTCCTGTGTGATTTCTCTGAAATTTTCTTCTCTCTGAAGCATCCCTCTAAGGGTCAGACTGAGCTAAATATATTAACAACACCACATGATTCCAATTATGATCCTAGAAAATGAATTTTCTATTGCCACAAAGTTTGACTTTTAGGCTACAATTAAATGTGATTCTTTCCTCATAGACCAGTGCAGACATTTATCAATAGTATGGCATCATGAGAAGAATATTATTCTAGATATCAGAAAATCTGAGAGCAATTTTTAAATCTGCATAGACTAGCTTTCAAACATTTATTTATTCATTCCCTAAAATTTATTGGTTCCATAAAGTCCTATATAATTTGCATAAAATTCTGGTTACAGAAATGACTGAGTTCCTCAGTGATTTACCAGTTTAATACATTAGATAAAACCAGTTTAATACATTAGATAAAAAAACCATCAAATGATAGCCTACAAGTCAACTATGGCTCGCCACCCATTTTTGCAGATAAAGTTCTGTTAGAACACTTCCAAGCTCATTCATCTATGTATTTCATTCATTTATGTATTATATACATAATCATGGAATTTTTTTTTAAAAAGTGTTTCATCAAAGACAAATCATAAGTGAGAGTTTGGGAGTTGGCCCAAAAGCCAATATTTTAAAAAATGTATTTATTTTTTATTTAACTGATACATAACAATTATATATATGAATGGGTTAAATCAAGCTGGATGTATTTATATCCTCAGATGGTTATCATTTCTCTTATTTTTTGAAGCTTTAACTTTATTAACCTTCTCCTGAAATGTTGGCAGTATTGAAATGTCATAGTTGTTGCACAATCTTTACTCCTTGATCTGTTCTCCAATTTCCAGTTCAATTTTTCCCAGCACCAACATTGACCTCTGCAGTCCCCCCGACTTTCTCAGTTTTGTCCTTGAGTTTCTTTTGCTGTTTCCTTGTGGTGTTTTTCTTCCTATATGGATCATGTTGTGCAAGTCTCATTTTTCTTTATATAACTCAAGAAATCATAAGCTATGTCAAAGCCACTTGTCTTGCCACCACCAAAATGGAATCTCAGTCCAGATGCAAAGATAATATCCAGTGTAGTCATGACCATCTTGGTGTGCTTTCTCCAAATTTCTACCTTGTATACCATTGCTTTTCCATGATGAAGTACATGTAGGACCATTTCTTTCCTTTGAAACAATCAGTTGGTCATGAACTTCTAGGTTCAGATAGTTACTGTGTCATTCATGATGGTAAAAGAATCTCAGGCTGCCAAAGGAAAAAGTTATCATTTCATTATGGTGAAAACATTCAAAATTGTTTCTTCTATGTGTTTTTGAGATGTACAGTACATTAATGCTATGTAAAGTTACCCTACTATTTAATAGCACACCAGATCATATACTAGCATCTAAGTGGAGCTTAGCAACTGTTTCTCAACTTTCTTATCACAGACCCTGCAGCTCTTCCAGACTCTTACAATCCACATTTAACTCTGTGAGGTCAACATTTTTAGATTTTGGTATGAGTGAGATTACGTAGTAGTTGTCTTTCTATGCTTAATTTACCTCACTTAATTAAAAGATCTCCAGTTCCCCTCCATATTGTCACGAATGATAGAATTTCATTTTTTTTTTTAATAGTTAAGTAATATGGGCTCTGGGGATCTTGGACTTGCCTGCACCCTCAATTCTGGAGACAGGGCGGTCAGGGTTTGTGTCCCTGCACCATTCCGAGCCCCAGGACTTTGAGCGTTGTTCCTGCTGCACTCTACCGCTCAGCAGGTCTTGGGCCTGCCTGCATCAACTTCCCAGCTTCTTGCCATGCTCAGCCGGCTCAGGGGATCTTGGGCTTGCCTTAAGGGATCTTGGGCCTGCCTGTGCCCTCAATTCTGGAGACTGGACCGTGTGGGGCGAGTGTCCACACACCATCCAGAGCCCTAGGAGTTTAAGATTGTTGCTCCTAGCTGGCCAGGGAACTTCACGGCTTCCTACCGCACTCGACCGGCTCAATAGGTCTTGGGCCTGCCTGCACCAACTTCCTGGCTTCCCGCTAAGCTTGGCCGGCTCCTAGATCTTGGGGCTGCGTGCGCCCTCAATTCTGGAAACCAGGTGCTGGAGTTGAGTGTCCCTGCATCATGCCGAGCCCTGGAAATTTGGGATCATTGCTCCCACAAACCAAGCTTCTTGTGATACTCGACCGGCCCACAGGGCTTGGGCCTGCCTGCCCCACACCCAGTGACCCTCTCTCTATCTGGGGGACTGGGTGGCCAGAGTCCCAGGAGCCGAAGGCATAGAAGATGATTTCCAACAGGCCCAGGGGAAGCCTTGGAATAACACTTGAAACACGGAAACATATTAAAATGACAAAACGAAAGACCAAAATACAATCTCAAACCTCAAGTTCATCCCAAGAAACCTTAGGAGCTATGTGCATAGAAGAAAATATATGCCATACACCTGAAACACCTGAAATAATAGCAACTGAGATAAAGAAGCGACTCTGGGAAGCTTTAAAGGATTCAAACTAGAAATAATCTCCCAGGTAAAAGAAGAAATGATAAAAGAAATGAAAGAGATGCTGAACATATGTAAAGAAGACAGTTAAAAAATTGGAGGAACTAAACAAAAAGATAGAATCCCTGAATGAACAATATAAGAAACAAACAGAACACATGAAGGAGAGGCAAAGAGATATACAGGAAATCAAAAATTCCATTGAAAGTTGTAAAAATCGCTTCAATGAAAGTGAAGATAGAATTTCAGACCTCCAAGACAAGTTTACAGCTGGTGAACAGGAAAGGAAAGATCTTTTAAAAATAATCAGGAAATTATTCCTGATTCAGGAAATAACAATTCAACAGCTGCAAGATGATGCAAAGAAAAACAACATAAGATTGATAGATAAATGAAAAAGAAGGGGCTACTTAAAGGATGTCAACAAGCTATTTAGAGAAGTAATAGCTAAAAATTTCCCAAACAGGAGAATGGAAACTGACATCAGGGATCAGTGAAGCATATAGAACTCCAAATAGCCATATCCAAAATAAAACTACCCCAGATATATAATAATCACCATCCCAGAAATCCAACATAAAAATAGAATGTTAAAAGCTTTCAGAGAGAAAAGACAGATCACCTATAAAGGAAAACCTATCAGAATCACAGCAGACTTCTCAGCACAAACAATAAAGTCAAGAAGAGCATGGAGTGAAGTATTTCAGATCCTAAAGGAAAATGATTTCCAACCTAGACTGATGTATCCTGCAAAACTATGCTTCAAAATTGATGGAGAAATAAGATACTTCCGTAACAAATAACAGCTGAAGAACTTCATAATCACCAACCTAACCCTGCAAAGAATACTAAAAGGTAGTTTAGATACACTTAGGAAAAAACCTCTAAGCAAAGCAGACAATTAAACAGAATGGAAAGATAAAGATGCAACAACAGAAAGGTAACATGTCAAAAATAAACAAATATATAACAGTTATAACCATGAATGTAAATAGTCTCAATACACAAATTAAAAGAAACAGACTGGCAGAATGGATCAAGAAACAAAATCCAACCATATGCTGTCTGTAAAAAACCCATCTAACCAAAAAGGATACTCACAGACTGAAAGTCAAAGGATGGAAAACGATACTTCATGCACAGGAACCAAAAAAAAAAAAAAAAAAAAAGTAGGGTTAGCTATTCTGTTTGCAGACAATGTGAATTTCAAACTGAGAATGATCAGAAGAGATAAAGAAGGTCATTCATACTGGTTAGGGGAAAACTTCAAGAGGAAGACATAACAATCTTAAATTTATATGCACCAAATTCCAGAGCACCCAGTTATATAAAGCAACTATTAATAGAAATGAAAAAACAAATTAGCACTAACACAATTATAACAGAGACTTTAACACACCGTTGACACCAAGAAACAGATCAATGAGACAGAGAAGCAGCAAAGAAATAACAGAACTGAATCACACCTGTGAACAAATGGACTTGATAGACATACAGAGTGTTTCATCCAATAACATCAGAATACACATTCTTCTCAGCAGTACATGGGACAGTCTCTAAAATAGATCATATAGTAGCCTACAAAACATATTTAAATAAATACAAAAGAGTTGAACTTATCCCATGCATGTTACCAGATCATAGTGGCATGAAACTAGAAATTAATGGTAAAAGAAACTGCCAAAATCCCACAAACACATGGAAACTGAATAACACACTCTTAGCAAACAGTGGGTCACAGGGGAAATTAAAGAAGAAATTAAACAATACCTACAAGCAAATGAAAATACAAATATGACTTACCAGAATCTGTGGGATGCAATGAAAGCGGTCCTCAGAGGAAAATTTATTGTACTGAGTTCCCACATCAGGAAAACAGAACAAATACAAATGAAAAAAACTGATACTACACCTCAAACATCTAGAAAAAGAAGAGCAAGTCAAGCCAAAGCCAAAAGAAGGGAGGAAATTATAAAAATCAGAGCAGAAATTAATGCAATAGAGACTAAGAAAACAATCCAAAGAATCAATGAATCAAAGAATTGGTTCTTTGAAAGAATAAATAAAATTGATAAACCCCTAGCCAATCTTATTTTAAGAAGGGAAGAAAAAGCTCAAATTCATGCAATAAGGAATTAAAAAGGTGAAATCACTACAGACTGAGTAGAAATACAGAAGATCATCAACACCTATTTTGAAAACCTCTACTCTCACAGATTTGATAACACAGAAAAAATAGATTCCTAGAGAAATATGAAGTACCAAAGCTAGGTCAAGAAGATATAAAACTAGTGAATAAATCAATTGTTATTAATGAAATTGAAAATGCTATAAAGTCCTTGCCTACAAAGGAGAGCCCAGGACCAGACGGATTCACCTGCAGAATTCTACAAGAAATACAAAGAAGACTTAATGCTGACATTCCTCAAACTTTACAATGAAACTGAAAGGGAGGACATCCTGGAAGCAAATATTACTCTAGTACCAAAACCTGAGAAAGACCCAACTAAAAAAGAGAAACTACAGGCCAATCTCCCTAATGAACACAGATGCAAAAATCCTCAATAAAATATTGGCAAATAGGATGCAGCAAATCATCAAGAAGAGTATACACCATGACCAAGTGGGAGTCATCCCAGGTATGCAGGGATGGTTCAGCATACATAAGTCAATAAATGTAATCCACATATCAATACAGCCAAAAGTAAGAATCACATGGTCATTTCTATAGATGCAGAAAAAGTTTTTGATAAGGCCCAACATGCATTTCTGATAAGAACCTTACAGAAAATTGGAATAGATGGTCTTTACCTCAATATGATAAAGGCCATCTATGACAAACCAACAGCCAGTATCATAATAAAAGGCCCAAAACTGAAGGCCTTTACCTTAAAATCAGGTACAGGACCAGGATGTCCCTTATCACCACTCCTATCTAAGATAGTACTAGAAATACTAACCAGAGCAATTAGACAAAAGAGAGAAATAAAAGGGGTAAAGATAGGAAGAGAGGATGTTAAATTATCATTGTTTGTGGATGACATGATACTCTACATAGAAGACCCCCACAACTCCATTGAAAGACTCCTAGATATAATAAATAAATTCAGCAATGTAGCTGGATACAAAAACCAATACTCAAAAATCAGTAGCATTCCAATACAGTAACAACAAAATTACAAAGAGAGAAATAAGAGAAGCCACACCCTTCACACTAGCAACCAAAAAAATGAAAAATTTAGAAATTACTCTCACAAAAGAAGTGAAAAATCTATACAAAGAAAATTATAATACATTGAAAAAAGAAATTGAAGAGTATCTCAGAAAGTGGAAATACATCCCTTGCTCATGGATAGAAAGAATAAATATTGTGAAAATGGCCATTCTCCCAAAGCTGTTATACAGATTCAATGCAATCCCAATAAAAATACCATCAACATATCTCATAGATCTAGAGAAATCACTCCTAAAATTCATCTGGAGAGAGAAGAGACCTAGAATAGCAAAGACAGTTCTAAGCAGGGAAGGCAAGGCAGGAGACATCACAATCCCTGACTAGAAGTTATACTACAAAGGAACAGTAGTAAAATCAACATGGTACTGGAATCAAAACAGAGCCGAGATCAATGGAATAGATTAGAAGATACAACCACAACTGCAAACACACTCAACCACCTTACCTTTGATAAAAGGGCCAAACATGTTCATTGGACGAAAGACAGTCTCTTTAATAAATGGTGTTAGGAAAACTGGCTCTCCATATGCCAAAAACTAAAACTAGACCCATGCCTATCACCATGTACTAAATTAAAATCTAAATGGATCAAAGATCTGAATATTAAAACAGAAACACTAAATCTATTGGAAGACAAATTGGGTAGATACCTTGAAGACATAGGGGTAGGTAGAGAACTCATGAACAGGACTCAAACCACATGGGAAATACTTCCCAGAATCAATAACTGGGATCACGTCTTATTAAAAAGTTTCTGCACGTCAAAAGAAATCTCCAGCATAGTGAAAAGAAAACCCACAAACTGGGAAAAAAATCTTAGTGACCTATCCCTTAGACAAAGAACTTCTGTCTAAAACATATAAAGAATTAAAAAAAATCATAACACTAAAATTCAAAGATCCAATCCAAAAATGGGCATCTGAGATGAATATACAATTTCAGATGAAAAAATACAAATGGCAAATAAATACATGAAAAAATGTTCATCACTATTACTCATTAGAGAAATGCAAATAAAAACCACACTGAGATTCCATCTCTCTCCTGAAAGAATGGCCAGGGTCAAAAAAACTACCAACAACAAATGCTGGAGAGGCTGTGGGGGAAAGGAACTCTCCTGCACTGTTGGTGGGAGTGTAGACTGGTGCAACTATTGTGGAGGTCAGTCCCATTTGTTCTAGCTATTCCTTTTTAAGGCATATTCCCAGAAGAACTGATAACATCATACCACAGTGATATATGTGCACCCATGTTTATAGCAGCACAATTTGTAATAGCCAGATCTTGGATACAACCTAAGTGTCCATCAACTGAGGAATGGATACAAAAGCTGTGGTATTTTTATACAATGGAGTACTGGTCAGCTATAAAGAATGATCACATTGAGATATTTATAAATAAATGGATGCAGCTTGAGACCATACTCATAAGTGAAATAAATCAAACTCACATGTATAAATACCGAATAGTTTCCCTAGTGTAAGAAATGGTAAGAATACATAAAAGTATGTGGCAATCATGATTCCACATTATATTGCTTTAAAGTCTTATAATATTTTCATTCATTAGTTGAAATGGTTTTATTCTGGGTTGCTTGATCTTTATCATCTGTGATTGTATGAACAACTATTTTGAAGAAAACAAGACATTATAATAGCTAGTGCTGATTTAATATCATCTTGTTTTGAAGTCCCACCAAGCTTTTGTTCTTCTATCTCCATCAGTTTTATCATGTTGTATCTTATTGGATTTTGTTATATGTGATAGTATAAACAAAAATTTTTATGAACATGGAGATAATATAGTAACCATTGTTTGTTTTCTATTAGTTGGTTCTGAATGCCCTGTAATAATTTCATTTTCTTGAATGTTTTTATACTATCTTGTTATGTTTGATACTATAGTATATGAAGGTATACTCAAATATTTCAAGCGAAGAAACACTAATAATAGTTACTGTTATGTCGGATTGTCTTGTGGTGAAACACTATATTGCTTAAATTGTTCTGTTCTGACCTGTGTTGTTATGTCCTCTTTTATCTTAATGTTTTTTTAAAATAAAAAATAGTTAAATAATGTTATAAACATATACTATGCATATTATTTTTATCTATCAGTTGATGGACTCAGGTTAATTTTTATTTCTTGTTTACGTGCTACAATGAATGTGTGAATGCAAATATACTTAACATATTAATTTTATTCCCTTTATACTTGAAGTGAGATTGCTCAGTTATAAGGTACTTCTATTTTTAACTTTTGAGGTGCTTTCCGATTGTTTTCCATAATGAGTTATAATATTTTGTTCTCTTTAAGAGTATGGAAGGTTACACTTTTGCCAAATCCGTTATCTGTACTTTTAAAAAAATCTTTAGTCTTTTTTTGATAATATCTCTTCTTATTAGGGTTAGGTTTGCTCATTGTGAAGTTGATCATTTTTTCATGTACCTATTGGCCATTTATCTACTTATTTTGAGAAATGTCTACTGATACCTATTACCTTTTTTAATTGTTTTGCTGTTGAATTTTTGAAGTTCTTTGTAGATTCTGATTTTCCCACCCATTAGGTGAATAGTTTACAAATATTTTCTTCTTTTCTGGAGGTTGTCTCTGGTAGTACGCTGATTATTTAGTCTGCTCTGAATAAGCTCTTTAGTTGGATTTGACTCAACTGGTCCATGTTAGCTTTATTTGTTTCCTGAGCTTTCGTAGTCTTACCTACAAAATCACATCCTGTACCAATATCTTTAAGTGTTTACCCTGTTTCATTCTGGAAGTTTTCTATTACATTTAAGTTTTTAATCCATTTAAAGTGATTTTTGATAACTGGTAAGAATAGCCCTGTAGTTTTATTCTTCTACATGTGTATAGCCAATTCATCCAGTATCTTTTTTTAAAAAGATTATCTTATTTTCCAATGTGCCTTCTTAGCATTTTTTTGAAAATCATTTGGTTGTAGAAGCATGGGTTTATTACTAGGCACCATATTCTCTTCCATTGATATATTTGTCTTTAGTGTCACTACCATGCTGTTTTGATTACTATGGTTTGTAGTTTGTTTTGAAATCAGATAGTGTAATGCTTTCTTCATTGTTCTTTTTGTGCAAGATGGCTGAATACTCAGAGACTTCTGTGATTCTTTTAAAATAAAATTTAGAATGTTTTTCTAGCTAAGAACCACTCCAGATTAGTATTATAGACAGCTAAATTTCAGAAATACTAATAAGGAGGTTGTAAATGTATCTCAGAGCACTTGTCTACTATGTTTAGGGCCCTGTATTCAATCATCAGTATTAAGAGAGAGAGAAAGACAGACAGACAGACAGAGACAGAGAGAAAGAGAGAAAGAGATACAGTAAGTTATTTTTTAACCTTGTAGAATATTATGTAGTTTGTTGAGGAGAAAGAAATTTTAAAAATTAATAAAATATAATTAATGCACCAATAATGGAAACACTTTCACAGTCCCTAGTGAGCACTACATAGAGAAACTCGTAGTTCAATAGGAAGTTTTCACAGGAGAAGGGCTTAAAAATAGATTCTTGAAAGATAAATCAGTGCACTGGTAGACAAGGTCTCATAGAGTAAAGTCAGGAGAGGAGTAGCAGCTATGAGAAGGGAAACAGCATATGTAGAGATGCATAAATATGAAAGAATATGACCCATTCAAGGAATGATCAGAAGCTCAGAGAGCATTGAATGGGAAGAAGGGAAAAAGACCAGAGGATGTGCAACTGAAAAGTAAAAACTAAATGAAGAAGAGCTCTGTACACTACGATAAAGTTTGGAAATTTTAGTATGTTAGCTCCTCCTATGAACCTCTTTGCTCTACTTTCTCTTCACAGACATTGATGAATGTGCTGAAGGCCGCCATTACTGTCGTGAGAATACCATGTGTGTCAACACCCCGGGTTCCTTCATGTGCATCTGCAAAACTGGATACATCAGAATTGATGACTACTCATGTACAGGTAAATGGTGGCTCTTCATCAAAGAAAATATTTCTATGCTTTAATTTTACTTTTAATGTTTCTTTTAATCTTAATTTTCTAATATGTGTGCCACAACTACTCCATCCCCCCCCAAAAAAAAAAATTGAAAGCATGTCTTCTTGATGGTTAATTTTGAACCTGTTGTAAAGAAAAGAATACTTGATTATACTTGATATATTTGAGAATCATTGTTTGGAAGACAAGGAAAACTAAAGAGCCAATCTTATAGTATATTAAATTTATTGTTAAAAGTACTTATGTTCAAATCTTGTATGATTTACAAAAGCCAATATGAGAAACAGAACAGTACTTGTGTTTTGTGACAATGGGTTTTTTAGCAGAGGAAGTCATATAAGTAACGTACTTTTTTCAGAAATACATTCTTGGATGTCCAGGAAATGAGACTGATACAGAGAACTGAACTTCTTCACACTTTGGCAAAGTGCAGTTGAACACTTAATTTTATTTTGTGAGATACCACTCCTTTCAGTATCACCCAAGTTTTGCGGAAGGGTACCAAGAGACTTGGTTATCTTTGAAGTTGGTCCTAGGATAATGCAGCCTATTCTCTTCAAATTCTGTGACCTTCTAATTTATATTGAACATGAAAATGGTGCTATCAAAGTAGGTAGATGACTATGAGATTTGAAGAAATGCGAGTGTGAAGCAGCACATTCCTTTGGATTTCTGTTTTGAAGTAGAAAATAGATAAAAACATTTTATATCGTAGAATCATAAAATTGAGAACAAAGATGTTATACTGTTACACTTTTTACTCTTTCTTCCTTTGATTTTATAATCTTTTGTCAGGTGGACATTAAAAGATGTCTGCAGAGGATGAACCTCTGTAAGGCTCCCTAGTAAAAGTACAAATCTATAAAAAAGGTGCCACTTTATGTGCTTGTGTTAGTATCCATACTGTGTATTATTTGATAATTTGATATTCTTCTTGTAAGAGTTATAAGGAATGGTTTTCTTTTAGGTTCAAATATAGTGCTTATGAAAAATAATAGGAATAGAAAATAATGAAAGTGATTTCCCAATCTATGGGGCATATCTTGCAAGTAGAAAATCAATTTAATGTAGATGCTAATGAATTAACGTTTCTACTTTTAAAATTTATCTTATGCATTTCCACAGTATGGGAACAATTCTTCACTTTTTCTTTAGACAAAATTTAATCATGTTGAGTGGCAGAGTGACTTAAAAATGTTTTTCAACATAATAATATAAGAATATAGTATATTATATATATGTGTATATATATAGAATAAAGTGCACCAGTTTATTATGAGATTGATATCTCTGTTACTTTTTTGTTCCTGGACAAAAGACCTAACACCCACAATGTAAAGGAGGAGAGGTTTACTTTGCCTCACATTCGAGAAGTTTCAGACATGAATGGTGGGCTCAAATGCAGACACTGCACAGTGGAAGGCCTGCAGTGGGGCAAAGCTGCTCACATCATGGTGACCAGGAAGTGAGGAGAGAACAGAAGAGACTGAGGGGTTGATACCCCCTTGAATGTTGCACCAGCAGTAACCCACATCTTCTGTCCTGTACCCACTCCTACCAGCATATCAGCTGCTGAACTCATGTGTGGACCAATTCACCAATGAGTACAGTGCCTTAGGATCCAGTCACCTCCCAAGCACATGAGGCTGTGAGGGACACCCCAGATCTAAACCATAACAATTGATAATATTAATAAGCCTGAATTCCAATTCAGTTGTTAATAAGAATACTAAGATAAACTTAGTAATATTTGTGCTTTGGTGTTACCTCTTTTACTGCATCCTTCTTCCAAGTAAAATCCCACAAAATGCTGTATGTTTTTGACCTCTTAGGGAGAATTTTTATGAGGATTCCAATATATCTAGTGACAGAAAGGAAGTATCCTTTTGTAGGAATAGGAGTGCAGAGGAAACCTGAAATTATTTTGTGAAAGGCTGTTCAGGCTATGGTTTTTGTACCCTAGCCAAGAACTTCAAAATCTGGCAGATGATGAGGAATACATTTCCTTAATGAGGCACAGGCATTTCCAACTAGCATAATTATGTCTTTGCTCCCACTTAAAGAGAAAAAGGGGTTTTTGCCCTTAAATTTCCTATCTACCATGGCTAGGTCTACAAATTTGAGAATTCATATCTGTACCCCAAATTTGGATTTTTGCTGGAATATGAGTAGATTTTACTAGATTTCTTAGACCCAGGTCAGATGAGCATTATCAAAATCTTTATGTTAAGGCAGTCCAGCACCCCTCCCCCTTGCACTTTGATGTTAGCCTCTGTACAAAAGGCTCAAAGCAATGACTTCTTTCATGAGAGTTTACCTTGTGACTGAAGGCACCTTAGTTATACTATAACATTTTATATCGTAGAATCATAAAATTGAGAACAAAGATGTTATACTGTTACATCTAAAGGTGACTGAAGGCACCTTTTAAGAGTTCCCATAAGACCAGAGGAAGGCTTTATTTCTCTGGTAAAGATTATATTTATTTTCTCTGAATTTTAGTAACAGTCACTCACATACTTGCAGTAAAGGACCATATAGAAAAAAATGCCAAGACATTACTGCAGAGCCAGTCCATGATGCATATGGCCAAATTCTAAAGTTTTCTTTTTCATGTATAAATTGAGGTTCCAAATGTGTTTTGTACCCCTGCCACTTACTCCAGTTGGGTAGCCCTCTGTCATTGACACTCTCAAGTCTGTATCTAGCATACTTTCAAGATTATTTATTGAAACTAAAAATTAATCATGACCCATCTAATTTAAAGAAGATTCCAAGAGTGATACCCATTACTTTATAATCAAGAATCCTGGTCAATAAAACAAGACTTCTTTTGTTTGTATAACCCTATAGCCCTGGTGTTGAAATTATGTAATCACATTCTGTAGTTGGTAGAATTGCACTTTCTTTCTTTCTTTTTTTTTTTTTTTTCGGTTTCTGTTTCATGTAATTTTAATTAGATTTTCCTGATGTTTATAAAGTTTGGGGAATAGAAGAGTTAAAGACAATCTACCTGTATTTCCTTACTTTTTTTTAAATGAGGAAACTGAGGCTCATTGCCTTAAACATAGTTCTACTGGTAGTGAGAGACAAAATGGACCAGAAAATAAGTCCCCTTATCCTTAGCTTTTGTTATATTCACTAATCATACAACAATCAATAAAGTCAGATTTTCATATTTAAAATGCAAATACATTATTTTTGAATTTCCAATATACAGTAATTAAATTACCGTTCTTATAGATTTCACTTCATTAGTTTCAATTGCAAAAAGAATTTTTGTACAAATCTTGTAATAGTAATCCTAAATCAGAAATTACCAGAAGACATGTAGATCACCATGTTCTGGGCCTCTGATTCTATCACAGAGTTACACCAATGACTCAATTGTGCTGTTTTCACAAACAGTGCAGCAGTTTATACTTTTATAAACTTAATATAACTTCCTTCCAGTAAGGATACTAGATTTTTCCTAATTACTATTTCACAGTGTCTCTCCTTCCAGCAGTCTTTTCTGTCCTTTTATAAGACTGATTGAGTATAGCTACAAGGAAAAAGAAGGAAGAAAAGGGAAGGGAAGGAAGGGAAGGGAAAGGAGGGGAAGGGAGGAGAGGAGGAGGGAGGGGAGGGGAGGGGAGGGGGAAAGAGTCTAATTTACGAACCAGTATATTTGAAGCCCAATCCTCAAGGTCTTTATAAAAGTAACCTAATTTTATGCATATGGCTTTCTTGATAACTTATCTGAATGATTGGCTTTCTTATTTCACTTACATAAGCATTAGTCAAGCTGGTAAAACTCTTTGAGTTCTACTGTGCATCTTTTCTTGAAAATTGGTCTTATGTGATGAACAATGCGTGAAACATCTCAAGAAAAAGAGAATCAGGAATATTATTGGGAACATCCAAGAATAAACATCTGTGTGAAGATGCATTTATTTTAAATCTTCCTGGTACTTATCACTCTGTTCTGATTATTTTAATAAGAAAGAGAATTTCAACTCTTCTTTTGAGTTGATTCACTTGTCATCCTCCTACTGTCCTGCAGATCTTTAGGGTAGAGGCAGGAGAATGGGAAGGATGGAGGAGTATAAAGGAAGTACACTGATCATTTAAGATAATAGTTATCAAATAAGGCAGTATTGGCAGTTTTGGCTTCCCACTTGCCAGTAGTTTGTGACAATGTCTGGGGACAATTTTGACTGTCACATCTGAGAAGGGATTGTTGCTACCGGCATCTGACAGTGGGAGATCAGGGTTGCTGCTAAACATCCGATAATACTTTTCTTAGCCTAGATATCTTCTAGAGGAAGGAACTGATTTGCCTGGAGTCATTTCTCCTCAACACTTTGCTCTCATGACTGCTCAAATGAATCACTAATCTTCACTCTGCACAGGATATGTGGCAAGGAACTCCCCAGTTACATGACTCAAAATGTCAGTAGTTCCCAAATTGAGAATTTCTGTTTTGGATTTACTCCATCAAAATTGTAAGACACACACTTTCTTTTTAATTTCACTCTTCTACAAGGTTTTTATAGGTCCTGTATAGTGAGTGATGTCTTCCCTCCCTGTTTATGATAGGTACGCAATGTCCTTTGGTCCAAAAACAGAATCCTTCTTACTAAGCCTCATTCCCAAACTAAGTTCTCCTCTACCCTTTCTCCAGTCAAAACCTCACTCCAACCTTAACCTGGCAATGTGAGTCTTCAGTGGCAAAACTGGAATCAGAGTCTGTCAGGCCTCAGCAGAGCTAGCAGAGGTTTGCTAAGGCCACTCAATAGGCTTCTAGTGACTCTTACTGCTTCTATTATCCCAGAACCTTCTTATGCTTTAGTCTATGTCCCATTGTATGGGAGGTCCACAAAGTAAGTACAAAGAATTCTTGTAGGTACTTGTTAAACAACAAGCTCCCTCTGTATTCCCCAAAGAGTTTCATGCCTGAAAGTACTTAACATTTTATAGCTTTGAACATCCCTAGTGCTTATATTTTATGACCTCATTGTTGAAGTCACTTGATTTTCTTTTACATGATTAATATAACTGATTTTTTAAAAAGTTATCACTTAAGTTGTTGGGCTTGCTTAATTTGTTGATTAGAGAGGAAGAGTGGTAAATTTTGTGATACTAAGTTTTCTTCACTTTTGCTTTCTTACTGTTGACTAACATCTAAGAGTTTTGGATGGTGTCAGATACAAAAGGTTACAGAAAATGATTTACTTTGGGAAACTGAGGCAAAAATTTAAATCATTTGTAAATTATGCAGGTTCCTTCCTCAAAGAGTTGCCACGTGTGTTTGTTTAAAGTATATCTATCAAATTCTAGAGAAAGAAATATGCTTAATGTGGTTAAAGATAATATTCTGGAAGGACATAATTTCTTTTTTCCACTTTAATCAAAAATAATTTATATGGACTAACCATTATTTTTTCCTGCAAATATGCAATAACTTCATTATCAGCTATTTAAAAAGAACTCTTTATGGATTTATTAAGATCAGAAGTACATAACAAAACAGATAAGTCATTGGGCATGTTCCATGATAACTATAGGTCTATAAATGACAAAGGAAATTGAGATTACTGGGGGCAGTGACATGGGGGCTGGGGAGCTATAGAAAGCCAGTGAACAATGCTAAAGAGCAGGAAAGGCAAAAAACACATCAGCTTTCTCAAAAGTCCCAAGTAAACAAGTTATTTTAGTTTTGGGATAATTTGGATACTTTATGTCTAATGAAATAGATATCCTAGAAGAAGTGTTTAATGAATATTAATTACTCTCATTTTTATTGATATTGTTATTATCAGACAAGTTGTCCTTTTGAAGAAATATCTTATTTCTCTTGGATCCTTCTAATTGGGCACTTTTCTTTGGTTGCTTCCAAACTGAGTTATCAATTTTCATAAAGTAGATAGCTTTAGTAGAACAATGCACTCAACTGTTGTTATTTATTCAACTGTGTTTACTCTGGATCTGTGAATGAAGGCTTAAGAAAAGAAAGGAAAATGTTGGACTGAATAACAGTTTCTCTGTAGGTTAGAAAAACCCGTTCTTGAGAATTTGTTGTACTTCCTAGGACAGCAAGTTTCAGTGTATGCATCCAAAGGTCCTGTTGCAGATACTAATGTGCCCTGAGTAGAGAATAGGACCTCAAGATCAGACTCTGGTCAGTTTCAAGCAGGGAAGCTTTTATGAGCCTACTTTCTATTATGTGGATTTCTTTTCTCCAGAATCCCAGTCAACAATCAGATAATTCTATCATCTGTCCACTAGTTGCCATGACTATTGGAAAAGATTTTTGCAATTTTGTGAACAACCATTTCACATTATGTTTTGTTGAAATCAGCATTACAAACTATATTGAAAATTGTGTCATATGTCATCTTTTTTATAAAACATGAAAATAAGACAACTTTCATTTTTAAATTTTAAAATATATACCCTAAAGCTAAAAGATGCCTCATTTATCTCCTGCAGTATATTACATATTATTGCATATGAAGTTATTAATTTAAATTAAAAACATCACAAAAATAAAAGTACCAACCTTCAGAACTCAAAGGTGAAAGGCTATTTCTAAAAGAAATAGAATGCTAGAAGCACTTCTAGAGAAGTGTGTACCATACTCACTCGAATGAGTTCACATTTAGGGAACGGTAGGTGGGGTTAGAAAACTTGCAGAGAACAGAAGTGAGACATGTCTGCACAGCCAGTGAGAAGACCAAGGCAGTGTATGCCTCTCCTTCCTGAAACATATGTGCACGCATACAATTAGCAGTCAGCTCAAAAAGGAACAGGCTTCAAGGCTCAGGAAAGCAAATTGCCTTTTGAAAGAGGCACTTGGAAAGGAGTCTGTGCTTTGTGAATCTGCCAGTGAATAGGGGGAGCACAGCAATTCCAAAGGATGTCATACTTTTCACACCCATCAGAGCCTTTCTCTAGCATTGCAGTGCAGCTGTCATACCCAGGTCTATCAGCCTTGGTTTGATCTTGAGAGAACCCCATGCAGTCCCAGCAGCCTGGCTCAGGCGAGCTCACCTGTGCACTGAGATGGTAGGAGTTGTTTTATTAGCAAGCCTCACTTATTTTGACTTGGCTAGTCAGTAAACCCTTGTTCACCTTTGTTCCAAATGAATGTATTATTTGAGTTTTATTTCAGGATTCTTATATGAAAAGCATAGCACTGAAAGCTCACATGCGGGAGTAAAAAGATGATATGTTCCAGGAGTATAATAGCAGTGTCTTAGCAACAGACAAGTGTGAAGACAAGCTTGCTGAAGATGTTGCTCAGCACATGCCTTTCAGTTCCTTTTGGATTGTTATCTTTAACAAATTAACCAGAATGAAAGTTTGAGCATCTCTGTGCCTTCTCACTGAGTGTTCCACGGGCAGAGTTCATCTTCTCTTCTGCTGCTGATCCAATGTGGCAGGATTAGATTCCATGTAACTCCTGATGACATTGGCTTGTCTTGTCACTCTCCTTTACTCCACGGCCAAGGTATTTCCAGGGTGTCACATCTAAGGGGTATCACCTCAGTGACAGATCATTCTGTCTGCCTTATCTCTCTTACATGCTCCCACTGGAGTGGGGACCGCACCACTGACTTCTTGCATAGTGTTTTTCCCATCTGTTTCCACTTACTGCAAAACAAACTTTCTTTTCATAACTTCTGATACTATTTAAGAGCATTAGTTTTTCTTAAAGTTCTTTTATTGTGGGAACATGTTTTATTAATTATGTACTGATGCATAACAACTCTGAATATAGAAGCATAAAACAACAAATATATATTGTCTTCTAGTGTCTGTGGGTCAAGATTCAAGGCATCACGTAACTGAGTGCTGAGCTTCAAGGTTTTTCAAAAGGCTGTTATCACTACATGGGCAAGGATTGGGGAAGGACATTTTTGCACATTTTCCTATATGATTATTGACTGATGCGGTTCCTTTCTGATGGTTGACAGGAGAGGTTGTCACTAACTCTTTGCCAAGTAGGCCTTTCTAATATGGAATCTTGATTCATGAAGAGCAAAGGCTGCCAATAGGATGGAAATCACTAACTTTTGTTTTTTAACCCAACATTCTGTTACCTTTGCCATGGTCTTGTTTATTAGAAGCATATCACTAGGTCCAAACCACATTTAAGGAAAGAGGGTTACACAAGGACATAAATAGCAGGATTTGGAGTTCATTATGAACCATTATAAAGGCTGACAACTAGAGACTTTGACTGTTATGTCAACCCATTTCAGCCAAGTAGACAGATGTCACCAAATTAAAGATTTAGAGGAGAGGTAAGAATAGCGGAAATATTGCATGTAAGAAATGTGTGTGATTGTGGAAGACTCATAAGATAGCACATTTTTTTCACTTATTTATGCTGCAGTTTTGATATGGGTGTAGGATGAGGTTATTATAAATAGATGTAGTGTAAATCATTATAGTTGCAATGTGATACAATTTGTGATAAGCATTTAAAGAACTCTGGGGAATCTAGGGGAAATAGGTAATCTGTTGGATCTTGTGTAGACATCAATGACAAAATGACATTGAAATTAAAGTTTAAGGATGAGCAAACATTTCAGGAAAGGGAGAAATAAGAGAAGTGAAAGAAAACATTTTATAAACCTGGAATTGTGAGTACAAAAGTATAGGCTGTTTTATAAGAACAGTTTATGGGGATGGAATTATAAGAAATAAAGCCCCATCATAATGAAATTTCTGAGACACTTTTTAGGTTTTCTGAACCATTCCAGCAAGTGCAAATTTTAATGAAGATATGCCTGTTGAACTGTTAGCACTTTATTTTGTTTTAGTTGTGTATTCTTTTTTCTTTTTGTTGGCAAGTTGTTTGTTAAATTGATGATACTTCTAACATTCGGGGTAGGCCTAGGACCAAGGTGATAGGCACAGAATAATCTGTTACATTGGAACTTTTATGAAAGCTAATTTGCAGTGCAGACCAATGAGAACATGTTTTGAAATACTCTGGAACAAGCCATAATCTTTAAATTACTACCTCAGGCATTTTTTAAAAAACAAATTTGCATATATATGGTAGAGTAAAACAAAACCAATAAAAATAAGACAAGAAATGATTAAAAAGCCTATATAGCTTCTCATTAGTTTGTCCACCAAATGGAAAAACCTCCCTGGCCCACTTCTCTTCTTGAACATTTTGTAGCATTGTAATTCATGAATAATTTCTCACTTGGGCTTAGAATTTTCTTCCTTTAAAGACAGAGTCTCACCATGTAGTTCAGGTTGGCCTTGAACTCACTGTGTAGCTCAAGCAGTCTCAAACTTGCAACTATCCTCCTGCTTCAGCCTCCTGAGTGCTGGGATCGCAGCTACTCCCAGATCTCCTAGGCTTAGATTTGAATCCTTGTTGTAATACCTGTTAGCTGTGGTCTTGACCAAGCATCAGTTTCTTCATCTTTAAAACAATATTACATACATTTAATGTTGCTTTAAAATTAAAATAGATGCTGAGTAATTAGCATGATAACTGAAGCATCATATAGACTCAGAAGTAAAAGTTGTTATTGTTTCTAATAGTATTAGACAGAAAAGTACCCCCTCCCAAAGATGTCCACATCCTAATTCCCACAATCTGTGCACTTATGACCTCACATAGACACAAGAACTTTTCGGGTCTAATTAAGACTAAAGACTATGAAATGAGAAATTATCCTGTAGGTCTAAGTGGATCCCGTGTAATCACTGAATCCTTAAAAGAGAAAATCTCTCTTTACTGTCGTGAGGACCATGTGACTATAGAATGGGCAGAGAGATAACTTATGAATGGCTTTGAAGACAGTGTATGGTGTGCTAGTAGAAATGTGGATGGCCTGTTGAAGCTGGAAAAGGCAAAGAAACAGAACATAGAACCCCCAGAAAGGAGGGCCGTGCAGGAGTCCAGCTGTCAGGTTTCGGACCTCTGGAATTCTAAGGTAGGTGTATGTGATTGCAATCTACTGATTTTAGAATGATTTACTACAGCAGTGAAAAACTAGTACACTAACACTTTTAAATTATATAAAATAATTTTTAAAAATAATTGTCAGTTCCCATTTATTTTTGAATTATTAAGAAGAACTAGAAATTCTGGAACAATTCTGGTGTTTATAAGGAGAATTAAAGGGATAATCCATGAAGGGGAGGAAGATTCAATTTGTATTTATGTTCATTTCCCACTTTAATGATTAGTTGAGTTTTTTCATATTTGATTTTGCTGTAAAAATTAGAAATGCTTATTATTTTTAAAACATCATTTTAGCCTGCTTCTAATTAATATAAACACATAAAGTTATACCAAAGTAGACTCTGCATTTACCCAAAACAGAAAATTAAATATTACGGTATATTTTTTATGTACCTCAGTTCTAATGAGACTCTGACTATATTAGCATGAAGAAAGTTTGCACATGATAATTTTCAAAATACTATTGAAATTGCATTTATACATGTAGTGGATGTTGAGAATCACTCCTGTCACAGGTCTTCAAAATAGAAGGTTATTGAGGATGAGTTTTCAATTCAGGAAGGCTCTGTGCCAGCCAGGCTGTATGTAAGGCACAAATTAATGATCTGTGGTTCATGTCTGGCACTCAGTGAGGATTTATTTGGCTTTGGGAGCCTTCATTCAACACTTAAAGGGTCAAAGAGTTCATTAGGAAATTCTGGACTTCCAGCCAGATTTTCTGATATTTCTCTATTAGTTCTACATCTGCATTGCTTTACCTCAGCTGAAACTGTTATAGCCTCTTAAAGTTCTCTACCTTTTCCAAGGCACTGCTTTCCAATCCCTAAAACTCGGTAATTCCAGAAAAGAAACTTATGGTCAAATAAATAATAGAATTCTATTGCCAGTCAACCACATCCATTCATTCGATTTGTCTGATACATATAATGGAAAATTTTTAGTTTATAACCCTTAATTTACACTTTTAAGTGCTCATAGATATCATTATTTTAAGCGATAGAGATTTTAATATAGAAAAAGTATCAAAGCTTTGGCTTTTGTATGAGTCATGTACCTACTTCCATATGTCATATTTAAATAAAGCCAAGAACCAGTGAAGATACAAAAAGATTATTAGTTTTATTATATGCCATTAATAGTATTAGTTAGCTGATTATTACAACTCCTAAAAACTTAATCTATCTCAAAGTTCACAGCAGATCAAATCATTTAGACCAAGGAATATACAAAATTTGCTGATAAACTAGGAAAGATCCATAGAAGTGCAACTAATGGATGCTAGTTTTTTGTTTTTAATGGTGAGTCTCAATTACCATAACAAAATGCTAACAACAGAAATTTATGTTCTCAGTTTTCTGAAAGTTGGAATTCCATGACTGATGTTCTGACCTATATGATTTTTCTGATTTTTAGGCAGATACTTCTTCTTGTGTTTTCATACAGCCCACAAAGGTGGAGGGCTAGGCAGGAGGGAAAGCTTTCCACTCTCTGGTGTCTCTCTCTAAGCATTATCAGGGCTTCATGGCCAGAGTAGTGACTCTGAGTGTCCCACCAGACTGGCATCAGTCATTGTTTGCTCTGGGAGTCTAGTTAATAAAAAGGAGAAACAATGGTGGAGAAAAAAATCAATTTACTGAAGGTTTGGGCATAAACTCTAAGACTCAAAGGTAAAAAAAAAATGTTTTCCTGAACTTAGGCAAGGAGGAGAATTTATTGTTATTCTTCAGTCAGGGTCTCACATGTAGTTCAGGGTGGTACTGAACTCACAGCTGCAGCCAGACTGGCCTAGAACTCATGTTAATCCTCCTGTGTCAGCCTCCAGAATGTTGATATTACAGGCATGTGCTGCCATGCCCCATTTAGGAGCAGTAGATATTTTAAAGAGTAGAACAAAAGTCAGAAAATAAGGATGTTTACTGGAACAGGCCTAAAGCCCTATCAACCCACAGGTGAGTTGCCATTCTTTTTCCAGTTTCATTTGTAAACCAAGTTTATGAGGAAGTTTTCTCTCTCAGCCAGAGGTAAAGCTGGCAAGGAACTAGAAGTTTAAATGATGCTACTTGAGTATTTCCTATAGAACCTTCAGTTAAAGCAGTACCTGTTACCTAAGGACATTAGTCCTATTGGATCAGTGAGCTACTGATGAAAGAAGAATGTTGCTTTTTTACTAAGTCCATTGCAAATAGAGTTGAGAAGTGAGTTTGGAAGTGTAGGCTTTAGTTTGGCCATATTAATGGTGTTTTTTTTTTCTTTTCTCTTTATTACAGCTAGTGGTATTACACCTCCTTTGGCAATAATTCCTCTAAAATTTGTGTATAAACTGGATGAGTTCAGTGATAAACAACTGTCATCCAAGAGTGGAAATAGCCCTATGCAACTGCCTCAAATGGCCTTTGCAATCATAGATATCTGTCTTTCTGTGTGTTCTGTTAACAGAAAGAAATGTGATTTATTTGTATGTATGTAGGTATGAATGTATTTGAAGATTTTTTATTCAAATAATTGGAAAAATTGTGACTACCTTAATTTTAAAGAAATATCCTGTAAAGGTACAGGTGACCCGGAGAATATATATAAAGCTTGAGGAGGATGTGCAAAGACCAGAGAATCTCTGAAACTTTTGAGGGCCATTGCCATCTGTGGTACAGTTGCCATGGAAGGCCACATGCTCTTTGGGGACACACAGTACTGAGAATGAATTTTGTCTTTGCCTTCCAGTCACCCTGTAGTTGTCTTTATGTATGTTGCAAGGCCATGTATTTGCCAGTGCCAGGAGGCTGGCTGGGAGAAATATTTTACCTCCTTTGGCTCCCATTATGGGAGAATCACTCTACCTTCAACCTAGTCTCACACAATGAATGATGTTTCCGAAATGCAGGTGGTTCTGATCTGCATAAGAAAAAAAGGTAAGAGGAAAGAGAGGGAAAGAAAAAGAAAGGGAATGTTGGCATGAATTCTGTAGTAAAACTGTATATAAAAGAATACTGAATGCATTTTAAAATGTTACTGTAAGTTATGGGGTAAGTCATTACCAGGTGGTTGTGTGCAGTGAACAAACAGTTGGACATAGCACGCAACAGCAAGAGCACAACAGCAAAATTTATTAAGGCAATAGTGCTCGCAGAGGAAGTGGGCTCCCAACCAAGAAAGGAAAATGGCACAAGCCCTGAGGGCTTAGGGAATAGAGGTTTAAATGTTGTACCTGTTTTATAGGGCCCTCCATGGGATTCTCCCACAGTGTGACCGAACAGGTAATGAGTCACGCCAGTTGTGTCTACTGTACACGTCATTGCCCATAATTTATATGTATATGATGCGTGAATGTTCAATGAGGTCTTGGAGAAAAATGGTTACTGCAGGTTATGCAGGGAGGTCATTTGTCCATATGTCCTGGTTTGTAATTTTCTAGAGATCTTTGTTTTCCTTATCTCAGCCACCATGGATGTCATAAGCCCTAGGGCAAGAGTCCTGTAGTTACCCTGTGGGTATGACCCAGGTTCAACTGAGCTGAGAAGAGGACCTCATAGCTCCTTTTTGTGCTAGTATTACCAGGTTTTAGGCTGCTGGAGTCTCCTTTTGGAGATGGTTTCTAGGTTCTTTTTATTTTGAGCAACGAATTGGTCAAGACAAGTACAAACAATAAAGTTTTATTAAAGGTAGCATAAAAGGCAACTAAGTTAGATAGGAATATATGCAGTCAGACAGGTTTAGGCTCTCAAAGGAACCAGTGCAGAAGTCCAGATACCTGGCAACTGTGGGGAAATAGATACATCCTGCTGTGGGCCAGGCCTCAAGGCAAAAGATCAAACAAATGCCCCTATATCCTAAGGGCTGATACTCTAAATAGTTCTCTATCACTCTGAGAAAGCCAGGAATCACCATCCCAGTCCCCTACAGGAAGAGTCACTGCACTTTAAGCATGCTGCTTGCTGCATGACTTGCTTTCCCCTTTATCTCCAATTTAGTTTTAACTAAGCAGTGAATCTTGTTGGTTAACCACAGTTATGTCCCACCTTATGCCTATCTTGTGAGTTCTCAGGTTTTCCCCACCTTGGACCTGTCTCATCTTGTCGTTTAATTCTATGAAAGTCCCTAGAAAAGAGAGTCTTTAGCAATCCACTTGAGACCCCTTTTGTCTTTCAGACAGAAGCTTTATTTTTCTCAACAAATATATTCTACTGTTAACCTTCATTGTTCCTAAAATTCATTCTTTGCTTTTAGAGAACACAAATTCATACCAGACTATAGTAGGTTGGGAGTTTCATTCCCTATATCAGTGAGAAAAGAAACTGACTCTGTAGAGCAAGTTTGTGCCAGGTAAAAGTAGGAAAAGAAATACACACTACAGCATGCGGGTGTCCTACATGGAAGCGAGGACACAAAAACTCAATATGGACCATCCTTTTTGTAGTATCCACTCCTCAGGCTGACATCATGTCTGAGTCATTCTATTGAAAATATGCTCGAGTTCTCAAGAGAAGTCCAGGCATAGGGCTTTGGGAACTTTTCTGCTCATGTGTCCTGGGATTTTGTTATTAACAGGCCACACCTGCTTCCTTAGTTTGTTTTGCCACACACTAATCTCCTGTGTCCTTACTCCTGAGAAACTTATACCCATAAAATTTTTATGGGGTTCCAAAGGAGTGGAGGTCTCTGTTCTACAGTTTCTTCCACCTGGAAGAGGGTGTAGACCCTACCAACTGGAAGTTGTGTGTTTTCCAACTACTGTGGGGTTTTGTGGCTCACTGGCTGGATTGAGGAAAAAAAATCTCAGAAGACAATCAGAAAAGAGTCAGTGCCTATTGAGCTATCTGTTTTATGGGAGGAAAAATGTGACTTAACTATTCTGTTGGGGATGTAGATAGAATCCAAATGTGAGGGGCAGATCAGATTTCCAAGCTTCTAGTGGAGGAAAAAGTATGGCGAAGAGAGAGGTTAGACACATTATTGAGAGCCTGAGAGCAATAGCCTTAGCAAGATTACTCATATAATGGATCTAATTAGAAACAGGAACCTCAATTCAGGTGGCCATTTAAAATGTGGTGAATTAAGGTCATTAGTGACTCTCATTCTCTGCGCTCAGAGCAGTATTGGAGTTTGCTGTCTCAAATGGAGCCTCAGGTCTTCCAGAAGATTTCATGAAAAGATATCTTTCTAGTTCTCCGAAAATTCTAATTTTCCATTTCCCATGTAGAATTTTTATAGCTTGTCACTACATCCCTTGAGGAAGGATCAGAATAGTCCTGCCTTTTGATGTCCTTCTTGGAAAAAGCTACTTCTGTCAGTGAACCATAATTTTCAGGCTCGTAAAGTGTCAAGTTACTGATGCCTTTCCTGCTTGCATAGGTCTGGAAGACCACTTGTTCAAAAGAGGAACTAACTTTGGGCCTGTGGCATCAGAGAGGTAGGATTAAGAGTGCTGCCAGTTTTTATAACCTTAGGGGTGTCTAAGAGCATGGCCTGATATCTAGCAAGACATTCCCCAATTAACCACAAATAATCTTTGGTCTCCAAAGTGGCGCTGACCTGATAGAGAGTCAGGTCTTCTAGTTCTTATCTTGAAATCTTCCTCTGTTAGCATACTTGTAGCTGCTAGTACTGTCAGGCAGGATGGCTATCCAGTACCTGCTCAATGTAGCTTGTTGAAAAATATGCCAGCAAGCAGAATTTTTATTCTAACCTTTTGTTAAAGACTCCCACAGCAATTCTTCACTTTGGCATATGTAGAGGAAGAAGCATTTTCTTCAGGTTTTATTATACCATGCTGTAGGTTCTATCTGCTGGTTAATTAGGTAAGGGAAACCTAGCATAATCCCAACAGGTAAAATCCATTCTGGCCTTTGTGAGAATTTGAGGGTTACTCCTAATTTTGCAAGTAAATCTCTTCCTAACAAGGATATAGGACACTATGGGATAATTAGAAACTCATGGTTAAACATTTGACCTTCGAAGTGAATATCAGAATAGGTGTAAAGAATCTCTGACTAGGGATCCCCTCAACTCCATAGATCTAGAGAGGGTTTTCTAGAGAATCAAAACACAATGAAGTAATTGAATTGGCTTACACATGACATCCAGTGTAAGCCAAGGTTCCTCATAGGAGATAGTAAGTATCCATGGGCAGGGGCATTGTAAATTCTTTTGGGACTCTTCAGAGCAGGAAGTGAATGTTTTTGCTGGCCTATCCCCTCTCTAGGAGCAAGGATAGTTGATCCTTGTAGTTCCATGTGTCGGCTATATTGGCTGCCTCATACTCAGGGCAGAGCCAGGCAGTGGCTTGCTACAGTCATGTGTCTAATCCCCAGGCTTCTTGCACTTGATCATCCTTGGTTTTTCCTATGGACAATTTGAGTTTCTAGCATTTCCAACTACAGCTATCATTTTAGCCTTTTCTCCTTTGATCTCCTCCAGATCTCAATTGTTGAACACAGAAAAGGCCATGTCCAGAAATTAGATCGCATGGGTCTGGAGTCCCTTTTTAAGTCTCTTCATTAAACAGATGAGAGATATCTATATGCCCCTGAGAGGCAGGTGAGAATACAGAGACACAATCATTAAAAATATCTCTTCCTTGACAACCACTTCAAATACCATAGTTTCTGGGATTTTCCTGAGATAAAGGGTAACAAATGCATGATCATCAGTGATTTTACCCCTTCTTCTATGCTGTAAGTGGAAACAGTTTAGCTGAAAAATACTCTCAGAATTTAAGCTACCACCTTGTATCCATTGCTCACTACTTCTTAGTTCATATTGAATCCAACCTGTATTGCAATAGTAGATAAGCTATTCATTTTTAAACTGGCAGTGTCAAACCTTTTCCACTGATCGGGCAGCAAAGTGAGTGAAATCTGTGGGGCATTGGTCATGTAGTTTCTCATGCAAGTCTTGGAGCTTATAGAGACAGACAACTAGGTCTTGAGTTCTTAAAATGGCATTCCACACAGGGACACAAGATTGGATTTGAGCCCACAAGAGATCCCTTGTGAGACTCAGCAATTCACTAGACAGACCTCTCTGTCTGAAGTCACAGCATCTTTCATGTAAGCATAGAAGAAAAAGTCCCTTGGAGGGCTTTTGTCACCATAGTGGGCCCACTAACTCTTTAGGGAAAGAGGATTGAGCCACTCAATAAGGCTCTACCTAGTCCTTAAAAACTTCCATGAGGTCATAGTGGAATTCCTCCTCACAAGGATTCCCTTAGCCACTGCTGAGCCATGTGTTGACTCTGCTTAAGCAGGGTGGACTCACTGGGGAAACAATATCTCTTGCATTTACCCCTGTACTTTAAGGCAGTAGGAAAAAAAGATATTACACACTGTAGTGTAAATACTGTGTAAATGTAGTGTAGTTGTCACTGGCTACCGCCCATCCTTTAAAACTATGGCAAGCTAAAAGCCTTGGGAGGAGATGGGAGAGGAAAGAAGGGAAATAGGAATTGACTGGCTCTTGGTCATTTAATACTTCAACAGTTAAATTCAAAACGTTTTAACTTCACAAGGATTTAAGAAAATGCACAGCAGGAACGCTTACAGTGGGAGGAGGCCAAATGCTTTCACTATGTGTTAATCTTGTAGTCCAGCCTTATAGCCCTCCCAGTCTGCTTCTGCCTGACTTTCCCATACAGTGTGGTCACCTCCAAACTAGCAGCAATCTACCCTCTTCCCTTCCAGTCTCTGTGAAGAAACTGAACAATTACATTGGCTAACACCACTTGTCCTCTTGCTCACCAGCCCCACAGCATGTTAAGCAGTGACTGAAGAAACAGCTCAAAACAGCATTTGTCTTTAGCCCCATAACATTGCTATCTTTATTTCACTCACTTGGACATCTAGACCCCACTATCCTGTATGGCAGTTTCTATTATACTCTTCTCAGAAAATGTTTTTGTTAATGCAGTTTTCATTGGCTAAACAGACTTCCTTACCTTTTTACTTAGTGAAATGTTCTTCACCTTTGATAGCATAATAATGATGGTCTTATCTGTGAAGTTTCTCTGAATTCTTCTCATTAGAAAATACAAGTTAATTTAACATGAAACAAGTACATGTAATATTCACTTACGCAGTTTGGCATTTTCAATAAATTTCTTCATCTGCATTTCTTATTAAATTTGTATGATTCTGTTTTAGTGGTATACGAATTTATCTTTCCTCATTAAATTACATGTTATTTGAATACAGGGTTTATGTCTTTTTCTTTTCCATGCAACCAATATCCCTATTCAATAGTTGCCAAATCTCTCAAAAAGATTGGATAACTTGCCGAAGTTCTCAGATTTTGTACACAGAGGAGCCCTTATTCAAATAAAGAGAAAAAAGAACATTTTAGATTTTAGTGAAAGCAAAATTATCACTAGAATTCATATGAACTCAACATGGAGATACCAAGTTTGATCAAGTGAGTATCACCATCTTCAGTTTCATGTCCGTCAGGTCACATGTCACTGTGAATCCAGATGGAATTGTGTAGGGGCCCTTGTTTCCTACTCCTTGGCATTTTATTCTGTTCTCTTGGTTTGTTTTTGCCTCAAGATTCTCTCTAGGTGACTAGAATAGACATGTGCTACTGCACTGTAATGTAATCCTCCAAAAGGATTCATAAATCCCATCATTGAAGGTATGTCAACAGTGAATTATTGTACATTTTCTTTTAAGGCGCTATGCTAATAATGAGAACTAGCAGTTATTTGTGTGTTTGTGTTCACCATGTGCTGGGTGCAATGCTAGACACTTTATAAGCATCTTCTCCTTCACCGTCTTTCACATCAGCATTATTACTGTTTCCAGTTGATGCCTGAAGGAACTGAGACTAAAAACGTTTATAAAATACTTCAAATTTATAATTTTTCACATGCCTGTGAATTGGGGCTGTTTAACTAATCAACACATTTTGGCAAGTTACTCAACTCTTAGTGTTTTCATTTACTCTTTTATAAAATATAAATGAAAATAAAAATAATCCTTACATCACCATTGATGTACGGATTACATGAGTTAATGTATATGTAAGAAGTTTATAAAAGTACAGGGCCTGATTTTTTTAAATTTATCAACTGCTACTTGGAAAATATACTTGATGTTGTGGATAATACAAACATAAATAGGGATTTTTTCCTTCTTATTTATAATCCATGAAGGACAATAGAAACATATTCACTTACCATTCAATTAAAATTGATAAAAGACAAAATGAACTGATTAGCAGAGTTAGAAACAATGTGATATGGTCATCTTCTTGCATAAAATTAAAAAGGATAGATATGAACTGAGGGTTGAAAGAGTATATTCTGAATAAAAATTGGCTGGGAGTTAGGAAGTGAGGTTATATAAATATATCACTTACTAGCTGGGAAACTTAACCAGTTATTAAATCCCTCTGAGACGCCTTGGTAAAATGGAGAAAATGCACCTACTTATAAAGATATTAGAAGGATGAGAAATATTAGGCATGTAAAGTTCCTGCAACAAGGGGTATAAAATAGTGTATAGTTAATTAGATCGCATGAAATTCTGTTATTGAACTATAAAAGAAATTATTGTACCCAAGAAGCAAGTTGAAATTCAGAATATGAAAGCATTTCTTTCCAAGTCTTTTCCATTTTTGCTTCATTCACCACAAATTTGTTAAAAACAGAGACACTTAGGAATCTTCTTTTCCTCAATCACTCTTTGCAAACAGTTCATTAAGGGGCTTTTGTTTCAAAATACAGAATTCAAATCCAGATCCCAGTCTCTGTCTCTAACTCATCATACAAATTGAACTTAGCATATTTTCTGAATTCAATATTGGTTTTTCACATTTGCTTTTATGTCTCTAATCTGTTCCGCAGACAGCAGCTAAAGCAATAGTTTAAAAGCAGAATTTGGCCCATGGTATGCCCCTCCCCTTTTTTATTTTACCATTTGGTGGTAAGCCTTTGCAGATCTATGAGGTGTTCTACCTCATCTTTCTTGTTTCATTCCACACTTTTTTCTTCTTATAAGTTCATCTCAGTGATTACTTTGGTCCTAAAAGAACTCACAAATCTATTCTATCTCAGGAATTTCCTATATTTCCTTTCTTTTACTTGGAATACTGTTTGCCTTTTGCACATTGGGCTCTTGGAGCAGTGTTTGATGACTGAGCATCAGCAATCATTTAGGTCCATTAATTCACTCAAATCGGGCTATCAAGAGCAGGAAAAGACATCACTTTAAGTGCTTTAAAGAATAAACATACTGGACAGTGTGTAATATTTATTGCATGTGCATTCACACATTTTACTTTTTTGGATGTAGGATTTATATATTATCTCATTATCAGTTCCTTCTGAAGGCTGACGAACTATTCTCCACCAAAAGTTGGGACTGTATTTAGGTGAAGTCTTCCCTCTTTGTCATGTCCAGATGTAGGTCTTACTGTTCTTGAGCAGACGTTTAGGGTATATCTTTTCACCACTATAGGTGGCTGCTGTGACTATTTTCTTTTCTTAGTTATATCACCTAGAATTTTTCTCAGATATATTACACAAAATAAAACTCAGGTACTTGCCACACAGCGAGCTCATCTCTCAGTCAGATCTGTCAGCCCTTTACTTATGTTTGTTACTCTTTGCAAATAAAGCCAACTTTATCTGTGGGTTTTTTTTTTTTTCCTTTATCACTGTGTAATGACTCAAACGTATTATTTTCAGGTTGTCTCAGTAGAGTGCAATGATTGTGTTATTTGTGCACTGGCCTTTGTGTTCATAGTCTACTAAGAGTTGAATCTTCTTTGATAAGAAAAATACAAGGCAACTCTGAGGTACTTTCACAGAAAATGCCTTCTGGTATTACTCTTTTCTAGTTTGCCTTGTCCTTTCAAACGTTGCCCTGGTTAGTTTTCCCTAGTGAATGGGTTAATATTGCTCCAAGCAGAGTCTGTTACCTATGCTTCAAAATTTCTCAATGGTGTGTACAATAGGATCATTCCAGCAGAGAGAATTTGATTTTTTTTTTTTTTTTTTGTACCAGCAGTTGAATTCAGGACCTTGCTCTTGGAGTCAAGAGCTTGTGCCACTGAGCTATATCCCCAACCCCGAGAATTTGAATAATACTTATCAACAGAAATTCTACTAAAGTTTAAGAGAAAATAAAAATGCTTACTTTTAAAAGGCAGTCACTGGTTAATTTAAATATGACAACATTACATGAATTTCATTGTTTCAATTTGCTACATGTTTTATATATGTGTAATTTTTTCTGATACAAATATAATAATTTCACCCAATACAATCAATACAGAGAAGCCCAAAGAGAGAATTGAAAACCACTTAGCATCTGATCTGGAGATATTGCCATTAATATGTTAGAAACCCCCCCTTTTTTTTTGGTACTGGAGATCAAATTCACAGCCTCACACTTGCCAGGCCAGGCAGGTGCTTATGCTGCTGAGCTAAATCCCCAGCCCCTAGAAATACTTTTAATCTTTTACCTATGCAGGCAACTCCTGTGTATCTTCATTGTTTAAATTGGAATCACATTATCATATTGTTTTCTATTCTTATTGAAGCAATCAATTTAGTATCTATATTTTATTTTATTAATACTTCATAGTATAATTAATTATGACTATATAACTTTCAATAAAATAAGCTGAAATTTATTTATCCAGGCGTAAGTGCTAGAAATGTTAACTTCTAGTTGTTTCCAAAATTTTACTGTCCCACATCATATATGGTACAGGAATTTTTATAATCCTTTCAAATAATTTCTTTAACATGTAACTATATAAAGGGAGTTACTAGGCCCAAATTCTATACACTTTAATACTTCAAATTCATATTACCAATTTACATATTCATCAGAAGGGTATGAGAAAGCTGACTCTCTGGATTTTTATAATCACTAACTTTTTTCCTTTTTTCTGTCAATTTTCAATGTCTTTTTACAAAGAATTGTGCTAAGAATACAATGTAAGATCTATCCTCCTAACGAATTTTTATGTCCACAGTCCCACATGCTGTAGGAATCTAGAATTTATTCTTCATGTATAACTGAAACTTTATACCCGTTAAATGGGAACTTACCATTTCCCCTCCCGCAGCCCCTGGCAGCCACCATTCTACTCTGCTTCCATAAGTTTGAATATTTTATATAAATAATTTAAGTGGAATTTGTGAAAACTGTTTTATCATATGTGGCTATCAGAGTTTTATTTCCCATTTGTGAAATGCTTATTCATGTACTTTGATCTTTTTATCTATTTTGGTGTTGATATTTTTCTTACTGATTCTAATGATTTATGTATATTTTTAAATCATTTTGAGGTTCGATAGAAAATTATCCAGTTACAAGTCATAGCCAAACTCTTGCCTACATGATAGATTACCAGCCTATTCTACTTGTCTACCTGCCTCCTTGGTGATTTCAAAACTGTGTTGTGGAAAGTACAATAAGTACCTTACTGACAAATTTTCTTTAGCTTCACAAAAAACTGTAGATAGAGAGCAAAAATAGTATCATTTCTATCTCACATAGAAAAAAATTAACTGCGGAAATTTATAAACCTACAAGGCCTCATAATTTTTAAATACCAGGGTAACGCTTTCAGATACCAGAATTTGGTATCATTTGGTTCTGTCAATCTACTCATAGTTTCTTCTCATTATATTTTTTACTTCTATTTTTCATGCAGTGCATCAGGATTAGCAGAGACTTTCATCCACATTGGGCATTCTTGGAATGCCTTGCAAAATAATCAGTCATGTCATCATTTTTTTCTAAATGCATTTTATTGTGAGTTAACATTTGATTGAATTTTTAATTAATGGTGCTGCTCTTGAAAATAGAATGTCTTAATGAATAAGCTGAGGGAAATGAAATATGTTTTAACAGTCAAAGTAAGATCTCCTTTATATTGTTCCTGGTTCATTGTTTGGGTATATATTATGTACACATCACTATTAAAAATATATGTATTTGAATAGTAGTGGCTTTCACAGTATCATCTTATATGAAATATAAATCAGTGGCAACCTGTTAAGGAGAAAATGTGGAACAATCTTGCATGAAGCTAGACATAATGCTCCTTCTAAGTTAAATCTGATTCCAAGAAAATATAATTGTAACAGTGAGGATAAGATGTGGTATCTCTGGAAGAGGTTTCTTTTTTTCTCCCTTTGTAAAGTAAACACAGTTTCTCCAATGCTATTGCTCTTCAGCAGTAAGCAAGAATACTATTTCACTTTCTACAGTTTTAACACCCTTAGTTCTATGTTGTCACCCCAGTCATGTTGGATTCCACATTTTTGAAAACTGAAAGAAATATTCTGAAACTTCAGTGTTTCTGAATAGGAAAGCATCCATCTTATTATGTTTTATTGTTGATGTTGTATAATATGTCCTTAAACTCTGTCTATCTTATTCCTCAGCTATGAAGTATAAATAATATATTAACTATATTATAAGAAATCTAAAATATCATTTGGTCTAATATGCTTGTTGCTATGCAACCACATTCCCAAAATAGCAACTGAAGTAGTGCAATGTCAGTGAAAGATATTAAACAATGTACAGCATAGAAAATGACTGCACGTGTAATGATTTTACATTTTTCAGTTGTTAACATGAGTGTCTGCTAAAGGAAGAGGAAAAAAGTAAGTTTAAACCTTTTGGAGATTTGAGAAGACAGTACTTACTTGTGGAGATAGATCAGGGTTCACATCTCAGTTCTTTCACTTGATTGCTGAGCCACAGAGGGCAAAATACTTACCCATCACTTTTAGTTTCATCATCATTATGGGATGTCAGTATGTACTTTGTGGGGTTTTTGTGAAGATTTGGAGACTCAGGTGAAAGTATTTTACCAATCTCTTGCTGCCCAGTAAATGTTTCATAAATTTGAATCATGATGACATGATGTTAGCGATAGTCTGAAAGGTCTTGGAACCCATTTAATAACCCTTTAAGGCAGTGATCTTGATGAGCAGGTCAAGTGGGATTGTGGAATAGTCACAATGAGATTGTGTCATCTGGGATTGTCCCAGAGTTCTTGGATGAAGCTGCAGGGCAGTGGAAGAGAGCTGTTAATCCACCACCACAGAACATATGGTATATCTGGATAACATCCCTTGCATCTTCAACTTTTTTATACTGTTGTTTTATTACTTTCCCTACAAAATTTAGATTTTTCTCCTTAAGATTTGTGTTGCAGTTCATCTGTGCCTTTTCTCTAATCATGTCTTTTCTTTTGGAGTCACATGTTGTGTGCTGTATCTCCATTAACTATGTAACATTCTAGAGATAATCATAAATGATAGTACCTTGAAGAATGTTACATGACCTGTACACATCTTTCAATTCTCAAAGGTCATTTACTTTTTAATGGTACCTATAATAAAGTGATGATAATGGGGGGATGACATGGCTGAATAGAGGAGGAGCCTCTATCCAGAGTTACTCAAAGACACTCAACTAAGACTCAGGTATTTGGAAGAAAGGGGAGAGCCGTGAACTCTGAGGCTAAAATCTTTCTCACATAAGAGACTAATGGATCAAGTATAACATAGATAAAGGACTTAATAAAATGGCTAGCCAGTCCACTCTGCTTCCATGGGTCACTGGATCCAGCCAACCGCCTTCCACAGTTGGAATCTTAAAAGCAAAAAAGATATACTAAAATAGTGTGCCTAAATGAAATCATACAGGATTGAATTTGGATATAAGGTTTCCTGCCTCTTCTGCCTTTCTCCAAACAGAAGATACTAGTCCAGCAGTAAATTCTGCCTCCCCTATGATTTGCCAATTTTCCTTTCTTCTTCTTCTTCTTCTTCTTCTTCTTCTTCTTCTTCTTCTTCTTCTTCTTCTTCTTCTTCTTCTTCTTCTTTTTTGTTTTGATTTTTTTTCCCTTTTCTTCCCTTTCCTGTTGTACACCAGAGTGCTAACCGGAACTACCAGGAGCAGGAATAAAGACTATAGGAATGTATTGTAAATGGAACCCTCTCCTGCCTTGACCTCTAGTTAGAGGGGTGGGGAATTAAACAGCCTTGCACTTTGGACTGTGCAGTCCTGGGCTGCCCCTTTGCCAATGGAGGCAGGAGCAGAAAGACACCACACAGTATGCCCATCTCACTCAAGAAGGTAACATACTACAGCAGACTTGGGTGACATTGGCAGTGGAATTCATAAAGCAACAAATGGGAAGTTAGCATCTCACCTCAGAAGAGGAGTCAGAACTGAGACTGAGCAGCCTTGAACTGCAACAGCAGAAGCAGAGAACTAGACCGTAGCATAGCACTTCACCCTGCCCTGAAACAAAGAGTCTGACCAGACAGACACTTGTCAGTAGAAGAGGAACACAGAAGGCAGAGCAAAGACCAAAGAGCCAACTGTGCACAGGACTGAGGACAGTACCCTGTCTCTATCTGAAAACAGAACAGCAACTGAAAGAGAGAGACACAGCTAAGAGAAAAGGGATAAGGGTGGGGTCTAATCAAGGACACACTTGATTAGAAAGTACTTGCTGAGGACTCTGGACATCTGGAGGCCAAGATCAACCTCAAATCCACTGAAACCTCTACTTCAGGCCTACCAGTGCTCTCTAGTAGTTTTGGACCCTCCGTGAACATCAGAGGAATTTGATTTTATTTGATTAGATTTGTTTTGATTTGATTTTTATTTTTCTTTTTTTTTGCGAGTTTGTTCCTTTTTTCCTATTTCTTTTCCCTTTTTTAGTCTTTTGCCTATATATTTTTTCTAATATATTCCTCTTCTTTCCTTTCCCCTTTCCTCAGTGAACCTCTCTAGACTTAGTCATATTTTCATATGAATGAATAGTCTCTCTAATGTTTCTTGTCAACTTTGATTTCGTCCATTATTTCTCTTCTTTCCTATTTTCTAGTTTCCCAAAGCTTGCATGATCATTCTCCAGCCTAGCTTATACTTTCTTTATTCTTATCTCTCTTCTATCCACTATCCCTTTTAAATTCCCCCCACCACAGCATAAAATACACTCTACCAAGTAGAAACACTTTGCGTACAAGCTCCCAATTTACAATCAATAACATAACTGTTAACATAATTGTTAATCAATTACATAACTGTTAATTTCTTAATATAAAGGTACAAAATTAATTGTTAGTGACTAAACTGTGCCTGATATCATTTTTATTGCTAATTATACTACTTTAGGATGCCATATCTGTTTTAATCAGTTGTTCTCACTTCTGTAACAATATTGGCAATTTCTGGAGTAATAACCTCACCACATGCCATGACCAAAAGACTAGGGACTGAGCCAAATGGATAACAATATCTCACTGTTAATTAACTGGAAAGCTAGGATCTTGAGACAGATGCAAAACAAGAAACTCCTACACACAGAAGACAACCCTGAAGTATAAACAGACCCTGTGGAAATTCTGAAAATCATCAGTACCTAATTTGAGCATCTTTGCTATCATAGGATGGAAAACACAGAAGAAATGCACAGATTCCTAGATACATATGAATTACCAAAGCTGAATCAAGAAGATGTAAAATTTATAAATAACCCAGTGTCAGTTTATGAGATTTAAGATGGAATTAAAAACTTATTAACAGAGCAAACCTTGGTCGTGATGGATTCACTGAAGAAAGCTACAAGAAATTTAAAGTTTTAATGTCAATGTTCCTCAAACTCTTTAATGAAATTGAAAGAGAAGCAATACTCCCTAACTCATTCCTAGAGGCAGATATTACCCTGATACCCAAACCAGAAAAAGACCCAACCATAAAAGACAGCTAAAGTCAATATCCATAATAGACATAGATGCAAAAATCCACAGTAAGATCCTAGCAGAATACATCAAATCATCAAGAAGATTACACACAATGACCAAGTTGAATTCATCCCTGGAATGCAGAGCTGGTTCAATGTACACAAATCAATAAATGTAATATACCATATCAAAGGAGTAAAAGACAAAAATTACATAATCACATGATCATCTCAACAGATGCAGAAAAAGCTTTTGAGAAAGTCAAACATTCATTCATGATTAAAAAAAAAAACCTACAGAAAATCAGAATAGATGGCCTTTACCTCAATCTGACAGAAGCTGAGTGTGACAAACCAAGAGCCCATATCATACTAAATGAACAAAACCTGAAAGTTTTAACTCTAAAGTGAGGAACAAGACAGGAATGTCCACTATCACCACTCCTATTCAGTATAGTTCTGGAAACACTACAGGAGCAATTAGATGAGAGAGAAATAAACAGTAGAACTACAGGAAAAGAAGTTAAATTACCATTATTCACAGATGATATGATACCCCACATAGAAGACCCCAAAAATTTCACCAAAAGGCTTGTGGATTAAATAATCAAATTTAGTAGCATAACTGGATACAAAGTCAACACTAAAAGATCAACAGCATACCTGTGTACAAATAATAAACTCACTGAAAGAGAAATTAGGGAAACCACACCCTTCACAAAAACATGCCAGCATTCAGATCTTTGTACAGCCTATTTTCTCTGTCTGCCTCTTCCTGCCTAATTGCAACTCATCCTTCCGATTATAAAGTTATCTGTTATCATCAAATTTAGTAATTTGGTATTCCTTTTTCTTTCAAGAACTGCATAAAATTTTTGTTTTTAATGCTTACTGTCTGGTATTTCTACGTTTTTTCATTTCCGTTTTCCCAATTAAAGTAAGTTCTGAAGGTGCAGAAAACATTCCTATGTTTTCATCACTCTGTCATCAAAGCCTAATGTAGTGTCAGGTAGAGAGTACATGGTCAACAAATAGTTGTTGGAATAACGGTTAAAAATCAAATGATGGGTAATGAAGATTTATTCCATTTAATAGTAATGTGTTTCCATACAGTATTTGGTATTTTCCAATATATTTTCTTTTATGAAAATCATTTTCATTATTTTGGATGAAGTATTTGCATATCTCAATGTTTTATATGTCTAAAAATGTTAAATATTAAAATCATCCAGGATTAAGACTTTCAAAAGACTGATTGCTTCTAAGACTTCAACTCTAGAGAAAATTAAGACAATGTATTATATGCAAACCTGGAAAAGAATGTTAAAAAACATTTTAAGTCCAATAGTCTCATTTTGAATAATCCAAATCCCACAGTGACTTCTTATATGTTTTCTTCTTTAAAATAGTTCAGCATTTTATATAAGAGGAGAAATTGGATCGGTGTCAGTTATATAAAAGAAATGTACTCAATCAAAAGTTTATTTAAGACAAAACTTTTCAGCTTAGAGCCTTTTATTATAAAAGCATATATTATCCTTTAGGTTAAATAATTTTATAGGAATTGTTAGTATTGTACCAAGCAAAATTGCAAATTGTCCCATAGAGTAGAAGCTCTTTTAACCATTTATGACTTAATCTATACAACAGATAAATTGAAACCAAAACAAATAAAGTTGTTTTATTTTTTAAAACATTGAAAGAATAGAGAAAAATAACAACTTGAAAATTTATCAAATTAGATGCAGTGAAGAAAACTATAAGATAGTATTAAAATCTATTTTTCATTCAAATTTACATGTGTTGGTGTTTTCTTGTTCCCTTGAAATAAATTAAAGCTGAAAGTCCTAACAATTACAGAATTGGTGTGATTTATAGAAGTATGTCTTTTTACTAAAATCCAGAGACCTTATCCTTGTCTACTGACCAATGATTAAATGTTCATTTGTAGATATTAAGTTAAATTATTCAAGATATATCTGTATTTCTTAATTTTTTTCTGTCAATTATTCTGAATTATACTAATATAAAACATTTCTGTAGATTGATATTTTATGGAATGGAGAGGAACTCACTCTAGCTAGTAAATATCACACAAATGAGTTAAGAGCACAATATAGTATCCTTTTTTTCAGATCTTCTTTACCACCTAATCTCTTAGATACAGGCTTCTTCCTCTCTTCTGAATTTACTCACACAGTAATCAGAAGCAACTCCGTGAATAACTAAGCTAACCCTTTCACACATGCCTCTCTGGAATGCCATAAATTGCTATTGCATTTTTTAAAATTTAATTTTAAGGCTGGGGATTTATCTCAATGTCGAATGTTTGTTGAACAAGTGGAAAGTCCGGTGTTCAGTCCTCAGCAGCAATATTTTTTCTAAAGCTAAAAAAATTAATTTTACTGATGCATTTTAGATATACATAATGATAACATTCATCAAAAGGAATTTGTACCAATACAAAATATATCTTGATTCTTTTTTTCCCATTTCCTTCTCCTTACACCTCTTTCCCATTTCTTATTTCCAAATCCCTTTTTCTGTTTTTTCTTCTATTTTAATTTTTTTGTTTGCTTTTCCTGTCATTCCCTCTCCTTGTTCCCCTTTCCATTTGAATGTTATATTTCTACTTCACAGTATCTATTATATATTTTGCTCCTTAGTTTCTCTTATAGTTTCTCACAGTGGAAAAACTACAAGATATTTGAACACTTGTGCTTGATTTATTTCATTTAAGAATATGGTCAGGTGATGCATCCATTTACCTAGAAATGTCTCAAGTTTATTATTCTTAATGTCCAAGTAGTATCTCACTGAATTAAAAAAAAACACATCTTCTTTATGCATTCATCAAATGATGGGCATTTGAACTGTCTTCAGCCCTTAGGTTTTACAAATTGTTCTGCTATAAACATGGATTTGCATATATTGCTGTACAAAAGCTTTTTTTTTTTTTTAATAAGATCTCAGTTGTTGATTCTTTGCAATATTTCCTGTGTGGTCAGACTTTTTCATAAAAATCTTTGCCTAACTATGTTTTCAAGAATTCTACCTATTCTCTCTTCCACCAGATTTAGTGTTATTATTTTAATATTTAGATCATTGACACAGTTTAATTTTAGTTTAGTGCATGGTGGGAGATATTGGTTTAGTTTTAGTCTTTAGCATATGAAAAGCTAGATTTTCCAGCACTATGCATTAAAATGTCTATCTTTCTTCCAGGGAACATATTTGGCAACTTTGTCAAGATAAAGTGGCTGCATGTCTTTGGATTTGATTTAGATCTTCTAATCTGTCCACTTAATCTTTGGTTCTGTTTTTGAATTAGGTAATTAATTAATTCTTTGCCAGTACCATGCTGTACTTATCACAGTAGTTTTGTAATAAAATTCAAGTCAGGGATTGTGATGCCTCTGCCTTGCCTCTGTTGTCCAGAATTACTTTTGCTAGTCTAGCTCTCTTCTGGTTCCAAATGAGTTTTTGTATTTTTTCTCTAATACTGTGAAGTATGTATGATAATTTTCCTCTAATACTGTGAAATCTGAATGACAATTTGAAAGTATGGCCATTTTCACTACATTAGTTCTTTCTACTCAAGAACAAGGAATGTCTTTCTGGTATCTTCAATCTCCTTTTTCAAAATACTGTGCTTTTTCAGTGTCAAGGTCTTTTACTTCCTTAATTAGACTGATTTCTAAATATTTCTCTTTTTTTTGAATGCTACTGCACACAGTTTTGTTGTCTTTACTTCTCTCTCAGTGAGTTTTTATTTGTGTACTGCTGATTTTTGAGTGTTTGTTTGCATTCAGCTATGCTAGTGAGTTGGTTTTCTAAATCTACAAGTACTTCGGTAAAGTTTTTGGGGTCCTCTATGCACAGTATTATGTCATCTATAAATAATTATAATGTAATTTCTTCTTTTCCTATCCTTATTTCTTTCTCTTGTCAATTGTGCTGGCTAATATTTCTAGAACTATATTGACTAGGAGTGGTAATAGTGGGCATCCTTTTCTTGTTCCTATTTTAGAGTGAAAACTTTCAGTTTTTGATCGTTTAACATAATGCTATTAGTTTATTATAGACGGCATGTATCAGATTGAGATAAAGAATATCTATTCCAATTTTCTGTAGCATTTTTATCGTCAGCTGGTATTGAACTTTGGTGACTGTCTCTTTTGCACCTCTTGAGGTGATCATGTTATATTCTTTACTGTCTTAACATGATGCACTACATTTATTTATTTGCACATGTGGAACCATGCCAAATCCCTGGGATGAATTGTATTTGGTCATGGCATTATAATCTTCTTCCTTGCTTGCTGCATTCAGATTGCCAATATCTTATTGGGGATTTTTGCATCTGTGTTAAGTAGGGAGATTGACCTTTGGTTTTCTTTTTTGGTTTCATCCTTTCTGGTTTTGGTAACAGATTGATGCTTATTTCCAGGAATGAGTTTGGGGGTATTGCTTCTCTTTCAACTTAATGGAAGAATTTGAGGATTAGTGTAATTATGCCTTGTATAAATTTCTTTTAGAATTCAGCAGATAATGTGTCAGGACCTGGGATTTTCTTTGTTGGTAGTTTTAAAATTACTTCTTCAATTACATTGACATATTGAATTAGGTAGAAATTTTGCATTGTTTTGTTTCAGTTTTATTTATATGACCTGGAAATCTAATAGTTTCCCCTCTATTTTTCCCATATTATTAGAATACAGGTTCTCAAAGTATGTATTTTAAGTCCTCAGCACCAGCAAAACATTGTTTTCAAAGATTTATTGTGATTGATGAATTGAGATCATTTATATTGATGGTTTTACTTTTATGTATTGACTTATCCTTGTCATGTTATTTTCATGTTGTTGGTTTACTTTCTTCCTCCTCTGTTTAATACTTGCATTGCTTCATAGATTCATTCTGTTGGATTTCATGGACTCTATTCTTTGTTATTTTTCTCTAGAATTTCCTTCAGATCGTTTCGGACTGCATATTTGTTGATCACAAATTTCTTTAGGTGCTCTGTGTCATGGAAGTATCTTATTTCTCAATCAATTTTAAAAGATATGGGGCCTGTTAACCTGGATTGGAGGTTGTTTTCTTTTAGAGCTTGAAATATTTTACTCTAATCTCTTCTAGATTTAGCGTTTGTATTGCGAAGTCTACTATATTTTTGTTAGCCTTTCTTTTTTCTAACATCTTTTGTTTGTTTCTTTTCTCTAACACCTTTTAATATTCAGTGCTTGTGTTGAGTTTCTGGAATCTTGATTATCATATGCCTTGGTATAGATTTATTTTGATCATGACTAATTGGAGTTCTATATGCACCTCTATCTTTAAGTGAAACTCATTTTCCATGCTTGGAAAGTTTTTGCCATTACTTCTGTGAACATGTCTTTTATGTTGTTTGCACAATCTCCTGCACTTTCATTGACTTCAATCAATCTCATTAATTCTTTCTTACATCATCTAATAGCTGTTTGATTCATTTTTCATGGGCCCTTGCTATTTTTAAGAAATCTTTCTTTTTATGATCACTAACTTCAGTCCTCTCTTCTGTTACTGCATGGAAATATTGTATGGTAGGTATCTTTATTGGTAGTAGCAAGAACCCTTAGAAAATGACCACTTTTTAGAGATGTTTCCCTGATATAGCTGGCTGTTACATTTTGAATCTGTATTATGATCCTACTTCTTCAATTTGTTGGAGATGAGAAGTTGCTTCCTATTTGACCTAGCCCTTGGTTTGATACTGGCTTATGATATTATTTATGATACTCAGACAATCTCTGTATTGACATACAAAGAACAACAACTTAGAATAATAGTTTCACTTTGGAAAAATAGTACAATTCATACTGCTTTATCAGTAATGTTGTAGTCAGAGGTTATACATAGAGAACAATTAGGTTCAGGACATGGAGTTTTTAATATTTTTATAATGGACACCGGGAGTTAATACAGGAAAATTCAGGAAATCTATCCACAATACCAAAGACATAGATTATTTAGTCAAGGGCCTAAACCCCACAGCACATGTCCCACATGAGTCCACATAAAAACCCAGAGCTCAGGACAATGCCTCTTACGAGTCCAACTGGAGGTCCAGAGCCCACAAGAAGGACTCATGGCCAGTCTCTTTTATGGATCCGTGCCAGGAAGACCCAAGGGTCAGCAGTGGAAACCAGAAAGTCCATGCCAACAGCATGAAAGAGCCTTGCTAGTGGGATGAGGGTTCTACACAGGAGCTGAGAAGTCACACTCACAACAAAGACCAGGGCTATCCTGAAGGCACCACAACCATCCTCAGTGACACGGAGGCCCCAAGCTCCTCCTCCGACAAGCTCAGTTGGGTACGTGCCAGGAAGCAGCACATGTCTTCCCCGCCAGAGCCAGAAAGCAATGCATGATGTGAGGACCAAAGCTTCTCCAGGAGAACCAACAGCTCAGACAGCAACTCATAGGAGAACCCATAATGCCTCCTTAACGCCTCAACCCTCAACACCTCCCTTCTTCTCCACCTATTTATCCTGGCAACTTTCCTCAGGTGGAGCATCTGCATTCAATGCCATGCTGATGTAATCCAGCTGGTGTTAAGTTGACCACCAGTTCTCATCCCATAACAAGTAATAAGAGCAATAACATTAAACACACCCTAGAAAATGAAAAAGTGTAGTAACTATTAATTTTCCGCCTTTAACTGTATGAACAAGATTAGTAGTTATATAAAAAATCTTTAAAACACAAGATTTGTAGTTATATAAAAAATCTTTTAAAAACTAGAAAATTGTATACAGTAAATATCCCCCTCAATATAGCAATTTTACCCTTAGCCAAAAAAAATTTAAAAGATTTTTGAAGAAAAATAGAAGAAAAAGCTACTAGAAGCCAGGCTCAAGGAGAAAGGAAATTTATTCAAGCTTTGAGAACTCATGAAGAAGATGGAAGGGAAAGAAAGAAGGAAGAAACAGAAGAACAGACAAAAACAACTAAAAAACTAAAACTAGTACTCATACTTGTATAAAAAGAAGAACAAACAAGAAAAAGAAATAAAATAAAAATAAATAATAAAAATGAAAAAGCAGGAAAAAAAAAACAAAAAACAAAAAAACAAAAAAAAAAAAAAAAAAAACCTCTGTATGTCAGGGCATGTCTCTGTTGTCACTAGTATACAGAAAGGGCAAACAGAGCCCAGATCTGTGTTGAGTGATCACCAACAGCCAGCAGTAGAATTATAGCAGAATGTTGGAGAATTCCATTAAGCCTAAGACTTTATTTTCACTGAAGTTCAGGGTGATTCTGGTTTTGAGCTGTAAGGGCCTGCCTTTTTCAGCCCACAGCACTCCAAGTGCCTCCTACTGACTTGAACTTGACACTGCCAATTTGAACATGGCCCTTTGCTGGCTTGAACTTGGCTGTGCTTCGCCAGGATACTCAAAGCTGCTACATGTAGCCATTTAACAGCCTCTCTGGGTTCTGAGTTCAGTTGGCCCCTTTCCTATGCCTATCAGTGGAGTGATTTACTAATCACACATTTTTAATCCCAGTATCACACACTCTAGATTCAAGCACCTCTGAAAAATCCCCTGACTGTATGAGGCTTTGAGGGGATATCTAGACACAAACCATAACATTCCACTCCTGCCCTCTAGAGATACACACATATCCCTTTATGCAAAAGGCACTTAATCCATCTCAGAGAGTTACCATGGTTCTAACAGTTTCAGCATTACTAACAATGCTAAGTCCCAAGTTGCCTCTTAAATTTAAAGCAGACTCTTAGCTGTGAGCTCTGTACAAATAAAAAGAAAGTTAAATGGGTCCAGCATTCAGTGACACAAGATAAAGCTTTCCATTCCAAAAGTTACAATCAGGGAATTGCAATGGAATAGGACCAAAGCAAATACAAAATCCAACAGGCAAACATTAAGTCTTATAGTTTCATGTGTAGTATCTGCAGCAATCAGTGGCAAGTTGTGAATTCCAAAGGGCTGGGGGCTCTGCTTCTAAGGCACTACTTTGGCTCTCTGCTTGAGCCTGCTCTGCTCCTTGCTTGCAGATGATCCAAGTCACTGCTTCTCTAAACTTAGGTGATCTCCACTGTATCTTCAGCTTCACACTCACAACCTCACATGCTGCCCTCTCATGGATATACTGCCTGTCCTTCCAGGCCTTCTTTTGAAATATGAGTGCAAATTTTCCTGACCCCACAACTCTTGCACTGTGCCTGTGCCTATAACCAGCACCACATGGATCATGCCAATGTCTACTGCCAACTGGAACAGTAGCCAGGTTTCTCTGTTTTTTGGCTGTAAAGATCAAATGTCTGAACACTCTGCAAATAATCCTGGGGAACAAATTCTCTAGACTGTCCCCATTCTGGAATGTGGTCTCAGGGACTCTTTTCTCAAAGTAAATTTTTTCACTTTTGCAGTTTTGAGCATGTAAAAGACGGAATCCTGCTGCTTCTTGTAATGCTCTCAGGCCATTTTTTTTCAAGATCTCCTCTGTTATATAGTTACTGTCTATAGTTTTACTGGTGTTTCCATCTGGTGAAACTCAAAATTTTTTAAATTATTCTGCTCTGCTCTTTGCTCTTGATTATCAACATAAATCTGGTTAAAAGCCCCAATAGTAGCCATGCCACTGCTGCAACATGCAACTGCTTTGAAACTTCTTCTGCACAATTAATTAGTCTACTTCCCTTAATGTCAGGATCAGAATATGTCTCTGGACAAGAGAAAAATGCACACAAACTTTCTGCCAAGGTATAACACATATCTGGATTCCGGCAGCCAGTGCTGTGCTTCTTCACAAGAGTAACCTCCTGAGGATGGTCATTACTGGCTTTTTGGCATTCTGAACTCTGACCAGACTCTCTCACACATTATAGCCCCAGGTGTTCCTGCTTTACCTTTACATCTGGCATCTCCAAACCTTTCCAAATACCTCCTCTTCCCATAAACCAATTCCAAAGACTCTGGAGTTAAATTATCAGGTAACATAATAGCAATGCCCCCCTCTTCTCTGGTACCAAATGCTGTCTTAATTTCTTTGTTATTGCTGAGACAAAATGCCAGACACTCAAAGTTGAAAGAGGAATATTTTATTTAGCTCACAGTTTGTAGAGGTTTCAGTCCATAATTGACTGGCACCAAGGTGGGATGGCACATGACAGAGAGTCAACCATTTAAGGTGGTGGAAGACAACAAAACCAGCAAGACAAAACTCTTTCTGTCCCTTGTATTGTATGGAGGATACCCATGTAGTACTCACACCTTTAATCCTAGCCAGAATAATCCCAAACCATCAGTGGAGTGATGCTCAAGGCTTTTGAGGGGCCTCTACACATATACCAGAACAGGTATGGACACTGTTTCCAAAAAATTTAGCCTGTTGGAAAGTTTTGTTAAGAAATAAAACAATTTTTAAAAGCTTCAGAGTTGTGAAAACGAGACATTTAATGGGAAGTGCATCAGTAAGAAACATTTTCTTGAAAGTAATAGAATGTGAATTACATGTTCTAGGAAGAAAAGAATGTTGTTGAGTTGAAAAAAGATGGGGATTTTAGGCAAAGACACCATCATAAATGAAACTGTCATGGAAAAATACTTCTCCTGCTTCACTAAAGAAACCTCATTTTGCTCCCTTGGAACATTAAAAAATAAATCTACCTTTTTCCATACAGCCCTCAAAATAATGTCTAAAACATCACTTAGTGCTACTCAGCCATAAGGGAAGCTAAACTTGCAGCTTTTACAGGTAAATGGATGCAACTTAAGACCATACTCAAAAGGAAATAAATGAGGCTTGCATGTGTAAACATTATATTGTCTCCCTTGTGTGAGAAACTGAAAGAATAATAAAGTCTAAAAAGCACCAACAGATACTCTGGAATTGGAAGGTACTTTTCAAAACAAAAAAGGAACTAGGATGAGTGAAATGGAAAAGGATAGTAGGGAAAAGGGAAAAAATGCAAGTCAGTTATACTATTAGGGTTTCTTAGTTTGTTAAAAAAGGAAAGTTTTATTAATGTTGATTGGAAAAATTCTTATGCCCATATCTTGCACCCTGAACACTATAACCGTTCTGTTGTTATATGTTAGTTAATCCTTAAAAGGTGGGGCCCTACAATAGAACATGACTTTGACTTCTTAAATAATAATTTTCAGAGTGAAACCCAAAGAAGCCCTACTTATGAGATACAGAATGTTGAATAATGCTTTGCTTTGTGGTAAACAAATCCATAATGTTAAACTCCTGGCTGGAGTTGATTTGTAGAAGAGTTAAGAATTAACATATTTGCTTTTCATAAGATGCAAGATTTCAAATGAAAAAGACAAATTTATTTGTATCATTTCAAACTACTTTGTCACCAAGTAAAGTGATAGTGGAAATTAAAACTGAAGCATTTTGCAAAAATTTACAGGAAAAATCTTTAATTGAAATGCAAGAGAAAATAAAAGGGGGTACAGCTTTGACAATATCAAGTTGCTCCTTTAACAAAAGAAAATGAGATCAGAAAAGAGCTTCAGTTTCCACAGATCTGGTGCATGTGTTAAATGGTGGAAACGGGAGGTCCTTCCAGATGCTCAAAATTCCTTTAGTTACTTTCGTCTTGGTCTTCTAAGTCTTGAAGAGCAATGCGGTATGTTAGGGTAAATCCAGGGTTCGTAAACCTTGTGACACAGACTCTCCTTGAGTGACTGCCATGCCCTATGCAGAGCTGAGCAGGGATTTGTTCCAACATTTTTAGGTAATAAAAGAGATGTAAAATGAAGGCTGAGAGGCCAAGTTTTATTCATCTTTTAGTTACTAAATTGGGCATCTGTAAGTCCAGCCTCTAGGTCCCCACCACCTCAGAATAAAATGAAAGTTATCTTTTTAATGAGCAACTGGTTAAAGAAGTAGAAAGTCCTCTGTCCATGCACTGACCTCAGTGTCTGTGGTTTTTTTTTTTTATGAAATATAGTTTTGAATGAAAAACAATTGACTATGAAAGCAGTATACTATGAAAACATCTAGAAGACTTTGAATTCAATAAATTCAACTTTGAATTCCTAGTTTTTTCATTTAAAATTCTATGAAAAGTTTCACTTAACCTCTTCATGCCTCATCTATAAAACTAGCATAAAAATGTCATAGGATAAAGTAAATTATATACTGCAATATTTTGCATATTATAAATATTCAAGAAATAGCATTTAAACTTACACTTGAGTATAAGTACAGCTAAATAGTGGGACATTTCCCTATTCATATCAACTCTTTTATTATACAAGTACAAATTATATATCCTCAAAGTAGTAGAAAGTTAAATATTCAAAATATGCAGATAGATATTACTTCTGTGTGGATGATGAAACATCTCAACATGATTAATGAGGCTATTAGTAACATAGGACAAATAACAGTGATTCACTTTTTATTAAAATATAGTAACCAACAGGTCTATTACTATTACCCTTTTTCAGTAAATCAGGGCTAATTACCAGAATCTCTTTAGAGAGAGAAAAACAGTTTAGAAAAGAAACTTCTGGATCAAAATGATGTTCTAAAGCTTTTTATGTGTAATTCTAGGTCAGTAAAAAATTGTATTATATTGAAGTTATGACTGCTAGCAAATTACTATTGCAGTGCAAGCCAGTTTCTGAAGTTGGTGATGGTCTGGAGAAAATGATTTGTTAATAAATATTTTCATTATGCATCTTAAGTTAATTACTATGATATTAATAGGAATTAATAAGAATAATACCATATTAACCCAGAAACACCAAAGTGTTTTATCATACATTATTTTGTTATATGTGCCAAAACCATCTCTTAAATGTGAAATTCTTAAGGACTTTGTGTCAATTACAGTTGTAAAGGTGGTATCCTGTACATTTCCAAACAAGCTTGCCTTTGATGTGTTCATGTTGTTCTTTCTGTTGTTTCATTACTGCAGAGGCAACACAACTCTACATCCTGCTTCTAAACATACTATTTATTTAACTATGTCTTCATATTTTAATCCCCTAAAAATCAATGTAGTTTTAGATAGTTCTATCGACTAGATAATTCTATCAATGAGAAATGTTCTTTTAAAAAGCTTAAATTTCTAAAATTCTCCTGAGATGATTTCCCAATGATTTTTTTTAAAATAACGTCCAACTGTGAGACCCTAATATTTTTCTTTTATAGTAGACTCTGTTAAAATGCTGGAACTAAAATTATAGCCTTTCATGCTTCACTTTTAAAGTGACTACTTACGCCATTTATGTTGAAATAGTTCTCACCCATAGTTTAAATGAATTTGGCAGAATGAAATTATATTATTTGATTCCTTTGTATCCAAATTTAGATACACTTAATATAATATCATCTTCTTAAGTGTAATTCCATTTAAATAAAGGCCTGGTATTGTAGTCGCTGTATTGTACACTGAACAGAGAGGCTATTATTCTTATCCCTCAACTACATAGTCACTCATCTCCAGATATATAGAATTTCAAATTTAGAGTTACGAACTATTGAAAAAGTCATACATAAGGGAAAAAATCCTTCAGTCTGAAGGATAATACATCTGCATATTTGTGGAGGGCTTTCTCTGGACTTGGCAGAGGCCACACATCTCATGATAGAAGGCAGGCAGGTAGAAGATTAGTAAGGAAGCAAGTGAATATTATGACATGTTAACTAGGTGCTATGAAAAAAAGCTGGAGACCAACGTTGGGAGCATTTTAGGTTATGCATTCAGAGAAAGACACAAGAGTTCTTGAGGGACGAAGACCCTAGTAGAAAACTTGAGAATGGAGAAATGAACAGATTCATAAACTCCAAAACAAAATACTGACAAATAGCAAAGAACAGGTCCCGGTCCCAAGGTTGGGAACCCAGTAAGGCTGGGGATTGGATCTGAGCACATGTAATCACTTTGATCAGAACTTTTGTGAAGCTACATTTTGACTTGGGTTGTGTTGTGCTATAATACCTAAATGCTTTACCACACTCTCCCACGGGAGTGAGCATGCTACAACTACACAGTTAAGAATTCTGCAGAAGTACTTTGATTTACCACTGCATTTTCTACCCAAAGTGACATGGTAGGCACTGAATTATTTGCTAACTTTGTGTGTTATAAATTTAAATATAAGATTTTCTATTTTTAGTATGTTAAGTTATAAAGTATATGTGGAGATTTTTTTCCTTTTACTCTCTGATATTCACATAGCATGCCACCTTGACATTTTCGTTGCATTGATTTGCTCTGATTTTATTATCTTTGTTAGGAGTATGAAGTTAAATTAAATTAAATTAACAGATTGAAATAGATACAACTGCTTTGTATCAACTGTACTGTAGGAATTTCTGTGTCAGTTCATAGTGTACTCGCTTTTGACCTTCTCGTTCATTTATGGTGAGGGTGCCAAACTATGGTAGAAAATGTGAACCCAATAAGGATGGTTAGTTCCATTTAATAATTGTTCCTCTAATATGTCTTCCATGAATATATTCCATTCTTTAAAGAGGAGTCATTTATTTGAAAATTCAACTAGTTACTAATATAGTTCTATCAACATATTGCTATAATGTACAGGAGGGAAATATCTTCTTTCAATGTGCTTACAAAAGATCTTGTAGTACTTTCTCATAAATGGGCTGCTTTTTATTACCGTGTTAAATTATTTGGTCTGCTAATCTTGGACTAGGGTTAAGAAAAGGAATTTTGTCATTCTTTTCTATTTTTAAAGAATAGGGAAACAAGTTATACCTTTAGGCAACTATGTTCCTGTGTGTTTTATTTTCTATGTTGACAGCATACCTTTACCTTGTGAAGGGTTCTGGCTGTCAGCCACATTCAGAGAATTCTCCTATTGTATTTGTTTGTGTCTATGTGTATTGTCAAGTGTATTTACAGTTGAAATAAGTAACATTTGCTGTACAGTACATCACTGGAGATTGGAGATTTTGGTGTGTGCTTCATTTCATTTTCCTGATTTTAGTTTTGGTGTATATACTTTATCTATGAAGTTTTCTATAATTAGTATCCTTATAATTCATGAGAACAGATTCTTTATTTAAAGCAAAACATTGTTAGAAAAAAATTACCATTTCCCTGCACAAAGTTAGATTAAAATAGAATATATGCATAATACTCAAATGACACTTAGTAATAATGCCCATTTATATTTGAGCTCTAATTTTTAAAAGTTTATTTATTAAAATACTACTCAAAATACATAGGAAGAAATTTTGATTGGATTGACAAGAAACTCAGTTCTGAATTTCATAAAGCATTCACCAGGGAGACTACATTGTCAGCAACAGTAATTACAGCAGGTAATTGTGTCATTTACCCTGTTACAGACCACTGAATGTGATGAGCATGGGACATACCAGCTGTCATACCTTGTTAGCTTTCACATTCTGGGATTTGCAAAATCACATTAGGGTTTGCTCTTGGTGAATGGAAGAAAAACAAAAATAACCAAGATTTAAATCTAGACTCATACCTTTTACCATACACTAAACTAAAAGTGAAATGGATCAAAATTTAGATATTAAAACAGAAGCATTAAATCTGCTGGAAAATAAAATAGGTAGAATTCTTGGAGAAATTGGTGCAGGCAAAGACTTCATAAACAAAATCTCAACCACACAGGAAATATCACAAAGAATTAACACCTGGGAACTCTTACTAAAAAGCTTTTCCATGGGCTGGGGATTTAGCTCAGCGGCATAAGCGCCTGCCTTGCAATCAGGCAGTCGTGAGTTTGATTCCTGGTACCGATAAAAACAAAAAAGACCAAAAAAAAAAAAAAAAAAAAAAAAAAGAGAGAGAGAGAGAACACACAGTATAAGGTAAACATTTTTCCAGCTGTTGCTCAGGTAAAGGACTAATATTTAGAATATATAAAAAATTTAAAAACCCAGGCCCTTTCAAATTTAAAGACCCAATCCAAACATGGAAATGAGCAGATATTTCTGTGATGGAAAAGTAGAAATGGCAAATAAATATATGAAAAATGTTCAGAATTTCTGGTCGCTTGAGAGATACAAATTCCATCTCACTCATTCGAATGATTATTATCAAGACATCAACCAGTATAAAATGCTGGTGTTGCAAGGAACCTTTCTCCATTCTTGGTGGGAGTGCAGACTGGTGCAACAACTGTGGAAATCGGTGTGGAGATTCTTCACAAAGCTATTATAGGTCCCATTCCGTCCAGATATTCTCCTTCTTGGTATTTTCCCAAAAGATACAGAGTAGTATTCTAGTGTGTGTGTAAATACTATATTTTTTCTATTTGTTCATGGATGAGGATTACATCATTTTCAAGATTTAGGTCTTATAAACTGTACTGATAGATGCATTTATTTGTGAATGGATCACCATAATATGATGACTTTTAACACTTTCAGGAAAATGCCTAGAAAGAGAAAAGCTGGGTTTAATAGAATTTCTATTTTTAGCTTTTTGAAGAATCTTCATAGTAATTTCCAGTGTTGTTGTCCTATTTATATTCTCATTACAATATAGAAGTCTTTCTTTTTCCCTGCAGGCTTGTTAGCTTTTAAGATTTGTTTTCTCTAGTATTTTTTGTAAGTTTAGTTTTATTTCTTTTAACATTTTTATTTTTCATTGTACAAGTAGAATTGAAGCCTTCTTGGTCATGATCTTTTTAATATTTGTTTCTGCATTGTTTGCCATTATCATATTGATGGTTTTTGCATCTGTCCTCATTAGAGAGATTGGGCAGCTATACTCAGTTTTTTGTTTATTCTTATTTGTTTGTTTTTGTATCTTTGAAATTCATGCAGTTTGCAGTCATCTTGAAGAGTGGTTATATGCACCTGTCACAGCTTGGTTCTACACCCTTCCCCTTGCCTCCTCTTCCCTCCCTCCTCCTTCAATTTCCCTACCCCCATTATTTACTCTTGCTGATATTATTCATCTTAGCTCATTTTATAGCATATAAAATTTTATTAATTGAGGTTATTAGGTTCTTGTACATGGCAAAAAAATCCTGAATAATTCAACAACAATGAACCAGTAATAAATAGCTTACCAAATTAGAAAATCCCAATACCTGATGAAATTTATTGTCAAATTCTGCACAGAGTTCAGGAAAGTTCTAATACCAATATTCCTCAAACTGTTTAATGAAATCAAGGGGGAAGAAAGTAATTCCAACATAGTCATTGGATGTTAGTGTTACCCTATGTTCAAAATCAAACAAGGCCAAAAACTTAAGACATCAGACTAAAGATACATGCATACCAATGTTTACAGTAGCACAGCTCAGAACAGCTAAATCCTGAAAACAGCATGTATAGCTGTCTAAAGATGATTGAACAAAAATATATGGTAACCATACATAATGGCATACTATTCTGCTACAAAAAATGACAGATTGAGATATTTGTAGGAAAATGGAGTCACCTGGAAAATATAAGGTTGAGCAAATAAACGAGACGCACAAACATCACTCCATTTATTTGGAATTCTCCAAGTTTTTGGCATATACATTTGTGAATTTGCTAATAGTGTTTTAGACTTTGGCAGCACCTCTTGTGATTTTACATTATTTATTTCTAATTGTACTGATTTGCATCTTTTCTTTCCTGTTTTTTGTAAAATTGACTACAGTTTTGTCCATTTTATTTATTCTTCCAAAGAACTACCTATTCTATTCATTGGTTCCCTGAAATTTTTTAATGTAAATTTTATTGATTTCTGCTGATTGTAATAATTTCATTCTGTTAGCTCTATATTTAGATTGTTCTTATTTTTCTAAGACCTTACACCATTAGATTTTTAAATTGGGCTTATCTTAGTTTTTTGTTTGTTTAGCATTCATTATTGGCATTCATAGCTATACACTTCTCTCTTAGTGCTGCTTTCATTGCGTCCCATAAGTTCTGTTATACTGTACTGACATCATTTATGAACACTTATTTCTTCAGTGGCCCACTGTTTATTCAAGAGTGTGTCGTTAATTTTCATGCATTTTCATAGTTTCTGTGGCTCCTTTTGCATCAGTTTCTAGTTTCATTCTACTGTGATATGATCATGTGTGTGGTAAAATTTTAATTCTTCTTCATTTACTTAAGCATACGCTATTGGCTGTGTGGTCTACTTTGGAGAAAGTTTTGTGTGCAGCCAAAATATATGTGTGTTATGTTGCTGCTAGGTGAACTACTCTATACCCATCTATCAAATTTATTTGTTTGAAGGTTTGGTTCAACTCTATTTTTTATTAATTTTTTTAGAGTTCATTTAACTATTTGTGATAGTACATTACTGAATTTTTGCATGTCATTGTACTAATATTTATCTCATAGATGCAGAGCCTGCTAGGTTGGCAGTCTGACACCCATAGTGAGCAGGGTCATCCTCATACATTGCAGCAGAGGATGGGATGAACGTCAATTACTTCTGAATGTCCTTTTACCTTAGATAATTTAGAATTGCTGAAAAAGGAGATAAAAAATGCCAACCATTTGGGCTGTCAAGCTTGAATATTTCAACTTCATTTGGAAAAGATTTTGAGGTATGACAGTATGCTGCTTATTTCATTAATTGGGAATAATGAATACTTTTCTAAACACTATTATTCTCTAACATAGTTGGATGAAAACAGAAAGAAAACCGCTCAGGAATATGCAGCCAAGTAGACCTGAAAAAAAGCCCTCTGTTGCAAGAATTCAGCGTTTTAGGAGCTTTTTTAAAATAACAATTTAGATTTCTCTTTTGCTAGAACTAATATGTCATACCAGACTAGTTGATGTTTTTTTATGCAAATAATCATGCAGCAATACACATGAAAGGAGCACTAAATTTCAGTGAGATACTCTGCCAAAATCTCAGGATATAGCAGGTAGGGCAGTGATACTATTTCTGACATGGGGAGCATGGGCTTTTCTCTTGAAAGTGCATTTAAATACCAGATGATTATGCTGTGTTTACTTAGATATATAGGAGTGACTGGAATGTTGGCTGATGTCTTATATGGCAGGGCTAACTCTTCTTTCACCAATCTTTGATATGTTAATTGTGGTATAAAATAAAATGTCTACCTTGTAATCAGGAAATTCATAACCTAAAAGTAAAGATTATAAGGCAGACAAAGGCAATCCAGAGTGATCTATATTATAATAGAGAAAAGTGTAACAGGCTTAGAAAACAACATAGGCAAAGGAGTTGAGTTGGTAAAGTTCACAGAGAAAGAGAAGGAGAGTACAAATGAAGAAAACTTTCATATATCCATAATAAATCACTGACATCAATAGTATGTTCTAATAATCACTTATTCATATTCATATATATATATATATATATATATATATGGTTTACTTTTTCTCTTTTAGATAATTCTGTTGATCAACCATTTCAAATGATAATTTCATCATTATATTTTCCAAAATCTTATTAAGCATAGTCATGTAACCTTCAAAGTAATCATTTTGAAAATTTATTGATGAGACACTCTGAACAGTGGTGCACTCAACATCATAAGACAAGTGCTACTAGACACAAAAGACCAGATAAATATAAGTATAGTTATAGTGGGGAATCTCAATGTTCCACTATCATTAATTGATCAACTAAACTCAAAATTGACGAAGAAATATCAGAATGGAATCGAACCTCAAAAAATAGCCTAAGGGGCTGGGGATTTAGCTCAGCGGCATAAGCGCCTGCCTTGCAAGCAGGCAGTCTTGAGTTCGATCCCTGGTACCGATAAAAAAGAAAAAGACAAAAAAAAAAAAAAAAATAGCCTAAACAATTCAACAGAGTGTTGCACCTAATAGCACCAACGTACTTATTTTTTTCAACAGCTGTGGAACTTTCTTCAAAATACTCTATATACTAGCCAGTGGATCAACCTTAAGTGAATGTAAAGGAGTTAAAATTATGCCATATATATTGTCAGATTGTAGCCCAGTGAAACTAGCTGTCAAAAACAAAAGAAAACAGAAATTATGCAAATGAATAGAAACTAAACAGTACATTCAAATAAAAAATGAATTGCAAAAGAAATTGAAGAAGAAATAAATCAGTTTCTAGAGCTAACTGATGGTGTCAGTACAACGTGCCAGAAATTATGGGATATAGTGTAAATGCACAAGTGTATGTCTGGGAATGTTCATATGACAAAAGAGAATGAGTCCATGTTATGTTTGATATATTGTGTTAACTTGAGAAGCTTACAAGTTTAACTAACAGACTTAGCAGGGAGCCAGGGTTCTTGCTGTGTAAACACCCTCATCCTGTGCAAGAGGATGGCAAGGAGAGTGCTATACCCTCTCAGGAGGGACAGTAGGCTATATGCAATATAGAAGAGAAGAGGCTTGTTCTCCTCGCTTCTGCTCTTGTTGCTTTGCTGTCTTCTGCTGTCTTGAAGTGTTGCCTTGGTGCCATGCCACTCTGCTTTGTAGCCAGCTACTTATGGACTGAAACAAACTATGAGATAACTAAACCTTTCCTTCCTTAATTTTAGATGTCAGGTATTTTGTCCCAGCAACAAAAGAAATGTAACCGAGACAGCCCAAATAGCCTAACCATTAACCTCAGGATGCTAGTAAAGCAAGAATAATAATAAAAAGAATAATAATAACTCAAACCTAGTACAAAACGATCAGAGCCAAATCAATAAAATTGAGTCAAATAGAATCTCTAATCCTAGCTTTTGAGGACTCTCCACACTGATTTCCACAGTGTTGGCACCAGCCTACATTCCCACCAACAATGGAGAAGAGTTCCTTTTACCCCACAGTCCCGCCAGCATTTGTTATTCATTGACATCTTGATCTTGGCCTTTTTTTCTGGGGTGAGATGGAACCTCAGTGTTTTTAAATTTACATTTCCTGAGTGACCATTGATGTTGAACATTTTTTCATATAGTTATTTCCCATTTGTATTTCTTCATCTGACAAGCGTGTATTCATCTAAAATGTCCATTTTTAGAGTGGAGCCTTGAATTATTTACCCAGAAGAATGAAAAACATCATACCACAGTGATATATGTGCACCCATGTTTATAGCAACACAATATGTAATAGCCAAATCTTGGACCAACCCCAGTATCCATCAATCAAGGGATGGATAAAAAGATAAGGTATTTTCATACAATGGAGTACTACTCAGTTATAAAGAAAGAATGCTTTGAGACTTTTATAAGTAAATGGACATGACTTGAGACCATACTCATAAGTGAAATAAATCAAACTCACACGTGTAAATACCATATTGTCTTCCTAGTGTAAGAAACTGAAAAAGTATGTACAATCCAAAAATCTACAATAAATACTGTGTAAGGGTAAGAATCTCCTCAAAGAAGAAAAGTAACTGGGATGGGGGAAAAGAGGAAATAAGAAAGGGAAAATGAAAAGGAAAAAGACATAAATTTTTGCATATATATATATATATATATATATATGTATATATGATCCCTAAAATGACTATACTACTAATTATATTAGTTACTGGAAAAGAGCAGTTAATACTCATATGATTAGATCAATTTTACATGTCTATATCTGTTAATCAAAGCAACCCTTTTGAAGATAACAATATGCAATATTACAGCCATTGTCAAATTTCTATCTTGTTTTAATAAATGGTTTTTGGAAAACTGTCTATGCACATGTGGAAGATTGACTCTAGACTCATAATCTTCATCATATACTAAACCAAAATTAAAATAGATCAAAGAACTAAATGTTAAAGCAGAAACATTTAACTTGCTGGAAGATACATTAGGTAAAAGTGTTAAACTTAATAGGCAAGGATTTTCTGAGCAGAACTCTGGTTGTACAGGAAATAGTACAAAGAATCCACAAATTAGGCCATATCAAATTAAAAAGCTTTTGCACAGCAAAAGTAACAGCCAACAGGATGAAAAAAAACCTACAGAATTTGGAAAAATTTTGCCAGATATTCCTCACACAGTGGACTATTTAGAGTACAAAAAAGTAAAATACATTAGTCCTCTCAAAAATAAAAGACCCAATCAAAAAATAGGAAGGCGTCTCTGTTTATCAGAAGAAGATTGGATAAAGAAAATATCCATCCGCAGAACATGTTGACCAAGAAAGTGTAGTTTATAAAGAAAGATAAACCTGAGTCATTTGTAGGCAAATGGATGTACCTTGAGAACTTAATTTTAAGTATATCAAATGTTGATAACTTGTCAGGTATGACAGCAAGAATTGTGGATTCAAAGATCAATTATAAAAATTTCCTGCTTCACAGAATGTACTGAAGGGAAGAAACAGCTAAGAGAGTTAACAGTTCCTGAAAACATGATAAGAGCTGGTTTAGCACTCCCTCCCGAGGCACTGCTTGTGCCAGGGTTATTCTCAGTGCTTTCATTTCACTGCAGTTGTATTGCTTAAGAGATCAGGGCACTGAACTTCTCCAAGGTGATTCTCACAATTGATGACGAATATACCTAGCTACAATCCCTAACTTGTAGTTCTGTACTCCGAAAGATATTTTTAAAAATTGTCTTGGTAGATAAATTTGACCCAGTATACGGCTGTTTCTCATCTCTTTCCCACTTGTATTATTTTTACTATAGAAATAGTTGTTTAATAAACATTGCACACATCATGCTGGGGATTTTACTTCTGTGCTATCAGTAGGCTCAATTTATAGAGAGGAAACTGCTTAGGGAGATTAAATAGTTTGGCAAAGACTTCACATCTAGTAAAAAGCAAAGCCAGAATTTGAACTGAGAGGTTAGTCCCTTTCCTTAACTACTGTAGGCTCTGGCTTTCAAATATTACAGTGAATTGAACACCAGGCTCTCTGGGTTCTATGGGACTCATTTAAATTATACTAAAAGTTTCAAGAAAGATTTCTGAAGGAGGCATTGTTGATCTGTGATGAAGGTGAACAGAGAGACAAAAGTGGAAAAGGGCCTTTTTACAGGGCAGAGAATAGCATTAGTGAAGGCAAAAAACCAAAAACCAAAAACTCCATTTTTTTAAATATACAGAATCCAACTTTTATGCTCTTTGACCTTTTATAGCCATAAAATGATTTATCAATAAAATGATGTGATAGGTAGATTAATTATGATTTGATGAGAGCAAGGGATTGCACCCAAAGACTCTTTTGAATATGAAAGGCCTTGATAACTGGTAAAACAATAGACTATTACAAAACACAGAGAGATGAAGAGAGAATTGGGAGGAGCCCAGGGGAGAGATCAGATGTGTGCGAAGAGTCATTTTGATATGGTCTGAAGATGGTTCAAGATGACAGTGTTCTCATCAGGAGGCAATATTTAGCATCCAGTTAGCATCTGCAAAGCAGTGGGAATGAGGTTAGGGATGGAAATAAGAAATGTTAAGGATTGTCATTTTTTGGTCCCTGGGGTGTGGTGATTTGAGAGGAACGGATCAAAAAGTTCATGATGACTACATGATTCTGACTTGGGAGAAAGAAAGGCTTAAGCATAAGTTTAGTTACAGTTTACCTGTGAGTGGGAAATTGGAATGTATTTTCTCCTAAGGGCCCAGATGTTTTCCTGTGAAGTTGTTGCTGGAGTCATATGCTTGCAGTGAGGGGAAGGAGATGGACCAAGCATTTGAAAAGAAAGCAAAAGATATACAGGACTGCCACCTTAGAATACCATGAGCACTCTGCATTATTTGTGAATCTCTGAATATTTTGTAAGTTAGATTGAGAAACATTTCATACTGATTCATGGACTCCTTAACAGATATTCATTTGAGACCATTTTGTGCCAATCATTATGTCGGATATTGAGGTGACTGATAAATTAGACCCAAGGGTTTATCATCAAGATGGTGGCTTAACAGACAGCTTTTGAGTAGAGATTATTTACTCAGTTTATAGGTGCCATCTCAGTTTTCTAATAGGATCTTTATTTTATACTTTGACTTCCTAATTTTCTTCCTTGCCCTAAAAACAAAATAAAAGAAACACAACAAGAATAGCAAAATCCTAAAGAAAAAAATTTCCTTTATTTCTATTTATCTCAAAGCCATTTCCCAAGTCACTCATTTGGAACCTGAGATACCTAATGCCTTTTCTTCTCCTAGCCCACATATTGACTCACTTTGATTCTATATCTAAATGTGTGCTTCTTGGTCTATCATTTTTTCTATTTGACTTTAGAGCCTGTGTTTAGCACAGTTTAATTCGACAGAATCATAGGAATTACAATGTATAACATGCATAAGGTATAATTCCTGACTTAATGAAATTTCAGTCTTATGGTGTTGGTGCTACTTTCCTAACCATTATTTCTATGTCCTAGAGTATTTTCTTACGTTTCATATATACACTATGCACATAGTGCCTGGCATGTAATAGAGACTCTTATTTATTTTCTACCTCTGTTATGACTATTTTTGTCTCTTCTCCTTCTCCTCCTCTCCCCTTTCTTATTTTCCTCCTCCTCTCCTCCTCCTCCTCCTTCTTCCCCCCTTTCCTCTTCCTCCCTCCCTTGTTTTCTTCCCCCTTTTTCCTCCTTCTCCTTGTCATCATCTTCCTCCCACTCTTCTTCCTCTCCTTGTCTTTTGACTTCTCTTCTTCCTCTTCATCCGCCTCTACTTTTCCTTCTCCCTTTCTTCCTCTTTTTCCTCCCTCTCATCTTCTTAGTGTCCTACAGATTTCTATTAGAATGCTGATGAATAATTTGATTCAAAGGGGGAATAGAAGGAAGAAAGATGGAAGAGATAGAAGAATGCTATCTTTGTATCAGGGAAACTCATTTAGTCAAGGAAGTTATTTTCTCTTCATCTACATTAGCTTTTAGATTAATTTTATACATTTTATCATGCCACTTTTTCTTCTGTAGATGGAAGTGACTTTTTATTATTCTATAAACTACCAGATAATGTCATGTTGTTTCTAGTCATGGCAACACTATTCTTTACTGCTCCCTTTCAATCATCACCCTCTGCCAGCTCACGCATTTGATGGCCCTCTCATCCCACCAGCTTTTGTCTGCTGTACCGTTATCCTCTCCACATACCATGCTTTTTCCTGTGGTCACACTTTTCAGTTAAGCAACCCCTCTCCAGCTTTGAATACCTGTTTGGCTTGTTTCTCACAAAATGCTTTCCATGACCCTTCAGTCAGTCCTCTTCTCTGAGTCCTTTAAACCATATAAAACTTTTGTTTATAGATTTGAGTTTTTAAAAACAATGGAAGGTGATTCCTGGTGATTCCTGATTTTGTCACTTCCTACCTATATGATTTTGGACAAGGTATGTTATTGTTCTAAGAAATCTCTCTATTCCCATTTGTGAGTGAAGAATAATAATAGTGCCTACCTGAAAGGCTTTTTTGAAGACTGAGAGAATAACAGATATAGAAAACTTACCACAGTGATTTACAGTATACATTAAGGACTAAAAAATTAGGGTTATTAGTTATGATTTTTATTTTCTCTTACAGTGCTAAACAATTTCTACAGCATTTAACAACCTTCTAACAGTTTAAAAGTTCCTTGAGCCCATGAGCCTCAGATCATGCACCTTTCAGAACACTATAATCATGTTACAGAAGCTACAGAAACATGTTGAGAGAACAGATGTAAATTATTTGGCTGATAGCTGCAAGACTTTTGTTGCCCTAGAGTATGTTTAGACAAAGATTATTTTATGAAATACAAAATGAAACAAAACAACTTTTTGCCATAAAGTTAGAATTAGGATTACTCTGTGAAATTATTGAAGGGTAGGGAGGAAGTTTGAGTGTGTTCTGGTTAAGATTCTGATCAAATGAGAATCAGGAAAAGGCAAGAAGGAAATAAACCAAGCACGTCAGAGGGAGGAAATCTGAACAAATTCCTACTTGCCAAGCAAACAAGAATAACAAGAAGTCAGTATTGAATTGGTATGGTCAGTGAACAGGAAACTTGAATAGAAAATAAAACAAAAAATTACTTGGCATTAGAGTTTGAGAGGATTTGCTGCTGATGTGGGCATTAAACAAGTTGAAAGTCTGATTTCTTGCAGTTACTTTAAAAGCAGATTTTGATTAAAATGGTATTGAATTAAAAAATTTTTCCTGCAATGCAAAAGTAGTAAATAAGATACTCATAAGAAACAAATACCTTTTCATTAGTAGTACAGCAAGCATTTTTCCTTTAATGTCACCATTGAGAGTAATTACATTTTGGAAAGGGAAAAATATCCAAAATAAATATGATTTTAGATAAGTTTATAGATAAGTTTATGAGGAGTAAAAATGTATGTATAGAAGATGTAGGTTTTTGATAATGAATAAAAGTGTAAAAAGTAGGACACTGTACCTAAGAAAGCCAAAAGAAAATTTCTCCTTAATATAGTTAAGTAATAATTAACTCATGTGTATTATTTGCTAGGATTTTTATAATTATCACTGATGTTTATTAATTATGAAAGCTCTCCAATATAGGTTTTGACTTCCTCATTTTAGTCACAGAATAATTGACTAGCTTACTCAGGCTCATGTAACTGGGACAAAATGACATCTAAAATCAAACCTGTATGGGAAGCACAATGTGGACCAAATCACACTGCCTCCTGCTATTGCTCATTAAAATAGTACATAATTTTCTCATTTTCTTCTCACTGTGTCCTTCAAAATTAAATATATCTTAAACAGACTGGTTGATTGAGGACATTTAAAATCATATAATTTTATAAAAATATCCTCAAGAATCAGTAATCATTAGGACACAAATGTTTTGATTTTACAAATTTGTATTATTGGTGGTGAACACTGTCTTCATATACAGACTGCTAAATATCTGTGAAAACAAGGACAAAAAGAAGAGAGGAATGATTTCCAGTTCCTTTTTGTAGACTAAAAAATATTTAGAATTGTTGAATTTTAACGTAAGACATTCTTTAAACTTGGTACTCATTTTGAAGAGATATGCAACAGGAAAATTAAGAGAGTTCTAAGAAGCTGTGAGCAAGTTCACAGACTGAGTTTGATGGATTACAGATAACATGTTTTTCATGAATTCTTAAAATTGTCGCCAGTCATTTTAGAACACAAAAGAAGTCTCAGGATAGCAGATCCATGGGCTGCGATTCTGATGCTTTTCACAGGCCAGTGCAGATAACAAAGTATTTACTTTGGGAGAGTCACATCTGAGTAATAATACAGATGAGCTTCGGCAAAATCCATTCATACTTCAAGGCAAAAATCTGACCTACAGAAATGTAAGAGGAAAGTGGTTAAGCAGCTATGCATTTTTAAAGTAAACTATCCCTCTAAATGTGTACTTCAGTGCTGTTATTAAGTTCCTCTACAGACACGTACCCTTCTGTGCAATTCCCTGCTCCAAGTTTTATTTGGCCTTAAGTCTAAGGAAAATTGTTCTCGTTTCTAATAATTGGAGACAGTTAAAACAAAGGTAGTTTCTCTATATCTAGGGCCATGTCATGCCACAACCAAATAGTATATTTATTCATACGAAGTTTGTAATCCAGGAAAGAGGTCAGAAAAGATGAAGCAGCTTTTGTATATTATTTTAGCTACTGTTTCCCTAGTATTTCCAGATTTAGGCAGAATAGTAAATGAGACAGTGTACATGCAGGGCACTATATTTTAGTGGCTAAAGAAGTCCATCACAAGAAAGTTTCTCTGAAGACAGTGAGCAAGCCGTGGCATTACACTATGTTCTGTTAGCAGAAGAACAGAATCTGGAGTATAAATGTGCCAGCCACAGGATCAGAGGTGCTGATGGGCATGTCACATGCAGTTAATTGGGAGTAGTGGGCAGGGAATGTTGCCATCACAACACTGCCCTCAGACATTAGCAGCATTTGTTTGCCAAACTGGGTTAATTTTGAGTTTGAAGATTAATTTTTATTAGCTTGTGTTTACAGTACATGATGAACACTTTCATCCAGGGGGATTTGTACGTATACATGACACATCTCAAATTTTTTATCCCTTTTCTCTTTTCTCCCTCCAGATGTTATTTTCCTTCCCACTTATAAAAGCTTTGTTTCCATTTTTTCTTCAATTCTTATTGCCTTCAAATCGTTTTCCCCTTTCTTCTTCCCCATCCCCCATCTCTTCTTGTTTCCCATCTGAACAAATTCTTCCTACTTCCTAATATCCATCCTCTGTTTTGCCCATTGTTTATACTTTTGATTTCTCACAGGAGAGAAACAATATAATATTTAAACTTGTGTTTAAATGCCACTTGTATTCTCACATGGCCTGAGATATTACCGTGCAGGAGGTTTTTAGTTTGATGCGGTCTCATTTATTTATTCTTTGTAATACTTCCAAAAAAGTTTTGTTCATGAAGTCTTTTCTTATGTCTCCAAGTCTTTTAACTGATGTATGTTCCAGAAGATTGTTTCTGTTTCAATATTTAGATTTTTGATCCATTTCTATTTTAATTCAGTTGATGGTGAGAGGTATGGGTCCAGTTTTAGTCTTCAGCATGTGGAAAGTCAGTTTCCCCAGCACCATTTATTAAAGAGATTCTTATTTTCCAGTGAAGATGTCTGGCCCCTCTGTCAAAGATAAGGTAGTTGAGTGTGTTTGGAGTTAGTTCTGCATTATCTGTTCTGGTACTTCATTTGATACTTCTTGATCCTCAAGCCTGTTTTTTTTTTTTTCCTTATTTCCTCTCAATTGACACTATTTTTATACTGTAGCTTTACAGTGTGATTTGATGACCAGGATTGCAATATCTCCTGTCTTCTCCTTGTTTTAGAATTCTTTTTGATATTCTAGGTTTCTTATGTTCCATATGAATTTTAGGATTATTTTATTTAGCTGTTTTAGGAATACTATCAGTGTTTTAATTGGCATTGCATTAAATCTGAATGACAATTTCAGAATTATGGCCATTTTCACTCTACAAGTAGGTCCACAAATTTATGAATATTTGAGTTGCAAACTTTCACAGATGTGAATTGACCTCAGATTAGAACATTAAAACGTGATCAAATTGTGGAAGTGGTTCATCTGTCTAGCAAACATTCACAGTTGTGCCCCTGTGTGCTTACTGTAAGTGTGATAGTGTATGGTAGTATGGTGCTGAATCAGAGCTGAGGGTGTCTGGAAGCAAGAGGAAAAGTTTTACATCACATATTGTGTCAAAGGTGTGTAAGACTCACTTTATTGTGCTTCTGAATGAATCCAACTTAAGAACATTCTCCATGAATTGAACTTTCATAGGTTAGTGACTTACTGTGTTGGTTCTGCTTATTCAAGAACGGGATCTTCTCATTTGCAGACATCCTCGTTGATCTCCTTTCTCAGGTACTATAGTTTCCATTAACCTTGGTTAGGTTAATTCCTAATTCATTTTTCTTGATGTTGCCATGAGTAGTGTTATTCCCCTGATTTCTCTCTTGGTGAGTTTGTTATTGATGTGTAGGAACACTATTGATTTTTAAGTATTGATTTTGAATCCTGATATATTACTGAATTTTTATTGTTATCTTGTTTGTCTCTTCCTAGGATATCCTTAAGAATTTTTTGGTGTGCTGATTTGGTGATCATGAATTTCTTTAGGGGTTCCTTATTATGGAAGTATCTTATTTTTTATCAATTTTGAAAAATAATTTTTTGCAATTTGTCAATCTGGTTTGGAAGTTGTTTTCTTTCACAGTTTGAAACACTTCACTTCAAGCTCTCCTTGACTTTAAAGTTTGTGTTAAGAAGTCTGGTGTAGTTCTGATGGTTTTTCCTTTATAGACAATTTTCTTCTCTCCAAAAGCTTTTAAGATTCTGTTCTTGTATTGAATTTCTGGAACCTTAACTGTTTAAGTATCTCTCATTAGTTGATCACCAACCACAGCCTTGTCTTCTAGGTCTGATATTCAGTCTTCACTTTGGTCAGTGCTGCTATATATACTTTCGATAAAGTTTGTTACCTCCTAGAATTCTGTTAGATACTGTTTTATGAACTTCAGTTCTTTTCTCTATTTGAGCATTAATTTTTTATATCTTTTTTAGTTCCTCTATTTTTGTATCAGTATCTTCTAGTTCCTCTATTTTTGTATCAGTATCTTATCTGGACTCATTAATCATTTGTTTTCCTCAGATCATTATCTCTTTAATTATCTGTATAATTATCTCTGAGTTCATTAAGAGCCTTATTCACCTGTTTGTTACCTCTATTGCTACTATTTCAGTTATGATGTTTATGTGGCTTTTAATAGTATCCTTAATGCCTCCTAGATTTGTTTTGGGAGAGTTTGGAGTTTGGGGGGCATTTTGATTCTGTGCTTTCTCATTTTCTAATTTTTTAATTGTTTTATTTATGTTTTCTGTGTTTAATCTTGCAAATTGATTATGGTAGGTGGCTTTAATGCTAATAGCAAGACCTCTTTAAGTAATGACTACTTTTCAAAGATATCCACTAGGCATAGGTGGTTATTGGCTGTTAGATCTGTCCCATGACCCAATTACTTCTTATTAGAACAGGAAGGTGGCAGCTTGCTTGGCCCAGTACCTGGTTCTTTTGTGACAGACTATAGTATTTTTTATGACCTCCAAACAGTCTAGAGATTGGCATACAGAGAAGACTAACTGATAGCAGCAAATATGTCACGTTGGGTAAAGTAGTAAAATCAACAACAACAATAGTATCAAACACAGACTGAACAATGACAGACCATAATAACTAACACTGTACCACCTTTAACCACAGAAACAAGATCTATGACAAACAAGAGATTATATGAAGAGATATTTAAGTTGGAGAAATTAATGCTTTGATCTGGTTACTTTGTTCTGTAGAAATTGGAACTTGATCATATTTGGTAGTTCATTAAAAAACAACTTCTTTTAATCATGTGAAAACAAGAAAGCATTTAAGTATGAATATAAAGCTAACTCACTCATTTGCCATGTAAAGGTCTGTGACTCTAATATTGAACAAGGTCCGAATAATAGCAAACACCATAGTGAATAATAACTTGCTAACTACGAAGCAACAGAAGATTGAGCAAACAATGTAAAGAGATGAAACTGTGTAAACATTAAAACTTATGGTTAATTACAAAGAATATTAGGATAAAAAATAGGTTGGAGTAGTGGAAAATGTAAGCCTTAAATCCATCAAGCAACTCTAAGCTTAGTGCTCAATCCAGTATTTTGGTGTTATGTTGTGATTCACAGCTTTTAACACTTTCTAGTTCTGTGATCTTGAACAAATTATTTATTTATTTGGCTCTCCAAGCAAAATTTAATTTTCTGTAAATTTGTGAAAATGTTTCCTAATTAATATAAAGGTTGAATGAGATAACGTATGTTACAAAGTATGTGTATGTAGTAATCATTGAATCATTGCTATGTTATTATACTTCGTTCAGGTTCTCAAAGATTTTTAAGAGCTATGGTATTCTAAAAACAGAAATAAAAAGTACACCAATGATATTTATTTTTGACTCATGCCTTCTTCCATCCTAAAACGTGTGAAAATTGTCCATGCCAAATACTTCATTCCACATAAAATCGTTCTTGGATTCCCACGTGACCCTAATAGAAATTACTTTTTCCTCCCTCATTCTCTTACAATCTTCTGTACATAGAAGTTTATTTCTTTACTTTATTAGTATTCATAATGAATCATAAATCTTGTCTTACATCTCCAACTAAACTTGGAGTTTAGTACTCTGAAGGGTGCCTATTTTTGTTTATAATCATCTTGTGCCAAGAAGACCCTAAAATAAAATAAACTTTGAAGAAATGTATTTAATTCAACATAAGTGTGGTGATAGTTAACAGATAATTATTCATGTGCATTTTGGCAGTAGGTGCACTTTGTATCACATTGAAGTTCTTGAATAAAATGGGGCTAAATTGTCTTGTACATCAGTGTTAGAATCAAGATGACCAAAGCTATGCGAATTTCGGAAGGGACTGTTTTTGCCTCTCAGCACATTTTTTTTCTGGGAACAACTCATTATTAATACTAAATTTAAAGCTTAAATTAATGCCATTCATCATTATTAAGACTGATGACATTTTTAGTGTGTACTCTGAAAATGATTGGGATACATTAAACTATCAATTTTAGGAGTTAATCAGTGAAAAAAGTAGTATCATTGTTATAAATAACATCTCCATTTGGGGGAATACAAGTGTGTATATTACTTTTTTATACCTTGTGGAGGAATTTTACCATATTAAACTTTGTTGGCATAAAATCAATTTTGTGTTATATGTATAGATGCAGAAAAAAATAAATTATGGCACATAGAACACATCTTTACCAACTATCTCTTTAAAATTTGGATTCTATGTAAAATATAGTGTGAAGACACACTGAAATTTCTTCTGTTTAGTGCTACTGAGTAATGATGTTTTCTTTCTATATGTTTACTTTTCTCCATTTCATTTAAATTTCAGACTTATTCAGTGAATTAGTAAATTTTGATCAAAATAGCAATTTGCTAATATTTTAATGAAGAAGTGTTAGAAAAGTGGATTTGGGTTATCACATGACTTGAACTATAAAATATTCATTGAAGATTTGAAAATAGCATTAGCTCACATGGATTGGATGATCAGAACATCAGATCCAAATATCTGTCTTTCAGTATATGTTAAATAAACTTTAGAATTCATTTACTAGTGCATTCTGGACTGCTCTTCTCAAACATTGGACCATGATATTGATTTAAGTTTTATCTTAGAATTATTCCTTCTTTATTTTATTTAATTTTACCTATTATGTGTTGAAAATGTTAAATAAGTAATCAGGTATGTGTGAGTCTGAGAAATGGTAAGGCATTAATATTTGATCAAAAATGGATATGAAGCAGCAATAGTTATTTACTGAAATAACAAAATGCTGTCTTATTGCTTCATTTGCATTCCATTTGTGAAGGGCTATCAAATCAAACTTAATTTTCTGTTAGACATAGGAATTTTTGAAAAATTTTCCAAAGGTCATAGTTTAATTTTAGTAGTTACTATGCATGCCATTATAACCAACTTAAGTATTGTGAAATTTAAAGTTGATAATATAAAGAAATTACTATTTTCTGTTTTCATAGTATGTCCTAGTATCTTAAGTTTTTTAAATACTCAAAGTCAAATCAAACACTAGTCTAGTGAAATCAGTGCAAAAAATAGCTCAGATCTTCAAAACTACTTCACTATTTACCATCTAGTTTATAATTTTACGAGTTTGGGTTGGCTTTAGTGTTGGCAGAATCAGTTCGTACCATTGGTTTACTTATTCATTCAATCATTCATTCAAGAAATATTTTTGAATACTGAAATGAAATACAGAGAACACCCAAAATTCTTGTCTAAAAGTTTACAATCCCAAGTTGAGGCTTGAAAATATAAACTAAGAAGAAGTGGAAAATTATGGTATAGTAGAATTGTAGAGTCTGGTATATGGTACTGGGAAAAAACATGATGGCCTAACTTTGTAGGAGGAGTAAGAGACTCAGGTATTTTCACAAAATGCATGGTCTTTTAGTATAATTTTAAAAGATGGTGAGAGTTTTCCAGTAGAACACAAATTGAAGAACATTTCAGGCACAGCAAGCAGAATAAATAAAGGCAGAAGTACATTTCAAAGCCTACAAACTGTCTCCACAGTTTGTATATTCACTCATTTAAATAGCCACAAGGGTAAATGATGACAGATAAAATCAGATCTTAGGTTGAGTAATTATTTAACTTTCATCGAACATTATCATACTGAGTGCTAAACCAAATCTTGTTAGGCCATTCTAACCAGTGAGTACAGTCTAAATAAGAAGACAATCAAGGCACCAATGAGTAGATAGCATCTAGTCAATCAGCAGCTGTCTTTAAAGCACCTATAGCTGTCGATATGGAGATTTATAGAATAACTGCAGCATTCTCAATTGTATTAGGAAGAAAATGGGCAGCAAGCACAAACTTTAGAGTATAGATTTATTTTGCTCCAGGCGTCAGAATCCAAAGGCAAGAGGATACCTATCCTTGTGGCTCTGACATTTTGTGGCTCCAGCTATAGTTGTACCTAGGAGGCCCAGGTTTAATCTAGTCATTTCTAAGCTACCAACAGTAAGCAGGAATTTATTTAAAAAAAAAAAAGACTCTGAAATATTGATACTAGAGAGTAAGGTGGCATTTTGTATACTTTTGAGTAAATCATCCAGGAATTTTGAAAACAAGATGTTCATTAATAAAATTCTAAAACCTTAGTGATTAAATATCTTCTTTCTACTAACTTATTAAAATGAACTCTAAGAATTTTAATACAGGGAATGATTAAAACCGTCATGACTCTGCATCCTTATAGCATGAGACAAAAAATATCATAATGGAATGTTATTCTTTATTTTTTAAAAATGAAACACAGGGTATTCTATTTCACTTGTTGTAGTAATTTCTTTTAGTCAAATCTTGTCTGTTGCCAAGAGCAATTTTTTTGTCTTTTTCATTTTTATTGGTACCAGGGATCGAACTTAATGACCACACACTTGCAAGGAAGGCGCTTATGCCACTGAGCTAAATCCTCAGCCCCTAGAGCAATTTTTTTTAAAGCTACACTGATATATTACCATTATAATATCATAAATACAGTGTTTTAAAATGAAAAGGAAATATTTCTGTGTTTTCATGATTTACATAATACAGAGTTAATGACTCAATCAATATATCTTTAAAATGTACATTTAATTTTTGGCCCCTAAGAAATTTATATCAAAAAACAAGTAATAACCAGTGTCACTCACTATAGTGATTTTAGGTACCTAAAGTGTTTCCTTACATGCTTTGTTTCCTATTCATCTTGACCTTGATGTTAGTTTTGTTTTCTTCCTCAAAACTTACTGAATTTAATTTTTAGATTTGCATTTTTGACAGACACTGAATTCTAAAGTTATCTATGATTATTTTTATAAACTTGGCAAGTGACAAAAACTGAGTTACTTTATCTTTAAACTAGTGATAGTAATACTAGGTTTGCCTCTGTCATACAGTGCTGAAAGGATCAAATAATTCAGTAGTTTCCAAACATGATATATGTAGTCAAAAGAAGTATAGTATTAGTTGTACATTTAGTTGTACATTAATTGTACATTTTTGCATTTGGTTTTGCATATGTTACAAAACCAAGTTTCTCTTATTTCATTGATGTCTGACACATTCTTTGCAGCGGTAAGGAACTTGCTAAGGGGGTCAAATATTCCTCAACAGCTTGCATCAGTATATTTATATCTGGAAGTATGGAACAGTTGTTGATGGAGGCACCTAACTATGAGAACTTCAGTTCCATTATGCTGTAGATCATGACTCATGCAGCCAAACAGTTCCTCCTCCTTCTATTACCCTTTACATTTTACAGGGAAGAGTAAGGTGGCAGACTCATTTTGGAAGAATAAATCCCTGTGTATTAAGAGATTCATGTCAGAAGAATAGCTTGCCAGAGACTATACAGGTGACTTTAGAATATACTTCTGAGTTGGGCCTGGTGCAATCCCAAGGATCGGTTTGCGGCCAGCCTGGGCTACATAATGAGTTCAAGGTCAGCATGAACTGTGTCGTGAGACTGTCTCAAATAACCAAATATATATATATATATATATATATATATATATATATATACTTCTTAGAATCAATCCCTATTTATTTGCTTCTACCACTGATGTGCCTTTTCTTCAAATTCCTTTGTGTTTAGTGTTTCTGGAAATATAAATTGCATGTAGTTTTGAAAAATATAGAGTACTTCAAAATCTGCAGTCTTCTTTAGTTTATAATTTACATATGACTGTGACTGAAAGAATTACCATGTAATAACTAAGGTACTAGTACATTTAAAAATATTTCACCTTTAAAAAAATATTCTTAACAAAGTTATATTCTTTATTTCAGAGCATGATGAGTGTGCTACAAACCAGCACAGTTGTGATGAAAACGCTTTATGCTTCAACACTGTGGGAGGACATAACTGTGTATGCAAGCCTGGCTACACAGGGAATGGAACCACATGCAGAGGTAGGGTGTTTCAATGCCGACTCCTCTTCCATTATGTATAACACAATCTATGTCTCTATTCCTTATCATCACTGATCTGTACCTTAGAGACACCTTGCACAGTTGCTAAGAGCCTTAAAATCTGGCTCATACCAAACAGTTCTGCTCCTTTGTCTCTGTTGATATCAGCCACAGAGGTTTTCATATCTCTCTTCATAAAACCACATCGATGAGACCATTCTGAGCATTTTTGTCCAGAACTGCTCTATTCTTAGCATTTGCAATTTCCACATTTTATACTCTAACTCCTTTGTTCCTTCTACAACCTCTGATCTTCTTCAAGATCTTCTTTTTTTGAAACTTTTATTCTATCTACTTTACCTATATCCAAGTTTCAAACATTTCCATCTGAGCCTAATCATTAACAAACAATGTCAGCTATTTGTCTTCCAGCATCATCAACTCCTTTTATACTACTATCATCCACTGTGAAATATCTCCATTTTGGGTCATTCAAACGGTTTTTATTCTGCACATTTTGTCATGAGCTGTTGAGAACTATTGTAAAAGATTAACTAACCATGTATATGGTATTTGTAGAAGTTATAGTTCTTCACTTTAGCTGACTTGTCAGTGCCAGTGGGTCATTATTTTAGTTCAGATTTTCATTTTCATCAATGACTATTTCAATTAGTTCTCCACCATCTATTAAGTCACATTTGCACATTATTCTTTTTCTCTTCATTAGATGAGGTAAGAGGACTAGCAGTCCATTTTGGAAAGTCCAACAAATCCCACAGGATAACATTAATATGCCTTATTATGTCATATGATTTACCTAATTTAGGCATTTTGAACTGTAAATAGTCCCATTCTTCAAATATATTGTTTCATTTGTTTTAAGTTTACTGTAATCAAATTACTATGTTACTTTCTATACGAGAGATAGGAAAGACAAAGGAATAATTAGTAATGCAATAGTCCATGCAGTGCTCTACAGTTGTACACTGAAGTGAGATTTCAGTGGACCAGCAGATTACTCTGGTTTCCAAACCCATGGACCCATAGTTGTATTGTAGATCACATGAAGAAGGCTTTCTAAGTTGGAAAACTATGCAAATAGTTCGTTTCAGTAGCCCAGTTTTTATTAGGTCTTTTATTTAGGATATTTTTTGAGTTCTTTATACACTCTAGATATTTGTCTGTTTTCCATATTCTGTAGTTTGTTTCTGCACTTCGTTGGTTATTTCCTTTACTGTGCAGAAGGTTTTTAATTTTATGTGATCCCATATGTTAATTATTGATGTTATTTCTTATTCAAAAAAGAGCTATTGAAATTATGGAGCATGCATAGGCAGGTAATTGTTATATTTGAAAAAAGGAGAACTTTTAAGAATCTGTGTAATGTTTTTGAGTGTTTAGACAGTAGCTTCCCAGAACAAAGTCTAGTTCCTGGGTGTATCTGCTTTGAACAGGAGTAGTCAAGATGTGAGCACTGAATCTTTGATTTCTGTGCTGCAACAATAAGCTGCAAACCTTCTAAATTACTCCAAGAAAACTTGATTTGGAAGATCCATTCTTTATTATTTATGAGGTTTAAATTTTCACTTTATTTTCAGATAGTCACTGAACGAAGTATACTTCTTGTATAACATGAAAACAGACTTAAAACCTAGGATCAACAGAGCCACATAGCGTCTTTGGATACATCCTTTAATTCAACACCACAAGTACAGGTTTCTGCATTTCACTACTCTAAGTACATCTGTCTAACTAGAGAAAATACATGCAAGAAAACTTTTGCTCTGCCGCCTGGAACATCTAGCTGGTCTAGTGTAGTTATGTCAGATCTTGTCATTAAGAAGCAACTCCTGAACTTTACAGAGCCAAAGAGTAAGTGGAGAGAAGTGGAAAGAAAAGTTTATAAGGAGCTTCGTATTACTCATCTTGTTTTTATCTTCTCTGATTTTTCTCATCTGTCATATTTTCTGATTTATGGTGCTTCTTCTTTGAAGGCAGCACATACTAAAAAAAGCACCCTTGCAGTGGTTCAAACTTGAGCTCTTGTTCCTACTCACAGAAAAACTTTTCTTCTCATCTCCAAAATCACTTTAATGCATCAGGCACTGCAGTAGCTTTGCCTTTGATCCTACATCCTGACCTGTCTTTAGCAGAAGAATGTCAGGCTTTCCCTGAAGACCACTCTGGGAAATGCTTCTGATTGTTGATACTTCTGAGCCACCAGGACTGGCTGAGGACTTTTTGAAGGGTGGGTCATTTCTCTAATGTTTTTAAACTTTTCCCAGTATGTAGAATGGTGAAAGTTTCATGGCATTCAATTGTTTCCTGTTTCACAGTCTCATTTTCTAGATTATAGTTTGTTCTGTCTGAGATAGTTGTCATTTTTAGGTTTGTTTTCAAGTTGGATTGCTACAATGAGATACAATCTGAATTTTACTGCATTTTTCATTGTATAAGATTATTGGTTTTTGTTAAAAGAAATTTCATTATCTTATTTTACAGATGAAATATTCCTTTAACATTGGAAACAATAATGCTTTACTAATTGTGTTCATGTTTTGTGTATATATTGAAAATATAACATTACTGCGACTTTACAATAGGTTTTACAATCTGATGTGTTCATCTTCATGGAATGAATAAAAGTTGTATGGGGGGTTATTTAACTATTTACTTCTAAAACTCTGAAATCATGTATCTGACTTATTTTATCTGACTTATTCATATATCTGAATTATTTTAGCATTTTGCAAAGATGGCTGTAGAAATGGAGGTGCCTGTATTGCAGCTAATTTGTGTGCCTGCCCACAAGGCTTCACTGGACCCAGCTGTGAAACGGGTAAGAATATCATTTCATCTTCTAGAAAATGAATTTTTATGGAAATGCATAAAGTAATCCATGAGGAAAGTAATGTTTCAAGTGGGGTCTCAAAGCATGGAGCTATTAATAAGGGAATGCTAAGAGGGGGGAGGTGGATTGTTTCAGTGATGCATATTCACTAGGTGATTTCCCAAAGTCAATCTGAGGAGGTTTGCAGCTATTATAACTAGACATATACTGAGATTTTTCAAGACAATGTGTAGGATAGCCCCAAATTTCATGACTACAATTTTTAGTGCCCATTAGGAGCTCTTTTTTCTGAAATCTATGAATAGAATTTAAGCTTATGACCATATCTGTTCCTAGGATATGCCACTACCTGAATCCATATTGAGAATTTTCAGTAATTTATTATTGTGTATTTAGAAAATAAAGTTTTTTTATGTATATCTCATCCAAACCCATTATGAACTTATGCTTTCTGATGGATGTTAATACTAGAAATTTTAAAATTACTTTTAAAATAATACACAGTCTGAATATAGGTATAACACCAAAGTAACATATTATGTCAAGTGAGAAACATACCTTAGGGACAAAAAACTGTTTTGAATATTAGATCCTAATTAAAATCATATCAGTGATAGTTTTGTTTGCTATTGTTTAAGTAGCTCCAGTAGTAAATGACCTTAGAGTCTGGTTATTGTGCCTGAGACAAAGGTTCTGCTAGTAGTGATGGTGGTTATCATTGCCATACTGCTTTCCATAAATCCCAGTGTCATAGCTGTAGTTCATGTGCTTCATCTGTTCCACTTGCTGTCAACTGGTTACTAAACCAGTTTTTACTAAATGTTTTTACTAAAAACGTTGATCAGAATATGAGGCAGAAGATGCTCTGCCCCCTTTGGGAAATAAAATTTTACTGAATAGACACTGCCACTATGCAAAGAAAGAGTCTCACAATGGGTCTGCATCACGAGATCATCTCTTTTTATAAGTACCTCTAAATAATGTTTTTCAAAATTCAGTGATTGACTTCCTATCTTTAATACTAATACATAGAAGTATTGTAATATTTATTTATTTGCTGTATTCAGCATTGAACTTGGGACATTCACACTGAGCTACATCCCCAACCCTTTTTGTTTTTTTCTTTTTTTGAGACAGTGTCTTCCTAAATTACTACGTTACTGAGGCTGGACTTGAATTTTCAGTCCTGCTGCTTCAGCCTCCCAAAATTATGGGATTGGAGAGCTGTTTCATCATGCTTAGTTTATAAGACTCTTTTTAAAGGCATTCTTTCCTAAATTAAAAGTTATCCAAACTTGTTGCATATCTGAATCACTTATAGAGCTTGTTAACCTATTAGCCATACAGGTTTTTTGGTGATTGATTATCATAGGATCTACTTGATCAAATCATGTACCTCTAATACAGTGGTCCTCCAAATTTGCACTGCAAGCTCTTCACTACTATATGCACACACATCAAGGTACACTGAGGACTCCCATACATCTCCACTTGTGGTGACCAGTTTTCTTGAATATAATACCTTAAACTATTTCTGGAACCTGATTTGGATACTAAAATTTTGGCTTTTTAAGGACTTTTTGAAAGTGTGAGTATAATTGTATGGAATTTCAGATAAAGTCTATCTTGAAAAACCTGGAATGAACATTAGCTAAGTCTAATTCTACATATCATTCTTCCTCAAGAAACAAAATCAAATGATAAGATTAAGAAAATGATGAATTTCAAAAAATTAATCTTAGTAATGTAATATTTAAGACTGGAATAAAAATAACCCACTAGAATTTTTAGCTCTTATCTGTGTAATTACCATTGAACTTTAAATCCACATGAAGATGATCTCAAATTGACCCTAAAAAGCAGAGTAATGTTTTGAGAAGAGAAGTAGGTTTAAAGTCTAGTTCTACTGTTTACTTTTTAATGTTTATGTCGGCAGTTTACTTAATCCTCAGTGTCTTATGCCCGCTATTCATAAACTTACTTTACAGCTCTCTTCCAAAGCAGCTACTAGCTCCATTACATATAAAGGTATTGAGTTTACAGTGATTATATTTCCCCCTTCAACTCAGAATAGAAGCTGAAAGTGAAGTTTTTCTGCTCTCAAACTCAGGCTTCTTATCACTTTTTTTTTGAGACCTTAAATCTGATTACCAAACATATCATATCTTTCATGACTTCTGCCTTCTCTTTTTCCTCTCCTCCCACCAAAACTAGGTTATTCATTATTATTCTTTATTTCAATAGATAGCACTCCTATCCACCAAGTTTTGGGGGCATCGCCCAGGAAATCTTTTCACTCTCATTTCTTGCCACATCCAGTGAAATAATCTTACTTGCATCTCTTTATCTCTTTTCTGGGTTCCATTTATTTCCTTCTGGTTGACCCTGTAGTAGTTCAGTTCAGGAGTCTCAGGTTTGTCTCCCTCCTTCCCAATCCCCACAGAATATCAGAACATGATTGTATCACTCCATGCAGGAAAAATAAAAATAAAACTTCAGTGTCCTCTGTTATCCTCAGGATAAAGGCTACTTGTTTTTTTATGCACTGGGGATCCACCACAGGAGTGCTATACTACTGAGCTACATTTCCAGCTGTTTTTCTTAATCTGAAACTGAGTCTTGATGCATTACCTAGGCGTTCCTCAAACTTCCAATCCTCTTGCCACAGTCTCCCAAGTAAACAAGATCACAAAGAGAACCAACAAGGCCACATTTTTAAACATAAAGCCTTCTAGCTGTTTATTCACCCAGCCTCACCCTCTTATCCTCCTATCTCCTTATCTCATTTCCATTCCAGCATCTTGTGTGTTCAGGGTGAATCTTGTTCACTTTTGTTCCCTCAAGACCAAGAATAAAGTCTTAGTATGATTAGTAAGTGTGAACCTTAACAGATGGTCTCTCAGTACTTGGTGAACAGATAAATAAAACTGTGGGTTATCAATTAAATGATGATGAAAAATGATGTGGTAGTTTCCTTATTTGTTGGGCATTTTTGAACATTAGTTTAAAGATGACATCAGGAACATCTGATCCTACATTCTTATATGGCAAGTATTATGGTTTATGCCTAGATGTCCCCCAAAAGCCTCATGCAATCTTAGATTTTTAGAGGTGGATGAATCTAAAGTGTGACTGGAATTAACAGTATGTGATTACTAAATCAGTCCACTGATTCATTTAGCATCACTATAATCCCAGTATTCTAGATTCAGTATAAAAGGAGGAGAAAGATGCTATTAAGGTCTCCTGTTGCTTGTGCTGTCTTACACTGCCACGAATGGTTGCCTCTATGCCATGTGCCACTTTGCTTTGGAGCCAGCAAATTAAGGAGTAAAACCTGTGCAGAATTGTGAGCTAAATTAACCTTTTCTCCCTTAACTTTGGGCATTGGGTATTTTATCTCAGCAATGAGAGAAAATTAAGACAATGAGAGATGAAGTAATTTACATAAAATATGACATTATTGATCCTTGTCTACAATCTAGAACTCATTCCTAGTGTAGCATTTTTCTCCTCCCTATTTTCCTCTCTCCTTCCTTTTTTCCTAAGTTATGATGTCTGTCCAAGAATTTATCATACAACCATCCTTTACCAGCTCTGTGCTTTTTGTTATGCTCCCACTTGCAACTGCAGAATAACTCTGGTTTTAAATGCTGATGGCTGGCAATTTTTCATCCCTAGGTATGCAAAGTATCAGGATTTTCAGGATTTGTAAGTGTAAAGAAGGCCTAGCTTTGGCCTGCTGCAATTAGATATTGGCTGATACTTAGTAAGAAGACTGAGTTGTGGTCCCAGTGACCATCTCACAATGGTATCACTGAACATGAAGTAACAAAACGTACTCTTTGAAGAGGCAATATGACTGTACATGACTTTTACCAACTCTTGTTACTTTAAGTGAGAAGGTCTCCCCATAAATTCATGCCTTCATTTATTTAGTTTGTTTCTTCACTGTGTGTGTCTCAGTAGAAATGGTTGAATTCATTTACAAGCTTCATAACAGACCTACTTGTATGCTTTATACTGAGAGAAATTAATTTTTATAGACTTCTTTTTACACACTGTACAAAACTACCCACATGTACAGCATAGCATCATTTTTAATTACACACCCTAATATTCCATCAGTGTTTAACTTGGATTTAGTGGGGCGATTATTTCTTGGATAATTTAATAAAAAATGTTAGACGTCTGTGTGCTGAGGTTTACTTAACAGCTCTATGACTGCCATTCTATATTTATTACACAATTGCTAAACTTCAACAAACATGTGTTTGATAACCTAATTAATATGCAAAACTGTCTCATTATACTAAAAGTAAATCTTTCAGTAATGATTTAAGGTATAACACTGAAAGATTTGACAGTTGCCTATAAATAACCACTGACTTAAATCAAGTTACATTGTTTATAACTGGGAAAAATTTGGTGCCAAATGGCAAAGCTGAAAAATCATATGCTGAAATAAGAAAGGGGAGCTCAGATGTTTTGGTGACAAATGGCTTCTTTTTTCCCCCCTGTGTGTAAAATAATGAGTCTTAGCCACAGATCAAAACATGAGATGAGATTTTAATTATCTGTAGTGAGTAGTTAAATGAACATAAATTTAAGTTGCATTCCTGGTTTTGTCATGTTTTAATATATGTAGCTTTAAAGCATGAAGCACATGTGAGTTTTGGTTTACTTCAAAAATAACTTCTGATGGATTGAAGCTAACTAAAAAATTGATATAATTATTTTATTGGTATATGTTTGATATTATAGCATAGGTAGTTAAATCATTTTTAGCAAAAAAAATATTGTTTTCCTGGTAGTGTGTAATATTGGCATTTATTATCACTGTCAGACTATTAAGTTCCTGGATATGGTTGAGTTAACCCATTTCTCATCATTCATAATATGTATGTATATATATATATATATATATATATATATATATATATATATAATTTTATGATCGCTAAGCTTTTTAAGGCATAGTTTTCAGAAGTGTACATGAATTTATAACATTTAACATAGGAAGATAAAAATTTAGAAGTGAGAAAATTCTCAAAACATTTTGATATCACATACCTTTTCTTGCCACAATGATTTGAAATTGCATTTCCAGAGCATATACATCTTTCTGTGATAGAACAGGAGAATTTGAGTTGAAAATTTGTAATTACTTTAAAAATCTTGCCTTAGCAACAGAAACTATTTTGTAACTAAACAAACACTGTATATAGGAATCGTTATTAAACTTTGTTATAATGGAGAAAATTTGGGAAAAAAGAAACCTTGTTTCATGCTTATCACTGTCTATAAAAGGTCACTTTTCTGGATCTGAATTTCTCAAAGGAAGAAATGTAGAAAAGGTCATTGGGTGGATTTTCTGACATACATTATGCAAGGTATCTACAAATCTGCCTACAATGATATCTCTGTTCATAGATGCTCTGTTCATAATTCAGTTCTGAAACTCAGGCTTTAATGATAAAAGTGATTAAATTGCAGTTGATGAATATATGGGTATTAATCAACTTGTGTTAACTAGGAGTTTCGATTCTAATAATACTCTTCCTATTTTAGAATAAAAAAATTTTATGGTAACAAAACCATTCTCACCAAAGAGTTTTTGGTCGTACTTCAAATATAAGTTATCTTAAGTTCTCAACACATATGTTTATATTATTTATCCTTTACATATTTAAATTAGAGTTTAATTAATGTTATGCCAAATTTTTGTCTTCCTTAAGGCATTTAACACTTTTAAGAACATAAGACAGAGACATCAGCCTGAATCCTAGGCCTTGTTGTCCACCAGCTGTGTGAACTTTTTCATGTTATTTCATTTTTCTGTGTCTCAATTTGCACTTATATAAAGTGAAGATGCTAGTAATATCAACTATATTGGCTTGTTCTGGAGATTATATGAAAACACATTCATCATGTCTTGGATTTGATAAATTATATGGTTATATAAATTTTTTAGTTTGCAAATATATGTATGTATGTATTTGAGGCTTTCAGGCATCTTTGAATTAGCTGAAGATATTCTGAGAATTACAAATGAAAATACAATAATGGTTATTGCAACACCTGTTTCTAGTTTTCTCGATTCATCCACAGGCTAGCTGTACTACACTTTAGCTATACTACACTATAATAGCTTAAAATAGTTAACAAAATTTGTCTTCTTTACTTATGATTGTTATATTTAGTTCTAGTGAAAATCTTTAAAGATTAATGTATTATGGAAATTTAACCCTTGGCACTATTCAAAAAGTAGTTAAAAGTTCCCAGTGCTAAATCTCAGTCATTTGTCCAAGTACCCCAGGTTAATTGAAAGAAAATGTTACTCACTCTTTCCATGTATCAATCATGTATAATATATAAGAGCTGTGATGGGGAATTTTTCAAACTTTTTTATTTTAAGGACTACTTAATTAACTTTGAAAATGAGGACACATCATAGACTTAATGTAAGGGGAAAAAATAACTTTCAATCTGTTAGCGAGCATATCTCCATGGAAATATGCCAAGTAGATTAATTGAGTAACTTGGACAAGAACTTTGCACTAAAAATATGGATAATTTTTCAATGAATCACATTTTGTTTAACTTGTATTATGACTTTGAATTCCTAGAATTTATATCCTCTGGATTTTTTGAAGCAAGTCAAATAAAGTAATTTTAAAGTATGTTTTATTTTGTGTAAAATAACCAAATGTTTCAGTAACGTTTTAAACAAATAATATATGCACTTGGCATAATTTTTAAAAGGACAAAAAGAATATAATGACAACTAAATATCCTTTGTACTTCTTCCCCAACCATTGCTTTTTCCTCTTAACGTGTGCCATAGAAATCATGTTATCCTAACTCTTCCTTGGAATGGCTCAAATAGGAAAGCCAGTCTTAAAAAGGCTAGCTGCCATGCATAAAGTAAAATTTTAATTTGTAAAAGTCTGTGTTGCCAGTGGAAGTACATATCCTAGTGTAATGCTTTTTTCTTTCTATTTGTTTGTCCCCATATGTTGGCTAGAAATTTTCTATGATGTTTTAATTCATAAATTCTAAAATTGTTTATCCTTTTATTACATAGATGAGCTGATGAACATCTTTCATCAGATCTGTGAAGGAAAAGATACAAATGATATCCTGGCGAGACTTTAGAAAATAATAAAAACATAATCAACTCTCTGGGACTCAGTTTTCTCTTAATCAAAATATATCTTCCATGAAACATTTTATTTACACTTAAATTAATTATGCTTATGCATTGCTCTCCTTAACTGTATGTTCCTTTTCTTTCTTCTTAAAGGATATACTTCAATAATTTCTAAGAGTAAGTATATTAGTGGCAGATTCTGTCTTCATCTTTTTCATGCCATTAGGTTTCTTGGATATAGAATTTTAAAATAGTAAGAGTCTGCCTTCAATTCAATTGTTATTCATTTAAAATTACTGAATTTTCTTAACTCTGATTGTCTCCTTTTCTTTAGATCCCTTTGACTTTAGGGTACATGGCTTCAAAACTTTGTTCTGAGAATGAGTTCAGTTTCACTTGGTTTCTTGGGGGGGACGCCTTTAGATGATTAAATTAATGATTAGATTTGAGGAGCCAATTCTTTCCCCAATTTTGGAAAATATCTTTATTTCATGTAACATTGCATCTTTCCCCTACTTTTAATTTTTTCTTTCTGAAAAGTAATCCGTTGATACTGAGGATTGAACTCAGGGCCTTGAGCTGTATTCTCAGTCTTTTTTTTTAAATGGGTCTCTGTAAGTCACTATATAGTCTAGACTGGCCTCCAATTTCCAGTCCTCCTGCTTTAGCTTCCCAAATTACTAGAATTACAAGTATATGCACCAACATACCTGGTTTTTTTTCTGGACTATTCTCTGGACATGTACTGAACTTTATCTTTGTTACATGTTTTTATTTCTTTTGGGTTTTTCATCTCTTTCTCTCTCAATGTTGTGCCTCTTGTAATTTTTCATATTGGTCTCAAGTTATCTCCTTAACTCTGTCTACTTCTTTAACTTACTCATTAACTTTTAAAAACTTTAATATATTTTCATCTCTGGGAAATTTTCATTTGCAGTCTTCTGATTTTCTTCTCTTAGATTGTATTGTTTTCTTATGATTTTTGTTCCTTCTCTCATGTCTTTAATAATTTTAAACATTTATATTATAATCTTTATGATGTTTTTCTATTGCTTGCCTTTTATTATATTTATGAATTCTTACCTGTGATGTACTGTTGTATTTTATATTTTGTACTTTCATGTCTTACCTAAATGTTTCCATTAAATCTTTACCTGTGACATCTGAAGATTTTTCTCTCTACAAAAGTTCAAATTTGCTTCTGCAAATATACCAGAAATATTAAAACCCATATTTTACACTAATTTCTTAGAAAGTGGCATGCCACATAAGTTGTATAAATTTTAACTTCAAAACTCCCATGAAAGAAATCATTATTTTCTTTTTACTCAAGCTCATGCAAAAATACTATCTCCTAATCATCTGTACTGGTGGAGTGTGTGTGTGTGTGTGTGTGTGTGTGTGTGTGTGTGTGTGTGTTTCTATGTGTGTTTATCTATATTAGGAGGCAGCTGTCTAAGGACGCTAGTGTGTTAGAGTATTGGATCTTTTATAGGCCCAGGCCTCTCTCCTACTAAACATGTGGAGCCACAAAAGCCAAATCTGAGATCCAGCTTCCTCTTGTGCCACATAGAAATTTCACTGTCTTAGCAATCTGAGTTAGAAATTTAATATTTTATCTTTAAGTCATGTGTATGTGAGTTATCATGTTATCCAGATACCTGGAATTTAATAGACAAGCACCCATTTTAGATGTATGATTTTATTAATGTGCAGTAACTTTTAAGAGTGAGGAACTTTGTTCATAAATGTACAGACTGAGATGGAACTCTGGTGACACAAATGAGTTGGAACATAGGAAGGATCAGAGCTACACAAGCTTCATGGAATTTATTAGAAATAGAGCTGGGGATATGGATGTGTTTTTCTCTTTATTATCTTTTAAATTCTCTGAACAGAATCCATATATATTAGAGCTTTCTTATCTGTGACTAGTTTCTACATTTTTGATCATATAAGACTCTGGAAGAAGTTACTTTTTCAGCTGACTTTTGACTCTGCCTGTACAACTTACTGTTTTTTGAAAACACATTATATTCTTCATAAATTTTTAAAGGTTTAGACTAAAATATGGTTTAACAAATACAGGTTTTCAGTCAAGTCAAAGAAGATCATTCAAGTTCTTGAAAGTCATAGATTGGGAAAGAGAGGCAATATGACAAAAATCAGGATTCCATTATTCAAACTACAAGCCAGTAAGATGCAATAACATTGTGACACTTAGCAGAAATTTTAAAATGGCTCCCAGTGAGCTGATTTCAGCCTTTAAATAAGTCTACACTACTCCCACTGTTTTATTTTTGTATTTTTAATTCTGATCTCTTCAACCTTTGGTCCACATTTTGAATCCTTTGCTCCTACCCTTTGGATTTCTTCTTTTCTTTAGTTATCCTTTATTCTTCCCTAACCCTTTTTACTCTATTCCGCCCAATGGAGAATGGGTTTCTTATAGAATCTGGTAGAATCTACAATTTTGGGTTTTCCATAGGGTTTAAAATTATTCCCTGTCTATAATAGGCCCATGAATATAGTGAGATATAAGTACAAGTATCAACCAAAAGTATTAAGTTCTACCTCTCAAAGAAAGTTCAGACTTAAAATAATAGATAGTATATGAAATAATATAATATTCTCCCTGAATTCTGTAATACTTACTCCCATACCTGCATATTACATTTACTTTGGGCCAATACTTTTAAAAGAATATTGGCAAATTTGAGAGTACATGGGGAAATGGTTTTTTGGGGAGATTAAAATCCTGATAGATATAAAAAGGTATTTTAATAAACCTTGGATGTTTAATTGGGAAATGAACGAAATTAGAAAATTGAAATGCAATTGTAAAAGTGATCCTTAAGTGCATGAATAGCTATAATTAATATGTGTGTTTTGTATTCCATTATTCTATGTAGCTCTGAAGAGCAAAACTAGTAATTTTACTAGAAAGCAAGCTTCAGTTCAGAATAAGAAATTCAGTAATCTCAAGAACCATGCAAAAAAGGGATGGAAAAGCAGAATTGAGAGGTCAGATATTACAACACTTTATATATGGATTTATTAGGTATATATATATATATATATATATATATATATATATATATATATACCTGTGTGTGTGTGTGCGTGTGTGTGTGCACGCAGGTATATGTGTGTGTATGTGTGTGTGTATGGATTTATTAGGTAAACGTACAGGATCAGAGGTGGGAAAATCACAGTGGCCATCTATAGGATCAGGGCAGAAGGATCCAAAATGACTATCTGTGCTGGAAAACCAGAGAATCTGGTAGAAGTCAAAGGATGAAGCATTGGTAGCTCACTGTAGAGTCCAGTATGAATCTGTGTGATGTGATAAAAAAAATCTACACAGAAAGACTGAAGAAGCGGGAAACCAAAATATAAAGATAGTGGTAAAGACTGGACCTCCTCCAAGTAGGAAAACATCATTTTAGACTCCCTTTGATTCCCTCTGTAATATCACCTATTGGATAATGCCACTCACATCCAACTTGGGGTCTCTACCCATCAGTTTGCTGACTTACATGGCAATTATCCACAGACAGAGAAAGAATTTTATTTATCTGCTGGGTGGTTCTTACTCAAATCAAGTTGACATACCTCAACTAATGATCACAGGGACACTTAAGATTTCTGCACTAGATGATTTTAGTTTCTTGAGAGTGTCTAGAACTCTTCATACTTCATGATAACAACTCCTTTAAACTGCATATTTGATAGTAGAAGCGATATAGCATGCTGACTAAGTGTTAGTTAGGTTACGTTTTGGATGGCTCTCTGGGTCGAAATCAGGCCTTCTCACAGACTACTTTTGTGTCCTGTGGCAAATTGCTTAGTTTTTATATGCATGTTGAGGATTTCTTTTTAAAAAACATTTTAAGGAGAAAAAATAAAGCAAAATTTCAAAACAAGCTAATAGAGTAACAATGGTTAATACATTGTGTATTTTTATTGTCAAACTAGTTACTCAGAGTACAAGATATTGACATGAAAAATTGTCTAAATAATATTAGCACAAATCTTTCTTTTCAATCAACCTAGAGAAATTAGAAGTATAACTCTCTTAACTATTATATATATATATATGATATATTGTATCATGCTTTATAATATATAGTATTGTCTACCGAATGTGAGAATCTAAAACAGTAAATAAGATCCAAAACATATAATAAATATAGTAAAATAGGAAGAAACTTTTGAAAAGGAACAAGAAACTCAGATGGGGAAAGGAAGAAAAGAAGGAAGGGAAAAGATTTCCTTTTTGAGAAATGGCCTGATAATAATAATGCCTTTTTGATTGTTAAGAAAATTAGATTAATTGAGGCACATAAACTGCTACAGCAGTGGCTCCATAAATATTAGTTATTATCATGACCTTACCCGTTACTCCCTATAAAACCTTCTAAAATAGTTATTAGCAAAAGATGAAGAAGCTGAATGTTTCACACTTTGCTTTGGTCTGTAAAGCCAACAAAGTGAAGAAACAAGGAATTATGCCCACAGCTGTTGGATTATCATAGCATGTGCTCCTTCTGCTCTGACATTTGACCTCCTGCTGCATCGTGAAATGATAAAGTGCCTTTGAAATGGCAGCAAACTTTGTGGGATATAAGCAAATTACCCACATTAAACTTTTATTAGGTGACATGTGTGAAGATAAAGAAAATAAAATGCAGCTGTTTAATTTTGGTGCTTTCTGACTGTCTAAATAGATAGTGAATAGTGTATCTAAATGACAGGAAGAGAACAAGTGGGCACAAAAGTGTTACTAGTACCTTTTAAGTGACCGTTAACTCCCAATCTCCTCTAAGAAGTTTAGTAACCTCAGAAGAAATTGCTCTAAAGAAGCATGAATCCTGGAGCTGTTATACCAGCAGTTGTAATTTACAGGAGAAAGACTCGGGAAAAACTCCTACCGGTGAGACCTAGGAGGCAAGCAAAGAACTGATTAAATGTGTGAGAAGTACATTCTCAAGTGAGAGACAGAGTTTTCATTGCCAATTTTCCCAATATTTGTGTCTACATGTAATTATAAGGTTGAACGAGAGTGAACACCTATAGTTTAATCAAACGCCTTAAGAAAGCAAGTTAATTTATCAAAAGACATCAGCTAAAAAAAAAAAATAGAAAGAAAGTAAATTAAAGGAACTGTATAGCTTTTGTCTAGATGGGCCCTGCCAGAGCCTCATGCACTTTTGTAGGTGGAGCTTTGGGGTTGGAACACAGGTATATGATACTGGATTCTGCATGTGAAAAATGGACCAATCCATTGATTGATATAGCATAGTTGTGGATGATGGACTTACTTAAGAGGGAGACCCTTGCACTGTATGACAGACAGCACCCAATATGCTGGAATACAAATTGAAGGAAGGCAGGATTGCTGCTTCCTGCCTCCTGCCCTGCCATGCTATGAACTGTTTCTCATCTCTGATGACCGCTAGCATGTCACCCTCACTTAGAGCCAGACCGGGGCAGGGGGAGGAGGGAGGAGGAGGGAAAAGTGGCCTAGATCTCTTTAATGGTGAGCCAGGGCCACATTAGGGGAAATGTATGCGTGTGGCATTTACTAGGACTTGGTGTGCAGTGTGTCTTCTTTTCTAATGGATAATGTTAACTGTAACAACCAGGAAACTGCTGTTGGAAGGAAGCAGGTATTCTAGTTGACAGGGGAAGCAACTATATGTCTAATTAATGTCTTACAGTAATAGTTCTCAGCAGATTCTAAAAAATCAACTATACTTTTTTCCTTGAATTAAACATTTTTTTAAAAAATGGCAATTAGTTCTGGCTTGCCACTCCCTGCCCCCCTGCCATCCCAGTACACTAACTGAGTAACTATAAGGTTAGAACACAGAAAGTGTTTTCAGATTGACCAGCATTATGGTCTAAGTATGAACTTTGGAATCAGGATGCTGGCGTTCACCCTTTCAGCACTGCCATTTACCAGCTATGTGGTACTGGGTGAGTGACCCTACCTTTCTTAATTCTATGTTCTGTGCTGTGGAAAGGGCTTAATAATATTACCTTTACAGTGGGTGTTAGTATTAAATAAGTTAATTCATATAAGCACTTGCATATCATAGTACCTAGCAAATATTAAGTATTAAATAATTTTTAAGTAGTATTATTAAAATTTTCTTAAAAGAAAGTATAGACAGAAAGTTGGTTAAATGTTAGCAAGGGATGAATCTGGAGTTATCATATAATGGGCACCAGTTTTGTCTGGAACGATAAGACACTAGAATAGATAGTAATGCGGGTTCTACAACACTGTGTTCGTTCAATCACAGTGAATTATATACTCAAATATAGCTAAAATGGAAGTTTAATAAATATGTATTTATCAATAAAAAAGACAAAATATAAGTATGGATATTAGGATTAGATTGTCTCACATTCTTTTTTCTTTTCTTTTTTTGCCTAATCCATGAAACATATATGGATATTTCAGATCTAACACACTGACGTCTTTTACTGATGAGTCAAATAAAAGGGAAGACTCCAAGGAAAAGCATTTTCTACAATGTCCACTTAGGGAGTAGGGCTCATTTTGGTAGTCTAAGGAAAACCGAGGTGCAGAATCAGTGGAGAGACCATTCCTTCAGCAGGGTCCCCCGCCTTGGAAGCGAAGCACGACTTAGGAGCTGTTCCTATTGCCACAGATAGAAGGCATAGGCTTGGAATTTATAAGACTAACTCAGCCATGATGCTTACCAGTAATAACCAGATGTGCCCACATGTGTAACTTCCTACTCCATGTAAGTCAAATACTCAACACAGATATTGAGAAATTAAACAAACTCTTCTAGCATCATAAAAATTGCTTATCATTTTTAAACTAGAAGTTTCAACAAATAAACATAAAATTGGTTCACAAAAGCCAAAAAGTTAGACCCAGGCAGGACATTTTCCCTCAGGATTGCTTGCAACTAACTTGATGGATCATAAAAAGTTTACTCTTTGTTACACTGAATTACTGAAGGATAAAATTTTTCATCTATTCCTGTGCTACTTGTAACATAGAGTTAGACTATGTCCTCAGAGTTCTTTTGATTCTGATTCTGTAACTCATACCAACCCAGTATAATTAGAGATGAAAAGACACAGAATCTCAAAAAATTGGCTCTGCCAATGCATATAAAGTCCTGCATATGCTATTTGGTGATATGATACATATTCGATGGGTTTAAATGACTATTAAACTTGTATTTACGCTGTTATTGTTCAAGTAATAATCATCATAAGCTACTTCTAGTTTTATTTCACTTTGATTAGGGATAACTGTATACAACTTCATGCTTAAAATATTTAATATCTCATTCAACAACTAGTGTTGGTTGAGGTATCATTGCTCATGTATACTTCATGTAAGGCTGTGAGGCTTTAATAGTTCCTGAACATGTACTGAGCACCGACTTTGTACAGAGCACTGCTCTAGCCACTGAAAAACATGACAGGGAAACAAAGTGAGCTGCATTTTTGCCTTTGTCCCCTCAAAATAAAACCTTTACAACTTGATAATTTAGATGCTAGCATGCTCTAGAGTCAAGTAATAAATTAGTCACTTCAATATGTGTGATTATGCTTAGACAGGCAAACCTGTGGGGGGAAAATTACTATCTCTATTTTGTTAGAGAAAATATTGCCTTAAGAGACTTTCAAAACAAATTAATCATATGGTGTTGCTTATCATAGTTGTTTAGTAAATTCGATATAATTATTTTAAATACCTTTATAGAAATGTGGGAGAAACATGAGAATTAGATAGGTAGATAAATACTACTACTCTGTTTGAACAGAGCCAGTGAAAATCATCCATTTTAAAAAATTGAACAGCAACAAAGAAATGCTTGCTTTAAGAGGTTTCCTGTATATGTAACACACGTATGTGATGCATTTGATATGACAACTGCATATATGTCACCACTTTTTAAAGCCTGTTTCTTCTCACTAAACTCATTGGAACAATGGTGTTCATTTGCAGGTGACTAAGTCACCAAAGAATATATGACAATGTCTGGAAACATTTTTGGTGGTCATAATTAGAGATACAGAGCTTGTAATAGAGAGAGACTAGGCATGAGTGTTATTGTTAACCAAGCTACAGAAAAGAATTATTCAGTTCTAGTTTGAAAACAAACAAACAAACAAAAACTCTCCTCACCTTAGGAGTAACTGCTGTCAACTATTTCAGTGGATTTACACACTCATACATCATTCACACCCACATACTGTGCAAATGGGTAATTATAACATAGCCCGCTGTTTTTACTCATCACAGGCTAGAAGTCTTTTTTTGTCAATATATTTAGTTTTATCTCATTTTTGAGAACTACATGGCATTCTCTTATGCTCATATAGATACGTCATAATTCAACTCTTCTATTAATATTTAGATTGTTTTCAAGCCTTTACTATTTCAAATGCTTGCAGTGAATATCATACATATATATATGTACAGTGCAAATGTGAAAGCATTTTTTTTATCTTAAAGAGAACAAAACAAAACAAAATAGATCAGAACAAAAAAAAAAATGCAAGCAACACAGGATTTCAAAACAAGGCAACAGAAAATCAACAGTGACTACCACAATGTCTCCTGTTCTCTCCGAAATAGTTGTCCATTTCTTCACACACAGTGAATTCAAACAAAACAAAACAGTATAAAACTGATCAAAACAAAAGAATGAAAGCATTGCCGGCCTTCAAAACCAGACGATAGAAAAATCAACAATGGCTACCACTGTTCTCTTCAAAATAGCTATCCATACCTTCACACGTATTGAAATCAAATAATAGAAAACAGACTAAAACCAATCAAAACAAAGAATAAAAGAATTATTGGACTTCAAAACAAGATGACAGAAAATCAGTAATGGCTACCATAATGTCTTGTTTTCATTTTTTTAAAGAGAAGAATATATTTATTGAGAAAAGACAGCTTCTGCCTGACAGAGAGAGACGGAAGTGGTCCCAAGTGGGTTGCCCTGTCTTGTTTTCTTAAAAGTAGCTATTCACACCATCACATGTAATCAAATCAATTCTTGTAAATTCTTTAGAAGTTCTAGACATGTATAAGCCTTACATATACATCTATCCTTTCTGCATTACAGGGGAAAACTGAACAAAACAAAAGACAAGAAAAACAAACAAACAAAAAAAAACAAGCAAGACAGATAAATAACAATAACAAAGATTCCTAAACAATAACAATATAGGCTTTCTAAACAAGGTGGTAGGAATATAACTAAGAGTGTTATTTTGCATAGTTATCTTTAAAAGGGTTACTCAGATTGCCAGGTATAAACATGCAAAATTGATCTAATCCTATGAACGTTAACCGTTTTGTTCCAAGAACTAGTAGAATTAGTAGTACAATCATTTTAGCTATCTTAAATGTGTATATACAAATACATCTTCCTAAAGGTGAAATTACAAAGTCAAACTATATGAGTATTGAATGTTACCAAGTCCTCCAGGCAGGAAATATTCATGTTAATAGTCTCACCAGATGTATATGACAATGACAGGGATGTTTCCAATTTTGCAAATGTGTTTTAACAAAAAAGATTTTAATATAAGCAAATAAAATTCGGTTTGGGGAATGTTTGGACAGTCAAAGACACAACAACCTGTGAGGCTGTGTCAAAGATTATAACAGTGTTCATTGGAAAGTAGAATGTAGTCATGATGGAAATCTCTCTGTCAATGGGCATAAGGCTGGGAGGACTGACTCCATTCAGGTGTATTCACTATCTATAGCATGTGAAAAGTTACCAGAAAGCTAATGGGTTCTGTGCCTTGTAATTCACTTCGTTATCTGCCTTCATCTTGACTCCCTGGTGACTTTTATAGCAGTTGTTTACATTTTTTTAGTGACCTAGCTTTTCAATAAGGCAAAGAAAAATACACCTGAAAAAAAATTTTTTCCCTTTGAGATTATTGGAAAGGAAACCATAAAGAAATGAATTCTAAGAATGAGATATTTGATTAGAAACAGAATTGGTAAAACATGAATTCAAAAATTACTTCTTCTAATTTTCACAATAACAACGAAAATACTACCAATAAGCCTCAGGTATATAATACAATAAGGCTACTTACTGCAAAAAACTGGTTAGAAACCGTGATGAGGTTGTTGATGAGAGTGTCCTGCAATAACAGATCTCAAATTTCATGATTGCTTTGTTAACAAATACTAAGGAAATCTCTAACATGTATATGGCGTTTCAGGCAAATTGCTGTTTTTGAGCATCTGTCTTTCAGACAAGCCAGTCTACTAGTCATCTGTGAATAGGTGCTGAGTTTACAGAGCTAGGAAAGCCAGAAACTTTCTCTCCTTGTGAAATTTAGGCTTTTAGAAAGAGAAGTCTACATTTAAAAGTTGATTGTATAATTATTTAACTACCTTTGTGATCACACTTGAAGGTACTATAGAAGGATATAACAGAGTACCTGACCTCTGGAATATTAGGAAAGGTATCCCCTAAAGAGGTGACATTTGATCTAAGATTAGGACACTATCACTCTATAATGTGTTTTGAGACACAATACCAGTATCCACAATTTAAAGCAGAAAGTTTAATTTGGCTTACAATTCAAGGAAATTCAGTTCATGGTCACCTGGCTCTAAGGCAGAAACATCATACTGGAAGGGCACAGCAGAAAAAAGAGGCTTAGTTCATGGTAGCCAGGAAGCAGAGCAGAACAGTGTAAGAGAGAAAGTGGCCAGGGACCAGATCTAGTGCCCAAGGTCACACCTCCAGGTCCCACCCAGACACACCCAGATATGCCCCTCCAATCTGCTGGTCATTTCTTAATCCAGTCACAATGATATTTCAGGATTGCTGGTCACTTGTGCCTTTGAATGTTTACAACATTGTGAATCACTTTTAGGGAGTAGTTCATGCTTTCTACTGTCATCTTTCTCTACAATCGAGCTTCCTTATAGAATAAAAACTTCATAAAGAAATTCACTATAATTAATAGTGACTAATAATTAATAGTTCATGACACCATGAATGCCTAAAAAGTAATTCATTTATTTATGAATTTATTCATTCATCAATGTCTAACATACACAATTACCGTTCTAAACACCAAGTGACACATATGACAAGGTCACTGCCTATATCCTCCAATCTTTCTTGTTCACTTCCTTTTTTATCACAATTTTTTGAAAGCACTAGGAATTGAATCCAGAGCTTTTGCATTGAGCTACATCCTCGGCCCTATTATTATTATTATTATTATTAGACAGTGTGTCACTAAATCATTAAATTGCTCATATTAGGCTTAAACTTTCTATCGTCTGCTTTAGTTTCCTGGAGTGCTAATTGCAAATTTCTACATGTGACTGTCTGCATTCTTCCAACATACTCCCCTTGACTCTTTCAGTATGTGGATGCATAACCCAACCAATAGTCTAACTTTTCCTTCTATGTTTTTTAATCTCACCTTCTTTATTCTACCTCAGCTACATACTCTTATGGTTATAATCTTGACACTGTCTTTACCAGTCCACAAGTCTTACTTTCAAGCTTTCTATTCTGGATACCATTTTCTACCCTTCCATCTCACATACTCTACTACCTTTATTTTACTACTACTTCTTTAAATTTTTTTGGAAATATTAATTATTTTGCCTGAGCACATTTCTTATACACAACCTGATTCCATAAATCATCATACCATTTCACCTGGTTCACCAATCTAAAACCTCACTTACGAATGTTTTTAACTTCCTTATCGTTTCTCTGTGCATCCTTTTCCCCAGGAAAACCCTTGTCTAATAAATGTTTGGCTCCCTCCATTCTGCTTCTGAGAAGCAGACCATGGATGGTGAAAATACAGTTTTTCCTTCTAGCCACTCTTTAAATTCATGCATACAAACCTCAAAAGAGAATACAGAGCCTTAGAATGGTTTTCCCACTCGAAAATAATTACTTGATACCCATTTCTGTCTCATCAGCCTTCTCACAGCTGTCTCTACCAGACTTTTCATTTCCCAACCTTTGACTCTCACCTCTTTGGGACCTAAATGAAAAGGAGGAACTAACCTTGAAAATACTTGGGAAAAATTGTAGGATACAGTTGCTTCATATTTTTTATCCACGCTTCTCCTCGAAAGTGCCTACTGTAATATTATTTAATGTGAGTTTAATTTTCATTGAAATTTAAAAATTCACGCCATTGTCAGTTATATTTACATGTTCTCAGCCTTAGTTTGATCTTGTTTCTTTCTTTGCCCAAATTCAAACTTCCAGTGTATTTTTAAATCCTCTTGTCTTCAATTTAAGATCATATTTTCAATCATCTTTTTCAACAGACTTTTTATTACCTTATTACCTCAAAGAGCAAATGGCTGCAAGTCTTTTAAAAATCCTTTCACTTCAAAAAGATCTTTGAATTCTTAAACAATATATATTTCACTCTTTCATTCAGTCTTTACAAAGTTAAGTAGCTAAAATGAGCCACATAATGGTTTGTAACATAACATTTTAAGTGTTACAAGTTACCCTGAAGCTAAGATTCATTTCTTCTTTTGACCCATGTGTTGATTGCCAATGCTGAAGCAACCATAACAGGAAGAGTTTCAGATATTTAGCAGGATGACTTACAGTAAGATCCTTAACAAACACATGACCTCTCTGTTATGACTCAAATTAGAAAGTCTTCACTGGTTCATTCTTCCTGTTTCCGTTTATCAAGTGTGCAGTATAGATTATAAAACCAAATTACCTTTTTGCTTTTAAATTCTGTAAATGGAAGATCTTTAACTACCTCTTCTCTAATTATCTATGCAAGACTAGCTCTCCATTAGAGCCACATTGATAAGTAAAAAATGATGGCTTTTATATTTAGACTTTAGAGCTAAAAATGGTTTATTTACTGACAGACCTGAAACTATGTACATGTGACAATCACCTGAAGAAAAATGGCATTATTCGTGTGATTAGATAAAATATTAGGAGAATGAGATGTAACTGTTCTATACAAATGTTTACATTTAAAAAATTGGTCTAGGGGCTGGGGATTTAGCTCAGTGGCATAAGCGCCTGCCTTGGAAGCAGGCAGTCATGAGTTCGATCCCCAGTACCAATAAAAAGAAAAAAGAAAAAAAAATGGTCTCAAAATTATATTACCATGTGAGGACTTTACTCACCAGATTGTATCCATATTCACTTCTATACTGGTTTAAAAATATTGGAATAATTTGAAGTTAAAACTCAAGTGCTTTCTTCTTTTTAGAGCATTTCAGAAATACACATTTGTTATATAAAATGAGCTGAAATGTAAGCACACAAACAATAAAGCACCCTGAGGCACCCTTATTTGATTTTTGGAATTTAAAGTCAATTCAAGAAAGTCAGTAAGCCTAAAGCCTTCTGATTTTTGTTTCCTGTATTAGTGTTTGGAGATGTCTAGATAAGAATTTGTATTTTATAAATTTGTAATGATTTCAAACAATAAAGCTAGTTTAAGGATGTGAAGTACTATCATAAAAGTAAATTGTTTTTTGATGTTATTTCTAGAGACTAAAATACATCAGAAGAATATATTCATGTCGTGGGATCAATATTTCGATGCTAGATTTTAAAACTTATTTGTAGATTTAAATACACATAATAATTCTTGATCATTGCCACAGTTACGAAAAGTTGAGTGTGGTGTGATTTGTATTGGCAACAACTAATGTGGTTGCTCTGTCTTGCAGTCTTGAAATGAGCCAGTTACTGTGGAGCTTCACAAGATACTTGGTAGGCCACTTTATTCTGAGGGACAAGTCCCCAGTATGTGAGGAGAGAAGGGTAGAGCAAGCCTCTGAAATCCATGGAATGGCTTCTGCCCTGCTTTTGTACCCTTGAAGTGCCCAGAGCTATCTCTGTGGTATTTTATGTCACAGCTCATGGATGTGTGAGGTGAAGCAATGAGAGTAACTGGTTTCCCTTTTTTCTTGATTCAATCTTAATGGAAACATTTCTCACCTTAACTCACATGGCATTTTACAGGATTATTCTGTATTATGATAAACCCATAATAGAAGAATGATGTTACGCATTTAAGGTTATGTCAAAATAGGAGTCTCTAATAGAGAATCATAACATAAAGTGCTACAGAGTTCATTCAAACTGACTTTTAAGGGACTTGCTTTCTCCACAGAAACTTGTAGAATATTTTATTTTTTAACTTTTATAATTTTTATTAGTACATATTTGCCATAGTTAGCAGTCACATTCACTATAGGGATTTATTTATACCTGTATGTAACAGGGCTTCTTTTTTACCTCATTTTCTTTTCTCTAGCTCTTATCAAAACCAGTTTTTCCATGCTAAGAATGTATGTTTTGAATGGCTTAAAATATAAACAACCCCATAAAAATGTTTTAAACTGTTTTAAGTGTTTTACTGTGACTTAACAATTTCATAGAGCTATAAAATGTATTATGTCATTTGACACCCTCAGGAAGCCCTTGAGATACATATAACTATAGGACCCACTTCAGAGGCAAGGCAATGGAAGCTTGACAGTATTAACAGGTTTTTTTTTTTTCTTTTCTCACACAACAGAAAATTGCAGAACTAGAAATTAAAGTTTTGTCTTCTAATACCAAATAGACCTTAAAAAACAATTGGCCCTGTGATTTAAATCAGTGAGAAAGAAGAGCATATGTTAAGCTAATTGGTGTTAAAACTAATCTCATATTTAACAGACATTCTTCAACTTAAGGGGTAGTACTAAATAGTTCTGTATTATATGATAAGATATCTGGAAAGTTAGGATATAAATTGTTCAGTTAGCATTTTATAGCATCTACCAGAATACGGTTCCATTCAGCATCAGTCTATTTCATCTGTTGTTGGGGATCTTGATGGACAGATATAAGGCCAGAATGCTAAGCAGTATCATTTATTTCAGAACAAAATAATTGCCTTGGTGCAGCAACCTGAGGTCCCATGTAAATACTTGCCCTTGCACTTGAAGAGATTCAAATTAGTTTTTCAAAAATTCTAATCTTTTCTGTAAGTAGCCCCATGGTACACCGGGGAGGATAAATGAACTCTGAAAGCTAAATCAAACTTCTGATTTTTTAAAACTAAAACTTGTCAAGTTGGCTGCCCATGTGCTTAAATTAAAGTACTATGTTCTCTTCTTAATCAAAAAAACAAAATAACAATTCAGGGCATAGCCAGTAAACTCAAATTGGAAGGAACCTTGATCTAGCACTTGCCAAAAGCTGGTTTAAAATTTCTTGTTTTACAGAACAACAATCAAAAGGTCATCAAAATTCACACCCCTAAAGTTCCCTGAACTCCAACCCTGTACTGAATAAAGTAATAACAAACAAAAGAATGCCTCTGAGAAATGCCTCAGAGAAAACCAAAAGCTGAGATTGAAACTAGGAAGCACAGGTGGATTGTTGAAGACTTGTTTCTCTGCAAAACCATAATAAAACATTGACTGTCACCTTAAGACATTGCTGTTATAAATACTCTTGGAAATGAAATGAGGAAGAAAAAAACTCTTCTATAAAAAAAGTTGTATGCACCATTTTGTTGGATGTTAAAAATTCTCCATATCTCCCCTTTTCACTTTATTTCTAGAAGGCTGTCTTGCCTAGTGTAGCTTACTCTTGCCTGGAAGTTTCTATTAACTTAAAAAAAAATTAGTTATAATCCTTTTGGAGAATGTACAAGGTAGAAACTTTATTTAAATAAACACACACCTGTGATATTTAAATCAAATTAATTCAGTCTAGAAGAAAGTGAATAGCCTGCTTATAACTCCACTGTGACACTCCCATTGCTTTCAGAGCATTTTCTTATTACTGTCGACCTTCTCTTCATATCCTTATGCTTTTCTGGGTCGCAATCAATTTTTATTTTCAAGTTCTTACAGAATTAAAACTTCTATTGTTTTCTGCAACCTACAACTGAAATATTCTGTGATAAGATGGGAGTTGTTTATATTTAAACATACATTTATTTCTATATATTTAAAAATATAGTATATTTTTAAATGTTTATACAAGACAAAGTGTGACTCCAATAGTTAATTTAAAAAATTAGTAAAATAGAAACAATAAAAATACTAGTTAAGTAGTAGTTTAGAGAAAAACACTTAAAACCAGTATAAAACAGAAACAGAGAGAAACTATGAATTCAAGTAAGAATTTGTTTCAATAGTTGTTTACCAAAACTATATTCAAGAGGTAATATTCAGTACTGTAGGATACTCAAATGTAAGTGCAACTCAACTCTTATCTGAAAGGAATTTAAATTCCAGTACAGGGCAGTGGAAATGCACATATTGCTAGAGCACAAGAGGCTTCACAAAGTTTGAAGGATGGAAACAAACTCCAGATGGTATATCTAGGCAAAATTTAAAAGCACATGTTAAGTTTGTTTGCATTATGTGTTAAGGGTCACGGAGAATGGGTTAATGTTATATCATAAACAAAGATGTGCTAGTTCATTTGGAGTTGGTTTTAAGGCAGCAGGTTCCAGGAGTGAAGCATACAATAAGTGTCTCCTTGGGAATTAGATAATGATGAAAATAGGGATAGTGATGATGACAACCTTGCACCCTATTATTCAACAGGCGCCTGCTGTTACAATAGGCCCTGGGAAGGCATGGGATTTAATGATGTGAAAGCCTCAGTGCCTAATTCCAAGATCCTTATGTTTTAATGAGGAAAGAGACCTAACCAAAAAATCTACCAATAATTGGCAAGTATGCTTCCATGAAGTCTAATGGAAGAGAGAGAGGCCTGCTGTATTGCACAACTACAAAACTGGCAACCACATTGTGCCTGAAGGTGGGATGTGATCTACCCATGAATCAGAAAAAGGCTCTATTGGGGCTGTAGGGTAGAATTGAGATCTCAAGGAAGAGTAAGTGCAGTGAAGGGGAAGAGTTTTGAGGTCAGAGGCTGCAGCATGTGCGAAGAGTCAGTCATAGAGACAGCATGGTAGATTCCAGGGATGGAAAGGAGGCCTCCAAGGCCAGAGGAGCCTGTGTGTGCTGAGGCTTTCAAGGAAGGCGGGGACCAAGCTAGTAAGGTGTTTGTGTTGTTAGTATTTTGACCATTCCTTTGGACAATTCAGTGTTTTAAATATGCAGGTTTTGAGTTGCCCAGAGAGCACTTTGTGTGGGTGTATAGAAGAGACTAGATGAGAGTAAAATTAAGAGTAGAAAGAAGTGTCAGGAGGCCGATTCAAGGGGAGAGTTGCCAACTGGGATGAAGATGGGAAGAATTAAAATGTGTTGAGCTAGAACTGTACAGCAGATTCTATGCTCAGTGTTCCAATGCATCATGTGGAAGATAATGGAAATCCATACTGCCTTGTCAGAGTAAGTTCACATTTTCACTTTCCTTCCAGTCCCGCTGCATTCAACAAGCAAGATTCAGTTCCATTAAGATACTAACCAAGATATTAGAGCCAACTAAACACCCAAAAGCAAAGACCATAAACCAAGATTTCCTCTTACCATATTTCCTATCAAGTTACTCTTGTATGTGTCAGGTATAGGTAGACGTCAGTGCCATGTTGAAAAGATAAAGCAAGTCAAGAAACTCACGATTCTAGGCCCTTATGAAGCAAAAAGGCAAGTATTTATAGATTTACCTGCCTGCAAATTCCTGATTTAAAATGAATCCTCGAATTCCAAGTATAGTATCTGTAGTCACTTAAAACTCTAACATTCTAAGTTAACTATACTAATTACTAATAACAATTAGTAATAATACTATACTAATTCCATATTGTACGAATTTATTTTGCTCAAATTATTTGTTCATTAAACAAATATTTAATCACTAGTGTTTGCAATTATCACACTAGGCACTAAGGACTTGACAATGAGGTAAACAGATGAAAGTTCCTCTCCACATGACACTAATTTTGTAGAGAGAATAAACAAGATATGTAAACAATATATAGTATGGTTAGACAAGAATTATAGTAAAGCAGATGCATCCTATAATTTTCACATTTAAGTTCAAATAATAAAATAAAGCTTCCAAAATGTTAACCATGAAAAGATCTGAGTACAGAGTGTCTTCATATTGAGCATTCTGTATTAAATTTCCCAGAAAACACAGTGTTTGTCTTAATCACAAAGGCAAAGCAGAGAATGGACAGCATCAAGTATAGATGTGTTCAGAGATTGCAATTTTAGGTATACAAAGGTAGCCTCACTTAGTAACTTTATTGTGTATATATCTTGAGGAGATAAGACAAAAAGCTATGTCAATGTTGGGGGCAAGTATATTCTTAGAGGAAGAAGAAACATAATTGCAAAATCTGTAAGGCACTAAGATCTCTCAATTTAACTGGTCTTTTTCTTCATGCTGATTTATACATAAAAATTAAATTTGTAATGATATTTAACATAAATACCATTTTCTGTTGCTACAATGCAAGTAAGATTAGATGGCTTTTTTCTTTTAGCCTTCCAAACTGCATCTCATGTGACTTAACTAGAGCCTTCATGGTTTTTTTGTCACAAGATCTGTGGTATGTTTTAAAAGTTTCCCTAAGGTTAAAAAAAGAAAAAAATATATAAACAGAGTAAATGGCTGTATTTTCCATGGTAAGATAATATTGATAAAGTCTATGATGTTAAAGACAAACATTTTACATGTACTTTTAGATTTTAAAAAAATTTATTAATTTATTTATTAGTACATTTGTGTAGCACATAATGTCTACATTCCTTGTAGGAAGTTGGTACGTGTACATAACACATCTTAATTCCTTCTCTGCATTCCCTTTCCCTTCTCTCCCTCCCCTTCACCCATCTTTTGATTCTCTCCCTCTTTTTTTGCACCTATTTGCTGTACATACTGTTTCTGTTCCTCGTGTGGAGTGGATACATGTACGTAACACATCTCCATTTTTTAACCCTTATCTCTTCCTCGCTACTGCCTCCCTCCTTCTCTTAATTTCCCTTCCTGCTTTTGTTCATTTTTTAATTTATATGTTTTAAATATTTATGAAATTTAACTTCTTCCTGTAAATATAATTTGCACCAAGTTTTGGATAGAGAATGTAGGATAAAAATCAAACAAAAATAAAATTTAAAAACAGGCTTGATGATGTGAAAGCCAATGTCTCAGAGAGCTCTTGGATTATGTGACCCAGGAAGATCTCTTCGTACTAGCTGTTGTCTCAGGAAGCCAGTCACACAAAGATCTGAGTACAGAATGTTCCCATGTTGAGCCTTCTGTATCATTTCTACAAAACAGTTTGCTCTCCCATGTACAATTTAAATTTCTCTGCATTGTAATTATTTCTCATGTTCAGCATTTTAAAACACATTTCCTGTGGTTTAGAAAGATCTCTGTTTCAAAGATGCCAGTTACTTTTTCCTGAGCTATGTTTGCGCGTCTTTCCTATCTATTAGCTTCTTTCTAGTTATTTAATTATATTCAGTGATCAGCACAAGTTTCCTTTTAAGCTGTGAACTTTATAAGAATATATTCCATTATTTGTTCTTTTTTTTTTTAATTTTATTTAAGGAGAAAAGAAAAAAAAGCAGGGAAAGGGTACAAGTTATACAGATTTACAGAAAAAAAATGAACAGTAGGAAATCACTAGTTAATGGATTACATATTGTCATCTTAGAAATAATTGTTCAAGTCACAAAATTAAAGCTTGTAAAGTGGACATTCCATCAACGATACTGCAAACAGTTCTGTTCATTGATCCAATAAAACTCTGTGATATCATTTTCTATCTTATACACTTAAATATACATGCAGTTATATAGTTTGGAGCACTTTCTTTTCCTCTCTTTTGTACCATGACTATTACACATTTTGGGTTTCATTGCTCCCACGGTTCTTATTACTTTTTTGGAAGAGAGTAAAACCAAATGTGACATAACAGAACAGAATCGGTCAAGTCAAAAGGGTGGACATAATAGATAATGTAAAAACATAATACAAGGTGATCAACAATGGTTACTATAATGCCTCCCGCTATCTCTAATAGAATTGCCTATATCGTTAGTTATAATACAATTGAACAAAACAGTAAAGAATAAAACCAACAAAACCAAAACATTGGAGACATTGTAGGTCTTCAAAAGTAGATAAAAGTCAACAAGAATGGGCGTCATAATGAATCTCATTATCTTCACAGCTGATGCCTAAACTTTCGAACCTGATACTATCCAGCAAAACAGAATAGGGGAACATCAGTTAAAAACCAGATGGTGAGAGTAATACAGGGCTTTAAATCAAAGTAATGAAAAGTCAAAGTGGGTTACTATAATAGATCCTGCTATTTTTCCTTTAATTAAAAGGATAAAGATAAAAAAGTAAATAATGGAGTGGAGATTGAGATAAAAGAGGGCATAACAACGAAACAGCGCAGATCAAAACATAACCATTTAAGCAGAATAGTGTTTCACCACCAGATAATTCTAACCTAAAAGTAGTTACTATATTGTCTTTCTTTGAAATCCTTGAGTACAACTTCGTATACTGTAGCATTAAGTATATCAAAACGATGCAAAACCATTCAAGAGAATGACAGCATTACAGAGTATTTAGAATTGACTAACAGAAAATGAATAATGGTTTCTGTATAATCTCCTTGTCTTTACAAGGTTTTTGCTTATACTATCGTACATAATAAAATCCAGTAAGATACAACCTATTTAGACCATTGGAGACAGAAGGACAAAAGCTAGATGAGACTTCAAAACAAGATGATACTAAATCAGTATTACCTATTAAGATGTCATTTTCTCCAAAATAGCTATTCCTATCATCCAATCTTCTCTGCCTCATTTCTGTTGAGCTCTTTTTCTGTCAGTAGCTGTCAGTTTGTCTTCTTCATTTTGTTCTCTGCTCCATTCGTTGTGGCCTCTCTGCCATTATTTCTGGATTCTTTGTATTTTTCTTTTTTTAGAATATCCTGCAATACTCTCTGTAGAGTTGAATTGGTGGTTGCAAATTCCCCCAGTTCCTCTTTATCCTGGAAGCACCTTGTTTTTCCATCAATTTCCAGGGACAGTTGTGCAGGATATCTCAATCTTGGCTGGAGATTATTATCTTTCAAAGCTTGAATTATTTCCCCCCATGCTCTTCGTGATTTGATGGTTTGTGCCGAGAAATCTGCTGTAATTCTGATGGGTGTTCCCTTGTAAGTGGTCTGTTTCTTGTCTCTGACAGCTTTTAATATTCTGTTCTTGTATTGAATTTCTGGAATTTTTATTATTATATGCCTGGGTGTTGGTCTGTTTGGGTTGTAGGTAGCTGGGGTCCTGTATGTCTCATACATCTGAGTATCTTTACCTTTTGCTAAATTAGGAAAATTCTCCTGGATTATTTCTGTGAGTAGCTTTTGTAGTTCACTTGTTTGTGTCCCTACTTCTTCTTTTATGTTCTTAATCCTTAAGTTATGGATCCTCTTATCATCTTCTTGTCTTTGTATTATTGCTGTTTGTTTCTTTGTTATTTTTAAGAAGTTTTTCATTTCATTCTCCCATATTACAAGTCTGCCCTCCAGTTCAGATAGTCTGTCCTTAGTTTCTTTCAAGCTGTTATGCCAGTCTTCTATAGACTTCTTGGTATCTTGGTAGTCCCTTTGAACCTGCTTCACGTATTCTATGGTTTCTCTGTTTTCTCCATCAAACAATTCTCCCCTTTTTTTCTGTTCTTCCATTCCACCGCCTGTTTTTTCTTGGGTGGTACTTAGCATTTCTCTAACTATTCTGCATACTTCTAGCTTCAGGTCGTTGATAACTTCATTCCTGAATTGTTCTTTCTACTTTGCTTCAATAAAGATGGTTTGGTCATCAGTTTTCTTCCTTTTAGGATACCACTTTTACTCTGCTCATTTTTTACTGTCATATATCTTACTTTTTTTATCACTTAATGAATATGCTTCTATTAAGTGCATGTAGGCTGTTTCCTTTATTCGGAGTTATACTACTTTCTTCCAGGTTGGGTATATTCTGTCACGCTGTAATCTCATTTTGCTTGTAGTGCATATATATATATATATTTTTTTTTTAATTTTAAAGACAATAAAACCCAACAGAACAAAACAGGGTAAAGCCAATCAAAACAAAGCAATAAAAGTGATACAAAACTTTGAAGCAAGATAATAGGAAATCAACAATGGCTACTATATTTTACCTTGTTATCATCACAATAGTTGTCTATACCATTAGACATAGTAAAATCAAATAAAATAAAACAGAATAAAACCAATCAAAACAGACCACTGAATAAAGCAAAACAATAAGTCAGAACAAAGCAAAACAGAAATATTGAATTTCAAAAACAAGACAGAAGGAAATGCCCTATATTTAATGTGTTGCATACTGTTATTCTCCTAGTAATTGTTCAGACTACTGGCCTTAGGCCCCCAAAATCAATCAAAAAATGCAAACATTTAGTTGTTTTTGTAATTTAGTTGTTTTTTAATTCAGTTTTTTAAGTTAGCCTGTCCTGCAAGCCCGCCAGCGGATTGCTTACAATGGAGGCAGGGGTGGAGCGGGGTATTTCCGTTCCTGATTCTCAGCCCTTCTACTGGTGGACTCACAGAGAGGGCAATTTGGCTTGTCGCTTACTGGGTACTGCTTGGTTTGTGCACTTTACTGGAAGAGCGAACTGGCTTCTCAGTGTGCTTTTCCTAGATCTAGCATGGCTTGTGCCGACTCACAAGGAGAATGAGCTCTGTAGTACATAATTTTTGTTTGCGGTTGTTGTTGTTTATTGCTCCTATGCCATTTCCATATATTTTCCACACCTGTGGGAAGTTTAGTTTAGATTTTTCATTTCACTTTCCTTTGTCTCATCTGACAATTTTTTCTTATACTGAGGATTTTGTTCCAATCATGAATTTCTCTGACTCGAGGACCTGCAAGGCTGAGGGGGTAAGTAAGGGAGTCTTGTACTATTGGAGCTGTGCTCACAACTCTAGGATTTCATCAGCTGCTCAATGTGAGAGCTCAGTTTACAGCTGGGGAAAGGTCCTCTTCTTTCAGGTTCATGCTCTGGATATTTGCATCATTCTTGATTGTGCACTTTCACTGCTCTTCAGTGTCAGCCTGGTGTGTGCATCTCTTATTTCACGTTTTTCTCCAACTGGTGTTTCCACCATTCACTAACTAGTAGAAAATAGCTATTTATTTTTCTTTGGGCAGATCTGGGAATACAACTGAAAAATCTCAGAATTTGGTCTGTCTCCAACACTGGTTACTGGAAATGAAGTAGAAAGAGGAATTCGGTCATGTCATATGCCTGCAGCTGGCTGCAGAAACTTTAGTTTTCTTTCATAAACTGTTGCATCGTGTGTGGCTAGGTATAGATAGTGATTTCAGATGTTTCTGTAGGAATCTCTGCTTTTTATTTTATCAATAGGAGATTAAGTTGCAAATCTCCTGTTACCCTTATAATAGTCTAGGTTTTGCATATGCAATACTGAAATATTTTTACAGAACATATCTTAAAATGGATGAATGTTATATTTTCTAAAATAAATTCCTACTACATTCTTAATTTTCCAAGCTATATATTGATATTTCTTAAGAAAAATCAAAATTATTTTTATCAAAAATAACAAATATTGGGCTGGGCATATAGTTCAGCAGCACAAGTATCTGCTTGGCAAGCATGAGATTGTGTTTGATTCCTGACCAAAAAAAATAAAAAAGTAAAAGAATATTAAAATTACAAATATTGATCACTTGGTTATAAAATATGTATATATAAATAATGATAGACTAGAATTTTTTATGAACAGAAGAAAATAATAAATGACCTTGATAACCCATTTAGAATTACTTTTGCTGATAAATTTATCATTTTACTAGTAATAAAAAAATCCTCTCATTTCTTATGTCACCATCCTCTTCATTTTCTTTGTTTAATGTTTATGTGAGTGGACATTTATAATCTATACACTGAGTAAGAAAGTCTTACAGTTGATACTGAGCCCTAATTATTAGCTAAAATTCCAACTAAGGTTGAAATTTACAAGCAGCTTTAGAACTTGTCTTGGTTACTTTTCTCTTGTTGCTGGAATAAAAACACCTGACACCCAAAGTGAAGGAAGGAAAGATTTATTAAGCTCACAGTTTGTGGAGGTTCAGTCCATAATCGGCTGGTTCAAAGGCAGAGTGACATGGCACAGGGGCAGCACGCCAAGGCAGCAGCTAAAGCAAAGGAGAAAACAAACCTCTTCTCCTTGCTAATATTGTGCACAGGCCACCCTCCCTGTCCTCCAGGGAAGGTGTAGCTCTCACAAAATCTCCTTGCCCTCCTTTGTACAGTATGAAGATATTTACAAAGTAAGAACCCTGGCTCCCTGCTGAGTCTTAGTTAAATTTCTAAACTGCTCAAGTTAACACAAATGTATCGACCATAATAGAACTGAATCCAGATAAATAGTATTATATAATCAGATTATTTGTGCGTTTTTCCCATTTTCTAGCCATTGGAGTCCAAGAGATGGTTTGCCTATGGTTAAGGATGAGAACTTTTCATCCTGTGTGTATGAAGTTAGAGTGCTTCAGATCTCATTTTGTTCTTTCAATAAAGATATTTACCAAATATGGAAATGTCAACATTGTGCATAAAATTAATTCATTCACTTGATAAATATTTATTGAATGTGTCCCATGTGGCAGGAATTCTTCAAAAACTAAAGATACTCTGATGAGTAAAATGAAATCACTGTACATCTTTTGTACAAATTCAGATAAGCAATAAACCTGTGAAAATAAGCAGTTACCTAATTGAGATCTTAATAAGCATTCTCAAATTTGAACCATTTACTATTTCAACTCTATCACTGCTGATTTGAGCTCTGAGACAATGTATTAGTGCTGCAGGCTAATTACCAACTTGTGCCTGAATTATGTGCTGTGGGTGACAGGCCCATTCACACTGCACTATTCACAAGGCACCACTATGCATAAAAAATACACAAAGAGGGGGAAATAAATAGGTAAAACTGAAGATTGCCCCATTTGGTACTCTACCATGTAAAGAGAGGAAAATGGTTACAAGAGCTATTAGAAGACTGACTTCACGGTAGATCTTCCTGTGCTCCTAAAATGGCTTTTGTTTAAACAGCTGATTTCAAACCCTTCTTTATATGATTCCACCTGGCATTTCTCTCATATATAAGTGCTTTTCTGAGTTTCAAGTTTCTTAATAAAGTGCAAAAGGGTTGTTCTGACCTTGATTTCTTATGGAAGAACGTCAATAGGATTGTCAGTGCAGTTTCCATGAGTGGTTTAAAATATTAGCTGTCTTTACAAGGAAAGAAAGCAGTACTATAGTACAGCATTTTGCTAAATTTGCACTTTTTTATTCTCAGAACACATGTATGTGCTATAACTAAGTGACACTATATTCACAGTAATAGTTACACCCAAGTCTGAGATGTGAAAAATGAAGTTTAAGCTTCAAGGGCCAATTGACAAAAAGATTAATAAATGATCATTGTATGTTTAAAAAATAATACTTATACAAGCCAGATAATCAGCATATAACTCTTTTAGCCAACACTCAAATTTAAAATTGTATTCAACAGTTAATACAATTTATTTTCAGTTTGACATATTTTAGGTAGTGACAGCAACCAGAAAATACTTTGCATGTAACATTTAAAAAAATTGAAGTATACATTATTCAATTTATCATGGCTAATTAAACTGCTGAATTATCTGCTTTGATAGTTACAAATGCCATCTCCTTTGATGACATTGGCCACGTAATAGGAGACTGCCACAGTCTCAGTTGTCTATGGGTCTGTGATTGATCAATTTTTGACAACAAAGCCCTGTGTTAACAGGGCTTCATGGTAAAGCAGTCACTGGAAAAATTCATTTCACAATGTTTCACCTGATTGTGAAACACAACATCACCATACATGATATAGCAACATGATTAAATTTCATTTTGCTCACATTTAGTAGGACCTGTGAGGGTGTGCAGAAATCAATGGGGGATCAGGAGCCTGGAAAATCACATACTTGAAGAATTAATGAACTATAATTCCGTACTGCATTCTCAATCACATCGTGCTTTCTTTTCATTAATGGAAGTAAATTGGTTTTCCATTTCCAGGGTGCTTTTAAAAAATGCAATCACACTTTTGCTCAGATTAAAAAAAACCGCCACCTGTTTTTAAGATGGGTTTGTTCTATCATGAAACATTTCAGTGGGAAATTTATAAAGAAGAATTTATCTGCTATGTTCACTCAACCTGTTGAAGTGCCTTGAAAGCAGCCTTTAAATCCCTGGACAGAAATTGTAACTAATTTCCCAGCTCTTGTTTTTTGTTTTTTTATGTGAAAAATATTTTTGAGTTAGTGTTCTCTAATAGAGTGATAATCAGAGTATTCTCTGATTACAATGAATATGGTATCATAAAAATTTTCACAGTCCAAAATATGGTTAATTTTAGACTTTTTAATATCTCAATATTTCAAATTATTCCTGGGATCCAAAATCTAAAAATCCTTGGACATGGTGTATGTGCGCTAAAAAATGTAAAGTCTGAGTATTGATATCTTTAGTAAACCATAAAATAGAGCCATTTATAAATTTATATTATGTTTGGTTTTATTTATTTTGACAGTGATTAGGTAAAGAAAATACTTCTCAAGCAAGACATATTACAGATATTCATTCTAGGTTAAACATAACTGTAATAAAGCATGCTCTGTGTATGTCATATACATAATCTCTATATAGTACACATAAATATAGTATATGCACATATACATACTTTAAAGTGGTCAATGACCATGTGCCAGTCTAGTTTTGTAAAAGTAAATTCTATCAGAATTTATATATTAGAAGCAATTTTACTAATTGTTTTTATACACAAATCCCTCAAATTATTTATTTATCTTTTCTTTAAAGTACTAGAGATTGATCTCAGGGCCCTGGGCAAGGTAGGCAAGTGGTCTACCACCAAGTTATATCCTCTAACCTTTGTTTGGCTGGGGAATGGGGAGCTGCATCTTTCTGACTTGCTAAATTGTGGAACCTGTCTCTGAACTCCTGCCTTTGATTTTCCTGCCTTATCTTCCAACTGGCATTACAAACATCAGCAACACAACTAACCTCAAATTCTACCTTTTAAGAATTAGGTCATAAAGCCTTTCTGTCGAAGTTATTCTCCTTTAAATATTATAGTGACAAAAATGATAAACTGGAAGTATAGAATATAATACCTTCTTTTGGATTAATATCGTCCAAAGCCTATGCTTTTAGGTTCCCAATATTGTGTTTTATTTGCATGATATTAACTCAGATAAAAATGCAATCTGAATAGACTACTCTCTCAAATAGGAGAATAACAAGATTATAGAGAAACAAATGTACTTTTTGTTATTAAATGAGCCATATTTTGAAAATTAAGGTTAGCCTCTATGTGAGTTTTTTAACTTTCTCTCATGCAATTATAATCTGCTAGGTTTGAGCATCTCCCTTATACAAATTAACTACATTTTCCATCAAGTTAGTCTTCATGGTGTTTCTTTTAAAAGCATCAAATTAATTCTTCTCCTCTAGTCTCCCTTTCATTACTAAAGCTTTTACGGCTTCCAGGTTTGACAAGAAAAATAACTATACCTATATTTTCACTTCTACTTCTGTAAGTATCTAGTATTCAAATTTCAAATTTACTGTTTTCAATTAGTGTGATTTTATGGGTTGTCTATATGTATGCTATTTCTGTTTACCTGGGTGACCTTTTCAACTTCAAAGAAGCCTACATATAAATACATTTTTCCAGCATTCCCAATTTTTCTTACCATTCAGCTTTGGATTATAGGAAAGGCCTCATCTGTAAAGAGAAATAAATGTATCTCTCAATATATTGTAGTCAGTTCACTGTCTGAAATAGGGAGATAAATAATGTGAAGTTTTGCAGCCCAATTTAGGTCTGCTAACATAGGCATATTTTTGTGTCCAAGAATAATGGCCAGGTAATTATGGTAAAGAAATCCTAACAACAAACACAGTATGAACAGTGACATACAGTAATGAAAATGCATTCTCTGTTTGCCTTCTTCCGATTTCTAGTCTATGTTCAGATACATGCAAACGTCATCATTTCCTTTCATCACTGTCTTTCTCTGGCCTTTCCCAGTACTATTTCCTCTCTTCTTCATTTTCTTATTACCCGAGGTTACCTAAGGAAAATTCTGAATTGACTACAGTGCTAACAATTTTCAACTCTGATTCCTATTTCAAGAATTTTTTAAGGTCCTGATTAAAATAAAATTAGAGAGAGAGAGAAAAAAAGAAATTCTTAGCGCCTGAAGCAGGAGGATTGTTTCAAGTTCAAAGTTAGCGTGGGCTACGCAGTGAGGTCAAGGCCAGCCTGAACTGCATAGTGAGACCTTTTCTCAAAAAGAGAAAATAATAACAACAATAATAATAATAATAATTGGTAGACTCTGCTAGCCTGGGACTTAGCTATCTCTAACATGACATTCACCCAATTTGGTGCCGGGGCCAGAGAAGTAACTTATCTCTCTAAGAGTGACTTCTGTGTTCTCCTTATAGTTCCAGAAATAAACCTCCTGCTCCCCTTTTACGCGTGCGCCGAGTCCTCTCCAATCCCAAGACTCCGCAACCACCCAAGCGCTCTCCAGTCAACCCCAGTAAATTTTTGTTTCCTGTTTTGTCCATGCAGGTGCTCCTCAGATCAGTTGTTCATTTGTCATTTTGCCCAATTCCCAAACTCCTCCGCCAGCCAGACCTGATAAAATTCTTCCACTTCTTTGTTCTCACTGACAGTGATGCATCTCTTCTTCAGCCCTCCCATGTCTGCAAGAAAGGACTCCTTCTACTCTCTCCGTCTCTTTTATCACATCAAAATCTTATCGGTAATAATAATAATTAAAATAAAATAAATTAAAATTAGAAGCAACCCATTTGGTACCCCCTCCAGTCATTCAGGAGCTATCCTATTCCCTATTTCTACTCCCCATTCTTTTTCGCCAATAATTTTCCCCCTCTTAAAAACTAAATAAATAAAATAAAATTAGAATTTTTCCCTAAAATAAGAAAAGTATATTTGCTTTCTTTCTATCTGTTTTCTTCCTCTTTTTTTTAAAAGAACAGAATCCTGTTAGTATTAGGGATCTTTAGCTGAGATATCTAAAAACAAATTAGACAACAAAGCAAGTAGTATAGCAAGTACAGCACCTCACAATTTTCAAAATACTTTTCACAAAAATAGTGCAAAATAAGCATTATTGTCTTTGTGTTTGCAGATGATAAAACTGGATTAGCAAAATTCGCTGCTTTGCCCTAAGTCAAAGTCATCAAATAGCCAGTGTCAGCGTTTGAATACAAACTGTGGCTATAGATACCAATAATAGATAACAAATTATTGTAGTCCCTGCTGTTTTTGCTTTTTGTTTAATTATATGGCAAATATCTACTTGGGTAGATGCCAAAAATGCTATGGACTTGGTGATTAACATCTTATTTTCTTTTCCTAATTAATATCATCCATTTCTGATAAACCTACATTGTGTGCTATTACTTTTGCCAAATGTTATCCTCTCTCTATTAGTGATATCTCAGTGCTAATTATGTATTGATTTCTAAAATTTCTCTATTTGAATTTTTAATTTTCTCAAGAGCAAAAGTTACAGTAAACTTCTGAAATATGTATCTTCTCTAAAAATAATTCTGCATGCTAAAATTCTAAGAAATAACTTAAACTTCTAATCACTTGCTCACTACATCAAATCAACCCTCATTACATAATTTTCCTTCTTAAATATCTTTTGAATCTACCTGAGAAGTCTTTCCCAGTCTCCATCATGTCATTGTCCTCTCTCCCCTGAACCCTTAGCAGAACCTCCTGAGGGCTCTCTCTGCCTCTGTGGTCCCTCCCTTCAATCTGTTACCCAAACTGGTAGTAGAGTAACTGGTCAGAAATGGAGATCTGTCTAGCTGCTGTCAACTTCTGATCATCTAGAATGTAAATTCTAAACTGAGTCCTGTCATCATTTACCACTCCAACTTCATCGCTTCCCATTCCTTGCTGTTTCTTTTAGGAAGAATTGGAACACTTTGTAATTGAGAATTTGCTTAATATGCTTTGCCTGCATATTTAACAATTTGTATTCTCGTATTTAAACCTTACAGGTCAATGAACGAGGTATAAAGTTCTGTTTACAAATAAGACCACAGAAGCCTAATGATATTTAAATACAGTCTCCCCCCATGTCATTCCATTGGCAAGTGTTAAAGCAGGTATTAGAACTCATGCACTCTGATTTTAGAACTCTCTACAGATCAGGTTAGGAGTTTCTGGTAATTATGACTAAATATTTGCTCTTCTTTCTGTTTACAAGTACATTTCCCTTTCCGCAGAGATTCCTAGCAAATGTGTTCTTTTCTCGAAGCACTCTCTATTTTGGTAATTATTTGGTATTATTAATTAACACAAGTTAAACTTCAGGGCTAACAATATACTGACTTTCTTTAATTCTAAGACACACACATTACACATTTTAATATGCCAGAGTCAGTATGTGTCATATAATCCATGGTGTGTCATTGTTTAATTGGCAACATTTTCTTCATAGTAATACATACAGTTATTATTATGTGAAACTTAAAATTAATAAATTAGTAAAGTTGGATTAAAATGTGGCAGTTGTTAGAATTAGGCATCAATTTTGACACTAAATCTCTTGAAGGCTAACAGATAAACAAAGAAAGGACATCTCACAGAGCTGAGGAAGAACATGCAGAGGGGCAATCCCAGGGGAGAACATCCCGGTTTCTTAGGGTAATGGCTTTCTGACTTTGCGGTACCCCATATCACCTGTGGAGGATAGGAACATATAGCTTATGAGACCCTGTTTCCAAAGATTTGACGTCAGGGGAGAGATTTTTTAAAACGTTCATTTTTATCAAGCATCCTTAAAATTTTGATTTGTAATCCACACTCTTATACTCACCCGTTTCATGATTGCAAAGCTATTTGTAGTATTTAGTACATAAATGGTGCTTAACAAAGGCTATGGATTGCTAAAGGGGATAAAACCAGTAATACCCTCTTTCTTTAGCAAATACGAAGGACAGATATTTACAGGCTCTCTTCCAGTAGCATTTAATGAAAAAAAAAAAACAGGGTATAATCTAAAAGCATGTCGAAACATAGATTTACAAAAACCAAAGTATTACAGCCTAAATGTATCACTTGTATCTAAAATAAAAGAAGTGGATTATTAGCAAGTCCTGTGTCCAGGAAGATCTCACAAAATTTAATACACACATTTCATATTGTGTATATAGTCCAATAGGCAGAGATTTTTGCTCATAGAGCCTCACCCAGTACCTGGTATACTGAAGATGTCCACTATATGCTTTCACCAACATAGTTTCTTAATAATTTCTCACACTTCCTTGGGGATACTATGAATACGGAGAACCAAAATAATCAGCACTTAGGACTGCTAAAATATGTATATAATTTATCTTTTCCTTTGATGATGACAATTATAGGTCACATTGAATATTTCTCTTTTGTGTTTCTTCGTCAATCAAGAATTTCTTGAATATAGTGTAGCCCTGTTACAAAATACATACATTTAGCTTCCTACTACTCTCTTCTGTGGGGGCAATTAACTCAAATAACAATTCACTACTTACACAAATGTGTTTTTAGCTAACTTTAAAGACAATTTTTAGTTAGAATGGTAAAGTGAACTATCATCTCCTTTCTTTACTAAAATGATGTAGCTTAATGACTGGGAAGAGGAACATTTTGCAGTATAACCAAGATAATTTATTAAATCATGAAAATGTGCCATTATCTCAAATTATATACTTTTCCTAAATAGTTGTCCTACTAGTACCATCAATATGTTACATTCTTGGCCCACAGAAAAATGCATTAAAGTAAGATTAGTGTAGTGTAATCAGGGTAGGAAGTTTTCAACCAGAAATAGTCATAACATTTTAGGAACCAGAAAAAAACTGGCAGTTCTCTACATTTTATGATAATTGGGACACTAACCTTTTCTTTTTTCTAATCTGTCTGTAAAATTACTTAGCATATCAAAAAATAGAATAGGCCATTTCAATTTAGAGGTATCAATGAACTGACAGCTCTATATTTGCAATGAGAATTAATATTTATAATGATGGCTTCGGGACACAGAAAGATTCTTCCAAACCAGCAGAGAAAGAATGAGTTATGTTCAACACAGTTTTAGTAGCTAATAGGTTTTCTTATCTCCTAATTATTTAGCAGTGTTCATTTAAGTGGTACATGTGATGATCTATTTAATTAGGTTCACTTTTCAGTTGTGCAGGACTATCCTTTCTCAAAACAGTATAGACAAATTATGACTTACTGGGGTTAACATATACATATTCATATACACATATTTTCACATGATTGCCCCTTTAAAGATGTGATTTCCACTTTAAATTTTGAATTTAAGTTTTGTTTAGAAACAGAGACTGGATAATAAATAAAACCACCTATAATTTCCATCTTTTTTCTAAGATTTTTTTTAACCTTCTGTAATATTTTCTCTTGAACATCAGAGAATGATATAGTTTGTTTATGGACTTTTTCATGTACCTAGAAATAGTAAAATGAAAGTAAAACTCAGTTAAGTTATCCATTTTGTATTTTGTATCAATTTTTCCCTTTTTACTTGTCACATTTTCTTAGCCTATAATTATTTACAAGTTTTATAACCTTAAAAAAGTGCTTTAAATTATTGATTTTGCTTTGTACGCAAAGTATCTGTTTCTTTTCCTCAATGGTTGAATATTTGAAATTAAATTTGTATTCTCTCTCTCTCTCTCTCTCTCTCTCTCTCTCTCTCTCTCTCTCTCTCTCTCTCTGCCTTCCATCACTTTTCAACTTACTTCACTTTACACTTTTCTTGCTCCCTTCTGAATAACTGTATCCAGGGCTCTCTCTTCTGTTTTTATTTGAACCAATGTGATACTGTTAACAATTTTGTCTCTGTTGAAATGTTATCTTCCTTTTACAGTTCAAAATGTTTTTACTTAGTTTCTCTCATCTTTTCATTCCTCTTAGTCTTACTTTTCTTTTGAATACTCTGGTCTAGCAATTTCATCCTCTCATCTATTTCCATGGTTTCATTTACATCAGGATATTTCAAGTATTCAATTCCACACTTTGTTTCTAAACTTTGTTGAACCCCAGACTGAATTTTAACATTCGATTAGACATTGTTACCAAAATATCTCATAAGCACTCATGTTTCAAAGTGGTCTTTCACTATTTTCTTTACTAGTCACCAAGTTTTGTAGATTCTTCCCCCTGCGGATTTTCCCATCAATCTTCTCTGCTGCAAGGATAATTATCTCCATATTTTTTCACCAGTTCCATTCTGTACTTTAGCTGTCATTCCACCACGTTCCTTTGTAAACTACCTCCAAAACATGTTACCACACTTCTCTAACTTTCATTGGTAAACAGCTTTCTAGAGGCTAAATCCAGACACAGGACATTTTGGGGAGTTTATTTCCTTTTTAGCCATGTTGTTTTGGCAGTTAATGAAAGTAGTGTTCCCTTTGTGGTATACCAAATTAGAGTTTAGTAAAAAACCTGTAACCAAAATGAAGCAAAGCAAAAAGGTAAAGTGAGACACTCCCAAAGAAGAGGTTAGGAGCTCTGCATCTGTGTTGGGACCAGCACCTTTTCTAGGACAGTTAACAAGTTCTGTAGCAGTTCATTAACTACATTTCACAGTGCTTAATGTGCTAAGAGAGCTACAAGAGACAATCTTATGCTCCAAAACCTCTTTGTCTTCACATGATTTCCAGGATAATATCTAAGATTCCAGAAACAGCAAACAACCCTCATCAAAATCTAGCCCCAACCTATGTATCCTTCTCTTCTACCTTCCCCCCACCTATGAGCCAGTTTTCCAGTTAGCTTTCCATTACTATAATCAAGTATACGTAATAAAAAGGAAGAACAGTTTATTTTGGCTCTCAGTTTCATAAATTTCAGCTGATAGGTAGTTAGCTTTGTTATTTGGCACTGTAGAAGCATGGCATATTATGGAAGGAATGCAAGGCAGAGCAGGCTTATTCACCCTGTGACGTCTAGGAAGCCAGGAGGCCTAAGAAGAAATAAACATCCCAGTATCTCCTTTGATGGCACACTTCTAGTGATCCAACTTCCTTCTGTTAGGCCCAAACTTAAATTCCCTTTATTCCAATAGTATCACACACTGACAACCAAGTCTTTAATATATGGGGCTTTTGGGGACATTCCGTATCTAAACTGAAACTTTTTATACTGAATCACTCACGCATCTTTGATCATTGTCATCCTCCATATTTAACATCGACTGTTCCTTCTCTTTGGAATTCCTTTCCCGGCTTGTCTGTCCAGTTAGGTTAAAAATCATTTGCCCTGCATGTCCATAATGTTGGTGTAAGCCTCTGCTACAACCTTTGTAAATTTACTTATAGTGACTGGTTAACTGACTTAACTGCTGAAGAGATGTATCTTCACTGGATTAGTGCCTTTAATAAAGTCTCTATAGCCATTAGAAGAGGTTTCCACAATAGTGCCAAAAATCTGAACAGCTACTCTTAAAGTAGAGGAATACCTGCAGTTGAATTTCCACTTCTGCTTCTTGAGTTTGAGTCATCTTTGATCTGGTCTCTCATTCTATTACCAGCCCCCTCAGGGCAGTCACACGCTAAGCCTTTCCGCCTGGTGCAGTGTAGCACTTGCTTCATCCTTATATACTGCTCATACATCTCACATACTCCAGGGCAAGATCTACCCATTGGTTAGTACCAGATAGCATTTTAGACCAGATCCTTCAGGCAAGCCTCTGTTTTCCTGGAATGGCAAATCCTTATCACTCAATCCTGTTATTGGCAGCAATAACTGCCCTACATGGTGCTTGAAATGTATTGGTTGGTATCCAACCATGTTTATTGGGTTTAATTACATGAATCCTAAAGTAAATTTCAGGACCTTATTTGCCCGCTTTTCACACCAGCTATGCTGACATAAAGTCATCAAATTAGAGAGACTGTACCTCTGCCTTCTTGTATATTATGGTGATTAAAGAAAATAAGAGTTTATTTTGGTAGCTTATCCATGCTGCAGGTTGGTTCTTTCTAACTGCTGTGCTTGGTAGAGTGGATCTGGAGGCAGCATGTACTTTGAGCATATGTGTACTTAAGCCTGAGAGACTTAACAGCTTAAACCCCAGCTCCCCAGTGCCTGGTGCCTAGACATCCTTTCTTTAATCAGTTCCCCACTGGTAAAATAAAAGAAGCAGGCTTTGAAAGATAAACATTATGTGATCCATCCCCAGGCAGAGTTGTTGCTGGGTTTGTCTCCTGCTCAGACAGCTTGCTCAGAACCTCAGCCCTGTTGCATCACACAGATGGCAGCCCACAGAACTCTCCGATCAGGGGATTGAGTTCACATTTCCTAGACTCTTGCTGTGCTGTCCTTGGCAAATTTTAATAAAGTCAGCCCGAGGTTTAGTGTGGTTTAAAAGGTAGTGTGATTCAGTTGGGGATTCTTATATCCACCCTTCACTTCTGTGGGCTAAGCAGCTGATTTGTAGTAGAGAGTCTTTGAAATAGATGATGGTGTCACCTGGGGAACAGGGCTCGTAAGTTTGAGGAAGGACCAAAAGGCTAATTTTATTTATTTTCTCAATTGTTGTTAGTAACATAAGGGGTCAAAGACTGGAAAGTAATATCCCCATCTTTAGAATCTTGAGTTCATGTAGAGTTGGAGATGATAAGGCACAACCAAAATAACTCTGAGGCAAGTCAATTATGCTTAGAGACATGGTGAGCCAGTAAGTGTGACGTTTTCAGAGGGTAAAGGAATTCCACAAAAAGATGTTAAAACTCTACTTCTTGGGGCTGGGGGTTTAGCTCAGCGGCATAAGCACCTGCCTTGCAAGCAGGCGGTCGTGAGTTCAATCCCCGGTACCGATAAAAATGAAAAAAGACAAAAAAAACTCTACTTCTCACTCCTAAGTCACAAATAAGATGAGCAGTCTGCTGCCCACTGTCATATCTCCCGAGCCCCAGCCGGCTCTGACTTGGCTGCCACAGACTGCATGAAGTGGCCATTGCTTTTTATACCATCTGGGAAGGACTGTCCCAAGACTGACCTACTCAGTTCAGTTACCATTCAGAGTTGTAGCACTCCTCTGCACATTTCCTACATTCCAAGAAGGAGGCTACACAGGTTAGGAGGTCACATGTGTTCCTGAATATGGTTTGTTGTAAGACTTCCCTTTTTTAATGTGTGACTGCAGTAATGTTCTCCTCTTAAGTAAGTTTGCATCCTAACACAGGAATCCCTAAATTCGCCTCACACCCTTGCTACCTCCATTTCCCCTCAGTTGCTGTACTCAAAGGCTGATTTGGGATCCTTTATAAGGAACTATTAGTTAACTTGAGTACTCAGAGATTTTTAAGCTATTGACAGTTATGTATCAGTAAACAATTAAAAAATGATTTCTAACAAATGAGTTGATCATGTGCCTCAAGCTGAAAATACATGCTGTTTTTTCTTGTATATACTTTAGTAGCTTTATTGATTTAAAGTTTCCCTCAATAAACTACACCTATTTAAAATATAAAATTTAATATTTTTATATATATCTTGTATCTGAAAAAACATCACAATAAAAAAATTTTAGTGTTCCTTTTTTCAGTTCTTATTCTAACTTTCCTTTGTCTTCTAAGAAGCCATTGATTTTCCTTGTGTCATTACATTATCACACGTTCCCTAGAATTTATTTAAGTAGAATCACACAGTATATACTGTATTTTTCCTGTTTTATTACTTTGTTACTACTGTGGTCTTTTGATGTTTATTGTTGATAGGTATTTGGGCTGGTTAAGAAGCCCTATGCAGTGTAGGCTGTATTTGTGGGTCTGCTACTTGAGAGTAAGATGGCATTCATTCAAAAGATTCAATGTGCTCTTCTTTTAAAATTTCTAGAAGCAGAATGTTACACTAAATTGTAGCTAAAGTTTGGAATCAACCCAGAAGCTTACTTGTGATGATGTATAGTGTCCTACACATGGAACATGCTAGGTACAATCTGAATTCTTGTGTTTTGGGCCTCACTGATAGTAGAGAGTAATCAAGCACAAAATATTTTATAGCTGGCTATATCATATTTGGATAAAACTAGTATGTATAAATTACCTAAGATACTTAGGTATTACATCGGGGGGAGGATGTGTGTGTGTGTGTGTGTGTGTGTGTGTGTGTGTGTGTGTGTGTGTGTAAACAGAAAACTATATCCATGAAAATCAATACTCTTTAGTAGGGAGCACTTAGACTCTATTTTCACGTTGTCCAATTCATTGTTCTTTCTAGTCTTACTCTATGATTTACTTTCTAAAATAGGTATTTTAGCATTCATAATATGTATCTCACTATATTTTTGATGTACTATGGAATTACAGAAATAGTTATTTTAGTGTTTCTTTTTTTCATTAGTTGTAGAAATAATTGTTTCAATGCTTATTTGGGTTTTTATTTTGAGGATAAGGGAAAGCAATTCATATATTTATTGTTAGAAATTCTTAAAAGTATTTGATAAGGTTTTTTGGATGTGGCTATGAAATCAAAAGGCAGTCTAAAACAGATTTATTTGACATCTGCTTTCTTGATGTCAAAGGTTATTTGAGGTCATGAATCAATCTGGGAGATAGAGCTGAAGAAACTCATAGGAAATGTTCACCTTTAATCAAACCTCCATGGCCCAGTTGAATGGGTAGATAAATAGAGTAGATAATAGAAGCTGACCAAATAAAATCTCAGAAATGAGAATCCCAAATTATAGGTCATATTTTATGGCACAATTGGGAATTTTGGTCTATGAAAAAATAAAATTCAAAAGTCAAAGTAATAACTTTGAGAAGGAGTGGGATGCAGTTTTATTAATGTGGAGATTTTTTCAAAATGTAAACACACGTAATTGAATCCTGTGTTCTATCTTCATTTTTATCATGCAGTCTTAATGTCATGTACCAAAAACTCATTTGATAAATGTCTATTTTGTGGAGAATTCCATGTAATAAGAAAACAGCTGATAGTAACTATTGGCATATGTTTTCCCCCCTAACACCAGAAATTACATGGAAAAAGCAAGAATCACATGCAGAATTTTGAATAATTTAATTTATTACATGAGGCCTGTGAAATTTAAGTACAGTTAATCTGAGTACAGATAATATTTGGGACAATTAATCAGAAAAAAAATTATTATTTTGAAGAAAGTATCTGGAGGCTTATAGCATGTCTAGGGTTTAGAAATTTTCTTGGAGACAACTATAAGATTTTTGAATCACATTTACAAATAATAGGCTATAAAAGATAACATTTGGCCATATGGCTCAGCGGCATGGCACCTGCCTGCAAGTGCAAGGTCTTGAATTCGATCTTTAGTACAAAAATAAATAAATAAATAAATAATAATAATAATAACATTCATGTGCTTTATCATACTGAAGAATGAAGAGATGTAGAAAAGCACTCACTGCTCACCATCCAATCCTTTTGTAACATTAACATTTTGGAAAAATTTGTATTTTTGGTAACTGAAGATGTCATCAAATTATGTGCAGTGAGCAAATTATCCAAATTAAGTACTAACTTAATTAAGTACTAACTTAATCAAGTGGTGTAAAGATAATCTTTAATAAATACATAATTTTGCATCATTGACACCAAATTAGGGTAACATCTCTGTCTTGTGAGCTCCTGATTTTTGACAACCAAACTTATTGTTTCTATGACCAGTTGCCCAAAAAATAATTATGAATGTTTACATACACAGCTTGTTTCTCCAGGGAGATCTTCGATTTCATTTCCTCTGAAAATATTCTGGTATGTAACAGTATAGGAAGGTGCTTTGTCCTAGAAGTAATAAAAACATTTAATTTGCATCTTAGTTATTACCTGGTGAGTAAAAGGCAGCATCACAGGGAGCTCCTCCAGTGCGGGTTGGGTATGAGGTCCTGTCTGTGCTACTTTCAGTCTTCTGAGGGTATCTCAGACTCAGCATAACCACCTCATCGGCTGTTTCCTGATTTGTCCAAATCCTATGAGGAACACTATTTTGAGATTATTTTGTAAAATTGTCCAGTCTTTGCTACTGTTTTCTTAGTGAGAAATTCAGTTTTCTCTTTGTAAGCTGGAGGTTGTACTGAAGGAGATGAAGAAGAGCCTTGGGAAAGAAAAGGGCTATTGATAGATGATACAGAAGAAAATCGGCAGGTAGCACACATATTAATATGGGTCATATTCTGCCTATACAGCTCTGTCTCTCTTACTGGCTGTTGGGCTTCTCAGAATCATGACCCATAGTCTGTTCTCTCATGTATCCCCAAAGCCTAATAAACAGCAACTTCTCAGTCATATTCACTGCATGAGTGATTTATTGTAGATGTAAACACATATGACTTGTATATATTGCACATGCTTCTAGAAAAATAATGTCCATGTTCAAGAGGAAAGAAATCAGAAAGAAGAATTCACCACAAATTATACTTAGATTTCTACTGCATTATAAGCATGAAAAATAGGTATTAGATAGTTTAAATAGCATGTAATATAGAGTTAGCTAGGAAAATATTTTAGCCACTTAATTGAGGTAAGATAGATACATAAAATCATGCACCTTTAATGTACACATCCTGACAATTCTGTGGTTAAGTATACACCTAGGAAATCAGTACAAAGCCATAAACATGTCCATCACCTCCCAGTTTCTTCCTACCCCTTGTATTATTTTTTCTTTTGTTTTTTGGTAAGAACATTTAACATAAGTGTGTTAATGAGATTTCCATCACTTTGACAAGGCACCTAAGATAAATCAACCTACAGAGGGAAAAGTTTATTGTGGCTCACAATTTCAGAGGTTTCATCTATGACTGGTCAGTCAACTTTTGGGCCTTTGGTGTGGCAGAACATGCTGACGCTGGAAGTGAGTGGTAGAGGAGACGACATAATGTGTGACAGCCAGGAAGCCAAGAAAGAAAGAATGAGGGGCTAGGGTGCCAATATACTCTTCAAGGACATATCCCAGTAACCTACTTTCTCTAAGCATGTCTCACCTGGTAAAATTTGCACCATTGCGTAATAGTGTTATCAGAGCCAATGTCCTTTGGGCAACATGTCAAATCTAAACCATGACAATAAGATCTACCCTCTTAGTCATTTTAAATACAGTGTTTATAGCAATAGTCATTATTACTACATAGTTGATCTCCAAAACTTATTTTTCTTGCAGAACTTAAACTTTGTGCCTTTTAATCATCATCTTCCAGTCTTCTTTTCCTATCCCCAGGCAATCAGTTTTCTACTGTGTCCCCGTGAATTTGACTACTTTAAATCCTATAAATAAGATCATTAAAATATTTACTTTTTCTATGTCTGACATGTTTCACTAAACAATACCCTTCCAATCCATTTGTCACAAATGACAAGATTTCCATTTTTTACACTCAATAGTACTCTGTTGTATATGTATACCACAATATCTTTATTCATTTTCATTGGCAGACATTTAGGTTGTTTCAACAGTTTGGCTACTGTGAACTATATGCAGTGTAGATATCTCTCCATTACTTTGGCTGTGTAGCCAGAAGTGGAAGTGGTGGATCATGTTAGCTCTATCTTTAATTTTTTGGGGGAACCACTATACTATTTTCCATAAGGGCTAAATCAATATATTCTCACTTACCAATATGTAACTTTCGTTTATTTTTAATAATTAATAATTATCCTAACAGGTATTTAAAATGTCATCTAATTCTAGTGGTTTCCTTCTGTATTTCACTGGTGATTACTGACATTAAGCTCCTTTGTATACAAGAATCTGGTAACAATAGGATTAACTCATTTGTGAAGGCAGAGTCCTCATGACCTAAGCACCTGCTAAAGGGCCCATCTCTTAACTTTGTTGTACTGGGGAATACATTTTCCCATATGAACTTCAGGAAGCACATTTCAACCACAGTAGGAGTATTAGCAGCCATAGCAAATAATCAAAATGTATTATGACTTAAATATAATAGAAATTTATTTCTTATATAATTGTCCAAAGTGTTTCTGATTGATTCAAAATTTGGAGAACGCAACCCTTAACTTTTGTCTTCCCCTTTTCTTCCTCTGTTTTTTATGATCTTGTCAGCTATATCCAGCTAGCAGAATGAGAATAAATAGGGTGAAGGCAGCATACCTGCTTCTGAAGCCTTGGCCACTCATATTCCACAATCTAGCTGACGGCCCATTAAGAAGAGAAAGATTTCTGTGACCTGTTAGCAAGCAATCTCTGTCACAGTTAGTGTACTATAATATTTTGATCCTTTCTAGGTACTTAGTACCTTATTAACAGGTAGTGCGACTCTATTTTCTTCAGTGTAACTAGAAAATTAAATATGGGAGTAAAAAAATGTACAGTGAGGTGTAATTCATCCATTTTTCCTATGTGTCTAGTAATTTCACTTTTCTAGTTAGTGAGTTTCTATTCTAGGCACTATAGACACTGGAGTGGAAAGACTTAGAAGCCTTATACATGGCTTGGGCGTAATGTGTGCCTGGGACTCACATAGATGTGATCTAACAGAGTTTTCTATTTTTTTAAATAATCTTCTCTAGAAAGTTAGAAATAGAGAGTGCTTAATTTTATATCTGTGCATTATAGCTATATATATGCATTATATTTGATATGTTTCAGTTAAATAGTGGGGCAAATTTAAGGTTGACAACTTATCTTTAAAATCTCAGATTTAAATTTCAAAGAAGTTACTATAACTTTGAAAGAAAATGTTGCTTAAGTAAAATAATACAGTAGACATCAGTGTGCGTTATATTTTCTGATATACAAACATTAAAAATGGAGGAGAGTTTAATCTTTCTGGCCTACCTATCTGAATTTTATCTTTGATGTTGAAGTCTAAATTTCCCTCTATTTTATGCTAGTCATTGTGGTTTAGAATGTAGAAGGCCAACACTTAACATTTTAAACCCACTATAGAATCATTTCCTCAGAAGAATTAGAAAGGCTTCAGTCTATTCTATATTACTAAATTTAAATTGGTTGAAAACTCCACATAAAAATCCAGATGCATCCCATTTTGATTCAGTGTTATTTGTTAAGAACAAATTCATTAGAGTTCAGCAAATATTTATTGAAGCCTACTGTGTATCCATATGTACAGGGAGGAGAATCCATCCATGTGTAGAGGGCAGGAACTGGGAGGGTCAGGACCATTCTAAGAACACAGGATCTGTGAAAGACACGCAGTGCAAGAGAGAGAAGATACCCTTGATTTGTTGCTGTGACACTCATTATGTAAATGTTACATATTAGCTACTCTTCTAATTCATTCAAATTTTATTCACAAATTCTAATATCTTTTGTGTAAATCTTTTCAATTTATAAAAGTAATGTATATTTAATTTCATAACATTTATAAAATGAAGAAAAATATACAAATCATCTGTAATGTTACTGATTGGAAATAACTGCTATCTTATGAATAAGATACTTATTTACATGCTGAAGTAATAGTTTGTTCGTAATTTTAGTCTACTTTTTACATATTTATCAGAAGCATTTTTGGCCAGTAAGAATTTTCAAAAGCATAATTTTAAGAAAGCATAATATTCCCTTTTATACATGTCTCATAATTTATTTAACCATTCCTTCATCGTTGTAGGTTTAGCATTTCCTTTGCCTTAGCAGCTGAATACTGAGGCAGTTCGCGTAAAACTAGATTTCCAAATGCTTCATCTTGCTGAATCATTCTCTGAGGTCCCTAGAAAGACAAACTCCTTACATGCCTTTTGCAGATAGAATACAGTTACAATCTGCTGCTAAGCAGTAGCAGGATACATTCCTGGGACACATGTTCTGCCACAGAAACTGCAAGGAGCTTGTGGTAATTTTGTTCACATAGAGATCACTTTCCTTTTGGTCCCTTCATGTCGTCTCTTCTATTACAATGAAACCTAACAAAAGAAAAGTGCATGTGTATATAAATGATGATGTAAAGGAAACTAGATACAGAAAATAGATAAAATACCTGGGAGTTAGTAGCGAAATAACTATCAGTTACCTTACTTCTCTCTTTCCTTTTATTGTACAAAAAAAAAAAAAAAAAAAAAAATCGGGGACTGGGGATTTAGCTCAGCGGCATAAGCACCTGCCTTGCAAGCAGGCAGTGGTGAGTTTGATCCCCGGTACCGGTAAAAATGAAAAAGACAAAAAAAAAAAATCATCCCTCAAATCTGAACTAAAAGATTCCTTTTTTCCTTTAAGATGCATTGCCCCTGACCCTCTGCAGAGTAAGAGTAAGTCTGTAGGATGGAACACTCAGGATTGGAAACTTTTCACTTAGCATTCGGGGTTGCTTTAGTAATGAAATTGGATTGTACAACTGAGCTGACTGATCATGAAGAAATAGGTTGCTAAGGTGAACACAAAATATAATTAGTCTGAAGAACATTTGATTAAGTGACCTCATATTGACAGGACAAGACAGTCACCATCAGTTTCTGTGGTTAAGAGGTTTTAGAGCACCATTAAAGAATATATACGTCCTCAAAAATCCTATAGGCCATTTCACCTAATTGTAATTAGGAGGAGTTATTGGTTTTCTTGATTGCTTTCTTTTAGGTATTTTTCTATTCAATTATCTATGTGAGAAAGCATGCTGTTTCCTTGCTTACTGAAAAACCTGCATCGATATAATGGTGTTTGGGCAGACATGCAAGTGGTTGTTAATAAAATGGCCTGAAAACAGACTGTCAGACATATGACACTTGCTCAAAGCCTATAGAAGCCATTCATCAGTGTGTTTCATGGTTAGGACCCACTCAAAGGCACTAGCTGGCAACTCTTATTCAGATATATAGAAACTGTAGTACTGCATTTCTTTGTTTATTGGCATTTGTGAGCCCATTTCACTCATAGCAGTATTTCTTGTGATACAGGTTTGTCAGTTAGTTTGCAAATAAATACAGAATAGCTATTTTGGCTGTCATCTTACCATTCCTGGCATACCATTCAAAGCTCATTTTCCTGAATAGCCCGGTAAGTGAGCACATCCACTGCATAAGGCCTTTAGCAGTGCTATATTAATAATTAGAAACCTTGCACTATATTATTACACAAAAACACTCTAGCCCTCTTATTCCTAATGGGTAGTTTGAAAAAATCAGCTTCTTCTGAAAATAATCTTAAAGTAGATCAAGTAGACAGTCTAATCCTTGCTATTAGAAAGTGGCTCTGGGAGACACAGATATTAAGCTTTTCTGTTTTTGCCTTGATTAAGAGCAGTCTACTTATTATTATTAAACTAGAAGCAGATGTTTCACATTCATGTTCTCTTAGGGCCCTAAAACTCACACCATTTAATACAAAAAAAAAAAAAAACTTTCTTAAAAGTTAGTACTTTGTTATAATGTAAGAAGCAGGTAACTTTTAAAATTGCTAGAATTTATGAATAAAGCTGGAAGTTACTACTCAGACTGGTTTTATTTCAGTGACTTGGGTTTCACTGAACTTTTACCGATCTCTGAAATAGTGAGGTAGTATCTTTCTTTTCTAAATTCATATATTTGTTCATGTCTAGGTCTCATGATATCTACCTGATATCTGAATTATTGATACTTAAACTGTATTTTTTAATAAAAGAATGAGCTTTGGATGTATTCTGATACTGTGTATTACATGTTTAGATGATAGACATTTGATACACATTAGATAAATGAATAGAACTATTAAGTATAAAATTCTAAGTATACAGGCTGCAAGGATTTTTAGGGTTTTAAGAAGTTTCCAGAATTCCCTTTGTTCAATACATTGCTTATATATCTCAAGGAATTTTACTTCTATGTTGAGCCAGAAATATTTACTCATATGCATACTGATAGTGCTACAACAGACACACACACACATGGGAGAGCGGGAGAAAGAGAAAAGGGGGGGGAGAGAGAGACAGAGAGAGAGAGAGAGAGAGAGAGAGAGAGAGAGAGAGAGATTGTACGTGGCCTTTATGCCCAGGAGCTCAACTGTATTCTTTGACACTCTTCCCCCTAAGTTCCTATGGTTTGAACTCTCTACTATTAATCCTCACTGTCCCTTTTCCCAGGGAAATGTCTCAACTCTAGTAGTTTCGTCCAGTCAAGTAATTTTGGTGGCATGAGTTTCAGTTAGGTTACCTTTCTGTCTCCACTCCTATTATCTTTTTCCAGACTTTGTGTCTCATTTTGTCATCAGCACGTAAAACTCACTGTTAACTCAGTCATGATCCTATAATTTTGAGCATTTATTCTAAATTTTCTTGCTTCTGAAGCTTTTGTAAAAAATGTTTTATTTGTCTTAAAGAAGAGACACATGATTAAAGAATATAAATAACATTTAAGCATTCAGATTGAAATACAGTAGTCCCGTACTTTCATAGCAGCCTTTCTTAAAAGAAGATCATCAGCTCAGCTCAAAAACCAGAAAACAACCCAACGGACTATTTTCTCATCTCCTAAATGGTATAGCACCAGCCCCATACTTTAATTCATTACTTATACAAGATGCCTCAGACATTAGGGCTTACTTTTCACCTGAATCCCATTAGACAAGCTACAAGGGTGCCCACTTCCATGCCGTGCTTTGATTAATTAGTCAGTTTTAAACATTACCAGGAGATGGTGGGCTATGATAAATAGGGATTTAGATCACTTTGCTCTCACCTCTCCATTCCAGCATAATTAAATCACGAGTTTCATTCCTCTTGAGTTACTTTTTTTTTTTTTTTTTTTTTTTTTTTTTTTGTCTTTTTCCTTTTTATCGGTACCAGGGATCGAACTCATTGACTGCCTGCTTTCAAGGCAAGCGCTTATGCCGCTGAGCTAAATCCCCAGCCCCTTGAGTTACTTTTTAAGTCTTCAGCTATTTCGACTTCATTTCTAATTTTATAAACTGCAGAATTTTCCTTTTTGTTATTCCCTAGCACGTAAGATAAAGGTGTTGGCTCTGCGCATTACGCCTACCCCGACTTCTGTCTCCTGCCTTTTCCTATCTTGTATCTTTCCCATTCATCTTCCAACTTCTATCTTACTTTTTTTTTACATTACCATGAATAACATTTAAGTTCTGTTCAATAACTATAAATAAATATCCCATGTTCTAACTATAATTCAAAAATCTATAGCATTTTTATCATTATTCCCAGTCAAATATTAAGCATAAACATTTTATTTTTAAAATATATTGTTGCTCAAGAAGTTTCTAATTGACAATCATTTTTATTTTATTCTTTGTTATTATTTAAAATCAACTCCATCATATCTTCCGGTGTATAGAATCTTCTATATTAGAGTTCTCTGTATTCCTACCTTGAATCAGGAAGATTGAAGTACTATAAGTATCATAGGAATGAGAAATCGTATCTGAAAGTTAGACCTTCCATGACAAGGAGCTAGAGGAAATTAGACCTTACGGTGGAAAAAGCTAGGGAAGTGAAAGTCTTTAAGGCTGAACCAGACTGTGTGCAAAGTATTCACTAGTCAGTCCAGACTTAAGCACCAAGGAAAGCCAGAGCTCATGATATCCCCTAATACTGTTCGTGATGACTTTCCAAGAATAATGTCATGGGCCCTATCTCTCTCAGGTAAATTTCAGAAATTTCTCTCTTGTTTAACTCTTAAATCTATACACAGGGATGATTTTTGGTAGTCAGAAACCTGAAAACTAGAAAGTTATGAGCAACAGCTTTTTTTAAAGGTTTTTCTCTCTTAAAATTCACCGTTAGTGAGAGATAGGATCTCAGCAGGTGTGGTACAATCTGCCATACATTTTAAAAAGATCATCTGGCTGCTATGGATTCAGAATGCACTATAAAGTGGAGCTAAAAATGGAACTAAGGAAATTAATTAGGATTATATAATAGCACAGAGAAATGAGAGCAACATGGATTAGAATGGCAAGCATGAAGATGGTTAGAAGTAATTACTAGACTCTGGCTATATCTAGTTGACATTACTGATAGGATTTGCTGATGAATGTGATAAAGGGTATAAAACAGAGAAATTAAGAATTAATCTAGCCATTTTTACTTGAATAAGTGGACAGTGTTGCAATTTTCTGACTTTAGTAACTTTAGCAGGAGGAATTTTGCATCCAAATGGCAATACTGAGTGAGAAATTATATGTTCATGTCTGGACTAGTATAGAGAGACTTAGGATGAAAGTGTAAGTGATGAAGGGTATTATTTTACTGGAAATATTTCAAAAAAGAACCACAAACTCAGTAGCTGAATAAAAAAGAAAAAGGAAACAAAAAAGGAAGGGAAGGGAAGGGAAGGGGAGGGGAGGGGAGGGGAGGGGAGGGAAGGGAAGGGAAGGGAAAAAGAAAGAAAGAGAGAGAGAGAAAGGGAGAGAGAGAGAAAGAGAAAGTAAGTTACATTAAGGCATCAATAGAACCTTAATTCCTGAAGGCCGTAGGAAAGAATCCTTCCTTGCTTCATCTTCTGGTGGCCCTGGTGCTGTCTGGTTTGTGATTACATAACTTCAATCTCTGCTTTTAGCTTCAGATGGCTTCTTCAGCATATCCCTTTTGTCCTCTTTTATTTTTCCTCAAATGTATTGTTAATTTTAAATTCATAGATAGAATTGCAAGTGTTTATTATATACAGTATGTTTTGAAATTGTATATATGCATTTTAGGATAGTTAAATCTAGCTAACTAGCATGAATTACTTCACATAGTTATTTTGTGGCCAAAAGATCTAACATTTCCTCCCTTAGCCTTTTTCAAGAATAAAATTATTGCCATTAACTGTAATTTCTTTACAATAGATCTCTTGAAATTATTCTTTCTGTTTGACTTTAATTTTGTATCCTTTGGCTAACTTTTCTGCAAGCCTTTTAGTCCCCTTCCTACTCTACCATCACTACCATTCTACTGTGTCTACAATAGCAACTATATGAATGAGATCTTCGAGTACAGGTCAAACATCCTTAAACTAACTGTCCAAGATCTGGAACTTTTTGAACACTGTGTTGATGCCACAAATCGTAAATTTCACCAACCCTGTTCTCATATGATGGATCACAATCAAAATGCAGGCACCTAAATTACTAAAATGTTACATAAAATTACTTTCAGGCTACCTGTACAAGATGTACAGGAAACATTAATGAATTTCATGGTTAGACCTGGATCCCCTACCATTTCATTATCTATATATGCAAACATTCCCCAAAAATCTGAAAAAAATTCGGAAATCCAAAACATTTCGGTTTCCAAGCATTTCTAGCATAGTACAGAGCCTATATTTGTTTCTTGCTGTTTACCTAGCTCATTACACTTAACATAATATTTTCCAGGTTCATCCGTGTCATTGCAAATGACAAGATTCCATCTTTTTGTATAGTTGAATATTATACCTTTGTGTGTATATATATACGTTTTCTTTACCCATTCATCTATTGATGGACACTTAACATTCACTCTATAACTTGCCTATTGTGAATACAATAGGCATTGGGAATATACACCCAGTAGAAAGATTGTTGGATCATGTGGTGGTTCCATCTTTATATTTTCAAGGCACTTCTGTACTGTTCTGCAGAATAATAATAGTAATTCACATTCCCATCAAGTGTATAAGGTTTTTTATTGACAGTCTCTACACTTACTATCTTTTGTCTTTTTGATTATAGCTATTTGAGAGGAATGAGGTGATATCTGTTTATAGTTTTGGTGATTTTTTTATAGGTGGAAGATGTGTTCATTTTCATTGTTTTCTGCAGTAGCACCTTTTCCTGAAAATCAGTTGGCTGTAAATGCATGGGCTTATTTGGGGGCTCTCTGTCATTCTATTTCATTGTTCTGTGAGTCTGTTTGTATGCCAGTGACATGTTATTTACTTACTATAACTTTGTAGTCTATTTTGAAATGGAATAATATGTTACTACTTCGATACTTTCTATTCTGAATTTTAATCATTTTCTATAAATCTTGGGGTGTTTTTTCAAGAGTCCTCATTTCTTACAAAGATATTAACTATTGGTGTTAGAATCTATACTTAATGCAGAGAGATTTCACATAAATATTTTTACCTAATTATATCTTTAAATACTATTTCCAAATAAGGTTACATTTTGGGGTTCCTAGTAGACATTATGTTTTATGGGACACTATTATACTCAGTTCATTTTCAATATATTAGTGGCATCTGAATATTAAAGCCTTGAAACTAGGTAAAATCATTTAGAATTTAGCAGATAAAAAAGAAAAGGCCTGATGATAGTTCCCTGGAGGACTAAAGCTTTGGGAGATTAAAATGATAAGATCTGCAAAAAGATCAAGATACAGAGGCTAATGATGTAAAAGGAAAACTAAAAAAGAGTGATGTATTCTTATAACGTGAAGAAAATACTGACATACCTGATATATTGCAGATTTGGGTCCAGACAATTGCAATAAAATTAATATCATAATAAAGCTAGTCACAGGATGTTTTGTGTATATGCTGTGCATACAAGTTACTTTTATAGCCTCTCAAGTACACAAAAGCATTGTACAAAAATAGACATACCTTAATTTGAAAAGTACTTTATTGCTAAAAATGCTAACAATTATCTAAACCGTTGGGAAAATAGCAGTTATAGTTTATATGTGAATTTGTCCCCAAAGCCTCACACCCTTATTAGAGGATACTTTATGAAAGATGATTATGGATGGGGAATTATGGAGGTGCTGCCACTGGTTTGATGTTGAGGAGATAAGGCCTGGCCAGAAGAGGAAAGTCACTGGAGGTGTCACCTGGAAAGGTGTATGTCCCTTCCCAGCTACTCCTTTCTCTCTCAACCTCCAAGTGTTTGATGAGATGAGCAGCTTTCTTCCAAGCAGGCCCTTCTCCCATGCCATATCTGCCTTGGACCAACCTATAATAGACTACAGTCTTTAAAAAATGAACTAAAATAAACCTCCCCTATTTTAATATTTTGGTTTTGAATATTAACTTCAGTGACAAGGAAGTGACTGGTAACGGACTTTTGCTACCAGAGAAGTGGAGTTATTGCTGTGAATATATCTGATCATCTAATTCAGTAGGCTTTGAAACTAGTTCACAGGAGAAGTTTGGAAACATTTAGAGATGCCCAGGACATGTATATTGTGCTCTGGCAAAAAATGTGTTTCCATTTTGCTTATGCTGTGAGACTTTGTGAGGGACTAAGATTAAACACAAAAGACTAATTAATCTAAACGTCATGACAGCCCAGTGTTGAGACTGTGGCATGAGTACTATTGGTAACTTTTGCTAGATATGTGCTAAAAATTGGGAGCAAAAAGCCCACGTGAGTTTTCAGCTTTCCCATAAAGGAATCATTTGCAAATTTGGGGCCCAGAAAAGCTTGGTTGCAAAAAGATTAACTTTAAAAAGAGGCCAAGACAATAGGAGCGATCCCTTAAGAGCATCCTGGGAATCAGCAAAATCCCACCATTTAGAGTCTCAGTGTTGTAAAAATGAAACATTTTGCTTTGAAAAGAGAGCCACAGGAAACCCTAATCAAGAAAGTTGGCCTAGAGAATGGCCACTTCAGAAATTCAAGATTTGATTCCCAGGGATTTGGTTTATGGTGCTCATCCCAGTTATTCAGAAGTCTTTGCAATCATGGTTCAAGGAAGCCTGGCTGCTGCTTGAGCTGGCAGCAGATTTTGGTATCATCCATGTGGTGTTGGTTTTGCAGGCATGTAGAATGCAAGAGTTATGAGGTCAGGTTGACTATTTTAGAAGATGTCAGAAACCAGGAACTGTGCTGCTGGGAGGTCAATACAAAAAACTGTAGATATGACCAAAAAGGAAGTGAAAGGTGCTAGGAAAATGGAATATTAGCAAAGATACCTTTAAGAGCCCATGGGGTTGGGCAAGTGGGGCCATAGGTGAAGGGCTGCGCAAACCAAGGAGGCCCACATCTCACCGTGATTTGCCCTAGTGCCAGACACAAAACTACAAGAATTAATGTTTTCTTGTGGGGTTCAGTCTCGCTCTGGTCACACTGATTTCTATCCCCCTTTCTCCTTTTTGGAATAGAATGTTTACACTGTGCTGTTTTACACTGGTAATGTTAACTTTCTTTTTTATTTTTATAGGGACTGCTAAGAGTTTGCTTTGGTCTCAAAGGAGAATTGAAACTGTTAAGAATTTGGCAATTCTAAGAGATGAGGCAAATGCATTTTACAGAAAGAAAAGTACACAAGTTTTTGGGGGACCAGGGAAAATGTCATAGCTTATATCTAGAGATCCCACCAAAGCCTGATTGGATAACAAATGGAGCCCCTTAGGAGAAGGCAGGCAACTGGGAAGTACCTGGAAGAGTGTGTCCAAGCTTCTTTCTCCCTCTGCTTTCTAAATTCCATGAGGTGAACACATTGTCTCTGCATCAGCCTCTTCCTCTATGCCATTTCTGCCCTCAAGCTAGCCAACGATAGACTGAACCTCAGAAACAAGCAAACAAATATGATAAACATGAGAAAAAATAAGCTTCTTCTCTTTTAATTGATCGGTGTTGAATACTGAGTCACAGCAACAAAAAAAGTGACTAAGATAGGCATCAGTAGACACACTCCATGCAGGTTACCACTAACTTTCAGTTGGTAAAAATTACGTATCTACAGAACTCAATAAATTAGAATGCAATTAAACAAAGTGGGCCTGTATTTCACAGAGGAGAAACTGCTGAACTACTAATGAGTCTTTCCCTATTTTGATTTAGATTTTGTTTTATTAGACTACATTGTCAGTAAAATATTTTTAAAAATACTGCACAGGCCATAATTTCTTTTAAATAGAACATAATATTTTAAAAAATACTACATAGCACATATATAAGGAATTGCATATTGTGATGAGTCATCTCTACCGTCAACTTGATTGGATTGAGAAATGCCTAGAAAATTATTACAGCAAACTTCTGAGTATGTCTGTGAGGGTGCTTTCAGAGATCATTTGCATGTGAGACATCATGCTGAGTGAGAAACCCTTCCCTAGGGTGAACAGCACCACACAGCAGGGTAAGGGTCTCAGATGGAACTAAAACTGAGGAAGAAGGCAGCCCACCAGCACACACTCTGTCCTTCTCTCTCTGCTTCCTGCTGACATGGATGAGCAGCTTTCTTCTTCTATGCCATCCCTCCATGACATTTGTGCCTCATTACAGGCCTAAAGCAACGAGTGAAACTTGACCCAGATAAACCTTTCCTCCCTGGAGATGATTTTCTCATGTGTTTTGTTTGCACTCATAGATATTTGACAACAATTCTGAGTACAGAATTCTAGATTCAATATCATTATTTCATTGTTTTAAAGCATATAATTTAATTTAATTTTGTCGTGTTGGCAAGGAATTTACAATCTAAATATAAAATTTAAGTGGAAAGACAAAAAGGCTGAAGCTAACTACTTTTGAAAAGGGAGAATTATATAGGAACTTCTTTCCTAGAATTAATGACATGGATTAAATCAGTGTAATATTTGTGCAAACTTAGTTCCCTCTTGCCCCCAGGAAAAAAATCTTACAATAGGTGTTATAAAGGAAAAATACAGGGAAATTATGAGGGAAAATATAAAACTACAAGTAATAGGAGATCTAACATAGCTTCCAGAGTCAGGAAAAGCTTCCCTTCAGAAATTGATCATACTGTGAAACACAGACAGATAAGACACTAAAAGAAAAGAAGATGAAGAAGTAGAAAAAGAACATTCTAGATAATGGAGATAGGATATGCAAAGACTGGATAATAAACGATATATTAACATGAAGCTAATGATAAAATAACACGAAGCCAGCGTGTCCTGACCTTCTCTCTGGTATTTTCTCCAGACGTGTGGAATGTGAACTTGGTTTACCTGATATTAACATGGGGGGAACGATTAGTGTATTAATTGAAGTAATTAAGGTGCACTGCTTTTTCCACATTTCTGGTATTTTCCATAATTAAAATGTTTATAATCTTTTTAAATGAAAAATGTACTCACAAGGATTTGAGATTGCATCCAGACTTGGGTTGGAATTTGCACTTATCAAACAGTTTATTTCACTGTTATTCATCTGGTTGGCCAAGTGCTGGCCTCGGGAAGCAGTGTACTTTCAGGGCAAAAGGGAAATTGGGGTAACAGAGATCTGGTCAGTGGTGTGGCTCTCAGTGATGCAGGTGCTATCCTTTCTTGTCTGTGACACGGGGATAAGAATATTTTCACCTGGAAGTTATGAGAACTAAATAATATCCTGAAGAAATTATACCTATGAATTTTTAATACAGCCCATTAACCTTATAGGTATGAACTATAAAATAACAAAAACAATATTCACTGAACCTGAAATGTTATCTATACCAACTACCAATTCCAAAAGGAGAATTTTATGGCTTTTGAAGTCTATTTAAAGGTTTTCATATTGTATTTTGAAAGTTTATATGGACAAATATGCTGTACATGAAATTTTAGACATTATACCCAAATCCTGCAAACTCTTAAAAGTAACATAATTCTCAAATGAGTTTATATTTCTTGAACACTCACCCTAAATGTTGACAGCAGATTCCCAGAAATTCAACAAAAGACAGAAGGAAATGACCTTGTGATTAAAAATAAATGCTTCAGACAATCTGGAAAGCAAATAGCCCTCATGTGAGCAATCAAGAGTTGATTAATTGTTTTGATGATCTTTAATTTCCTGCTGTTTGTCAATACAATTTAACTACCAGTGCATGGGATAATGATATAAATAAGAAGTATTATGTTTTTGTGAGGAATTATGTCATATTTTATTAACAGTGAATGATATGAAATAAAATGCTCTCATTATTTGACCTTACTTCCAAAAATAGTATACTCATGCTAACAAAAGAAAGCAATTGAATTCCTTTTTATTTCTGTGCATGAGAGTAGCAATTATTGGATGCTCAGTTTAAGAGGGAGTGCCTATTGAGGTCCATTTTATGTATGGATTTAACATGTGTCCGTTTTTACTGTTCATAATTATTATAGTAGAAATAACAATATACATGAGGACATTTATAACTATTTCATTATAAATAAAATTATCTTTTATATATCACCAGCAAAAGTCTATCCCCAGTCTAAATCTGCCTTCAGGTTTATTATGTAGGTTGACTTTGATCGCCACTGGGTGACCACCTTCCGCGACTGTTGTGGGATGGCTAAATGCCTTCTGGATGCACTTTGGCACAGCAGTATTTTAGCATCACTCTCTAGTTATGGACACTGAAAAGGTCCTCGTTGTCCTGAAGGAATTCAGGAACTATTTTGCTTTCTAGACAGAAGATAATTTGTTGCAAAATTTATTTTAGTTTTCTATATAAAGAAGAGTATCCAATTAAGGTCTCAATGAGTAAGACTAAATCATATGAGTTATACCCCTTGAGCTAATATTTCTGAATAATTTTATTCAGTTTAATAGATCTAAAACTTCTTGGAATAAAATAACATTTTTATCCCCAAGATAAAAATGGTGTTTTCTGTGTACCTAATTCTATTGGATAATATAAAATTAGGTTTTAACTTATCAAAGAAAGTACCCAAGGAATCAATTACTTGACTATTTTCCTTTATTATACAATATGTAAAAAAGTGTGCATATTTAAAATGAATAACGTGCTGCTGTCTTTGCTTAGACATTATATAGACAAAATATACTCAACATAATTTTGATGGGATTTCATTATTTACTAAATATTTACTGAGTAGGGATATTCACACAGTCAAATAGCTTATAGATGAAAGTGTTTGTCTTTTTAAATCTCTGATTTTAATTAGGGTCATGGACTAAACAAATTTTGGCATGAAGGGTACTCACTGGCAATTCAAGCATGCTTTTAGTTGTTATTGACTTTAACCCAAACAGAAAATTTTCAAAAACAAAAACGATCAAAACAGCAGGTGGGGGAAACAAAATGATAGAACAAAATTTTCCAGTGATTGTCCCTCCTCCTGACCCACAGACATGTCAGTTTAAATAGTTTCTCATGCACAAAAATACCCTCACAAGAATGACAAAAACCATGTGAGTGAATACTGATCTGTGTATATAATAATAATAATAATAAACATGCATTGAAGAGTGTGGAATGGTACCATGATACCAACATGATCCATTTCCCCAGTCCAGGCAGCACAGTGTGGAAGAAAGAGAGTAGTGATCATAAGACTTTGTCCCCTTCCCTAATTCCAGGACCACCACAGTAAAACTCAGCCACCAGGCAGACACACTAAATCTAAGACCCCTAAATCCAAGTGGGTACCTCTACATGGAGTCTCTTGAATTTCCCTGGTGGTAGGCAAGAACCTAGAACCTTTGCAAAATGGGCTCAAGATCTGACCTAAACACTGAAACCACCTGAATATAATAATTTTGGCTTCTAGAAAAATATCAGCGCAAGCAGGTCTTGGCAGCTAAGCGCTTCAGATGCACCCAAGAGCTACACTCGTGTTACTGGACACTGGATTCCACCTGGTACTGTACCAGCCATGACAATCCTGAGTTTAGGGTCCTCCCAGTACTACAGTGGCTGCAATGACTGTGATGGCTCGGGAACCACACTAGAGAACCTGGTAGAATTTCTATATGCTGTCTAGAAAACACTCACTTCACCTATAGACACATAATAGACTAAAAATTAGAGAATAGAAGACCTGAGTAGATATTTCTCAAAAGACATACAAATAACCTAGAAGTACACATATATGTAAAAATGTTCATTATCACTAATTTTTGGGAAATACACATCAAAACCATAATGAGATGCCATCTCACTCCTGTTATATTAAAAGACAAAAGGCGGTGAATGTTGGCAAAAATGTGTAACAAAAGGAAACCTTGCACACCATGTAAAGCAGTATAGAGGTCCTTCAAAAAACTAGGGACAGAACTGTCATATGATCCAGCAGCCTAACTTCCAGGTATTCAGCCAAAGAAAATTAAATCAACATGTCAAACAGATATCTGCACTTCTGTGTTTATTTCACTGTTATTCACAATACTCAAGATACAGAATCAACCTAAAGATCCATAAGTAGGCTAATGATATAAATGCATTCATGCAGACTGGAAACATCATTCCAGTGAGTTTTGATTATTTGTTGCAACATGGTAAGCCTACAGGTATTCTGCTAAGAAAAATAAACTAGCTTCTGAAAGACAGATACTCTTGCTGTCAGTTTTATGTAAAAACTAAAAAAGTTGATCTTTTTAGAAGTAAAGAGCAAAACACTGTTTTCCAGGGGCTGTGGTTTCAGTGGAGGAGCACTTGGGAAAATGGTGGTCAGCAGGTACCAAAAACCCCAATAGATATGTTCAAGAGGTCTGTTCTCCAGCAGGATGACTATAATTAATGACAGTATTTTATATCCTTGAAAAATGCTGAGTGGATGTTAAGTGTTCTTACCACAAAAGCTTTAACTGTGTGAGATACTCCATTTGATAATTGACTAGGTTTAATCATCACCGAATGTATACAAATGTGTAAACATATAGCATACAGTAGTGCATGTATGTTGCAGGGGAATGAACTGAAAGCCTTCCACATCAGGCTGCACACAACAAATACACAAAATTTTTATGTTAATTTTAAAATAAAATAAATTTCACAAAAAATAGCCTGATTTTAGGAGCAACCAAGAACCTTTCGGTGGGTGAATGATGAAAACAAATTATAGTACAGCTGTACCAAGAGGTTAGTCAACATGTAGAAGAACACATTCACCTAGGGAATGTAGCTCAATGATAGGGCACTTGTTTATCATGTGTTAGTGTATGAGTTCAATCCCCACTACACCTTCCTCTAGAAAAAACAAACTCCTGTTGCACCTAAAGATCTAGATGAATCCATAGAGATTTATCTTGAGGGAGGGTTAATCCCAAAAGGTTCTACATTGTTTGATTCCATCCATAGTACAGTCTTGAAAAGTTAAAAAGTATACGTGCTAGTGATTAGCAAAAGTTAAGTAATGTTAAAAAGGTAAAAAGATAAATACTTACGGGACAGTACTGTTTTATCTCTTGTGTCAGAATCAGTATCTTGGGAATAATATTGGGCTATAGTTTTTCAAGATGTTCCCAATGGGTTGAACTGGGTAAATGAAATAGAATTGTTTCTTATACTTTCATGTGAAAATATGGTTACCTCAAAAAGCTGAAATTTAAAAAAAAAAACAGTCTCCCCAAAACAAAACAGTTAAGACAATAAAAGAAGTATAAAATGATGTGTCATATATTGTATAACTAGTTTTCTTCACTAACCTAAATTGTACGAATATGTAATATTGAGCCATGGGATATGTTTTTCATAAATTGAGTCATATTTTACAGGAAATAAGACATTTCAGTACATAAGTCATTACCCAGCACATTTTCTTGAACTGTTAATAGTTTCTGTAGACTATTGTCTTTCTTTTCTCATTGCTGAGATGAAATAACTAACACGGAAAGTTAAAGGAGGGAAAGAGTAGAGGTTTCAGTCCACTATTTTCTTGCTCCAAAGCAGAAGGTCACATGGCAGAGGGCCAACTGTTTCTCACAGCAGAAGACAGCAAAAGCAATGAGGAAGAGAGGCAAGCCTCTTTCTGCCTTTATGTTGTGTCCAATCTACCAGACTTAGGGCAGAGCTAATCCAATCAGTGGATTGATTCAGCAAGTAGCCACCCTTAATCTCAGCACCCTTAATCCCAGCATTACACTGCGAAGCAATTACATATCCAAGATTCAGCCACTTCTGAAAAAACTCGATGACTATGTGAAGCTTTGGGAGGGACATTTCGACACAAACCATAACAAACAATATAGTGATATTTCAAAACTTAATAATTTTGTTATATCCCTGTACCACATATGCCAGTGTTACTTGATATTGTTTCTATAATTCTTTTCACTTTTAAATTTAACTTTAATTTTTAACAGTACTATATCATTTGTCATAAATGGAAATAATCCAGAAAAATAAATATATAACAACTAAAGTAAAATATTTTCCCACGGACATACCATACCACCAGGGACTGATAGATCACAATTTTGGGAACACTATACTATATGATTGTAATTCAGATTTTCATAAATTTAGTTCACTTAAAAATAAAACAATTATAAACTCAGGACAGAAATTGCTCCAATCTTATACATTTTTATTTCTTCAGCACTAAGAGGTATTTACAGCACATATTAGGTATTTAATAGGTGATGAATGTTACATTAATGAATAAAGCATATATTTTTGTACTCATCCTCTAAGATATTTCCTTAAAAAGTAATAAAATAATGCTTAAACTGTATATGAACATATATTATGGCAGACCTATGTTTATATCTCCAGTCTTCCAAACCCTAAAGTAATATCGTTCATGTAGCATTTCTGTTAGAATTCAGAGAGTGTGTTTGTAGTCAAGGAAAGATGCTATGTAATGTAATTGGTGGACGGCAAGGTAAGGCAGTGTGGAAATAGGCCTGGAGCTTGGAAAAGGAATAACAAAAGAGAAAATAAATTGAGAAGTAACAACTGGAATATATGTTGATTTCACAAGGACTGAGATAAACTTACAATTACTCTAAGGTAGAAAGGAAGACTAAATTGAAGGCCAAATATCATGAGAAAGTTGCCTCAGTGAGGAAATCTTTGTGCTATATTAATAGTTACTTTGAAAGACTGAATTTTTCTAAAATGAAAGATTCTTAAGCTTCTCTTCATGGTCTTCTTCCAGTGAATCTCTCTTCTAAAGCTTAAATCTCAAACCTGTTTTCTTTTGTCCAGTTACTGAGAAATGGCACAATTTTCTGCATCATTTAGGATGAAAGAAAAGACCATATAAACTGAGATGGGCACAGCATTTTGAACCCATTTATAATTGGAGGCTTATCAGTCAGGAAGGCCCCTGAAGAACAAATAGATTCTTTCTTAACACCTGTGAAGCCTCAGTGAATGGAGGCAGGTCAGAGTGCCTATGTGCCCAGCATGTAAATGGTTGGCTAATCTGGCCACTAACAATTTTGTCAGTAGGAATTACTGGCTGTAGGAGCTAATTTTTAGGAAGAGAAATCACAGAGGCAAACCTATGCAAAATTCAAAAATAATGTTGAAATGTTACAGTGACATGAAATATTTGGTTTTTTTCCTATTACTTAGTATTAATCTAAGAGAATGTTTAACGTAGTTTTTTACTGAAAGAAACTATATCAAAAAGTAAATGAGTAATCGCTTATTTGGGAAATAAGTATTCATTCATTGTTCTCCTTCAAACAAAACATCAGAAAAGAGGAAATTTGAAAATGAAAGTTATATATACTTCCATGAATTTGCAGTTAGGTGAAGCTGATATAGGAAAGAACAGATTCTACCAATTCAAGTAGACTAAGGACTGTAACAAGCAGCTGGCCTTCCCTTCATCCTGAGACACAACACTGTTCTTGACCACTGCAGCAGGTATAGGAAGCACATAAGGAAAAAATACCCTACCTTGGCAGATAGAGCCTTCGATCACAGTATGGGCTTCTCAAGATGGGAATGGGTACATGCATTTCTGGGAACCACAGTGGTGCAGTCAGTACATTAGATTATTTGGCAAGCTCTCCATTTATCCAAAAGACCTGGAAAACCACTAATTGGTCTATAGACCCTCTGAAAATTGCTAGTCATTGTGATAGGGAAGGATATATATGAACCACACATTGCATCCTAAAGCTCCTGCCTAGAAGTAATACTTATCTCCCTTCAAAGGCTTAAGAAAGTCACAGACCCACACCTGACCTAAATGAGATCGAAAATGACCAAGAAAGGACTGAAGAACTAGAAGTACAGTAATTGGTGAGAGTCAATCAGGCTTCCAGTTTTTACAGTTGAATCGTTTTTGTAAAAGAAGCCTTCCAGACACTTCTGCTAGAACTACTACATTATTTCTGCACAGCTTTTAAAAACCAAGTGCCTTTAGTGATTTCATATTGTTTCACTTTCAAAGATTTGTTGGCATTAAAAACTATAGTAACCTTGTAGGAGGAAAATCTGGTTTCTTTGGAAGAAACAGTTGTATAAAACTTCATTTTTGTTTGCTCTGTCAACAGACATCGATGAGTGCTCTGATGGCTTCGTTCAGTGTGACAGCCGTGCTAACTGTGTCAACCTCCCGGGATGGTACCACTGTGAGTGCAGAGATGGCTACCATGACAATGGGATGTTTTCCCCAGGGGGAGAATCATGTGAAGGTCAGTACAAGGAGACGACCTAGAGTCAAGAATGCCTCTTCATTTGAACAACATACATTAAGATGTCACTAGTAGACATTAGTTAATACTTAGATCTGAATTTTTTATAATTGTTTACAAAAAGTAGTTGAAAACATGTTAATATCAATTTTTTGCTTGATAATTATGATAGTCTATTTTGAGATAGAATTTGTGACACTACACCAGTTTTATATGGATATTTTCAACTGTTAAAAGCTATTTCATAGTGCAACCTGTATTATGAACTTTTGAAAATGCAAAATCAGACCAAAGACAGTAGAAAGAGAATAGATGTGGAAAGCAGCATAGAGGGAAAAGAAAATTTGACGATGATGTAGCCAAGGAGAATCTGCCTAGTACATGACGTGCTGGCTCTGGAGTGTATGCCCATGCTTGCTGGGCTGGCAAAGTAAATACTGTTTAGTGAATGTTGAATGTTGGACACATAAGATATGGTCCCTCCTTCCAAGAAGTTTTAAATGCAGTAGGAGTAGAAAATTCAATCTTATTGTATTTGGCTAACTTTTAATTATTTTCAATGAATTGACAATTTTGCCCTTGTGTACTTTCAACGAACAGTGATAGCTTTTAGGAACAAGGCAGAATCCAGTGAACAACTGCCAGGAAAATTATTACCAGCAAGTGTGCCATCAGAATTCTTGGCATGGCAATAGGAGACAAAATTTGTAAACTTTCTTTATCATTCGTATTTATACCTTTTTGAAGCAGTAATAACCTTGGAGGAAGAGAAAGTGACATAGTCAAGGAAGGCCTTGGAGAATCTGACTTCAAGATGCCTGATACCCAAATGTTACACTATCTCTTATCTTGGGGCTTCAAAGGGTTTTCTTTATATTAAAAAAAAAAAAAGTAAAACAGACTTGGGTAATAGATATCAAGGCTTCCTCCCAGCAGGCTTCACCAGCAGCAATAGATGGAGCTGTGAGTTCATGAGGATTTTCACAGAGAAACAGGAATGTTGTTATCCTACCAGGGGCTAAAACCTGGTGTTTGCTAACAGACACTTAACTGTGGTCCTAGGGCTTTATCTTGCACTTGCAAATGCTACAGAGTGATTATTTCTAGCCCTGCATAGAATGCCAAGAACCACAAATTGCAGTTTGGAGACAGATCAAACAGTATGATTTTGCTTCTCTCTGATAAGCTACTTTGCTTGTATTCTATGGTGCTGTATTAAGATTGGCGTTTAAAAAATCATATACAGAAAAAAATGATATAAGCTGACTGTAACACTTCAAATTATATAGAAGTATACAGGTTATAGTTAAAAACATATCTTTATTTTATCTTCGCCTTTCACCCCATCATTTCCACTTACCATCTAGGGTTAACTGTTAATTTTTTCCATGCCTTTGAGCGGGAATAGAAAAAAAAAAACATACTTCTGATGTCTTATTTTAAATTTATTACTGCTTTGCTATCTGAAGTGAGATGTACTAATTATCTGTTGTTTTATAAGAAATTACTTCCACAAATTAGCTGAAAACAAAACAAAATAGCACCTCACTTATTCTCTAGGTCATATAGCTTGGATGAAAGCCACTTCTTCAAATCTCTCATGAGATTGCAATCAAAAGTTTGGCCTTGTGCTGGGTATGGTGATACGTGCCCATAATTCTAGCATCAGGAGGCTGAGAAACAGGAGGATCACTATGAGTTTGAGGCCAGTTTGGGATATATAATGAGTTCAAAGCTATTCTGAACCAAATGGTGAGATATTGGCTCAAAGAAAAAAAAAAGGAAAAAAATTGACCAGTGAAACTAGGGAAATCTATTTCCAAGGTGAGTCATGTGTCTGTTGCTACCCCTCAGTTTCTTAACATATAGATCACTCCACAGTGCTATTCAAGACATGGAAGCATGTCTTGCTCCCTAGTGAGCAATCCAAGAGAGAGCTTCAGATGGAAGACACAGTCTTATAACCTAGTATCAAAAGTGATAACATTATATTTTACAAGCTAATGTCAGATGTAGTGTTCCTTCCTGTCACAATATGTGACTGTGGCTGAATAAATAGTGAAAGATTACTCAGAGACAAGACTAATTACTGAGAGGTCCAGAGAGACCATTCCAAAGTTTCAGAAAAATAGCAACAAATTGAGACCTGTGAGGCTATTTGTAGCTGAAGAGCATTAGAAAAACACTGTCGAAGAAGAGCATTTCAACACTTGTGTAGGAGTTTTGGTTGGAGACAGGAAAGGAATAGGAAGGATTGTTAGGAGACACGGGTCAACCTAGTTTAAGCAAACTTGTTGGGGCACGGGACTCAATAGTCAGAGCAAACGTCTCTGAGTAGAACTTGTTACTGATTCTGCTGACGGTTGTCCTGCGTATCTGCTCTAAACTTTAGCTTAAGAGCCTGGGAACTCTTGCTATGAGGTCTACTCCTTTCAACACTTATTTCAAGCACTTCTCTAGCCAGAGTCTCCCCCACACCTCCTCCCATATTTTACTAGTTACGAGCAAGTAAGTACAGCTGGAATTCAAGGAGGGGAATTGTTTAATGTTCAACTTCTAAGTAGCAAGAGCACGTAGGGACCATCACAGAAGCAGCGCTTTACAAGGGTGACAGTCTCCAGAGTTCGAACGCTATCTCCTTAATTACTTCCCTCCAACTCTGATACAACCACTTCACACCTCCTTCCATCTCCTCAATCTTTAGATACTTCTTCCTTTCTCTTCATTCTCTATCAATGGCCTATTTAACTGAGAAGATAGACGTGTCAAGAGAATTGCTTCCTTTTTTTCACGTTTTTAAAGAAAAAAACAAAAAGGGTAGAGATAATACATAATTTCAAAAAATAGTAAGAAATCACTAGTTGATAATTGTATATTGTCTTCTTAGAAATTGTTGTTCAAGTTACAAAAGTAAAGCAAGTGGACGTTCAAATAGCGAGACTGCAAACAGCTCTGTTCAGCTATCCAACAAAAGCTTAGTAATATGATTATTAATCCTATACACTTAAACATACATGCAGTTATATCTTTCAGAGCACTTTATTTCCCTCACTTTTTTACATTAGCAAGTACACATTTTGGGCTTTATTACTCCTATATTTCTTATTACTTTTTATAGTAGAGACACAATGTAATATTTATAAATATGATTCTTATTTATTTCCCTAATGAGAATAGTCTCAAGTTGTCTCCATTTACTATGAAGGCCTCAAGATCATCCTTTTTATAGCTGAGTAATATTCCATTGTATAAAAATACCACATCTTTTTTTATCCTTTTCACTTTTCTATGACCCATAGATTACTCTCAGGCCTTCAACTTTCACTGGAAGAAGTGGCTGTCCTCCCGTCAAAACCAAACCCCTCACTGTGTCTTGCATCTCTTCCTTTCTGAGCTATCTGAGGATTTTGCATCAGTGTTTCTGCCTTCTTTTCTATAGTATTACATATTGTTTTATTACTGCATTATTCCCATCTACATACAATTTGGAGTTGCAAACATCTTTAAAAATCAAACCACAAACGAACTACTCGACACCATTTAACTCTTCAAATATCCATTTTCTGCTTCCTTTAGAGCAGAACTCTTTGAAAGAATTTTTTCTAGTTATCTCTGCCTTTTTTGCATCACCTGAGGCTTTATTACCCCTACTTTAAAGATTACTGGAAATTTCTATTTTGATAAATTCATTGATGGTGAATTACTGTCTCCTTTTTCTTTTTTGTCTCCTTTTTTGACCATTCAGGCATTTGCTCCAATTGATCATTCTTTCTTTCAAGACGTAACTTTTTCCCTTGGCTTTAGGGATACTGCTTTCTCTTAGCCTATAGGCATTTCTTAAATAAAACAAACATCTTTGGCTTTCCTGGCATTTCTTAAATATACCAAACTAATTCCTCTGCATGTGCGGTCCCTTTTGCATAAAATAACCTTTTTCAAGACTTGTGCATGGTTCCTCTCTCATTTAGTTTAGGTTTCTTCTTAAATGGTGTCTTACTCATTTTCTCATGGCTGAGACACAACATCCAAAACTCACAATTTAAAGAAAGAGAGGTTTACTTTGGCTCACATTTTCAGTCCATGATTGGCTGGCTGCAAGGCAAGAAAGGCATGAAGGAAGGGTCCAGGCAGAGGAAACTGCTCTCTTTATGGTGACCAGGAAGGAGAAGGTTAAGGGGAGAATGAGGAAGGCAGATATGCGTTTCTAGGTCATGCCCTAAGCACCTTCAGGCTAAGCCTACTCTCCTGCAGCAAGTCAGCTAGAGCACCCAGATCCATGACCTTCCTACAGGCCTGCCTCGGAGGGCATTGGAGATCTGGGAGTCTCTTGATCTGAGCCGTAACACATGGTTTGCCTGAACACCCAGCTTGAAGTAGTCTACCACTACTGCCGCTCTTCACTTGCCCTGCTTCAGTTTGCCTCACAGAAATCATTGGTTCTCTTGAAATTAAAGTATATATTGATTTGTTTGCTTGTCAGCCACTATATCTCCATGGTAAAAAAAAAAAATGTCTGGCACTTGGTAAATGATGAAATTATGAGGTTATCTAATGGAAAATAGACAATCTTTTTAATTAGAACTATATAGATGTATGAAATATAGTGAATATAGAGAAAGTATATTTAAAATACAGTGATACCTCAGTTAACAAACTTCATTTTAAGATTTTGGGGAAGACGGCTACGTTTGTGTTGATATGAGTAGTCACGGTCATGTTTGTCACACAAGGCAGAGTTTACAAATGGAAACAAAATTTCACCAAACCCAATTTGTATGCAAACAGAGCATTTATGAACCAAGGTATACTATACTTGTAGATCTATAGTATTGGTCAGGATAAAACATAAATAGCGCACTTGTGAATGTTCAGTCCATTAAGTAACAAGGACCAAGGACGTTAAAATAACACATGGTAAATATAAATATAAAAAGCAAAGTAATGGATTCTATGATAGCAGAAAAGGATTTTCAAGTAAATTCCATGTGCACAGACATTTTTATTTTTAAAAGCTCACTATTCTGGCAGACAATTGTACTATCATCTACCAACAGAATTTATAAAGATTAGTTTTAAAAATCTACTTTCTTAGAAGATAAAATGCTCCAAAGGAGTCTTCAAAGAATCTATCTCTGTGTGTCATTAATAAAGACTAAAAAATTGAACAACTGTCCATTTACTACAATTTCAGTGATTTGGAGAACTGTAATATTAGTATTTAGAAAGATGCAATTTAAAGAGGATGACTTATCTGGGAAGATGCCGTTTTTCTTCTGTTGCTTTAAAAAGAAGCATTACCAAGTAGACAAATTCACGCTGTGTATATTCACTCTGAAGTATAAGATCGATTCTTGAAAACATGAATAAGTACTCTTTCACCACATTTTACGCTACATTTATATGATCTACCGCATAAATGTTTATAAGCTGCATTTGTACAAATCGCGTGTTATTTTGCTCATCTGTTTGTCCTACATGCTTCAACACTCCCTAGGTAACATGCCAGGGTGCCTCTTTCCTGGTCTAGACCATCATTTCTACTGTGCCTAAAATTAGTTTTTCTCTAGCACATAAACCAGTATTTCTTTCACATATAAATGTATTTTGTCTTCATGTTCACATTTTCCTTTCTTTCTTTAATTTCTGGATAATCTTCAACCTGAAATGATTTTTTAACTTACGAAGACCATGATATTATCTTTTAACTGTTCTGTTCAAACCAAATGCTGGAAATTCTTGACCTAAACCAATAAAAAGAACACAAATGAAACAAACTGAAATTGAATCCAATGAGTAATTGCTGAACATATGTCCACGTACATTGAGACACTTTGCCAGGTATCTGTTACATAGAAATATGAAGTAAAAATGGTCACTTTTCTCTATTTGTGGAAGACATAAACTATGTTGTCATATAAGATATAAAGTAGTGGATTTTTTAATAAATGAAAAAGCCACAAGACAAGTGGAAAATGATTGCAAAAATTATTTGGTTTTGAGAAAAAATATAAATGAGGAAACAAAGATAACAGTTATTACTTTTTGACCTCAAGAGAGGTTTCTCAGAATACCTAGCATTTGTATTTGGACTTTTGCTAAGTATGATAGTATTATTGGGAGTTAGAACAGGGAGAGATGGCACAAGCAGAAGAATTATATTTAACTGCATTATGTGTGCTTTGAATTTGATCTTGACAAGCAGAGTGATGAAAGTATAACTACACCAAACCTGTATTTTAATCCAACTGTATTTTTGAGTTCAAACCTATATACTTCAATTCTGCTTAGAAGCCCAGAGGAAAGCGTATTCAATGTATGTGACGAGCGTCTACTTACATCCCTTCCCTCTCTTCCACTCCCTACTAAGCTCTTGTTCTTTTTTCTGTATATAACATCAATCACATTTTTTCAAGGGAGAAATCTAAACATTTTTTGATCCTTCCCCCTCCCTCATATTCTAAGCCCACAAATCACTAGTCATCTTGATTCTATCTTTCTTATCTCTTTCTGTGTATTACCAGCAGCTACCACCCAGTACAGCACTGGGCTTAAAAACACAAACTTAGGATCTTGACTGTTTAGGTTCTACATGGATCCTATACCTTACCTGTGACCTTGGGAAAGTTATTTAAGCTTTCTGTGTCTCAGTTTTCTAATCGATAAAAGTATGAATTCTTGAATCTTCACAGGTTGTTGCGAGGGTCAGATGAGTCAACTTTAAGTGATATGTAAGTAAAGTGCTCAGAACCTGATACACAGCAACCACTATATAACTCTTTCTCTTGCCTGGACTACTGAAACACAGTACTTACCCACATTTTAGCTTCCATCTCTTAGTACACTAGGTCTATTTTGTAAAAGCAAGCCAAAGGTATCATTTTAAAATTCAAATCTGATGATGAATTTCTTGCATTTCCCTCAAATGATATTTTATTATCCTTCGATAAAGTTCAAATATGTTAACAAGAGCTTTACATGGATGCAGTGCACCTTCAGATGTATGGCTGCCTACTCTGTCCTCTCATGGGACAGTCCAGTCATGCCAAAATTTCTACATTTGCAGCCCATTTTTAATTAATTAATTTTATTGGTACCTTTTAGATATATATACTGATTGTGTTCATCATAGGGAATGTGTACCTGCACATGATACATCTTGATTCTTTTTTTTCCATTTCCTTCCCCTCCTGTCAACCCCATTTACCCTCCTAGTTTACAAATGCATTGTTTCTATTTTTATCTTTTTTTTTTCTTTTCACTTCGTTCCTTCTCCTCTCCTTAGTTACCTTTCCTATTTTAATATATTTTTTTCCTACTTCACAATATCTATGATACATTTTGGTTCTTATTTAGTCTTTTGATTTCTCAACCAGAGAAACAATGTGATATTTATACATGTGTGCCTGATTTAGTTCACTTAAAAATATGGTCTCCAAGTGCATCCTTTTACCTAGAAATGTCTCAGATTCATTCTTCTTTGTGGCTAGGCAGTGATCCATTTTATAGCAAAACACACATCTTCTTTAAACATTCATTGGTTAATGGACCTTTAGGTTATTTCCAAGATTTAACTGTTACAAACTGTGCTGCTATAAACATCAGTGTGCTTATATTGCTTTTAATTCTTTTCAGAAGATACCAAGAAGTTGAATAGTTGGGTGAAATGGAACCTCTATTGTTTTTTGAGGTATCATTGTGGAATAATTTCTACCAAAAGTAGAGACAGGTCCCTTTTTCCCCACAGCCCAACCAACATTTGTTACTGGTTTATTTTTTGATAATAGCCATTCTTGGTGGAGTTAGATGGAATCTCAGTGTGTTTTGATTTGCATTTGTCAAATGACCAATGATATTGAACACTTTTCATATATTTATTTGATGTTTCTAGTTCTTCATCTGAGAAGTGTCTATTCATCTCAGATGCCCATTGTTTGATTGAGTCTTTAAATTTGTGAAGTCTAATTTTTTTGAATTCTTTATATATTCTAAATATGAATAATATTGTATGTCAGAAAATGGAACAATATCCCTTAATCTTGGGCAGGAAAAACCAATATAGAGAAAATGGCCATACTTCCAAAATTGTCATACAAATTTAATGCAATCTCAATCAAAATACCAAGAGCATGCCACACATAATTAAAGAAAACAATCCTAAAATTCATTTGGAACCAGAAGAGACCTAGAATAGCTAAATGAATTCTAGGAAACAAAGCCAAGGCAGGAGGCATCACCATCCCTGCTTTAAATTATACTACAAAGCTACTGTGATTTAAAAAATAGAACCAAGGATCAGTGAAACAATTCAGAATACACATAAATAACCCTAAAGACAGCCATTTTATCTTTGACAAAGAGGCCAAACACCTTTATTGGAAGAAAGATAGCCTCTTTGATAAATGGTACTACCAAAACTGGCTTTCGTCATGCTGAAGACAAAAACTAGACCTATATCTCTCACCAAACACTAAACTAAAATCAAAATGGATTAAAACAGAAACTCTACATCTGATGGAAGAGAATACAGGTACTCTTAAAGACATAGGTATAGGCAAAGACTTTATGAATGAAACCTCAAATGTACAAGAAATATTACAAAGAATCAACAACTGGGATCTCATCCTATTACAAAGCTTTTATACAGCAAAAGGAAAATAGATAACCGACAGAGTGGGAAGATACTTTTGCCAGCTATTCCTCCAGCTTGTCTTGATAGCTTTAAACTAGAATTTCAAATATAATCTTGCCTCAAAACACTCTATACTATTTTACTTCCTCTTTGCATGGCTAAATCTTCTAATTACCCTATCTAGAGAATTCATAAGCATGAGAAATATTCCAAACAGCTAACCAATGTTATAAGAAACAAAGATTATTCAAAGAGAGGGACTTTTTTTTATATCACATGCTGCCACCTAAATCAAGTTTCATGAGAACTGAGATTTGACCAATGTACTTATCAACATTATTTCTTCAGTGATCACTCACTAAAGGCAATTTCCATATTTGTACAGTTATAATTTTTATGTATTGTGAGTTTTTAGAGTGCAAACTCCTGACATCCAAAAATGTATTCCAAAGTGCAGAACCATTAATCAGCTAGGAAAAGATTCTACATTGTGAAATAGTAAGGTAATGCTATATAATAACAAGTAGAAAAATGAAAAAAACTTCAAATTAGTTTAAATTCCCTTGGAGAGCAAGAAGTAGTATTAGTTTAGCATATAGTTGATGCCCATGCACCTCCCCAGGTAGGCAACTACATGCCAACCATTGTTTTGAAAATTTTATTCAGTTTCTTTATGAAAGGTGTGTTGCATTTAAGAAATAATATTCTCCATGTGCCTAGACCTACCTTGTTTGTCTTTTTCACCAAACCCAAGGACACTCTCTGCATTTATGAAAAAAAATGTTACTTGAGTAAAACTTTTATTTTTAAGCATCAAGCAAAATGAAATGATTGAAAAAATCTAGCCTTTGCCACTAGTGTAATAAAATGTTTATAGTTAGAGGTATCTGTAAAGTTTTTGGTCAAAGAGATCACTCTTATAGTTCATGTTTTCTCTACTTACTATAATTCCTATTCCAAGACTATTAAATGGAAACAAAGATAAACTCATCAAATATACCATATGTGAGTAGATCAAATAAGAGCTAACTTTCACAATTGCATTTTTATCACAGAGAAGTTTTCTATATTCTGAAAAATGTGTATTAACATGATTTTAATTTTTAAAGTATATGTGCATGGTAGATAACATTTTTCACTTTTATCATAGTCTACAATTATAAGCAATGTTACCCTTGACAAATCAAGCTGTAATGAAGTTCATTGTATTAATACCATATTCAACCATGGTCCCAATTCATCAGTTTTGTTGAAATGGGAACTAATTAAAATGAAGGCAAATATAAAATATTGTCTGGCTTATTTTCAGGGCTACATTTATGACAGAAGTTATGTGTTTAAGAAATTAAATGTGGCCAACCTACAATCTTGAACAACCCAAGTCTTCAATTAATGTTAAAATTAAGTAATTGAAGAAAGACATTTAATAAACTCAAGCTTTAAAATCTTCAGGGGAGATCAGTATACACTTCCCCTAGTTAAAGATATACATTCCATCTTCTCTGTAACCGGCTTCTCCTGTGATTTAATTCTTTCTTTCTTGACCTTTACTTAGATGAAACAGATCAAATGGGAAATAACTGCTTACTGCCACTCACACAATCTCTCTGAAATATATTTTGGCTTGTGACCTTTAAATTATGGGGTAAATAAAATGAATCTCATCTCCTTTTATGGACTTGATCTATGGGTCAAGATACGTTTGCTTTTCATCTGTATGAAAATGCTAGAGGCTGTGATTGCCATGGAATAGGTGAGGGGGGGTGAAGAATGGGGTACTTGCCAACTGAGCCAGGGAGGGGCTGAAAAGACAATATGAAATGGAAAGTTAAGGAAGAATGGATTTTTCCTAACAGAGATAGTGATTGCAGATGACCATTTGCCCTTCGTGGGTGCATATGAGGTTCTCAGGACAGTGTGAAAATACCTGACTGTACAGGAAGGGCAAATAGGCAAAAAGCTGCAAAGAAATTACATGTACGGTGGAGTAGCTGTGAGAACAGAGTCTGAAACTGAACAAAATACCTCAGGTGTCTCATGAAATTTCTCTCTCACTAAGAAGGGATGTCTTGTAAGCACCAATTTAACATTAGGGTTGATATTCCCAATAAAATTTCATGGACACTTTTAGAGTTTTCACTGCCCAAGCTATTTTGGCTTGATAAATTGAGCTATATTCTTACTTTCAAAAAATTCGTGTTTTATAAAGCCTGATGATATTTACAGAGATATAAATAAAGTTGAAATTCTAGCCAACGTATCTGACTTTTAAAATCAGTAATATTTTCCTGTGAAATTCACAGATTGTTCACATTGCTTTAGTCAGCATTTAAAGGGAAGTGCGTGCATTAGGGTAAAAATTAATTTATAGTTAAATGCTTTATGTCAGGGGACAGCTTGCCTGCTTGCAATTGTTTGGAGATGAATGTATTCTAAGCAGGCTGCATGCTAATGTTCTTGCCTAGATATCGATGAGTGTGGGACTGGTAGACACAGCTGTGCCAATGATACCATTTGCTTCAACTTGGATGGCGGTTATGATTGTCGGTGTCCTCATGGAAAGAACTGCACGGGGGACTGCATCCATGATGGGAAAGTCAAGCACAGTGGTCAGATTTGGGTGCTGGAAAACGACCGGTGCTCTGTGTGTTCATGTCAGGTTAGTCTAAATACAACATTTTATTTGGGTTTGAATTTGCATATATTTTTTGATTAACACATACATGAATTTCAGCAGGAAAACAGTATAACAGAACATTTTCATTAAGCCCAACTGTTGCCCATGTCCTTTTCTAGTTAGTCCTGCACCTCTAAACCTGGCAGATACTGCTTTCAGTCCCTAGAGATTAAGTTAATTTTGCCTAAAGCTTTATATAAATGAAATCACTTTTTATTTTTAAAAATTTACTTGTTTATTTATTTATTGGTTCTAGTACAAGGAATCAACCCCGAGAATCCTTACTGAGCCACAGCCACGCCATTCTTTGGTGGTGGGGAGGGAGATGGGAACTTGCTATGTTATTCAGTTGCCCAAGCTGGGCCTGAACTCAGGATAATCCCTCGCTCTCCCAGAGCGCTGGGATTATTTGCATGTACCACTATGCAGGCTTATTTTAAATCTCACAATGCATACCCTGTGTGCTTGACTTCTTTGTTTCCATATTGTTTTACATTTTCATTCATATTGTGATACATCTATTCCTAAACAGCATTCTAATACCATCATACTGCAGTGTATCTGTCTATTCACATAAGATTTTATTACTAACTATGCTCATTCTTCTATTGTGATTTATATTTGGATATTAAGTTATATTTGAATAAATCATATTTGAATAAATTTAAAGTTATATTTGATTAAATTTATAAATGAAACCAGAGTAGACAAACTATGAACCAAAAATTAAAAATATCAATATGGTCTATACTTCACTTGAGAAGTTTGTGTAATAGGTACCCAGATAATAATAGAGACTTAAATTACAGTTAAATGAAAAAAAGTATTCTGAAAGAAATTGGAGTTTGTACAAAAACATAAATTCAAAAATATTGTAGAAGTTCAGCAATCTGTAGAACTTACTGATATCTCTCAAACACACATTTGCCTTCACAGAAAACAAATTTAAGTTAGTATTCAAATTCAAATTACTATACTATCTGCCTCCTACACACACACACACACACACACACACACACACACACACACACACACAGACCATGTAGCAATTATCATATGACACAGATCACCAAGCAATAATCTCTTTCTGGTCAAGTCATTTGAGGACAATTGTATAGAAAGAAAATTTGAAGTCTTAGAGCTTGGGTAATTTCTGTTAGCTGTAAAACAGCATTTTAAGGAATTTTATTATGTTAGGTAAAAATTATGAATTATGTCAACCTGCAAAATGGCAGTAACATACTGAGGAATGGGAGTTTTAGGTATCACATTTTCCCTTTTCCTACAGAATGGATTTGTTATGTGCCGAAGAATGGTCTGTGACTGTGAGAACCCAACAGTTGATCTTTTCTGCTGCCCTGAATGTGACCCAAGGCTTAGTAGTCAGTGCCTCCATCAAAATGGGGAAACCTTGTACAACAGTGGTGATACCTGGGTCCAGAATTGCCAGCAGTGCCGCTGCCTGGTAAGTTCAGCTACATAAAAAGATCTTGGAATCTAAACAGGAAAGCAGCCTTACTTTCTCTGTCCACCAACACAAAGTACCCAGCCACAGTGTTTGCAATTATGAAAATATGTGTCTGACTGGGACGATGAAACGAATGACCTGAGAAAAAGCATTCTGGAGTTGACATGGTGCACAACCTTGCATTTGCTTTTTCTGGGAGTGATGTCTCCTTTCTGAGTATTCACATGCCTCTGGAGAAGAAAAGACTCCTCCTTCACCATCCCAGCCAGCTTATACTTACTTAAAAACAGTTATGAGGAAAACAGTGGCATTTTGGGGGGAAAATTCTTTTTTTTTTCAACCAAAATTTTGTTACCCTATCTACTTCTGTCCATTCATCAGGCTTAAAAAAAAACAACTAACTTATTTTCCACCTAAAACTGTTGTCAGTGCTATTCTGGTGGCACTTTGGTTTGCATGTTTTATATTTATTATGTAAATATACTATTTATATATTTACTACACATTTATTTATTACACATCATAAAGTTGGATTTATGTATAAATTTGTGAAACTCTTTCTGGAAACAACAGGAATAAAATGAAATGAAAATACCAGTGTTTTTTCAGTTGAATAATTTTTATTTCTTTCTAATTGTATGAATAAAAAGAGAAATTGCTTTCTGTGTTTCTATAGCAGAGTTTCACAGAAGAGATCACTTTTAAGTGATAGCCAAACTCCTTTCTGTTTGTGAGAAGATATTTTAAAGGCAATGTTTTTTGGTTGCTTCTTTTTTATACTTTTCCAACCAAAAATCAATTAGAAGATCAAGGTCAGTTTCAGCGCCTGAAGGATGCTTTTATCTTTGAAACCTTGAGATTCAGAATCACAAGGAAAATAGGAAACTAGTGGGAATTACATTTTTAAAAAGATAAAATTTCACAATTTTCCCATGTGGAATAAGAAAGACTAAAACCAGTTCCTAAGCATATGTTTGTTTGGAGCATATTTTAAAGTCCTTGTATGTATTAGTTAGCTTTTCTGTCACTGGGACACAGTATCTGACACCCACAACTTAAAGGGCAGGTTTATTTTGCTCATGGTTTCAAGAGATTCAATTCAGTGTCAACAGGCTCCAAGTGAGGAACATGATAACAGCAGTTCATTTTGCTCAGTTCATGATACCTTGGAAGCAGAGCCCGGAAATAATGTCATAAGAAAGGACAAAGGGCCAGACATAGACCTTAGCACAACACCTACCTGACATACCAAGAAATACACAGAAGCAGGTTCCGCAATCCTCAGAAAAGATCTCAAAGTCAATGACATTCTTCCCTGCTACATCTTGCCTCTTGTCAGCTTATCAACATGGTGCCTAAATACATCTCCTTAAACCATACTTAATTTCTGAAAGAGTTGCCGGCCCAGATGAAACACTGTAACCAGAAAAGGCTGCAGCTAAACTCCTCCCCCACCCTGCCCCCTATAGACTTCATTGTAATTCTATATCCCCATCCTTAAGGACCTGTGCGCCAATGAGATACCTGTGCATCCCTAATGGCCTTTGGGGCACTGCCCTAAGCTTAGATTATTTAGATCCCCCACGCCACGTGTCCGAGAGAGTTTTGCCAGAGAGAGTTCGCCAGAGAGAGAGAGAGCTCGCCAGACTCCAGCGCGCCAGTCTCCACTCCCCGTGTTCCCGGAGACACCACCGGCCCCGGGTACAGAGATGCCCAGGGCCGGCGGCGGGGGCCCCCTCCCCGCATTCCCGGAATAAAGCCACCGCTGACCACTACTTTTACGGCCGTCCACTCCGCTCCATTCCTCCCACGGACTTCTCTTCTCCGCCTCCCCCTTCTCCCAGACCTAACAATTTCCAAATAAATACAATACTAAATTCATAATTCCATGTAATGTAATACACATGCCCTGTGTACAATAAAGAGTGCCCTGAGATCTCAACAGTTCCATCATCTTCTGAAAATACAAAACAGTCTCTTCTGAGACTCAAGGAAAACTCTTAGCAGTAAACCTCTGTTAAAATAAAAGACAAATTTTATAATCCCAGGTACAATGCCTATGGTAAACTTTCTCATTCATAAAGGGGGAAATAAGAGGATAAAAAGAATACCACCAGAGCAAGACCAAAACCCAACAGGCAAACATTAAGTCATGTTTCCACATATGTTATCCAGCCTCCCCAGCGGTGACATGTGAGTTTCAGTGGGTGTGAACAGCCCTACTCCTGTGACCTTGCTGTTTGCAGCCCACGTGGTTTGTCTCTTGGTCTAGCTCTGCTCATAGTCTTTGGCTTTCCTTGAAGATTACAAATTCCTAACATCTCCAACTTCCCATGGTCTCTACTTGTATCTTTGACTCCATTCCCACAGCTTCATAGATGTCTTCTTAGGGCTCCTTTCCTGGCTTCCACAACCTTTCTTTGAAATCCAGGGGACAACTCACTAAACCCATAAGTCTTCATTCTGCATGCCCATAAAACCAGCACCATGCAGGCAAGGGTGGTGTCTGCCACTGCTGCAGGCTGTAACCGGGGCCCTTTGCACAATGGCTATAGTAAACTTTAAGTACGCAGGTGATGAGCATAGTGAAATGAACTCTGGGAAACCAACTTTCTAGGCAGCTTTTCTCTAGCAGGGGCCAAGGACTCTCTTTTCAAACGAAAAGTTTACACTTTTGGACCTTTAAGCTTGTGATAGGTAGAATCTTGCTATTCCCTTAATGCATCCTTCTTCTTGTCCCTGTACAAAGTATGTTTCTTTTTAATTGCATTAAACTCTTCATCAAGCACGCCTCCTTTGGCACCAGTGTCATAGGTGGTTCACTGACTTTTTCTCCCAGTTCTCACATATATGTCCAGCTAAAAACAGCCCTTAGTACCCATGCCACACAGGCTGTATGTTGAATTGCCTTTGAATTTTCACTTTCAGATCAGTTAATACACTGTCCTTATTCTTTCTCCACAAAGTCTCAGTACATTGACAAGATGTACTCCATATTTGCCAGAATGTAGTACACATGACCTCTAGTCCAGTTGCCAATGTAGTTCTCATTCCCAATGGAAGCCTCCTGGCCTTTACTCTTTGCATTCCTGTCAGTATCCTGTCTTCTGTGCTACAATCAGAATCACCTATCCTCTGCTTGCAGCATTCTTAGGCTTCACTAGCCAATGTCTCCAAAGTTTTCCAGATTCCTCCCACCAACCAGTTTCAAAGGCTTCTAAGCCACATGGTCAGGAATAATCATAGCAATGACCTCGTTTTTCTGGTATCAGTCACTAAGACACAATACCTGACATCAACAATTTAAAAGAGGAAAGATTTAGGTGGCTTACTCTGTCAGGGGACTGGGCCCATAGAGGCGTGGCTACAAGGAAGGGCATGTCAGAGCAAAGCTACTTAGTTTATAATAGCCAAGAATTGGAGCAGTATAGCGGTGACAGATAGGAAGGGGTGAGGGACCCCAAGCTGCACGTTCATAACCTTCCCAGACTCACTCAGAAGTGTGTTCTACCAATCCTAAACCCAAACAAATTGATTCTCCTCCCTAACTGCCACACTATACTGAAAAATGTAGCTTTTTCTGTTACTGCACAAAGAACTGTTGAATCCCCTTCATATTTCAGGTTTTCTTTGTACATAGACAAAGTTTTCTCTATGAGAAAGGGATAAATGAGAAGTTTGGAGTAAAAAGATGAAAATGGTATCTTGTGTCAGAAAGTTAAATAGAAACCTCTTCCACATTAAATAACGTCTTTGTCAGGAAAAGCTAGAGGGATGCAAATTTTATTGCTTTGAGAGAAATGGTTGTGGCTTTTGTGTTATTGCTGTTGTTCTTTAATCCTTAAAGATTGTTTAAAAATTCAACTGCAATATAGATAGAACTCTGATAGAGCTTTTGCAGATTGCCTGCAAGATTCATGGGCTTTGAAGGTCGAAGTATAACTATCACTCAAATAAATTGAATATGCTGTAACACTGTTCTGCTTACCTCCCTCTCTGCCTCTTCCTTCCCCACCCTTTCTCTCCTTCTGCCCTGTTCTCCTCACAGCAAGGGGAAGTTGACTGCTGGCCCCTGCCTTGCCCAGATGTGGAGTGTGAATTCAGTGTCCTCCCGGAGAATGAGTGCTGCCCCCGCTGTGTCTCAGACCCTTGCCAGGCAGACACCATCCGCAATGACATCACCAAAACTTGCATGGACGAGATGAATGTGGTTCGCTTCACTGGATCCTCTTGGATCAAACATGGCACAGAGTGTACTCTCTGCCAGTGCAAGGTAAAACCCATTGCATTCAAGTAGTGGGCATTGCCCATCTGCACCCAATCTCTGAGATGCAAATGTGCCTAACCTGGATGATGGGAAGCTTCTTCTTCTTCTAGCTATTGTTCAAACAGAGGTGGGGAGAATGGCACTCAACTTTGTTAGTATCAAAACTGATTGTCAAGTACACTCTCTGATGTATATTCTGAGAAGAAAGTGAATGGATTGCAACCAGCATGATTAGTAGAAGCAACGCACTTAAAATTGCCTCATGTATCTAACTGTAAACGTCTTTTAAAAAGCTGCAGCACCAAACTTCATGTTTCTTCTGTCATGATGAAAGACAATATTATTTTATTGATTTTTATCTAGTTCTTTTATGAAGTCTGTAAAATATATTGACAAAGTAGATACACTACATTTTCTAAAGTGGAAATCAATAAAGCAAAATGGGAATGTTTCTCAGTTTGTTGTGGTCAGTTACATTGAGTTGAAGAATTTAAGGTCTGTGTTTACCATATTTTATTTGTACAGTTGGTGAAAAATCATTATAAAGATTTTTCTCTTTATTCTCATAGGAAAACAGTACCTTTTACTTCAATGAAAACAAAAATATAGATAATATAGCCAGGAGTAGATAGAGTTCAGAGTGATCAAGTTGAAAGCATTCGGATCATTATTTCTATAAAATTTAATTTAGTAGCCTTTGTACTTCAGAGTCATAATTTTAAGATCAACAGTAAAATTAAATATGTAATCTAAAGGTTAAAAACAACTATAGCAACAACAAAGTAAAGATGTCAGTTTTTCTCAGCATTGCATGTTTCTGTCTACTCTGGTTTTTAAGTGAACATTGTATTTTGTAAATTTTTTTCAGTAGAGCAATTTAATTCAGATTCACTTAGTTTAAATTCTTACTGGAGTGGGTTGGTTTAACAGGACAAGGAAACATAAAATGATTTAGGGTTTGAGATACTTCTTTTATCTTTTTCAGACCCAAATTTCTAGTTCTTCCAATCAGTGCAATTTGTCAATCAAGCAAGGCTTTTTCAGCGAACATTTGCTACTATTTTCTAAGAATACATTAGCAAATTTGAAAGTAACTACTACTAAAAGTTAGTAATGATGTAGATGCAGTGCTACTTCAATCTATGCTTGATAGGAGTACATTTTACAGTGAATTCTCAAAACTTGAGCACCGATGACCAACAGTGAGTTCTTTCTGTCATTTAATTACTCAATAGAGTTGAGTCTTTCTACACCCTTAAGCTAATAAATTATTGTCCTAAGCAGTGGCAATAGAAATATATACCAAGAGATGGCATGAAAATTACACTAAATATAGCTCAGACAGGTACTTCCAGCAAGAAAAATACATTTACTAACAGGCAGAAAATATTAGAGTTTTTTATGGAATACAGAGCATGAATGAGATTACAAAAAGTTAGTATAATCTTTTGCCTCTTGATAGGAATGTATTATGTACTCCAGAAAGTGTATTTTGATATTAAAGCTATTTATTCTTGTCAGACAAGTGCTGATTCTTAAAGTTATTATCTTATACACATATATTTTAATGACAAGTTTAATTTTAAGAAAATTATTCTGTTTGGAAAAAATTTATTTTATTACATTTATTTTGTGCTATTTTAAAAACTAAAGTTTTTGCAAATCTAGCTTTAGTTATTTTATTGGAGATGATGAACATTCATTAAAACTCAGTATTTTCAGGGCACTGATTTTTATTTATTACTTCTCCATCCTACTCTGACTTGCTCACTTTTTGGCAATAAATAGTGACAAATTTGGAAAATTCTAATTTGATTTCTAGCCTACAAAATTTAATTTTTACTTCATAGCCATAATTTTGGTATCTAAACTAAGTAGTGTAAAGGTTTAACAACAGTGTGGGGTATTGTGCTGGTATAAGAATATAGTGATAAGAAAAGCCAGGTACAATCATTTCTGAAAATTATTGTCTAGCAGCTTATTGTCTAAAGCTATGGTATACAGGCCATTTAAATTAATTAAAATCAAATGAAATTTGAAACTCATTCGTCAGGTACCTAGTCACATTTCAAGGGCTTATAGCCACATGTGAGTGCTTAGCACAGGTTAGGGAACATTTCTGTCTTTGCAGAATATTCTTTTGGATGGCAGGAATGCACCCTAAGAAATCAAGTTTCCAGGAGGCAATCCATGGTATATCACATTAATTACATGACTGGGCACCTTCCTTCATCCCTCTGTTGATCAGCTTGATCGTTTGAAAAATGAAAATAATGATACTTACTTGGGATATGTAATGATACCTACTTGAGAAAATTACTATAAGAATTGAAACAATCCACAGTAAATCCCTTACATTACTAACACATCAGAGTAAATTCTCAGTAGGTCCTAGTTGTTACTATGTACACCAAATAAACATTAATAGAGTCATGGCACAAATAATATTACAGCTGTAATGGGTACCATGCGACATGTACCATGCCAAGTGACTGTGCAGCATGTGAGCCAGGTACTTACTGAGGAGTAAATATCTCCTCAATAAGATTGGAACTGAAGATTAGGAGCTATAAAAGGGTAGGGTTTTCCCTTTTACCTTTTTGGAAATTATTCTCAAATTGTATTTGCTAAGGTTAAAAAAAGAAAACCTGCATCACCCATTTAGTCTCTCTCAGCTGGGGCTCTCTATGTCTCTTCTGCAGTTTGAGAATCAGCCAAAGATTTGAGGGAGGTCTGTGTTCATTCATTCTTTATAGATATTCTCCCCATCAACTTTGAGCTACTCTGCTAGCCCACAAACTGTCCTCTGACTTTTCAAGCCTAAAAAAGTGTGACCTTCTGCTTGAGTTATAGCTGCCCAGACCCAGCGAGTGCCCCAAGGGGAAGAAAAATGAATCTCCCACAGTACATTTCCCTTCTTTCAGGGTTGAAACTCCTGCAGTGTCAGCCTGCCACTGTCCATGCCTTTCAATTGTTATTTTAATATTTAGTCCTGATTTTGCAGTTGTTATCTAGAGGAAGATTAGCCTTACATATGAAATTAGGCCATTACTGAAATAGGAACCCCAGTGGGATGTTTTATTCCTCTTTCCTTGAAGTATGTTTCCCTAATTAGGGAGCTGACAGTCATATAGCATGCAGAACATTTGTCCTATAAATTGCTAAACATATTGACATGGAATAAGAGAAAAACTGGAAGACTTTCAAAAATAAATACCGGTAGAGCCTTCATAAAACACACAGATGGGACCCATGCCAGTGGCTTTACCTTACAGTGCTCTGGTACTACTGTCACATACTCTGGCAGAAGGCACCACCAGTTCCTAGCTCTATTTCTATTCAGAAGCCCCACAGTATAAGGAACTGATTCTCTCAGGAATTAGTATTCTCATCACCTCCTTGGACCAATAGATTAGGAGAGAAGGTGTAACCAGGCTATTGTTAGAAAACTTATGCCTCCAAGCAGAAAGGCAAGGCTTTAAAATGCCACTAGAGAGCTCAGAGATGATTTCATCTCACTTTCTCCCAGAATAATACTTCTGCTTAATAGTCATTTAGAAGGATGCGGACCAGGTTCAATTGATAGTATTCTTTTTGGATACACAGACTGGCTTTTCCCCTCATTTGGTGCACTTCAAAAAGAGATAGAACATTACATTTTCTTTCTTAAAGTTTTATCTTATAGAAACAAAGACCTTTTTAGTCATATTATAAGATAATACATATTCATTCACTGAAAGTCAATTATCTGAGAGAAAATACAGAATGGAGGATGAGTTGTAGTGACAGTTCATTAAATGTGAGTTTTAACCCCAGCTCTACCACTTCTTAACTGTGTGATTTTGGACATGGTATGTAAGCTTCTTGATGTTAAATTTTTGATCTAGAAAGTGTGACTATTTATAGTGAGCCTACTGGGTATGCTGTGAAGTTGAAATTAGATAATGTACTTAAAATTCCTGACAAAGTGTCTTATACAGAGTATACACTCAAAAAGTGCAAGGAAGTCATCATCACTGTGATTATAATAATGACATTAACATTACCATCATTAGTAGATAGCTGGTTAAGAAAAGTACGAGTACAAGAAGAAGGTATATAAATTTTCCTTCTTTTAGTACTTTATATCATTTTGATACTCTCTTATAAAACTAATTATATTTATCCATCCCTTGCTGGACTATTTCCCACATTTCATCTCTACATTATTTTCTCCACCAATTTAAAATTCTCACCCAGACTCCCTTTGAGTTTCATTTGTCACTTCACAGTCACTTCTCATGCCGTTTCCCTGGGCTTTCAGCCTCCCCTGGCATGCAGCTGTCTTCAGATCCTGATTTAAATATCACCTCTGCAGAGAAGTCTACCCTGGCCACCGATCTAAGCAGACAGTCTTTTGTTCATTTCGTAACACCGCCTAATTGATTTCCTCTTGTCTGAGTTTGGGCTGCTGTCACAGAATACCTCAGACGTGGTGGCTTAAACAACAGAAACTCACTTCTCACAGTTTTAGATGCTGCCAAATTCATTTCTCACAGTACAAGATCAAGATGCTGGCAGATCTGGTGTTGTAGATTGTCATCTTCTCCAGGCAGCCAGCAGAGAGAGAAGCAGCAGCGTTCTTGCATCTTTTTAGACAGCATGATTCTCGTTCTTAAAGGCTCTACCCTCATGTCATAATTAACTCCCAAACACCTCACCTCCTAATATGATTACATGGGAGATGCGGGTTTTTGAGAAGACACAAACATGCAGTCTGAAACACTTTTCCTGTACGTCTTACAATTTGTTTTCTTGATTCTTACTTGGTTTCTCCTGCAGTAAAATGTAACTCACTCAGGTTAGTACCCGGGTCTACTTTATTTAGTAATGTATGTAGTCTTTCATATACTAAATATCGTGAGCTAATAAATAAAAGGGTAAATATGATACACATTTAAGCTGTTTTACTTGCCATGTATGACTGGGTATAAGAATTCTGCAAAGGTAGTCATCTAAAGCTATCTGATCAATTTTCAATATTCAATAGAATAAACTCTACAGTTAGGTTTGTATGTACTAGTCAATAGAAATAATCATTTACTAATCGCTAAAAAATTAATACATCATCTTTCTTTCTCTAGAATGGCCAAATTTGTTGCTCAGTGGATCCACAGTGCCTTCAGGAGCTGTGAAGTCAGCTGACTGATGAAAGATTTCTGTTTCAAGAATGTCCTTTCATTCAAAAGACCAAAACAAAAGTTAAACTTTAAATTGGACAATTTGTGGGCAGTTAAGTACAGCTTTGTTAATAGCTGAGTAAACTTTCAGTTCTGAGGTCTGTGGAGCTTGAGAAAATCACAAAAGAAAAGTTGTTGGGGAAAACTGGATCCCAACTCTGCCTCTACTGCTCTGGACGTCACCCTGAGAGAAGGCTGGGTGGGCGTACCCACCTCAGAGCCACCCTGATACCCACCCCAACGCCAGAGAGGAAGCAGGAGCCGTGGATCTGAGAGTCTCTGGCTTCACTGGTGCAGAAGTTTTCCTTCTAGATTAGAGTCTTCATGAATCAGTAGGGTCTCACTGCGAAAAATCAAATGTAAGGCAGTGAATGAATTATATTTTCAGAAGTAAAGCAAAGAAGGTATAACGTGTTATGTACAGTACACACTCCGAAAAGAAATCTGAAACAAGTTATTGTTATGATAAAAATAATGCACAGGCATGGTTACTTAATATTTTCTAACAAGAAAAGTCACTCCTATTTCCTTGTTTTACTGCACTTAATATTATTTGGTTGAATTTGTTCAGTATGAGCTCGTTCTTGTGCAAATTAAATAAATATTTCTCTTACCTTATAACATGTGTGAGTCTTTGTGTCTTGTTTAATGTGTTCCTCTTTTCCATAGAAAATTCAAAATATGAATTGCTTTCTAGTTCTGCTACTGAGAAGCTCCCACTGTGTTAATTCCCAAGTGAACAGTGACTGTCACTAAATCATATGCTTAAGTGGGGATAAAGTGGATATCTTTCTAGATCCTGAATTCATTTTTCTACCTTGCTTTTGTATAATAACCAGGGAAGCTGACCTATACAAAAGGTATCAATGGGTTCTCTCTCCTCTGGATTCTGGTCTGGTCTCAGTTGTATTGCAGAAGGAACACTGGTAGCATAGCAGCCTGAGGTAAAACTTGGACATTTATTTCACTGGCTTCCTTTTTACCAGGTCACCACCCTGACTGGCTGTGTCACCTTACTGAAGGCTGCAGCTCCTATGGGCACCTTCCCTGTCCACCCACCCTATTTTACATATTATATTAGCTTCCTCTGCCTTAGAGATGGTAACAACTACGTCCTTGGGAAGTCCCTGCTCTATTTCTTGTTGGTTTTCCTATTTCCAGTCACACCCTTATAACGGTCCCTTTGTTAAACTCTTTAATCAGCCATCTTAATTGTGCCATCTGTTTCCTGCCAGAATTCTGACAGATAAACATAAGGAGGGGAATACGTGAAGGTTGAGAATGTCTTCAAGAATTGGCTCTTCACATTTGGCTATATAGATCCTTCTCAAGGTTAGAGGAAATTATTCCATGTTAAATTTCTACCAGAATCGCAAGGGAAGAACAAATATAAATCCAGAATGAAAGTTATTCCAGTATAATTTTTCCACTTTTCTTACATTTTATACTGGGATGAAAAGAAATAAAAGTATCATCAAGTTAATTTTCAGCTGCATAAAGGCATTTTTCCTTTAGAAAAAAATATAAGATGACCACTAAGATGGTACAGAAATGTTAAAGTAGCTTTTAGCTATCCTGTCACCATTGCTATGGAAACAACCTAAGATGGGTTGAGTGGAGGAATATTTATAATGTGTCAACACTTAGGCATGTGTAATATTCATTGCCTGTGTAAATTCAAGTACTCCTGTATGTTCCCTGGATTTATCATACAGAATTTTTGTAGCCTTTTTATTTACTTTAAATTTTCAGCAAAGCATAAGGCTTATTTTTGCCTACTGTTTTACCATGATAAGTAGCAGTTTAGTGTCCAGGAAAGTATCTGTTAATTTGAAAGCTTTGCCACATTCCTTTTTTAAAAATAGGTTTATCATTTCATATTTATTACTGTTAAAACGAATTTTACTTGTTTTTATGACCGTAAAAAATTGTGTACTCGTACATTTATATCCATTCACTAATATATTCATTATATAGATATGTTTCTGGAAGGGGGGTGAGTCTGGAATTTCATAGTCTAAATCATTTTTAATTCCTTATAGTATTCTGAGCCTCTTGGTGATTCAAAGACTCACACTTTTCATAAATGATGGAATGCAATAAAATTCATAATGCTGAGAAGAAAGGGAGAAAAACAAGACAGTATTTTTATCAGAGCTATTAAAGAATCTGTTCACAATGAGTGTTCTCCCTTCAAGGGGAAATACTTTAAAGAGAAGATCCACCCCCCCCCAGAGAATTACTGTTTTATCTGAGGACCCCTACAAATAGTAATCAACTATTGATTAAGGACCGTGTCCCTTGAAAACAGACAATTAATGCCTTATTCTCACTGATGATAATTGACAAAATGCGATGGTTGAGTTACACAAGCATTATGGGAAAATGAGAAGAAACATGAATTTAAGCTGAAGGTACTTAGCCCCTTTAAGTGCTGGGCTTGATAGAAATGGTTCTTATTATATTTCCTTTGTTTCTCTTCTAAGGGGAAAAAACAGCAATAATAGAGGACTTTGAAATATGTTTCTTTAGTAAGTAATATAATCTATATAATTTACCCACCTGATTGAAAGACTGCCACATTCCTGTGTTGCTTATCTTTTGTGCTGGTGAAGAGTTCTGGGTGTGTTCAGTTACACTGCAAAGTCATGGAAGACTTTATCCTCCCAATATGCGGTTGTCTACAGCTGAAGTTGAGACACCCTGCAACTGCCTTACAGAGTGAACAGTATATCAAAAGTCTAAAGCAGCAGTCAATATTCTCGAGTGCTGGAGTACAGGAGTTATTCAGTTGAACAAAGCTGAAGTTACAGGTACTGAATAAAAGATGAGCCTCGGTTCACTAAGCATTACCTCATCTATCAAAATTCCATACTGCTGACTAGTTAGGAGTTCTTCTGAAGGTCAGCAGATCCCACAGACACCTGCATGGTCTCAGTCTTATTGATCTAGTACTTAAGCATTAATGATACCAATTGTTTTTAGAGCAAGACATTTTGTCTTTTATTTTTGCAAAGAGAGAGTGTTTATAGTCCAATAGTCAATTGACCTCAGAGAGATTCATGCTGAAAGGACGCTTGAATGCAACTCAGGAACAATATGTTCTCAGTGTGCCGTTCAATGTGGTAGCTGGACCACTCCCTCTGCAGCCACCGTGGCAGTGGCTCTCTGTGTTCTTACTGCCTGTCCATTATTGATGCACTGTTCTGAAGCCTGGAGTTCAGTGTCTACCATGAAATGATTGTCACCTCTTTGCAGAATAATTGCCCTTACTTAAAAGAACTGCAGGTAGAGAGGCAAAATATCTTAGACTATAGTGGCTCCAAGTCTGTGGCGACACAAATTGGCACAGGTTAGACCCTTTGCAAGAGTTTGGATTAGGATTATCTAAGTCTCGGTGTCTTTCATGCCTTCTGTCTGCCAGGAGGCCATCTTGCTGCTCTGAGATTAAATCACTTTTTATAAGGTTGTTTGCATGACAGATTCTGAAATTTTTCTGTACTCTGAATGACAGATGGCACAATATATGAATGTCACTGCCAAAATATTTCATTTAAAACATGCTGTCCTATTTATTTTCAGTGTTAGCTGCTTTAAAATAAGTACTTAAATAAGAGTGTGACTACATGCAAAGGTAGAAATGATGCTGAGTTATTTTCAATAATCTATCTCTTTCACTGAACCACAGCTATAAATAGGGGGAAAGAGAGAAAATTTTGTGAACTATAATTGTATGGCTAAAAAAAAAAAGAAACTTAGAAGTATGTTCCTCAAGAGAGATGTATGACCATATGAAGAAAATACAAACCCATGCTCAACAAATAATTTTTGAGGACCCCCCCCCCATTCTAGGCACCACTATTCTCTGTGCGATGAACCTGTGGAGCTTGCTAACTTTACCATCATAGGATTGTTGTGAAGGACTCTCCAGGAACCATAGTGAGCAGTGTGAATAAATTGTAAATATTCATTTAATGCCTACGCACTCAATATTAACAAATAATATTTCTAATAGTGACAAGTACTGTGACATAAAATTAGGCTGCGTTGGGATGGCAATAGAATAGGGATCATAGTTTAGCTAGGGTGGTTGAAAACCTTCCCTAAAGTAAAGAACTTTAGAGCAAACTCTTGAATGGAGTGAGAATGAGCCATCTGCATATCTAGATGGGCAATTACCAGCCAAGAGAACAGGCTCAGAGCTGAGGGGGTAATATCTCGAGAAATGGGGTAAGCTCGCTGAATAAATGGGGTAAGCCCGCTGAATGCTTGCATGTAAAGCATATAATCAGAGCAGTGCTGATGACCTAGTGAGATCCTCCTAGACCATGACTGCGGGATAGGGTTTTTATTCTTACTGACATGGGAGTCATTAGACGGTTCTGAACATAACTGTGCCGTAATCTTACAGATCACTGTTGTTACTTTGTGGAGAATAGACAAGGGTAGGAGTGGGGCGTAAGAGGTGGCCAGTGGGAGGCACCCCAGGTGGCATTCATACCACAGGATTTCAGACTGATGTTAACGACTTGGGCTAGCCTAATAACAGTGAAAGAGCTAAAGGAGTTAATATTAAAGAAGCCAATTAAATGAGGAAATGGGTAAGAGACTAAATATCACAAAAATGTCAGTTTTCCCCAGTAGTCTAAGAAGGAAAAAGTCTTTAAAGATGGCAGTAAATTATTATAGAGAAACAAATGCTCAAAAATGGGCAAGACTGTTAGAAGAAGTACATTTGAAGACAGTGGCATTTGCGCTACTATGTATTTGAAAAAGACATGAAGGTATAAGGATTGAATCAAAGTTGAATAAGAGATAGATAAGTAGGGAGATGCCAAAATGTTTGTGCAGATATGTAACTTTGGAATATACACAGAAGGCAAATAATTTAATTCTTTTCCACAATTCTGGTCACTAACTGAATTGTATTGAGAACTGCATCAGGAATATAAATAATTTCCCTATAAGGTCAACATTGAAGGTATCTCTCTCTCTCTCTCTCTCTCTCTCTCTCTCTCTGTGTGTGTGTGTGTGTGTGTGTGTGTGTGTGAGTATATATATATATATATATATATATATATATATCCTAAAATTCAAATGGAACCAGAAAAAAAACTCAGAACAGCCAAAGAAATCTAGAGCAAAAACAGCACAACAGGAGGTATTGTGATACTATATTTCAAGTTATACTACAAGGCTATAAGAACAAACCCAGCACACTTCTAACACAAAAATATAACCCAATGGAGTAGAACAAAAGACATCAAAACAACCCATACACAATCGGCCTTCTGATTTTTGACAAAAGGATCAGAAACATACATTGGAAAAAGCATGTTTAACAAATGGTATTTTCCATGAGAAAACTGGTTTTCAATGCACAAAAGATTCATAATAGATCTGTATGTCTCATCCTGTACTAAAATGAAATAAAAATGCATAATACCAGAAATTTTGATGCTACTGGAAAATAACATAGGGAAACACTTGAAGCTATAGGCACAAATAAGTACTTTCTGAACAGGAAGTTCAATAACATGGAAAATAATACCAAAAATAAACAAATGGAATTACATCAAGCTAAAAAAATTATACACAGAAAATGAAAAGCCAATTACAGGACATAAAAAAATAATTTTCAGTTACTCTTCCAATAGAAGACTAACATCTAGACTACATAAAGAAAAAAGTAATCCCCCCAAACAAATGATACAATCAAAACAACAGGCAAATAAACTGAATAGATTCTTCTCCAAAGAAGTACAAATTGCCAATAAGTTTGCAGAAAAAATTATCTTTAGCCATCAAGGAAATGCATATTAGCAGTATAGTGAGACCCTCAGTCAGGATGGCTATCATGAACACAAATAGCAACAAGATGGTGGGGAGAGAGAAATCCTTTGACATTGTTGGTGGGAATGTAAACAAGTATAGCCGTAATTGAAATCAATATGGAGATTCATCAAAAGAACTATGAATAGAAATTTCACTTGACCTAGCTATACTTGTCCTGGGTATAGTCCCAAAACGAAGTCATCATAAAATAGTGGTACATGTATGTCCATGTTTATGTAGAAGCACAATTCAAATATCTAAATTTGGAACTATCCTGGATGCCCATCAACAGATAAGTGGATTTAAAAATAAGGTGCATACACACAATGGATTATTATTCAAACATAAAGTAGAATTAAATCTCTCAATTTGTAGGAAAATGCAGTGGAACTTGAACCATAAGGAAAGTAAGTCAGACATAGAAAGTTAGGTGTCACATGGTTTTTCTTACATAAGAAACCTAAAATATAAACAAATAAATGAGATGGTAACAAAGAAAAAGTCTGAATGTTTGGAGATGGAAAAAGGGATTGGAGGATGGGAGAGGAATAGAAGGAAGAGAAAAAGAAAAGGGACAAAAATGGTTAAGATGTGCTATAAATGTGTAGTAACTTTCCCAAAATGCACATCACAATTTATATATTGCAAGCAAGCACTAATTAAAAGAAAATCAATCACTGAATCCTCTCTATACACCTATTTATATCTATATCCTTATATATCTATATCTGAACATATCAATATCTATCCATATATATTTAAGCTCTTGAAGAAAAAAGATAAATCATCCCATATGAAAAGAGCAAAGCATATGCATAGATATTTCACCAGCAAAACTGAAATGAACATATGAAAAATGTGCCTGGGCTCAGAAGCCAAGTAAACGTTTGTATCTGAAAATACTGTGACAAAATTGGGGAAATGACAAAATTTTCAAGTCTGAGAACATCAATGTTTGATAAAGATGTGAAAGAAGAGGAACTTGTAATGCCAGCAGTGTTTCCAAAATCACTTTGGAGGACAGTTTCATACTCAAATAAGGGCTGTGCACAGTCCTCATGCTCCAGCACACAGAGCCCTCGTGCCTTACCTGAGCAGTACATTAGCAACTCGCCTTTTGTGGCTACTAAGGTTGGCGTGAATGAAATGCAGTAAAATTCAGTTCCTAGGTCACATGAGCACCATTTCAAGGACTCAATGGCCCTTCTGTGGTTGGTGGTTAGTGACTGCTACAGAATGGTCTACATATCTATCACTGTAGAAAGTTCAGTTGAACTGCACAAATGTAGAAAATTCTCGTGAAGACACAGAAACATTACTAACCACATAATATCAGCCAAATGTCAGAAACCACTCAATTGTTAACCAATAGGTCACCACAAAAAATGTGCTATGTTTATATTGTGGAATGATCTACAGCAACAAATTTTTTTAAATTTGAATATATATATATATATATATATGAGGATATTTTGTGAAATTTAAAAACATGAAAAACAGCTTAAGTGTTTTAGAGGGATATATTTATACATGTATTAGTATTTTTAAATGCATGGGAATTATGAACATTAAATTAGGACAGAGGATATCTCTGAGATGTGAAGGAGGACGCCAGGTATACAGGTATATAACTGTGCTGCTAATATCATATTATTCCATATACTTTAAGTATTTCAAAATAATGTAGCCTATCTCTGACATTTGTGGAAACTGAATTTACAAATTGCTTACATCTGTTATTTACTTATATCTCCATGATATAAATAAATGGTTTTATAAACATATGCAATTTTATTCAGAATATATGTTATAGATTAAGTGAGTTTTTCATGTACGTGTATAGCTATTACAAGTTTTATGGAGGCAAGGCTTTTGCAGCAGAAGTATGTACAGTAATATCTAAGCATTTGTTATTTCTAACTATTTATTAAAATAAATACAGCACAACTTAAAGACAAATTTTATATAAAAATTCACTTTTGCCTAGCAATCTTTATTATTTTCATTTTTGCATATTTGTTCATGTACCTTCCTATTTTATTTTGTTGCAGTAGTAGTATGTGCTATTTTCTTTCTACCTTTGTTAGCAGTTTTCATGAATACTAGTACAATTGTTAGATTTCTATGAAATTTTAATGGCAAATAAATATTTCATTGATTTGTGGGAAATAGACTTTATTTCCTTTTATTTTCTTTCACTATTATAAATGCTGTTATAACTCATATCATGTAAGCTATTTCCTTAGACAATTTCATCAAGCATAGATTTAATGAGGCAAGTCATGAACAACTCTGTATCATACTGTTTAACTTGTTTTATTGGTTTTCCAAGAGTTTTACCAATGTACAATGCCACTAGCAATGTATGGAATTAGTTTTAAAACAAATTTGCTACAGTGAATATTATCATTTTAATTTTAGTCTTCTATTGCGTTTCTTTCATATGTGTAAAATAAAGCAGTTCTGCTTTAAATTGAATTTCTTTAAATGACTGTAAACTTAAAGATTTCCAGGTGTTTATTTGATATATGTGAGTTGCTCATTCATGTAGAGACATTATCACTGCCTACTTATATCCTAGGCTTACATACATATTGTGTGTTGACATTTATATAAAGGAGAAAGAGATAATGCACAGTTATTAGAAAATTCTTTAATGAATTTCTGCTAAAGCTTTCCTCAATGTATTTTTATTTTATGGGTTATTTTCACTTTTATTATAAAAAATTTCGGGTATGTACCATTGATAACTTCTATTTCTTTAAAATTAACATCACTATCTCTCCCAATAACAGCTTCTGCATATTCCAGGAGTGAATATGAAGCTCCCTACCACCTGGCACTTCTGGAATTTTCTATTTGAGCATGTCTGAATATTCACCTGAAATCCATTTTCCTTAAATTGTAACTAAGTTTCTGAAATGCTGGCCTTAATTCTACTCATGGGGCCCTACTGACGAACTGATCCCTCTTCTTCCAGTATCAAAGTTTTTCCAGGTCGTTCAGTCTGTCCTCAAGAATGACGGAAGTTGTGCCTTCCCTCATGGTCTCCAGCTGCTCATCTGTGTATGTGTCATGTCCAGAAACCAACACTGTGTTCTGGGAGAAATATCTTCAGCCAAAGATATACTTGGTTTAAAATCTAATGCTATAAATTGAGACTCCGTTACTGGACATCTCTATCTCACAGAGAAGAAAAATGTATTTTTTCTCCATATGACTAGTGATCTTTTCAGATATATTTGAAATTCATAAAAACTGTGAAATTCTAAATAAGACATTTATATTCAAATTATATCCTCCCAAGTGTGTTTATAAAATCATCTTTCTAAGGGCATATTCAATGCTGTGTAAAATCACATTTGATTCAGTGATGTATTACTATTCCATAAAGAATCCAGTAGCATGTATTTTCTCCTTCAAATTGAATTTTTCTAGTAATTTTAGTTTTTGTCTGTAGTAAATACATTTCTCAGCACAGGTCTTTGCACATCATTTCAAACAGACAGTCCAAAGATATCCTTGCCTTGCTGTGAATAAAGCGGTTGATTTATGTTAATAATTTGAAATGTTTTAACTGCAATAAAGTCAGTATAAATAGAATTATATCACTTTTGTTAAATTCTCATTCTATGTAGAGCAAAACACTAGTAAACTCTTTCATCAAATGATGATTAACAATAAATACAGAATTATCGCACTGATATATTTAACCCCTGTTTTCTAAATATTAGTTTTTGCTATTCTGTGTGTCACATTTTAACCATTCCGGTTTCATCTTTTTTATTCAACCCATGAAAACAGCTTCTACCTTGACTTTCCCACATGTGAACTATTTTATGTATGACTTTTATTTTATTTTTATTAGCACATGTTTTCAGTATGCAATTATTACATTTATTATGAGTGGCACCTGTACATAACCCATCTTAATTCTTCTTATTTCCCTCTCCTCTCTCTTCCCTCCCCACCCTCTGTCTCTTGGTAAATCACTACTTTTACAGTGAGTCTCCGTCCTATTACTCTTACCATCTGAGAACTATCATTTTGTCATTGCTCTGAGGCAGAAGGCTACTTAAGCAGACTCTCTCCAAAGAGAAACTCTTTGGACACTCTTCTGATGAAAGTGACAGGCTGAAGTCAGAAAGCAATGAAGCCCAAGGGAGCCTCTTAGGTGACTTCTGATGCACCCTTTCCTTCTGAAAGTGACGAAAAAGCGATAACTCACGTGGGATTCACGGAGTGACCAAAAGTGGAAGCTTTGAAGCCAAAGCTGCTGTTCACAAGTACTAAACTGCAGTTGAAGAGCTAAGCCAGCCATGTACGATCACACACACACACACACACACACACACACACACACACACACACGGATTATTGAGGAGCAAACCGGTTTTTAAAATTTCCTATGTGTAAACAGAGAATGAATTACGAATGAGGGTCCCAAAGCCTTTCATGAAATCCATATTGAAGGAGACCACATTTTCAGACCTGTATCCACATATAAATATGCTGTATACACAAATAAACCTTGGCTATCTCGTTCTCTAAGCACCAAACTCAGCTGGGACCCTCAGGATCTATTACTACAAAAAGTGCCCTGCCTTTCCAATAAGCTACAAAGTTCTTACAGCTGCAAGTGGTAACGCCTCAGAGCTCCAGAAACTGATTCTTGTGATTTATCGGACAAATGGGATAAAACCACTTAAACTCAGCAATTGGGATATTTTTTCATTATTTGACTACACAATCAATTGTATATACTTTCCCTCAGCAATGATCTGACCAAAATTACCTCTTTTGAAACCCAGAAAGACAGACTCTGATATCTTTTTGTAACTTGAGTATATTCACCTGTAAAATGGAATTAAAAATATCACTTACTTCGTAAGGCTTTTGTAAGGGCTTGATGAAATTACCCAAAATTCCTCTGAAAATTCAAAACGATCCGAATGTTGTTCAACACAAAAATCAAGATTTGTTGAACATGAATCAACATTCTTTCTTACTTATTAAACTTCATTTTGTTACATCTCATTTTCTAAAACATGGACGTAGAGCTCAACACATAGTATGTTTCTATTAATAATAATAGCTAGCATATAAATCTGTCAAGGAAGTTACATTCTATTCATTTAATTATATCACATTTAGTAACTGAGTTTAGTGGCTTTAAGTGGGAAAATAAATTTTAAGATTGATTATAGAATAAAATATATGCAGCAAGGCATGATATAAATAATTTTATGAACTCTAAAACAAAACAAAACAGATTGAAAAGATTTTCTTGAACTTCAAACCAATTCTCAAAATTATAGTGAAAGTGGGCTGGGGATTTAGCTCAGTGGCATAAGCACCTGCTTTGCAAGCACGCAGTAGTGAGTTCGATCCCCAGTACCCACCCCCCCAAAAAAGTGAAAGTGATCATCAAAACAAAGGAAGAATAACAATAGTAACTATTAAAGGAGGAGCACTCCGTGGGGCCTGTTCATCTCATACCATGTCAGTTGCCCTGTGAGAGAGAATATAACAGTCATATGTTGCGAGAATATAACATTTCTAACATAGAGCACTTAGCTTAACCAGTATCTAATGTTCCACTAGAAATTTGAGACTGTGGCTTATCATTTGGCAAATGATTAGCAAACTGAAAATGCTGTGGAAAATATATTTTCAATAATGTGATGCCAGAAATACCTTGGTAGGCAGGTGGTATGCTTACTGAATAGTAGCTCTAGTGGAACAGGTTGGCAACCAATCCTAACAGTTCATACTAGCTAATGTGTTCTGCAATTCAAAACTATCACAAAAAGAGATGCCTTCAGGAAAGGGGTGGGTACTTTATAACTAGATATGAAAGGAAATAAGAAAAACTTGCGTATGTAAGTTTTCCAAGTGTTGGAACGATCTGTAATTACGACTTCTTGATCTCAAAACAGTAAGTCATGTGCTGGAAAAATCCTTTGTGTAAACAATAAACTTCTGTGGATCAAAGTGAATATTCTAGCTGCAACAATGACATTCATAGAAATTTTCAGTCATCTTGAAATGATTTAATTTTAGCTACCTTTACTTAAGAAAAGCTGGGGAGTTAAGGAATAAAATTAAGCTGCTTTGAGATCAATGTCTCACGGTTTAATTTGTTAGTTTATTTTGTCATGTTATAACAAAACACCTCAAACTGGGTAGCTCATAAAGAAAGATGTTTGCTTAGCTCAGTGTGTGCAGCAGAGAGCGCAGGGCTGAAGAGGAATGGGGTGAGTGGCGCCTCAAAACCACTACATGTGGAAATCGAGCTCCCAATACATGCAACTTGGGGGAAATAATCATCAAGATCAGGGTTGACTGTGATGATCCATGTCCATACTCCCACAGTGTGGTTACAGGTACATGGTACTAACTGCAAGCAAACATTTGCACATTTTTAAATGTGGAAATTGCCTGGCAGATGAAACCATGAGAATGGGCTAGAGGAGTTATAACTAATGATCTTAAAATAATTTTTAGGCAGGCAGTGCACTGGCAAAGAGATACAGCCTCAAGTCACTGACTAAGGAGGACAACAAACAAGAAAGAGCATCCCAAAGGGATAGGATCTCCTGGAGTAAAGGAACAGAACTGTCCTGGTTATTAAGGCTCAGAAGCTTCGCAGTGTTTAGCCCACTGGGTTATATTCAGCCAGTGACTACTGTGTCTTTGTTTTCCTCCCTTTAAATGAGAATATTTGTTACGGTGGATGTCAGGGATGGATTCTAAATTTATAAGCCAGAAGTCTGTAAGGAAAAATAGATGAGAGGAAAGAGAGAACACGCATTGTGTGAAGGCCCCAGGTTTTGAATTCAAAATGACTGTAATTTGTACGTGGAAAAAAGAAGAAAATAAAAATTTGGCCATCAGAAAGCACAGACTATGGTAAAAATGCCAGTGTTCATCAATAGCCACCTCGTTGTGTTTTTTGCTTGAATATAGATAGAAACTATATTTCCGTGCTTTCTTTGCTCACTTGACTATATTCTAGCTTATGGAATGTGAGCAGAAGTAAAATACTATAGTTACAGGCACATCCCACAAAACATCCTGCAGTGAATTCTGAAATCTTAGAAGAAGATCAGAAAAAATACAACACATATCTGTCTTACTACTGATATTTTTGTACAGCCTCCAAAACTAAACTGATCTTGCATTTTTAAATTATTTTGAAAATAATTTACTTCATGACATAAAAATTATACAGAATTCAAATTTCAGTGTCACAAGTAGAGTTCTAGTGGAACATATCCTTGCTCACATTTATTTGAACATTAAATATAACTACTTTATACTACAATGAAAGTGTGGAGCACTTGCCACAGAAGATATGTGGTGTTTTCATGGTTGTACTTTTCTAACAATGCACCACAGTAATGTAGTTATAACCTATCAGGATTAGAGCTATGTCATTTTATCATAACATTTTACTTTGTTTCTATGATTTTTTTTTTTTTACCACCTGCATACACATCAGCTCAAGAGAAGACAGGAAGATAAACATAGACCTCAAATGGCGCATTTCTTAAGAATAGAGCAATATGGTTTTTTATTATATTAGTTGGCAAAATGGAATGTTTTTATGCACTGACGTTATACTTAGGATAGGCTAAGTAAGAGCCCCTGCCCATGACATTCATATACGTTTGATCGTGTTACCTTTAATAAAGGTAATATGAAAAGGACTGCAGATAGAATTAAAATAAGAAACGCAATGGGGAGATTAAGCTGCTGGTCTCATTGTAATCACAGTGGTTCTTATAAGAAGGTTTCAGGGGACTCAGAGGAGTTCAGGGGAAGAGATGAGATGGTGGCACACAAAGGGTAGCTGCCAGTTGGGAACCATGGGTGAAGGAATTCAGGAATCCTCTAGGAATGTGAAAAGAGCAGGACAATAGATCATCCTTTAAATTCTTCAAAAGGAAGATAGCCAGGCCAATGCCATGATATTAACCCAGTAATACTCTCTTTAGATATCTTTAATCTAGACCTATAATAGACAGTAAAATTGAGTTGTCAAATAATTTTTGGCAATTTGTTACAGTAACAATAGAAAGTAAAAATAATATTCATTGATATTTCTAAGCTAAGAACTCATCACAATATTCCCAACGCAAAGCAAAGCAATGTCCAGAAAATTAGAAAATTTTTAGCAACTTAAAATTTCCTCACAAAAGTTAAAAAAAAAAAAAAAAAAGATGAAAATGAGGTGGCAACCTGTTTTCAAGTGTTTGCCAAGCAGACAGAGCTATCAACTGATGGTAGTTAAACTGTGCTTGACTGCAGTAAAAGAAATGTACCCAGAGAAAATTAATTTAAAACTAACAGTTTTAAATTGATGAAAACAAGTTACTCAAAGAGTTAGGATACTGAGAGCAAAACAGTCACTAAAATTATGGAAAAAAAATTGGTATGTATTAAATCCTGATGAGCAACATATATTTTTATTTTCACCATTTTTCCACCCCGAATTGCAGTTACTGATTCATCTGTCTGGAGCAGCTATATTAGAACATATTTTCAAAGAAATTGAGAAAATATTATTGAGCACACTCAGAAGCAGAATCACCTTGGAGGTAAAAATATGTATGGAAGAAAAAAGAAGTTGTGCTTGGATAAATTCACACTGATAGAAAAACAAGGTATTGAAAGTGTGTAGTTATCAGCAATTACTTTGCAGAAAATATTTGAACTACTGTGTGTTATTAAAGCAGGAGCATCAGCAGTGACTTATTGTAAATTCCATTAAATTTCCTCACAAGAAAAGTTGGGGAGACCTTGACTAACCCTACCACAGAGCAGATCAATGGTTTAGCAGTGTTAGGAATTTCTTGTTACTATTTATCTTTTTTTTTTTTTAACTCAGAAATTTTTCTGAACAAGAAAAACTGCACTTGTCCACTATTAGCAAGTTGTAAATAATTTGTAAGCAGCCTTATCCTTACAATTATAATCTTTTGTGGCTACCACCTAAAATGTCAAAGGAAGATAGAACAAAAATGTAAGCCTTTCTGAAGCAATGTGCGTAAACACTAATTTTTTTTGACATCAACCTGCTCTGCAGAGTTGATAACAACTCTGTTACATCTGTTACAAAAGTAACATCAACCTGCTCTGCAGAGTTTCTATGCTGTAGATATAAAAGGAGAAACAAAATCTCCATGTCCACACATACTCACTTTGATATTTTACCAAGTTCAGACTATCATAACTGTTTTGATACCTCAATGAAAATACAAAAGGATTTTCCATATTTTCAAATCCACATTTCAAAATCATTAAGCTGTAGAGTTTTCTCCTAGTCCTCAATTGACTACATGTAATGACATATTAAAGAACAATCTAACAGAATCCCACGAATGCCTTCCAAGGGATGAAGGTGTTCAATTAACTGTGTAGACTAAGGTAGCCATGACAGCACATGCCTGCAATCCAAATACTTGGTAGGTGGAGGCAGGAAGATTGTGAAAAAATGCTAACCTGGGCTATGTAGTAAGAATAATCAAAAGCAAGCACATAAACAGAAATTTTATGTGCTTACATGTTGATATCAGTGTTTAGCAGAATATATCTCTGTAGAAAGTCATTTTAAAAGAACAAATTGTATGAAGTTCCACTACTGATCAACATTTACCAAGGAGTACATGTAATCATTTCAGTGATATAGAAACTAATTTTGACTCTCAATAACAGTGTACACCCACCTATCATAGAGTTCAATTTTTCTCATTATTAGACTTACATTACATTAATTGTGTTTGGTTATTATATTTTAAATTTCATCAAAATAGTATTTGGTAAAATTTGTTTTCTTTTTATAAATGTATTAGATAATATCTTTGATTTTGCCTCAAAGTCAGAAGTCCAAAATATTTATTATTTGATCTTTATATAAGATGTTTTCTGGCCTCTGTTCTAAAAGATGGTGCCATTCAATGCACTGTATTCCCTAATCACTACTTGGTAAGTTGATTACTAAACATTCAATTGGATCATGACATGCATGAGAAATTAAATTTTTTGATAAGTCATTAAGATTTTTGCAATAAGAGCAAATGTTTATTCTGATTTAAACCACCTCTTAACTACATGACTGAAATTCACAATTAAAGAAATTTTGGAACTATCTCTGGTCAATACTAAGTCACTTCAGGAAATGACTGTTTATAAGTTACCCAATGCAAAGTGAGTCGGCATCAAGGATTTCTTCTTTTACTAATTCAATAAACATTTATTCAAGGCATTATGAACGAGGTAGTATGCAAGGCTGACTTGATGCTTCTCTTTGAAATTATTAATGCACACAATTGAACAGCTTAATGTATGTGCATTGTGTGAGCACATGTATCAATAAATCTCAGAAGCCCACACAATCACTTGTTCAGTGGAAGTCTTTGTTTAGACAAAGAAAGAACAAGCACTTTTTCCTCTCCAAAAGGAGGAATTTCTCTTCTCTTTAGAATGATGCTAAACTATTCCCTGCCTGCAAACTGAAAAAAAATACATTTCCAAATCTGAATGGGACATAATTTGAAATGTCCCCCAGAGAGAGCACCAGGCAAGCTTCTATAATAAAGAGCAGCCATCAAATTGCCTATATTTGTCCCAATTGCATGAGGAACTAGAAAAAGCAAAACAAAGAGAAATGTTTCTGTATTTGGCATTGCAGAGTGAACAATTACCTGAGGTGGAAATTATTTTGCTTTCTGGTTCAGAGTAGAATTGAATCTATAAAATTAAATGATATAAGTATAGTTTGGTTTTAATTATTTTAATCATGTCTTTAAAAAATATTTTCTGGATAGAATATGGCCAAGTATCACAAATCTTATTCTGATCATCTGAAACAGTATTTCTCAAATGTTCCTGAGCCTGGGGGCTGGGGATTTAGCTCAGCGGCATAAGCACCTGCCTTGCAAGCAGGCGGTCGTGAGTTCGATCCCTGGTACCGATAAAAAAGGAAAAGACAAAAAAAAAAAAAAAAAGAAAGAAATGTTCCTGAGCCTGAGAATTACTCAGGTTGAGAGGATATTTGTTGATATGTTATGTCTTATATCCTGAAATCTTGTTAGGTATGGTAGAGGTGTCAAGATTTTTCTCTTTGATGAATTCACCTCGGAGGTTAAAGTGTTTTCTGAATTTTAGAAACTGCTTCTCTTTTGCCTTGTTAGACACCTTTGAAGCTAGTTTTGTGGCTGCAAATGAGTACAATTAAGTAGATGCACCTGGAGAAAATTTGGAGGGCAATGCAAGAGAAGTCGCCTTCCTGCCTGGTTTGGTTATTTTTGTTCTTAAGCATGGATCCGGTCAGGTTTTCTGAGGTAACATTTCATTGTCCATTATCCAGTTTTCTATGTTGTACAATGACAATTTTAGAGGTAGTAGTGATATCGTTTTCCTAGTGTAGTTCCAGGGATGAGCTGTGGTTCTTGAACTGTTGCAGGTGGTCCAGACAGGAAATTACTTTTGAAACTACCTCTCAAAAATTTTTATATGTATCTGATTTCCTATATCACATCAGTTCCCACTGCAAATACAAAGAATGGTTTCTTTTTTTCAAACTAAATCGTGACTAATAAAGAACTAGAGAGCAATGTGGACGTCACAGCAGCAGGCTCTCGGGCAGCATTGCCACTGGTAGTTCTTAGAAGTGCGTTACTTTCACATTACACTGCGCAGGCAAATGTTTTTGAGAATAATTCATTAACAGCATAAAAATATCATTAAGTTTCCTTGATGAATACTTGGACAGCAAATACCCTAATAAACTGGTATCCCACACCCACATGTCTACCATACAGCAGAGGGTGACAGTAATTGTTTAACCTCTCCTCCAGACAGAGATTTATCTGGACAACAGACCCTTTCTGGGAAGGTAGAAACATGTGGGAGGACAGAGAAGAGACCCACCAGGATGTAAGCTTCATAACAGTGGATGTTTTTCTTATTTTTTTTTTCCTCTTTCAGTGCTACATAACTATACCCACGATAGTATCTGGCAATCAAAATTATAATTATGCATGACACTCAATAAACATCATTAAAAGATGAATAACTCTGGTACAGTCTAAGGGTTTACTGCTTCTTATTAAGGTCAAGCTTCCAGGTCCATGTGCTGCTCCAGAGTTAGAAAAAAATAAAGCTTTTTTAAAAAGTGTTTCAAGGTTTAGAAACAAGTATAGGCTTCCAGTAACCTGGTTTGGCTCCCAACATCTACATTTCTGAATACTCATACTTTTATGAAGTGTCGATGGGATAGGTTACTCTATTTATTTATTTATTTAGTGGCAGAGTTTCACTGTGCAGTTCAGGCTGGCCTTGAACTCACTGTGTAGTACAGGCTGGCTTGAACTTTTAGCAATCTGCCTGCCTCAGCCTCCAGAGTGCTGGGTTTACAGGTGTGTGGCACCACACCCAGCTTCATCTGTTGTCTTGAGTTAATAGTTCAGCTGTGTTTATGAGAATGTGAAGCCTACCCTCTGATCTTTTGGCATTCTAAACACCTAACACTAGATAAGTGCAAAGATAGGAGCTATATCTTAGTAATAAGAGCAAAATCTAAATTATCAAAATCAGCTTCCATGTGGAGAGTCAAGTTACCCTCAGACAACTTAAAATTGGGCCCCAGAGCACTGAGCTGATATTCTTTCCGTCCCTCCAACTACAGTCAAGATGAGTCCCAGAAATTTCAAACAAGTTGATAATTGAGCTCCTGGTTCCTATTTTAGGACTGTTTTATTGTAACACAGCTGCTTCCCCAATTAGCTATAAAATGATAAAAGGTCACTTTTGAAATAAAAGTTGTAAGTAAAAGGTAAGTATGAGCCAGATATTTAAAACATGTCCATAATAAGTACTGGCATAAAATCTCAGTTTTATAATTTAGGACATTCAAGAAATTTTACTTTAAGTCAGTGCAGGACTCAAGTGATAAGGTCACAAGCAGTTTTAATTAAACACAGAACTAATGTACCATATTGTAAATCTTTTCAATCATTTAGTACTTTTTTAACATTCCTATTTGCAGCAGTATCCTATGCCCAGGGAAGATAGTTAGGAAAGTTGGAAAGGATTAAAATGCATAAAAGGTCATGGTTTTCATAAGCACAATCAAAACTCCTATCAAGAAGTGAGGGGAATTTCCATGCACAAATACAACAACTTTCTTATTGATTTTGTAAGCCTTCTAAATTTTTTATTTGCTAAGATATAGTAAGAGAGGAAATCATTTTTTTACTTTCATCTTTCATATACTCCAAAGCCCATTCCAAGTGTAAATATTATACCTAGGTCTTAAATATAATTCCAGGATCTTATTACAGCTTACAGCTCTACTGTTATATAAGAATGTGGCTCAAATTTTTAAAAATATTTTACTGCTCAGCGTTAGAGTCTCTCTCTTTTCTTTTTTGTCCTATATCAGGCAAAGTGAACAAGAAAGCCAACGTGTCCTCCCTTTGGACACTAGTGAGAAGTTCAAGCCACAGTGAGAACTCTCCAGCCAGCCACGCTCTGTGACCACTGTAACATCCAAGCCACTTTCTCCTCAGGGCAGATTTGGTCTTTATGGACCAGATCAGGAGCCTCCCTTGTTCTCCCCTAAATCCTACTGTATGAGTAAGAAATATTTTCATGCCTTCCTGCATTCTATGTGAGTCTAGATCAGTCTCAAACCGAATATAGGTGTTGGGGAGCATCTCACTTCTGTGGCATGGCCACAGCACACAATCAGCACTGCCCCAATGACTGCAAAACTCTGTATCTTTGACCTCCCCGCTTTAATCCTCCCAGTTTTATTTTCCACAGTGCATCCAAAGTGTAATTTAAAAATATAAGTTGTCCAGCAAGCGCAAGGTCGTGAGTACCCAATAAATAAATAAATGTAAAATTGTATAACTTGCTTCTTCATTCAAAATCCTCCAGTAAAGTGAGCTTCCATCTGTTGCTCTCTGTAGTTCTCCCCTTAGCCTCTACCCTGCCTGGCCGCCATACCCTGCTCCTTCTTCCTGAGGCTTGCTAGGCATGCGCCTCCTCATTTTCACTTGCTGTTCTCTCCTGGGATTTCTCTTCCTTTGCTATTTTTAAGAATATTTTAAACATTGCTTTCTTATTTTCTTCATGTTTCTGCTCAAATTTTGCTTTGTAAATGGTTTCTTTTATGATCATTTACATAAAAATAGTAATTCCTTCATCCTCTGACACTCCCAATCTTTATTATCCTCTTAACATTGTTTGGAGCACTGATCGTGTGTGAACATGTTCACTATCACATCATCTGTTTATTGTCTGTTTTCAACTAGAAGCTAAGCTTCCTGAAGTCAGAGACCTTCTTTTGTTCATTGTTATATCCCCAGTGGCAAGTAATTATTTGTCAAACAGCATACACACACACACACACACACACACACACACACACACACACACACACACCACATAATCCAGTTTTAAAAATACCCTCTGTGATGAATTAACTAACCTAATTAATGAATTCTTTGCTTCTTTTACAAACATACAGATAGACCATAAATAGCACTGACATTCTTTTCTGATTCCTGTCCCAAATCCTTTTTCTCCCTGGGTGAGCAGACAAGGAGCAATATGTAGAACTAAAGAGGATGAGCTTTCAGTGTGCTGCTAAGGCAGCTTCAGCTTGTCGTAACTTTTGTGCTGTTAGGTTGAATCAGTATGGCAGTTATTTGAAGACAGAGAGAGCTCTGTGTTTGCATTTCCTCCAAAGACAGGAGCACTTATTGAAAGTTCTTAGAGAATGTAAAAATTGGAGTGCATGTCAGGAAATTCAGTTCCTTTAGCAAGCAGCATGAAGCGAGGGTCTAGTCTAATGGGAATCTGTGCATAGTTTATAATTTGATTGTCTACATTTTCTGTTATTGTGGTTGTTGTTGTTGCTGTTGTTGTTAAGCCACAGTTTTAAAAGTATATCTAAGCTATATTTAAATGCAAGAATGGGGGTAAATGATTTCCTGACTAGCAGGACCCATAGAGACCTGATGTGATTGTATTTTGATCTTGTGATAATTCTGATACTAGATGTGAAGTCATGTTTCTTTCGTCCTACACTTGAATGAGAACCCTGTATTTTTTTTAATATTTTAATTTTGCTTTATTTTTAAAACATCTTTAGGACATTTAGTATTTTATGTCTATATACCTTGGTTTCTACCACTCGTTCCCCTTGTGTTTTTAATTGCTGTGGTAGTCGGGGTTGTGAGGAGAACAGTTAGAATCAAGACACAGAATGTATAATATTATTTTATGATGGTCCCCCAGAGATAACACAAGAAAGTGCAGGAAATCAGTCCACAACACTAAAGATATAGAATATTCAGCCAAAGGCCTGAATCCCACAGCAATGACCTACATAAGTCCAGATGAAGACGTAGAGCCGCCCATGTGCTTCCCATGAGTTCAACTGGAGGTCTAGAGTCCATGAGAAGGACTCACACCAATCTCTTTTACAGATCCATGCTGGGAAGTCCCAAAGGTCAGCAGTGGAAGCTAAAAAGTCGATGCCAGCAGGGTGAAGGAGCTGTGCTGGTAGTCAAGCTCATAATAAAAGACCAGGGATGAAAAGCACCACAGCCATCCTCAGTGACAAGAAGGTTCTGAGTGGGGCTGGGGATTTAGCTCAGTAGCATAAGTGCCTGCCTTGCAAGCAAGCAGTCGTGAGTTCGATCCCTGGTACTGATAAAAAGGAAAAAGACAAAAATAAATAAATAAAAGAAGGTTCTGAGCTCCTCTGACAATAAGAACAGTCAAGGATATGCCAGAAAGCCAGCGTGATGAGTTTGTCCTGGAGATTAACCGGCACACGTTTTCCCCGCCAGAGCCAGAAAGCAATGCTCCATATAAGGACCAGAGCTCCCCCAAAGTGAACCATAGCCACTCTCACCAAGCCTCAACCTCCTCATACTGGGGAGCTAGTCACGATGAGCTTCTTCAGGAGAACCAGCGTCTCAAAGCAACATGTAGGAGAACCCGTTTTGCCTCCCTGGTCTTCTCCACATCTTTATGTATGCTGACAATTTTCTTCAGGTGGAACATCTATCTATGCTCAGCACTATGCTGGCTTAATTTAGCTGGTATTAAGTTGACAATTAGTTTTCAATCCATTTTGTTTGGTCTAAACAAAAATGAGTGGTTGGACTTGGGAAGACCAACCAATATAAGTTATGTGAAGGCAAGGGAAATATTTTTGGGTAAGTCCCACAACCTTCAGCCATATTCTTCACCAAAAATCAGTACGTCCAGCTATGTTACAAAATTTTATTGCCTAGTGTAAGTCAGCACCCAGTGTTTCTTAGCCTGACCCTCAAATTTGGGCCTAAAGTTGTCTGGAAAATAAATAATCTTTATGAACTACTGTCCAGATGTCAAAAGCAGCTCACACAAAAGGCATAGAGAGGCTCAGGGACTACCAGCAGTAAGATTTCCATACCTTACATTTCACGGTGATGCATCAATTTTACTTTGAGTGAGGACTTCTTAGCAGATTAGGGAGTTCTGAGTGTATCTGTATAAGTGACATGTGTGCCAGGAAGCTGAGGAGTGAAGACTTATCCCAGATGTGGGTGGCACTGACCAAAGCCATGGGCTTATAGTTTGGATAGAATAAAAAGAGAAAGAAACAGAAAGCATTTCCCTTATTTTGGAGGAACCCCTGCCTTTGCCACTGCCTTTTGACACTGGTCTTCAGTCCCTTCAGCCTCCCATAACAGACTCTTCAGACATTCAGCAAACTTCAGCTTCATGACAGGCTCTCACCAGTGACTCTGCCATCATGATCTTCCAGGCCTTTGATCTTGGACTGCTTATGAATCCTCCAGCTCTCCGCACACAGGTGGCCATTTTAGATCCTTCTGTCTTTGATATGGGAGACAACCATTGGAACTCTTCTGATTTTTATCCTGTAAGCCTGCCTAATAAATCCCTTGTATAATCAGACATATATTTTATATTGACTTTGTTCCTTTGGAGAACCCTAACTAATGCACCATAGTTGATTCTGGTCCCAACAATTGATCCTGGTCAGTGGCAGTTTTGAACCATGTTCTCTGTCAGAGAGGCAGGTGTCTTGCCCCTGAGCTCTATTAGTGTATCACATGTTGGAATGTCTCTTCTGATCTCAAATATTGTTCCTTTCCTTACAGTCGCACACTGTCTGAAGGCGAGGCTACCATTTTTGTAATGTGTTTGTATAATAGGTCATTTTCCCTATCTTTTGTTTTGAGTCTTATCTTCAATCATGTTTCTGTAGGCAGCATAAATATACTGCATATATAATAACTTATCTTATTGCGGTATAATAAATGATTGCTTTTTCTACATCCTTAGCAGTGTTAGAACTTTACAACTTTTAAATTCTGTACCCTCTCCCTTTTCTTGTTTCTGCATTATTCACTTTTGTGAAAGGTATCATTCCACTGTCCTTCAGTTTCTGTCATTTTTCTGCATTAAAATAGCCACATTTTTTCTGGCTGCCTCATTGCTTTTCTCTTATCTTTGCTTATTTCACACTGTTTTATTATGTTGCACTTCTGTGTGTTTTTCTATTATCCTGAGCAGGGTTCATAACAATTCTTGAATAAATAGCTTTCTGTCTTCCATCAGTTTTAGAAAATTATTGTTCATCATTTATTTGAATATTGCTTCTGCTCAATTCTCTGATTGCTTTCCTACGGACTCCTTCCTAACATGGTACTCTCTTCTTTAACTTGATTAGTTCCTTTAACCTTAAATTCCATGTCAACTGATTTTAATATTGCTGTACCTAGTCTCTTTGTGTTTGCATTTGCCTAGTGATTCTTTATTGATCAGTCTCTTTTTTATAGTGATTTTATTATTAATTTCATGTTGCTGCTAAACAATTTGAAACTCTTGTTTTTAATAGAATATGATGATTTCTGTCTTGAAATTTTACACTGAAATAATTATACCTAGTTTTATTTTTTGCTTTTAACTTTATTGGTTGGTTGATCTTGCAGCGCATGCTTGGTTCTGGAGAGTTGAACACTCGAACTGCTCAGCACAGGGCAGAAACTGCATTCAGTAGCTGTGTCTCCAGAACCCCTTCGTACGCCTCCTACATATTATTTCATTTAATCCCCTATGCATGCTGTTAAAGAATTCATCCATTTCCCCTAGTTTTATGTGAGGAACGATAACCTGTGTAAAACTATGTAGACACACTCTCTCTTTGAAGGTCAGGTAAAGCACAGACTCTTTTCTGAGAACAATGTGAAGTTAATTCATCTTCTTTGGAGGAAATGTTTCGATTTTATCAAATGTTATGGAAGACTAGTTGGAAGCTTTCCCATGTAATCTTTCCATATAGAGTGGTTCACATCCACAAAGCTGCCCAAAGCATCCCATGGTTCCTCAAGACAGTGTGGCAATAATGGAGAACAGGAACAGGAACAATTACAATAATATTGGTTGTGAATAATTGATTGGTTGCTTTGCACTTCCAAACAAGAATAATACTGTTACTATTCAAGAATTTTGCAGATCATTATAATTATCCTCTTGCTGCAGATAAGGAAATCGAAGCTTAAAAGAGCCTAAGAATTGTGCTTGAATTCATTCAGCTCCATTGAGAAGGCCTGGATGCAATCCATCTTGGTCTTCTCATTCTTCCTTTCCATTAAAAGACAGATGTTCAAGATGAGGTCAAGGAAGTTCTCAGGCTACCCTAGAGACTCTTGGTGTAAAGCAATTGTTTCACTGATCTTTGCTGTGATTCAGTATGTGACAAATACAAAAGGAGGAAAGATTTATTCTGGCTAACAGTTTCCACTCACAGTTACTTGGGCTCTATGATTTTGGGCTTACATCAGTGGGGAGAAGACAACAGAACAAAGCCACCTGCTTCGCACAGTCAGTAAGCAGAGAGATAGAGGAAGGGCCTGGGTTGCTAAGATCTCCTTCAAGAGCATGCGCCCAGTGACCTAACTTCCTTCCACTAGGCCCCACAGTGTGAAGGTTTAATCCTCTCTAAATAGCACCCCAGGCTGGCAGCTAAGCCTTTAGCTCATGGCCTTTAGGGGACGTTTCAGATCCACTTCGAATAGAACTAGAGTATCGCAGTTCCACCTCAACCATGCTTCCTCCTGAGAAACACAGTCCAAGGAGATCTCACAGCTGACACAAGAAGCGGTAATGGAAGATGTTACCCTGCTTCTTCTGATCAGGCTCAGTTTTGCCTTTCTGTACTGTTCTGTGTTACATGGCATGCTAAGGCTAGTTTCCCGCTGCCTAATACTACCATTTCTCTCCTCTATGCTGATCCCTGGTCTTAACTCCAGTTTCTTCCTGTAAAGTATTAAGTGATCACTAACAAAACTAAAACTACAAGAGACTTTAGAGATAAAATGAACAAACACTGTGAAGTAGTAGAAGATAAGAGATGCTTTTTAGAGCAAAAGCTCCTAAGTCATAGCTCGCTTCCACCAGGCCACAAAACTGATGGTTTCATATGGTTTAAAGTGCGATCTCTCTCAAGGACTGACTGAGAAGGCCACCTAATGATTCTGCATCTTCCTATCCCAACTACCTTTTACAGAGGCTAACTTTAGCCTTGAGGAAACAGAATTTGTAATCGACTATTCTTCCATTACATAGGACAGAATAATAGGGTAAAGACTGAGGCTATAAAAATTAGACCCAGTGTCTGACTGCTTACTTATGGCTGTCACTGGCTACTGATTTATATGATTATGTTTTCATCTTTAGTCACTCATACTTTCTAATTTAAATACATCAAGAATTAAATAAAATATTTCCTGAAGGCCTTTTTTGGTATGTGTGTTTTTATGAAACAGTCATCTTTATGCTCCAAACTCATCAGAGCTGAAATGGAAATAAAATCATCGCTCTGGCCTTAAGACCTAAAAATATCAAGATAGGTCCAAATATACATTTACTGAACTTAGTATATATTTTCTTTCCTTTTTTAAAAAATTTGTTACCATAGTGCTGGAGTCTGAGAAGTCCATGATCAAAGCAGCATCACAAGGCCAGGGATTTATTCAGTGGCATACGTGTCCTCGTGGCAAGCATGAGATCATGAATTTGGCCCCCGGTACAAAAGAAAAAAAAAGTACCGTCACAACTTTACTACCAGACATAGTATGTCTTAGTCCATTTGGGCTGCTGTAACAAAAAATATCACCCATAGATGGGGTAGTTTGTAAGAAACAGAAATTTAGGGGCCAGAGATATAGTTCAGTAGCACAGCACCTGTCTGGCAAGCGTGAGGTTGATCCATGGTTAAAAAAAAAAAAAAAATAGAACTTTTTTGCTCCTAGTTCCCAAAGATAGGAAGTCCAGTATTTAAAGTGCCATCAAGCTCAATACCTGGTGAAGGCTTTCCTGATTTATAAAGGGTGCCTTGTTATACATCCTCACAATGTAGAAAGGCTAATGGTCTCTGAAGTCCCCTTGAGCAATAATACAATTCATAAGCACAGAGTCTCAAGACTTGATCATCTGAAGACCCAGTTCTTAATATTATCACACTGGGGGTTAGCTTCCAACATATAAATTTGAGGGTAACATCAATATATAATAACAATAGCTTCTATCTGTTTGTCCAGTTCTCTCAAGATTCAAAGCTCGAGGTGGGAACATCTGATTGTACAAGCCCAAGTCACCTCCTGCTGCTGATTGGCAAGAACAGAGGCTCTGACAGGTCCTACTTCTATAGAATAATTTTTTCTTGTTAAGATTTAGACCTACAATATCTCCCAAGAGTCTCTTGTGTTCAGAGATGGAACTTTTAGCAGATGCTTTGATCGTGGGGGTGCAACACTCATCAGCGGATTAATTTATGGAGGAGTTCAAAGATGAAGTTTCTGTTAGGAGTGGGGCCCAGCTGGAGGCGGGTCACTGGGATTCCTTTGCAGAGCACATCCCTTCCTGTTTCCTCTGCTTCCTGGCTGCCAGAGATTGAGCAAATTTTTGCCAGGCTCTTTGGCCATGCATTTCTTCCTTGGAGCCAGTCAACCATGGAATGAACCCTCTGCAATCATGAGTCAGTAATAAGCATCTTCTCTTTGAAGTTGCAGGTACCAGATATTTTGTCCCAGCAACAAGCAAGTTGACTAACAAACACAGTTCTCAAAATAATTCTAGGGCTCAGTGGCTCAAGGTTAGAGGAAAAAGAATTTTTTAGGAGAATTTATTGTGAATTTTTAAAAGTCAACAAGTAAAAGTTTAAAAAAATGAAACTTGAAAATGGGAATGAATTGAATACATTTTCTTTTTTAAAAATGAATTAATTTTATTGGTACATTTTAGATATATATATGATGATTCCATTCATGATAGGGAACCTGCACATGGTATAGCTTGATTCTTTTTATTTCCCATTCCCCTCCCTCCCCTTTCACCCCTCATCCCATCCTCATTTACAGAAGCTTGTTTCCATCTTTCCTTCTGTTTTCTTTCTGCTCCCTTTCTTCCTCCCTTTTCTCTCCCATCTTCCCTAGTTCCCTTCCCATTTGAATATTTTCTTCCTACTTCACAATATCTGCTTTACATTTTGGTCCTTATTTACACTTTCAGTTTTCAAACCGGAGAAACACACAATATTTGAACACAGTTATCCAATTTATTTCACTTAAGAGTATGGTCTCAAGGTGCATCCATTTATCTAGAACATTCTCAACTTGATCTTTCCTTATTAGGATAAAAGTAATCCTTAAAATCACAGCACTTACTATAATGTCTGCTACATAGCAATATTCTCAATAAATAGTTGTCATACTATGACAAGCTACCTTTTAATTCAGCATATAACTAAATACCAGACACTGTGAAAAGCAATTTATATGCATTATGTAATCCGATTGCTACTATTTTCATAAGTTGCAGAGCAATTAGAACAGGCCTATCTAGAATGAGCTGGGAACAAGAAAACTTCTTCACACATGCACTTTGATCCCAGAGATGGTCTGCTGCCACTTTTATTTCAGTTCAATTATCTCTGAGTTCAGTATTATGATCAATCTAAGTGTATCACAGACTACAAACAGAACAGAAACTAGAAATTGTGTCTCTTTCCTCTCCATCTCTAATTGCTTATGCAATTTATCCAAACCTGTATTTCTTTGTCAGTTTGGGGAGGGGGATTTTTGAGGAGAAAAAAATAGTTTTACACACTTTGAGGCATGGTCAGAGGCTGTGATTTTAAAAGCAGGAGGAAATAGGAAGATTTTCCTATTTATTCTCTATTTACAAACACAGGATTTCCACGTACATAAGTCACCTATGTCATTCCTAAATAGAACACATAGGAAAGAATGCATGAATCCTCGAGAACTTAAAAAAAAAAAAAAGTTGACAGCTCCTAATTGACTAATTAGTGCTTAGTGAAAATGACTTAAATTTGAGCACTCCCAGATGAGCAGCAGGAAAAGGAACCAGGAAACAAATTCAGTGTCTTGAAGTGGGATAAATATGATTGTTAGAAATCAGCTGGCCCATTTTCCTGCCCACTTTTCTTGAAGTAGTGCAATGTTTTCTTGAAACAATTTGCAAAATTCGTGGAACAAGGCATTACTCAACACATAGTTTGTTTCCCCTGTAGCCTAACCCTACCCCAGTCTGCAAAGGAAGTTTTTTTTTTTTTTTTTTTTTTTTTTTTTTTTTTTTTTATTTAAAAAAGAGAAAAGTCAGAAGAGAAAAACAAAAGGCATAAACAATAACAGCAGATTCAAAACAATGACAGTAGAGGTTTTTAAAACAGAATGAAAGACATTTAACAATAGTTATTATAAGACATTGATCACTTTTTTTCAAATATAGAGATTATTATTAATGAAAATAGAAAAGAAGAAAGGAAATTTAGAACAATACCAAATTCAAAAAAATTATCTTTGTAGACTTGATAGCTGTTACATTTCTCATTGTTGTCCTAAAAAATAGTTGCCAAAGTCACAGACTCAAAGCATAAATAGTGGTTAGCCACTCAAATATTGATAGTACAAATCCTCTGTTCAATGTTCCAACAGAAATTCAGTAATATGGTCATCTATCTTATGCACCATGCATACGTTTATACTCTTTAGAGCACTTTCCTTCCCTTTCCCTTTCACAGTATCTATTATACTTTTTGGATCCCATTATTCTGTCAGTTTTTATTGTTTCTTACACTGGAGTGACAATGTGATATTTACTCATGTGAGTCTTATTTATTTCACTAATGAGAATATTTGCAAGTTGCCTCCATTTACCTATAAAGGCCTCAAGATCATCCTTTTTATAGCTGAGTAGTATTCCATTGTATAAAAATACCACATCTTTTCATCCACTCGGCAGTTGATGGGCATTTTGGTTGTTTCCAAGATTTAGCTACCACAAATTTTGCTGCTATGAATATGGGTGCACATATATCTCTGTGATATGACCTTTTCAAAATTTCTGGGAAAATATCTAGGAGGAGAATAGCTGGGTTGAATGGAATGTCCAGTCCTAGCTTTTTGAGGAATTTCCATACTGATTTCCATTGTGGTTGCACCAGTCTGCATTCCCACCAACAACGGAAAAGAGTTCCTTTTGCCCTGCATCCTCGCCAACATTTGTTGTCAGTTGTTTTCTTGACGGCAGCCATTCTTTCCAGAGTGAGATGAAATCTCTAATGCTGTTTTAATTTCCATTTCTCAAATGACCAGTGATAGTGAACATTTCTTCATGTATTTATTGCAAAGGAAGTTTTGAGGGTGCTCTTCCTGATTGTTATCTGAGAGTATACTGGAACACAGCACTCAGCACCCCACAGTTAAAGGAGGAAAAGTTTTCTTTGACTCATGGCTTCAGGGACTTCTGTACATGGTCATCTCCATGCAGAAATGCCATGGTGGGGCAAAGCTGCTTAGGTCATGTGACCGGAAAGCAACAGAGGGAGCAGTGCCAGAGAGAAACTGGCTAGGGGTCAGATACAGCACCCATGTGCTATATCTCCGTTACCCACCTAGACACAGCCCGAAGTGTGATTTACTAACTCACTGGATGCCTCTAAAGCATCAAGCTGACACTGCAGCTGAATGTCACCCAATTTACCTGTGCGCTCATTTATTTACCTGCACATCCTGGGTGTCTGTTAAACGTTAGACACTGAGTAGGCTCTGAGAAGCACCAATTAACCAACAGATACAGTCTCTACTGAATTACGTCTTCCACAGGAATAGACATTAAACAAATGACCAACTAACTTTCATGATATATGCTATGAAAATATGGGGACAAAGTGCAGAATCCAGTGAGTGAAAGGGAAAGTCCAGACCCTGAAATAGTCTCCCTTTTTCTCTTCTTCTTCCTTCTATAGGATGACTTATCTTGTGTACTTTTGCAACACTGAAGGATACAGTGTGGTGTCAGTGTTTGCATAGGCCATATCAGCTCAGAGGCAGACAAAGTCTCTAGAGAAGTGCATGAGCTCTTCCATGTAGTGCTCCTGTCAAACACTCAAGTGTTCAGCTACTTTCAGACTCCCTCACTCCTCAGGGAAGCCCTCAGCAACACACTCCCAGCCAAATCTCAGGTATCGTTAAATTCTACTAGCAAAAGAGTGCCTATCATGGCAGATACTCATTTAATGTCTGTGATAGTTAATAGGGTTGTACAGTTACCATGCATTTTGTATGTCCTTAAATCTTCGTATGGCTTCATTGCTAGGCAATTGTTCTTGTCAAAGTACTGACTTTGAAGGTCTTTATGTAAAAAATATAGACATTCAAGAACTCGCCAATATCTATGTGCAGCTGAAAATTATTCATTTTATTTTTCTTTTATTTTTGCAGTACTGGAAATTGAACCCAAGAGCACTCTACAACTAAATCCATCGTAGTCTTTTTGTTTTTTGTTTCAAGACAGAGGGGGTCTTGCTAAGTTGCCCATGCTGGCCTCCATTATGATCCTCCTACCTCAGTCTTCCAAGTGGTAAGAATTATAAACATGTGACACTACACACAGTTGAAAACTATTTCCTAATAATGACAGCTAACATTTAGTAAGCTTTCCATGCTGAATATATTCCACATGTGATATCTTGGAAGTATTATTGAACTACTTCATTAAATAGGCCAGGACTGAGGGTTTCACAATTTAATTTATTCCTTAAGTTTAAATATTTCATTTTGAACAGAAAACTTCAAGCCAGAGCTTTTGCTGCTATTTAATTTCCAGGCTACGTTTTTTATATATCACCTGGGGCAAATTACTGAAATCCTTGTACAGAGATTGTTAAAGAGGTTAAATTAGATAACTCTAAGTCCTTCCCAGCTGTACAATCTCTCTAATTCAAATCCATGTATCCTACCTTCTATTTGGAAGAGAGAGATGGTCATAGACAGTTTAAATCATTTGCTTTCACCATTCAAAGGAATACTCTCAAAAATGAGAACAGAATTATTTGAATGTCATCTAGACAGAGGCAGTATGCAGTATGTCTTTATTTTCAAAAATGTTTTCTATTTTCTACTGGATATTCTTTTCATATACAGTTTTTAGTTAGATAAAAAGTTCAGAATTGAAAACCTAGCCCTTCCCAATAAACCTAAAGCAAATCCTAATGAGGATGTGCTCGATTTAAGTAAGAGTAAGAATAAGAATAAGAGAGGGCAGGAATGTTCCTTACTACATTCTCAGCAAGCTTTTTAAAAATGGCATTCAGGTAAGGTATGTCACTATGGCTAGCATTCAGACCTCTGGGAAGTTGGAAATGAGTATTATCCTCTCACACAGAGCACAAGGCTGAGTTCAATTTTCTGCCTTATCCCTGAATTTTTTGTGCAATCATTAAAAAATCTTCAAAGTGCTCTTGTAAATTTTCTGTCTTAGAATAGAAAAAAAGAATATTTCATGCCTCACCAGAGAGCTGTGAGAAGTAATTTTTGTTTGTAAATGTTAATCAAATGATAGGCATGAATACCTGCAAAGTACAGTTTCTCTGTAATTTAAAACTGGCCAGGTTATTGAGTGAGGGCTGAGTAATTATTATAGTTCAAGTTTTGTATGTAATTTGGTGACATTATTCCCTCTGCATTAATTTGCATCTAGGTGGGAGCTTTAAGGCTTTTTGTAGAGACAGTGCCCATAATGATTTATTTAAATTCTGACCATGGTTTCTAATTATGTAAATATTCAATCATCTCTGTTGCTGACTTGACTCTTAAGATAGTCACAACATATCCTATACTAATATTTGGAAAGTTTTCCTGACTGTTATGCATTAAGTGCTATGAAAAAAAATATGTGTGACAAGGAACAAAAAATGAAGCTGAGGGTTTTTAAATAATTCACCATTCTTCCAAAGTAAAAAAATCCAGCACTTTCACTAAAAATTACTAACCATGCACCCAGGAGAATAGAAATTGCTTTTCTTCATCGGAAAAGTTGGGCGCATCATCAGATTTTCCATTCATTTGAGTGTGTTAACCAAAGCAGCAGCACATGTTCTTGGCCATTGCAAGGCAGGAGGGCACTAACTTCATAGTGGTCCATTTTTCATGTGCAACCTCAGAGAAAAGAGCCAAGCGTTAGCAGCTCTCATTATGTCTCATCATCCCTCACTTTTACCGCCCACTTTCTCCCCAAATTGGTGACTTACATTTGCTAAATCCCTCCCCCTTACTCCCTGGATAGCAGCCACCCTTGATTCCTTCTTGCTCCCTACAACACCAAAACCTGCCCATTCCAACCCCCATCTGCAGGGAAGTCACTGCTAATTCTCACTACCGTAGGACTGACTTCCCACGTCCTGCTGATCTCACCGGGCACCAATTCCTTTTTTTTTTTTTTTTTTTTTTTTTTTTTTTTTTTTTTTTCGGGCACCAATTCCTAAGCGGGCCCCAGTGGCACAGCCTGTAAGCCCACCACACTGAAAAACTCAGATAGAAGGACCATACATAAGTTTGAGCCCAGTCTGGATAACTTAAGTAACTTAGTGAGTCCCTGTCTCAAAATAAAACATAAAAACAGCTGGGAACGTAGCTCACTGGGAACTCCCTAGATTCAATTAGCCTCCTGCAAGAAACAAAGAAAAACGTTTCTTCACCACTCTCAAACAGTGCACTCTGTCTCCTTCTACTCCATCCAGGTCTCACAGTGCCTGGTTCATTCTTCTTCAATTGATATTAAATATTTGGCATTTATTTATTTGTCTTCCTTCTCTATTACACCTTCCTCCTACCATGAAAATTACCTTGATATGACATTTATTTATTGGTTTTATGTAGTTATTGTCTCTCTCCCCACACCCAATACTCCTGCAATTGATCAAAACTCTCCCCACAGAGTAAATGCTGACTGGTTAAATAAATGATTGGATGGTGACTGCTAAATCTCTGCATTTAACTAGGTGTTAAATATCCCATTGTCTAAAATTAAGGAAAAATATTCTTAACATCTGACATTTACGTCTTTTGTCATGATTGCTGGGGAGAGGACTTCCTGTGGATTCTCAAGTCCTTTATACAAAATTGCATATGACTATGTATATCTTTAAAGTATTTCTAGATTACTTGTAATACCTAATTGTTATGGCTTGTATCTAAACACACACACACACCAAACACTTATGCATTCATCAGTGGGAATTTTGTGAGGTGGCTGGATCATGAGCTAGGTTATGAATGTGGGATAATTAGCTTAGTCAAGTGATTGGGTTAAGATAGATGTAGGTGATGGAATTACTGGATAGGGAAGTGCCTCTCTGGGTGTAGGTAGCACTAACCAATAAGCTTGTAGCTTACACAAAACATGATGGAAAAGAAAGAGGCAGGCTCGCTGTCTCTTTCTAGCCCTTCTATGGACTGTTTCTCTCTGCCATGCCCCTCTCTCATGCTTCTCTGCTTTGGACCCAGCCAACTATGGACTGAAATTTGTAGCTAAAATAAATCTTTTCTCCCTTAACTTGTAGGTGTCAGGTATTTTACCAAAGCAATGAGAAAGTCAGACACTGGTACAATGTAAATGTACAATAGTTGTTATACTTCATTGTGTAGGGGAAAATCACAACAAAGAGTTTGTACATATTTAGTACAGATGTAATTTTTTTACTATTTTGTATTTGAAGTTGGTTGAATCTATGAATGTGAAACCCAGGAGTAAGAGCATCAACTGTATTTACTCCTTGCCCCATACAATGTCTTTTGTGAGAATCAGCTGTTCCTAGAAGACCTTTGCTATTCTTCCCCATGAACACTTTGTTTAACTCTACTGTGCTGCCCTCATTTAACTGAAGAAATCTTATCTCCTTTACTATCTTGTTAGAGATGCCATAAAAAAGTACCATGATGGGTGGGTTCATACAACAGAAATGCATTACCTCAGAGTTCTGCAGGAAATATATTTAGAATTAGATGTTAGCAGTGTCGGGTTTTTTTTTTTTTTTTTCCCCCTGAGGGGTATAAGAAAAAAGTTTGTTCCTTGTCTCTTTCTCTTAGCTTCTGGTGCTTTGATGGCAATCTTTGCTATTCCACGGCCTCTGATTCATTCACTCAACCTCTATACACATCTTTATTTGGTGTTCTTATGTGTGTGTGTCTGTATCTGAATTTCCCTTTCTTAAAAGTTACTAGTCATACAGGTTAGGACTCATCTACTCTTAATTATGTGATCTCCCTCTAAAGAATTACGTGGGTAACAACTCCTCCTAACTATATCTACAATAACTCTTGTCCTAAACAAGGTGGAATTTTGAGGTAGTAGCCATTAGGATGGAGTTGACACATTTGAATGCATAACACCTTCTTTCAAAACTTAGATAAAATATCACCTTTTCCAAAAACTGTTCGTTGTAACTTTTAGTTAAAATCTCTTCCATGTTCTTAAATTGCTGGTTTTATATATGCATTCTTCTTTTCATGACACTTACATTCACAAACTCATTCTTTATTTTATACTTACAGATGTACGGGAATAATAATGATTCTTTTCCCTTCAACAATAGACTTTCATTTGGGACACATCCCTATAGTAAAAGATGACTAACAAGAGAAAAACAAGTGCAAGTTTATTAGTATGTATATTTTACAGGTAATGATTTGTTCTCTGAGAAATAGCTTTGAATTTCAGTTCATATAACATCCTCAATATAGAACAATAAATTTGAGAGGAGTTTCAAGACAAAGGAAAAGGATATAGAGTCTCTAGGAGTTGTAAACTATGGGAAGGCAAATAAGTAGCAATAAAGTCTGGTTATAAATATTTTTCACGTGTATTCCTGTGATTTTATCTGTACTTTAAAAATACCTGAAGAAATCTTTAGTAGTTAAGCTTTTTTGTACCCAGTAGAGAGAAGAGGAGGGTATCTTTGGTCTGGGTGAGTCTATGTCTCACTTTTAGAAAAATGGAAGGCAGAAAACTTTGCAAGATGCACTTCTTGAATGCTTTCTTCCCAACAAGCCATTATATTTGGGGGTTACACATTTTGGTTTCCCCCGACACTAACTTTGTGTCTGGGAACATGAAGTAATAAGATACACCCTCTCACTCCAGGGAGCTCCTAGACTAAAAAGAAGGGAACTAAATTTTCTGGAAGGGCAGAAATTTCTATGTCTTTATAAATAATAACTTTTTGTCAAATTCAATAATTAATTTTCAAATTACTATCTTTAGTAATAGACATATTAAGAAGCAATGATATAACAAAAGAAGAATATTTTCACAGAACAGATGCCTACTTTTATCAGGAAAAATTGAAGGAGCTTCTGGCAGACCAAGTAGAAAGCAACAGCCCCCAGGCTTGGGGGCAATAGTCTGGGAGAGCCAGGGAAGCATGAGGGAAGTATGAGAGGCTAAAGGAGTTGCGCACACCCAGAATGTAGCAGTGTCGGGTACGTAGCTGGAGTCAACAGTCGTGACATGAATTTTGTTTTGAATCACGATTAAGAAATCAGATGTGCCTTGATAATGAATACACTTCTTCTTCTCCCCAAATTTGTTGAAAATCTCAAAGTTTAAAGTAATTGTTAAGAGCTACAGCAGCCTCTTCATTAGTTTTTACTGAAAACAGTCCGAAGAAACCTTTCCCTTCTGGCTTATGTAAGAATTCAGTGTGTTGATAAAGGGAAGGATTAACATACATAGTGAATCTTGTGTTTAAAGGGGAAGTATGTTGAATTTTCTCTTTCCTTCTCTTCCTTTCCTAGGCTGACAAGGGCAGGCAAAAAGAGAAGGAACATTTAATAAGAAGTCACATTTAACAGGAAGTTATCTCATGGCAGATAGAGAGCTGCTAATGGTTTTAGCAGCCAAGGAGCTGTGCTATCATTTTAGAAGACAACAGTAAGTTCTACATGTCACTCACACCCCAGTTATTACTTTCTCAGGCAAGTCACCGATTTCTCCACTTTGGTATGCTTCCCTTATTTCTAATATTTACTCTAATAATTGTATTTTTCAGTGTTACAGTGAGTACAAGCTGATTTTACACTTCTTACTGACATTCTTTGAAAAATGCCTGATATTCTTTGATGAATGCCTATCTAAGACACTTGCATGTATGCCTAATGGAAATTGGCACTTGTTTTTTCTTTCTTTTCATTCTCTCTTCTTTCTTATTTCTTTCTTTCTTTCCTCCTTTCCTTCTTTCGTTGATCCTAGCAATCTCTCTGTGAAAGCTTCATAAATACAAGAAGAAAACTGCATACTTAGAATTATTATATTATTATTATTATTTGTTACTGGAAATTGAACTCAGGACCTTGCACTTGCCAGGCAGGCATTCAGGCCTCTGAGCTATATCCCCAGCCCTGCATACATATTTGGCTACTATTAAAATTTCCGCTACTCTAAAAGCAGAGACAATCTCATACGTATAGCTGTATTTCTCAATTTATCTAGTAGCCAGTAACTGTTACAGTAGCCAATAACTTTTGGTTGAAATCCAATATTTTAGAACTAATTTTGAAGGCTTTCAGATCTAATAATTCCCACAGGACGTGTAGCAGGTTGGTTGTGAATGTTCCCTGTTGTCTATTCTTTTTGGCTGGTTCTTTTTCTTATTGTCTTATCTACTCATAGACTTTGTTTCATCGCTGTGTATGGGATCTTGTTTTCCAAAAATTTATCTAGAAATAATTTGGAGTATAGGACACTATTATGTTTCTCTAGAAAGTTTTTGTCTGTTTCTCTAAGAATTTGGGGACATTGGTAATCATGGATTGTTTTAATCAACTTTTTGTTTGAGATTTTCCAAGTAATCTGAATGGTTTAGAGTCAGGGTAAGAGAGCCACTTACTCCTAAAGTATAGTATTTTGGGATCCAAATTTAAGATGTCAGTAGTTTACCAAGTTTTATGTTCAGCCTTTACACTTTTTTCAGATAACTTTTTAAAGAGTGGAATATATTTGTTGAGATAAAGAAAGCTTCCATTGAGAGAGAGACAAAGGGGTCCCAAGTGGGTTGCCAAACACTGTCTTTTCTAGGAAGTTTTATGAAGCAAAATCACAAGGTAAGAGGGTCCCAGATGGGGAAAACATGAAAACTCCTAAAGCAGGCAGGCGTGAGGTAGGACAGAACTGTGTTCAACCAATAAGATTAATTGTTCAGGTAAAATTGAGTAAATTGGTGACAAATTGGGAAGTGAGTCATGTAGCAAGGGAACATGTTTAAAGAGTAGTGACTCTTCCTGCAGGGACTTGGGATGGTGACTCCTGGCTTCCTCAAGGTGATCAATACCTATTTAGAATATCAATCCCTGATGTTTATACTTAGGGTGTGGTTGCATTTGTTTTGCCTTCTGTCTTGAGATCTGGCCCACTGCAGATGTCTCTCTCCTCCAATGTCTTCTGCATTGACTCCTTTGAAGGTCCAGCCCTGTCTGACTCCCTATAATATTTCTAACTAACACTTAGATGCTTTTAACATTCTCCCTGCTGAAGAAGTATCCCAAACTGCCATGAGGGAAAAATGGATGATGATCAATTTGGCTTCTTCAAGCTGAAGGAGGTTGTAGATGTTGTTTGGCAGTCAGGGATACTCTGCAGAGGTTCCATCAAAGGCCCTCCATAGACACCAGGAATTTTCATCTTGGGTAGGCATGCAGCTTTAAGTCTGAAGGAAACAAAGCCAAATAAACAATCACATGTACATGGACCAAATAATTGAATCAACAGGCTAATTATGAGTACAATTAACAAAGATCTTTACCAGGAGGACCTAGTAATGGCTTCCCATAAGGACGATACGGAAGGTTCAGGGAATTTTGGAATCTGACATGTCTTGATTTGTCATCTAATATCTTGAACAGTTATTGTGATATTAGCAGAAGGGTCAGAAATGTACACACATTTAGTTTTTACAATTTACAAGTATCTCTTGCACTGCTGTTAGAATGTCTAATGCCATATGATTTTGGAGGATGACCTGCTCATTAATTTTGCCTTTGTTTATTTAGGAGAAAGACCAGCTGTGGTGTCATTTAAAACTTGTCTACAGTTAATTAAGGCCTCAATTTGTGTCATGTAACTTTTTCTATGGACAAGATTTGGTGGTCTGAGTAAAAGGAATCTAAAAGAAATCTAGTTTTTGTTATTGGTTTCTTCTGTATGATGCCTTGGAGTTTGGCACTTTCTGGGCAAGAGAAAACTTTAGTCAAAGCATGTATAATCAAAGTATACAAAGACATGTGTAATCAAATCAACACCATTAGAGCTGACAGGTAAGTTTAGAAACTGTTTAGGGGCTGGGGATTTAGCTCAGTGGCATAGTGCCTGCCTTGCAAGCAAGCAGTCGTGAGTTCGATCCCTGGTACTTGTAGGGAGCGGCTTTGAATAGCTGCTGCTGCCCTGCCCCTCCTGCCTGAGGGCATTTTGTGTGTCAGCCTACATTTCCCATGATCCTCATGTCCGCCTACATTACCCATAATCCTCTCCTGCTTACATCATATATCCGGATGTGATGGTGACCTATCAGATAACACTCTGTGCCCTCTTCCTGCCCTTGGCCCGCCCCCCACCCTATATAAGTGGTAGCCATTTTGAAAATAAACGAGACTGGATTGGAATCGCATCCTGTCTCCATCTCTCTTTTCTCTTGCCCTGTCCCCATCCCCAATCCCCTCTCCAGGTGAGACCCACAAACTGGTCCGCAGGCCAGATCAGGTACTGATAAAAAGGAAAAAAGAAACTGTTTAAAGGATAGTAGTCATAACTTATTGACACTTAGGTCTCTTTATTGATGGAGTCTGAAGTCCCTCTAGCTTTAAGTATAATTATCTCTAAATTTTTGATAATGTATGAAAACAAGATTAATACATTATTTTGACAAGTGAAAAACTCTTAAGTTTTTATATATGAACAATAATATGTACTATATTTGTAAAACACTTGTCTCAGCATTTTGATTAGTTGACAACTTGGATGTGTATATATATATATATATATATATATATATAATCTACACAGGATTAACTCTTTCTGGAATTAGAGTTGGGATTTTAGGCATAACTAAAAAGAATAAGTGAAGAGGAAGTTTTCCCAGTTACAGTTCAAGTAACATACTTCTGTTGACTGTTGTTTAAGGTGCGAGGCCTAGAAGGAAGACCAGAGTTGAGGACAAAGAGACATGCGTCAATGTCCAGCACTAGGCTGGTTTTTACCTCTTGTCATGACTGTTCAGCGCTCCTCAGCAGAGGTGACTGGTAGAGCTGACAGTTTGGCCACAGGGAGGAGGCAAAGTGCCCTGAGGCCCTTTAGCTTTTCAGGACCAACTGATAGCATGGGTTTGAACTCTGGGGTCTTGGCCTCAGAAGGCAGTTTGACCTCCAATGGCCACCTTTTACAGTCAGAATGTGGTTTGGGTGACCTCTTATGTGGCCGACTAAGGTGGCCTAAGATGGCCTGACTTTGCACAGTAGTAGCATTTGATACTTGAGATCTGTTTCTTTTAAGGCCATAATGAAGGCAGCCACCTTTTGGTCTCTTTGTTTTCTCTCTTTGGACTTCTCCCAGTCTTGATTATAGAATATTAAGGAGGCAATTTTAACTAAAGTATCAAGTGAACTCTCTGGAGCAAAGGCTATCTTTTGTAATTTTTCTAATATTTGGGGTGACTGGGTAATAAGTCTTTAAGCAAAATCTGTTACTCTACTGAGTCATAATCTAGGGAAGTGTATTTTATCAGTACCTCCAGTAAACTATCTAAGAAGTCAGAGGGGTTTTCAACTTTCTCCTTAAAAAATAGCTGAAAATTTAAAATAACTAGAAGGCTTAGTTTTTGTCCTTCTTAGACCTTCAGGGGCACACATTTGAAAATGTCTCCTGCTCTAATCTCCTGTCTGGTTGCTAGACCAGTAGGGGTCTTGGGTGGCAACTGTTTGTGCTTCAGTGGGAATGAGTGGTTCCTCTGGCTATCCTCTGACCTTCTAAAATTAACAATATGAGATTCATCTCCAAATGCAATAGCAAGAATCAATGTTTGATTTAAGATTAACATCACATCTTTCCAATTTAGCTCATAAAGCTCAGTCAGTCCTCTAAGACACTGATGTACTTAGCAGGGTCATCTGAAAATTTTCCTAGTTCTAGCTTTAAGTCACTAAGAGAAACAGACCTATGAATGGGGACAGTCTCATAAGGATTATAATTATATTGGAAGTATAAATAAGAATTATTTCTTAACATTAAAAAAGTTTGAACATCAAACAATTCTAACCATTATTTTCTCATTTTTACAGTTTGCCTTTAGTAGTAAAAAAATATCATAATTAATACTTCCCTCTGCGTTCCATTCTGGCTCTAGAGGGTGGGTAGGCCATGCACGTGTGCAGAGAAATGTCAAGTGGCTCTTTTTCAACATGGAAGGTTCTAACGTCTTCCAGGGTTTAGGAATGCATTCCACTGGAATAAGGACTTTGACACTGAGCTGCCCATGTCTGTAATGTAAAAAAGCAAGACATAGGGTATGAAACATTTTTTGTACCAGGTATAGAACTCAGGACCTTTTGCTGATCTATGTCTCTAACCCTATAGTACAAGAGGCTTTGAGCTACCTATCTATGCAAAAAGGATATAATCATGTATTCTTTTCTTATTCTTATTTGATATTCCACTCCAGGGCATGTGGATGCTGTCTTAAAGAGTAGAAGACAAAATTCAACCAGCCTGTCCACCCTGGAACTGGTATAGTGCTGTGACCCAATGCAGCTCCTGAGGTTCTTGGGGTTAAGGACTATGAGTGGATGAGAAAATAAAAAAACAAAAGACAAAACTGGGGTTGGGTGGAGCCATTATCCTCCTGATGGCAGGAAAGGAACTGCTCACCCAGTGAAGCAAGTTTATTTGTACCCTCCAAAGAAGATTGTCAGTTTCAAGCCCACTGCCTAGCAACTTGTTTGCCTGGCAGGTCTGGGCTCCTTTCCTTCTTGGTGCTGTAACAACTTGTTTATCTAGCTTGTTTTGGTCCCTCTGTTTTTTCTGGGCTTGCTTTAACCCCAAACATGTGATCAATCTCTAGCTTCAACAGCTCCCTACAGTACAGGCCGTTTTATATTTCTCAGTAGCTCATAGACTTTGTTTCCATAATACATTCATGAGTTACTATGACAGGAATGTTTAAAGAAAGAAGCATAACTTTGTAATAGACTATTGCTTTTGTTCATTGGAAGAGGCTGTATGTAAAAAGGAAAGTTGGTAAAGAGGATTTCTCTGGCTGTGCCATGAAGGCGATCACCTCTTGAGATAGATAAGGCAACAAATGACTTGGGGAATTCCAGTCCTGGGCTCTGGAGCAAAGAAGCCTCCGAGTCAGTTGTGTTACCTATCTAATCACCTGAGCAATATTTCCTAGCAACAGTACATGGCTATGCTTTACTAAAATATCTGTATCTTTGAAGCTCACAGGCTAAATTTATAAATTATTATCTAACAATCACATTTTATATATTAGCAAAAGCATATCAGTCTTCTATGCACACATACAAGAAAAGGCTATTTACTCTTAATTAACATAGGTAAGGCACAAATGGAAATCATTCCCCTGCTAGCTGCTGTAAAATGTAAACAATGGTTGCAAACTGCCTCAGTTTAATCTCTGAAGGGAGAAGTAGTGTAAGTGATTTTAAAATCTACTGAAAAGCTTAGGGAGCGTTTCTAATATACTAGCACAGAAATAAGCTTAGATAAGTGGAGATTTGTCTGTAGCTGGGAGTCAATTTCTATTGAGGAATCCTTGGGTGTCCTCGCAATAACCCCTCAGTTGTTCTCAGTTCTATTGGCCTACACAACCAGAGATCAGTTTCCAGAAAGGAATCCAGCTGTCTGTCTTGTCAACATTCCACTGATTCCATTGGCCACCACTGGCTTCAATAGGGATTCACCAAAGACATGCGGGGAAACCGTCCTCTGCTTTTACAAGTGGCAGCTGCTGTAGGAGTGATTAATTAGATGGCAGAGTAAACACTGTTTGTCAAGGTCCTATAAGGAACAGTTGAAAGTCTGAGCAAGATTATTGTCTAGTGCTTTATAAGTTTACAATAAAGGTTTAAAGTCTGCAACTTATTATTGAAGTAGTTTCATATAAATGAAATACTGGAAAGTCTCCCTTAGTCTAAAGGTGTTCACCTAAGTATGCTGTTTTTGGATATTGTTTCTTCTGATTTCACCCACAAGTTGGTTCTTTCCACTGTGTTTCACGTTTAGTCTCCCAAGAGAGACTGTTGCCCAGAACACCAAGCCACAACATGGCTTTTATGTGTGCTCTCCTGGACAGGCAAAAGTCACAGTCTCATCTGACCCAGAGATGGGTTATGTGTTCCTCATCAAAGATGACTTCCCATCTTCAGTGTTAGCAAATGCTTATTTTCTATGGACTTAACACAGTAAGAGAAAAAGGTTGAAACAGTCCAGATTTCTTTTCTAATTTTTCAAACTTATAGAATGGAAAGTACAAAGTGGGGGAAATGATTGGAAGTAAAGCTAAAGAAACAAAACTGAAGCAGAACAGCTTTGACCCTTCCTCTAGAGTGCAGAGGAAGATCAGAGTCAGTCTGTCTCACTGAAATCTGTCCTCTACGCCTTTAAAGCCAGCCACCAGCCTAGTGTTATTTAAACAGTAGAGAGGGGGCCCAGTTTTGTTGTAGGCATGTATATTTTTTTGTCTGAACTAGATTTTGTTTAAATCCATTTTATAGAAGCTTATATTAAACTCTACTAGGGGCATTCTAATGTTATTCTCTCGATCTCTCTTGTCTCAATAAAGTCAATCAAGGAGCACCAGTAAATTTAGTAACTAATTCAAATGCAACATGTACATGAAAAAAATAAAGTGTCCCATTAAAAAATTATAAATTTATAATTTTTGCATGTTTTAATTTAGATTTATCATTATTTTAACAAAACTATATCAGAGACAAGGCAATTATAAACAATGGGCAAAGACAAATCACAGGCAATTATGTCAAGTAATTAAAACAACAGGCAAAGACAGAGCAAAATTTGAAGCATAAAATTTGTTACCTAAATTAGCCCCAGTCCAGAGTCTATGAAACAAAAGCAAACTCTTACCTTCATCCAATGGTCTCAGTGGAAGACCTCCAAATGTTATAGAGAAAAGAAATTTCCAGCTTACTGGAGGTCTGATAAAAAATTTGTGTCCTCTAAAATCAATGAATTTTAGAAACAATGGAGGTTACGAGGTTAAGAATATATTTATTACAAGAAAGAAAGCTTCTGTCTGAAGAAAGACAGAAGGAGTCTTGAATGGGTTGCCCTACACTTTTTTAAAATAATATTTTTATTTTATGGAAAGAAAATAAAACGAAACTCATGACAAAATAATGGAAAAAAAGCAATAGTTAATGCAGCATGTGTTGTCTTTAAAGTAGTTGATTAGGATACAAAATACGGGGATAAATTTCTCCAATTAATATTAGCACAAATGATATTTCCTTTTAATGAACTAAAAGACACTAATAGTATACCTGATTTGCATTTTTCCTTTTCTCTGCTTTCTTTCTCCTTTCATCATTCTGGTTCCTTTTTCCTTTTGAACAATTCCTTCCTATTTCACAATATCTACTGTGCATTTTAGACCTTAATTATTCTTTCAGTTTCTCCCACCAGGGAGACATTATGATGTTTATATATGTGAGTCTGATTTATTTCATTTATGTTATTTATGTGTATGGTCTCACATTGCATCCATTGACTTATAAAAGTCTCCAGTTTGTCCTTCTTTATGGCTGAGTAGTATTCCAATACACATGGCAAATAAATATATGCAAAACGTGTTCAGCATCATTGGTCATTCAAGAGATGCAAATAAAAACAACACTTAGATTCCATCTCACTCCAGAAAGAATGACTATCATTCAAGAAAACAGTCAATAACAAATATTGGAGGGGCTGTAGGGAGAGGGGCTGCACTACTGGTGCAACAACTGTAAAAATTAGTGTGAGAGATCCCTCAAAAAACTGGGACTAGAGGTTCCAGTTCACCCAGCTATTTCCCTTCTGGCTATCTTCCCAAAAGAATTGAAAACATCATATCACAGTGATACATTTGCACCCATGATTATAGCAGCACAATATTAATAGTTAAATCTTGGAACAACCCAAATTTCCATCAATTGATGAATGTATAAAAAAGCACTTACATTTTTAAGGCTGTAGAAACTCTCTGAAGTCCTCAGCTGTCCCAGGATGAGCCCTGTTAGATGGACTGACCTTATTAGGACAACCCTCCCCTCTTTTTAGCCAATTGTTCTTTTTAAAATTGTTCTATCATCTCTCTGATGCCGTCAAGTAGATAATTTTTATCTCTATTGAATTTTTCTAGCTTTTCTCAATGAGTTGGTTCAGAGTATGTAGTCCATCACTGATAGATATTGAGGTCTTGAAAACCACAATGTTCAACTGAGTCAGTCCTTATTTTCTAATTTTAAAAGACTGACATTGGTTTTGGCAGATTTTAAATTAAATGTAGTAGGAATCCTGGATTGTAACCTGAAAACTGGATAACATTTTGAAAGCTAGCAGGAAACGCTAACAAATATCAGATTCTGTGCCTCTAGAGTTTGGCCAAGTGCCCTCACAATTTCAGACTGATATATGATGCACTGAAACTTTCATGAGTGTCAGCCTTAACCACCTATGAGGCTGTTTTTATCTTGGTTATAGTAAAACGTAAGAATTAACATCAGAATAATTTAAATTATTTTCATAAAGAGTACACTTATCAAAACAGCAGAACTTGTCAAAAGGCAAAAAGACAGAAACTGTCCATATAAGCCCAGCAAATCAGGCCACAAATGCAAAATTTGTTCTGCAGTGACTTCATCATTATTTAATCATCGCTATTTATCTACTATGGTATTTATTCCTGTTCATTAGGACTCCTGAATATTAGAGCGTAGTGATGGATACTGAAGTTGGGAAGAAAACACTGACAAGGGAAATGATGGTTCTGTTCTCCAAGAGTATTGCCCACTTCCAGACATCACTTTATTCTGTTGCTCTAAAAAACATTCAAAACACAACCTCTGTGTTTTGTTTCACCACCTAAACATTCTAGGACTGGGTCCAACAACTGGAGCTTTGTGTCAACAAGAGGTGACCATCTGCAGAGAGCACAGTGAAGAGGAAAAGAGCAGGACTTGGCATGATAAGGGCAGCATCCAGATGTTGTTGGGCCAGGGCGGGAAAGAAATTGGTGCACATGGTCGCCTGAGTTCTATTTTCCTCGCATACTGCCCTGTGTATAGATGGTCCTCTCCTAGGTAACAATTCTTTGTTCTTACCTCAGCTTTCTTTTAATCATGACCAAGCAAATATCGCAGAGAGAGATCTGCTCACATGAATTACTGGCTATCGGGAATGGGGCCACAGATGCGACGGCACTGCTCTCACCGTATTTACAGACGAGAAATCTTAAGGGCTGAGTAAGAACTGGACATTTTCAAACTCCAGCCTAAAATACTTTCTGGAACCTTTCCAAGAATTCCTACCAACCCTAGGGAAAAGAGCTGCTAGGCCAAGCATATTCTCTAAGTATGAAAGATAGAAAAGTGAATAGATTTAAAAATACTGTGGAAATCAGTCAAGTTTCTCATAATAATTGTCCTTGTGTCTTAAAATCAGGGCTATGACCAGGAAGTTGTAATGTCTATTTCTCTACTCTCTGTGCATTGTTAATCATTCGCCCAAAGGGTCACATCCCAGTGAAATTTAAATATGTGTGAATAAGCAGGTTGAACAAACCCTGAGAGAGCATGAATGTGGAAGCTAAAAACAAACATGTCACAAAGATGTTTTGAAGAGTTAAGAAGTAGGAAGTTCAAAATTTACAAGTGTGAATGATTTGAGAATTAAAGAGCAAAGCAAGAGAATAGAGACGGGGGACTAGCTCAGCAGCACAAGTGCCTGCCTGACCAACACAAGGTCATGAGTTCAATCTCCAGTACCAAACAAACAAACAAACAAACAAAATAAACCCACACACAAAAGACAATGCAATGGCATTAACACCACAGTAATTCATATTTCCTTGGGAAAATAATCTGCTGGTGAAAGCCTTAATTGTAGAATTGCATTCTTGTTACTATTAGATTTCTATTACATTCATTAATTAATTACTTAAAGCTAAACTTGTTTGTTCAACAAAATTTTAATTAATACAATGATTGGAACTCGTCAAACAAAGAATTGTTTACTAGCAGCCCTTTGGGAGCTGTTTAATGATCAGATCAAAATGATTTATAATTAGGTGGCAATTATTTATATGTAAATGATAGTTCTACAGGGCCTGAGAAAGTCTTGCAAAAGTTTATTCTCAGGAGGTTAGAAATTCCTTATATAGTGCTTTACAGATAATGTATATATTATTTTCTTAGCATAGTAGATACTTACCAACAGTAAAACAAGTGTTTCCCCTGTTGAGTTTTACAAATTCTAAACTTGTAGCAAGTAAATTGGTAGTGTTTTCTTATATTTTATTTGATGCAATCTTTCAAACAGAAGCTCATCAGTAGAGAGCATTGTCTCCATTGACAAGAACCAGATATAACAAAATCAGTTTAAATCAGGCTCTTTTATTTCTTTCCTTCATAGAAAACATTATAAGCTGAATTGTCTGATTTATTTTTTCTTTTTCTTCCCATTCTCCCTTTTTCCTGTCATTCCTTTCTTTACGGTTATTTTACAAGAATGTCCTGAACCTTTATGCTTAAGTGGGTGGACACACTGACCACGTGTCTGTTAAATGCAGTTTTCAAGAGAGACACTTTACATACACATAGAGCTTTTTATGTGAAAAATTTCTATTTTACTCTTCATAATTTATTTAACATATTTAGAGGTACCTTTTATTCTGTCACTCAGATGTGGGAACTAAGTTTCCGAAAAGCAAAGTATCAGACTTAAGATCAATAATTACTAATTAATGGGATGGCTCTTATTATAACATATAGTCTGATATTAACCAATCTTATGTACACAACATTTATAGGATAAATTTCATGTTTCATGATTGTGCCACATGGGTACATGGGCAGAAACTGACCTGCCTGTTAATCATTTCTTCTGCCTCTCTATTCCTTACTTCTTCTGTCTTCTCTGGCTAAGAAAACCCTAGCATCTGTTGACTTTACATAAACTTAGGCCTGCACCAATTCTGTCTCCAAACTCAGTCAAAAACCAAACATGAAAAAGGCAGGATTTTTAAATTTTCTCTCTAATGTTGCCTACAAACGATTATTTTTGGCCCTAGGTCAAGACTGCTTTTTGTGTTGCCTGTAAGATGAGACCTTGGTCCTTATCTAATGCTTTTCTCATGAAACTGAGCATGAGGGTCATGCAATTTGGATGTGACTTTGGCTTTTAATTTTGGGTAATGTAGCCATGATGACCTAGTGTCACCTTGGCTGTGATAATTTTACATTTGTATTTGTGTAAATGCCCAGAACTAAGCATGTTTTATTTTTGAAAAATCTAAATAATTTTCTTGAACAAGCACATGAGCTCCACATCTTTGCTTGTAACCTTTCTGAAGATGTTAATTTTTTTGTCTTGAAAGATTTGTGGATTTCAAAAATACGATCAGTAGGACAACATGTCCTCTATTAATCTTGGATAAAAGCAGTTTGCCCATGAAAAACAATGGCTCTAAATTCGAACAATATTCCATGTAAATATTTGTGATGATTCAAAAGCAACCTCAGGGGAAACATGATACTGAAAATCAGGCATATTTTATTTTTTTATCATTATGTATATGCATATATTAAAATAGTTATTATAATGTATTTGCATATACAAAAAGTAAAATATTAAGCACATACATGTAAGCAAAAGTATACTATTTGGAACATATCTCATATGTATGTATTTTATATATTCATAGAACATATATTTATATGTCCCAGAAACCCTCAGTCTGAGGTTATCTTACTTTTTCTTTGGTAAGCTATAAAAATGCATATGTTGACTGATTTATTTTATCCTAGATGAGAAAAAGATGGAGTGTTTTCAGAGAGACTCCTACTTATGTCTTTACTGTCAGGGACATTTTGTTCTCATTTTTATTCTTGACTAAACCCTTGGTGGAAGAAATAAGAACAGAAACTGGCAGATGTGACATTTGAATTGCACCAACAATTTGTGTATGTAGGCAGCTGCGTGTATCATGCTTACAATGATGACACTGTCATTAAATATCCTTACTATAATCACACATGAGAAAGAGTTGCTTACCTAGAATTCTTCCCACACCTCCAGTCTACCTTCCCAAATGCTGCACATTCAATTGACAAAAGGTAATGCAGGAAAAAATTTAAGGCATTTTCTACTTGTGGGTAGAGATGATGTTACTGTTAGATTATTTATGTATTTCTTTATATTATTACTTATAATTTTAGAATTTATTACTTAAAATAAAACTAAGTCATATTATTACAAATGAGTTTCATCGTATCTTGTAAGTACTTGCATGCAGTTTCTGCAGTGTTCACCACCAAGTATTCTAGAAAATCTAAGAGGTATCTGATGCCTCTTTGGCACTTTGCTGCTGCTGCATGAGCTTGCAAAGGTACCTTTGGGCATCATCATTCTCTAGCAGACTCTTTTCCCACAGGAATAATTGCCAACACATGCAAGTCCCATATTAGTATTTACATAAATGAGCAAGAATTGGAATGCCTCCCTTCCTCCCGTGCTACAATCTGTCAGAAAGTTCTGCAATTAGCACTTCTTGTATACTAACATTTCTGGTGTTTTTGTGTGAAACTAATTTTTCAGGCTTTTTTAAAATTATGTGGTTTTTTCTCTCTCTCTTTCTAGACATACACCCAGGCTGGAGAGGTATTTGAGTGACAGCTACCGTTTTACACTCAAATTTCTTATTCTTTTTCAATGACAAAGATATTGTTACAAATGTGTTATCCCTGGTTCCTTCTTCCTAACAGATAAATTCTTTTTTCAGGAGGTTGCTCAGACCCTGTGAAAACACACCCGAGTCAGGGCCATACCAAAGTTTTCTAGACTTTTCAGAATGTCAGCATGTGACATAGATTAAAGATAAAATTCTTGTCAAGAAATAAGAACACATTTATGAACGAATAGAACGGAAAAGTCATTTGATACTCTGATGTTTCATTCCAAAAAAGGAAAAAAAAGTTAATGACAATTTCAGAGGAGAGAAACTTAATATTTAATAGCCATATTAATTTATTAAGAGAATTATTAATAGTCAGCTTGGAATTTTAACTTTGACCAAAAATTTTGATGAAAGTAACTCTAGAGATGGCAGCCTTATTTTGCTAATTTCTTACTACCGTAGATTCAAAATTTTCTCCTTTGTAAAGTGGTGATCCTTAATATAATATGAAGAAAATTGTAATCTTAGGTGTTACACTACTCCTTCGTGGAAGAAACCATGTAATAATTTTTCAATTCTCTTCCTGACTCAGCTTTGCAATTCATATGTATCTAAGAATCTGCCTATTGCTTCTGTTTTCTGTCTTATTAGAACACAAGTTTTTGAAGTAGGTGTTGATGATCTCTGGATTTCTGCAGGATCTGTTGTGGTTTCACCCTTTTCATTCCTAATTGCATGGACTTGAGCTTTTTCTTTTTTTTTTCTGTTAAGCTTGGGTAGTAGTTTGACAATTTTATTTTATCTTTCAAAGAATCAACTCTTCAGTGCATTGATACTTTGTATTAGTTTCTTAGTCTCAATTGCATTAATCTCTGCTCTGATCTTTATAATTTCCTTCCTCACTTGAGCTTTGGGCTTGAATTATTCTACTTTTTCTAGAAGTTTGAGGTTCAACATTGGGTTATTTATTTGAGCTCTGTCTGTTTCCCTGATATGAGAGTTTCATCACTACAAATTTCCCTTATAGGGCTATTTTAATTGTGTCTCATAAATTCTGTTATGTTGTATTCTTATTATTTATTTATAGATATTATCTAATTTCTTCTTTAATCCCATTGGTTGTTCATATGAATTTTATTTAATTTTCATGCATTTATGTAATTTTTGTGGTTTCTTCTGCAATTGTTTTCCAGTTTTGTTGTACTATAGTCTGATAACACGTATAGGATAATCTCAATTTCTTTGCATATACTTAAGCATGTTCTATGAGGCAGTGTGTGATCTGTTTTGAAGACCCCATGTGCAGCTGAGAAGAATGTGTACTCTGATGTGGAATGGAACATTCTATAAACATCTGTGCTAATTCCATTTGTTCACAGGTTTGATTCAATTCTGATATTTAATGTTTGTTTTTTAAATGTGAAAACCCACATTATCTTTTGTAAATATTTGTAAAGCACACACATCAAGGTTAGGTCACCTTAATATTTTATAATTTTGTGCAGGGTCCTTTTCATGTGAGCCCTCCTAACCTCATGGCAGGGTTCTCCCTTCTGATTCTTCAGAATGATCTGTTTCAAGTTGCTCAGGGGCCAGACCTAAGCACAGTAGGGCAAGAAAGGCTCCATCAAATCTCATTATATTGTATAAACTCTTCTCTCCTTCATCTCAGGCCCCAAAAGGGTATTCTAGAAAAGATGAGCAGGGCTAAAATTGATGTTATTTACACCTGCTAAGCATATTGACAAGGTTTGCCTTTAAGCAATGCATTTCTTATTCTGATTAAGAAGAACCAGGATTTAAAGTGGAAATGTGTTACTCTTCCCTTAGAATTCAAAGAACTCTTTTCCTATAGCCCCAAATTTCCTCTCAGTATGGAGCTGTCAAGATGATTTGGAGTAGACAATAAATTACTATATAAATAATATTAGAGTAATAGTCACATGCAATAGAATATCAGCTGATTCATTAGGCAGAATTTATTGCTCATACTGATGACAAGAGTCTCAGCGAAGTCTGGAGTTATGTACTATGAATATGATGCCGATGACTTTGTGTACACCAGCCTTTTGAGAACAGAAATGGATTCCACAAAAGAATCCATTTCTGTTCTTAAAAGGTCACATTAATTAAGTTCATATTATCCCAGGAGTCTGTGGGGAACTATCTCTTGGTGCCTTACACTGTTCTCTATCCTGTTGGCCTCATAATTGCTCCCAGAAAGACCTAAGATGAGCAGTCGCCAAAATAGAACATTCTGCACCCCTTGTGGTGTCTAAACTGTGTCTATTCATTTTTCTGGTCTTTTGAAGGGAACTACTGGTTCCACATTGTACTCCAAAAAGAGCAAAAAATGGGAGATTGACCTTTGCTCTTTATGTTCTGCACTCTTCCTGGGTTACAGAGAAGGGCTGCCAGCCATCTCCACAAATTTTCATAAACTAACCCTTTAAGGTTCCTTTGGAGTTTTCTATATTTCACATGGGCATTGGGAGTGGAAGAAGGGGGAGGAGAGGAGGAAAGGGTGCCTCTCTGGCCTCTGATCTCTTCTTATGAAGGCACTAATCCCTTCAGGAGAATCTCACCCTGCCGACCTCATCTAACCCTAATTTCCTCTCAAAGGCCCTACTTCCAAACATCATTAGGATAGAATTTGTGTTTTTAAGGAGACTGAGTGTAGTCCAAAGGGGAAATAAGTAATGTGACACGATAGAGAGTAAAATATAAGAGGAGAGAGACTTTAGGATGGAAGGGGTGAACTTCCTGTAGGGGTGATGGGCTGTGAGAGCTGAGAAAGGAGCTATTTGTGAAGAAATCAGGTTGAACTTATTCCAGACGCAGCATAGCAAATGGAAAAGTTTCAAACATTTGAAAAGCACAAAAGGCACATGTGACTGGCAGTAGAGGAGATGATGTTCTTAGACTAGAACTGCGGCACTGCAGATATAGGGAGGGTGAATCAGAAACACAGAGCTATTAAAGACTTATGAAAGATGAGGAGAAGGGAGAATTAAAGTGTCCTTTGAGCAAATATATCCACTGTTTGCACAGAAGGGATTGTGAAGCTGTTACCTAGAAGAGTAAAGCAACTCTGTAAACTCAAGAAACTGGTAAGGCACAGGCACAAACCAGAGTGTTAACTTACTGAGTTAACTACACCTACAATTAGGGCTAATGATTTTGGAAATAGTATTTATACATACCTGAAAAAGATGTTCAGATAACACTGAGTTGACCATGCTGAAAATAGTAATGCTATATTCATAAGCTTTTACCCAAAACAAGTTTAGAGATTTCAAAGTTGGTAAAATGAATTCCAACATGAAACTGATTAAGATCAAGCAATGGATCATGAGTTAGCATATTATATTTGGATTTGCCTCCCCTTTATTTATTTCACTTTTATGATTATTCTTTATTATGAGAAAAAATATTTTCTGAATTAACGTAAATAATGAATAATTGTAATGGCTAATGCTTATGTAGAACTTATTTTGTTCTAATTTCTAAGAGCTTCATATGTAATAATAACTAAGATAAATAGTTAATTTGTTCCCTACAACAGTGCTGTCACTTGGCTTATTTGTATATGGTGGAATGAAGGCAGCACGGTTAGCTGAACTGATCATCATGAGATGGGGCCAGCAGTGAATGGGCATAGGTGGGACTCAAATCCAACAGGCTGAAACCGGAACTCATTTCCTCCCCAGTAACAGCACCCTCCTTCATGATTAAGAAGATGAATGAATTCAGGACAGTGTTAACTTAATGAGTTAAATACACCTGATCATAGATTTAACAATTTTGGAAGTAGCATGTATAAAAACATGTTTATATATTAGCTGTAGAACCAAATAGAGAACAAATGCCAAGTATAAGGGGTTCAGACCCACCCAATGAGAGTCTCTATTGTGATTTCTCTCCTAGATTTTGCTGATTGATCATCTATGTTTTCTAGAACTTATTTGTACTAATACACTATGAGCTGTTAAATTCAGCCAGTTAATAACATTTACCTATTTGTGAAAACTGTTAACAGATATATTGCTATAAATATTGTGATCTAACAAACTGAAAGCAAAATCAATAATTATTTGTTTAGTATAAGTCTATTTTTAACTTCCTACCATGTGTCAACCACTGTCCCAGGAATTGAGGACCCTCAGAATTTAATTTCTCTGTAATGAACATAATCTTGATTTTATCTTTTGAATATGGAGAAAGAGAATGCCTGGATTTTTATTATGACATTTTTACAGCCACATGTTGCTATCTATTAAGTATTATTTTTCTTCATCATGATGCAATTTTCTTCTAATGAGTAATACATCAGTATTACCAAAATTGTCAGTACCTCTATAATGATTCACCTTCAGTGATTTTTCTTGAAGGATATGTTGTTAAAGATGTCACTTATTGAGAAAGAGAGAGAGAGAGAGAGAGAGAGAGAGAGAGAGAGAGAGAGATGCTATCAATAGAATGCTAGTTCAGCATTGCACTTAGTGATACAGTAACCTGAAATTTGGTTTGGGATACAACGTTGTAAATGGTTCCTATAATGGTCACTTGCTTTGAATTCTTAGTGGTGTTTTCTAACTATTTCTAGATGTTGTCAAAACTTTTCCAATGTTTCATTTTTATAGCTTAATAACCTTGGCCTACTTATAGGGAATGTACCTACGCTGGTTTTCAACAGATTGTATGGTATGTGGAAGATCAACTTTTAACTTCAATGAGATGGATAATTTCAGTCCAGAAGAATTTCAATCTAACTTTGCATCCTACTGACAGGGAAATAAACATTTTTCTTTTTTTCAAATTGTGCAGTTTACAAGCAACAATTGACAGTTTTGTCAGACTTTCTGAGGTTAGATCTATCACAATGGCTCTTTAAAGTCTTACTGATTAGCCACGAGTGTACCTATAACCACTTTTTCCTGTCCAAGTTCAATCCTGTAAGAGTTTTCTGTCGTGATATTGCTAAATAAATGTTAAGGCTGGCAAAGTAACTGTTAATCACCTGCAAGCCAAATGGTGGTGATTGGACAGCGAGAAGTCCAAGTACTTGCTATAGGCCAAAAGGTGCAAGGTCAGTGTGGCTGTGCTTTTCACTTTAAATACCTGTCATAGGTAGCATGAACAGTAGCTCACTTCATTTTGATAATGGCTAAAGAAAGGAATAGTGAAATGATAATTTAGTAGGAGCTGGAAACCATTTTTGTGTACTTGAGCATAATTAATTCACATATATGTTCCTATGGGCATATGGTTATTACTATTTTTTAGAAAATACCAATGGAAAATGATCTGGGAACAGAACCCACATTTTTCTACTGCCTATCATGGTAGGATGCATCTTTGTTAAACATTATGATCCCTACAGAGAAATAATGTAAGTAGTCATGAGCTAAGCTGTCACTGAAATAAATACTGCTGGGAATAAGGACACATAAGAATTGCATTTTAGTTTTCTTTCATTTCCTGCTCTCATCTTTTCAAGAATACCATCCATGTCTCCTCTCTGTTCTTTCAATTATAAAATTTCCAAACCTGTTTTATTTTCTTTCTGTCTCCACCCATTTCCCCGAAGGTCCCTTTTTCTAAAAATAGAGACATAAAATACTTTTAACAATCATTCACTGAATGGTTTATCTCTTAGAAAGGACATCTTTAGACTTTTTAATATAGTCCTTTAAAGACAATTCCTTTACTACTAGAGGCAGATGTAAGACTGGGACTCATGATCATTGATTGGCAAAGAGGAGAAGGAAACAGTTGTTATGATTCTGCAGTTTTCAGTATTTCTGGGCCGTGAAGTCTGTGCCACCTGCATCACAGTTTCCTTGGTCTTAGTTAAAAGTGCTCTTCATTGGAGACCAAGGCATAAAGATCACAAATTTCAGTGCAACTTGGGCAACTTAATGGGATCCTGTTTTGAGACAGAGAAAGAAAGAAAGAAAGAAAGAAAGAAAGAAAGAAAGAAAGAAAGAAAGAAAGAAAGAAAGAAAGAAAAAAGAAAGAAAGGGAAAGAAAAAAAACGAAAGGAAAAAAGGGCTGGGGTGTAGTTGAGTGTGAAGGCCCTTGGTTCAATATGCAATACTACAAAAAATTTTTTTTTAATTTAAAACCTCATATTAGGACACCCAGTAATTTTGATTTAAATAAATACAAGGAACTTCAGTGCATTCTCTGTTTCAGATGTGCTTGTGTCATGCCATCTTGCCTTGAGAACATCGTATATTCATTTCATTATACAATGGAATTTTGAATTTCTGTGTGCTTCTGTTTGTTTGAAACACTTTTCAGAACAAGCCTACTGTTGTATAGGATAGGTACCCATCTTTGTGCCTTGCCTTTCCCCTAGTGCCTCTGTAGATGGAGACACTGAAATGATAAGGTCAGAAGGGATTTGCTCAAATTCACAGTGAGTTCTAGATTTGAAAATATTTTAATTACAGAGTACTACTACCAAAAATCATTTGAGTAAATTTAGGCTTTTAAGTGAATCTGTGTTAGATGTGCTGTGCAGAAAATATTTATGTTCTAGTAATGTTGCTGTCTATAATGCAGTGTGTACCAGTGCAGACATCAAGGTTGCAGCATAGATCTTTTTCATTTGAAGTGATGAGCAAATTTTAAGAGAAAGTACAATCCTGGTTTTTGAGAACTAGTTTTCCCTCCAACTTCTGAAATGAATGTGTTACTTATTTAGATCTCCAATAGTCTAATTAGAGATGTTAGAGGAAATAATTTCAAATACTCGGTGACAGGTTGAGGTGAATGTTCTGCTTGGTTCACTGTTAGAACGATGTTTCCACTAATATAGAAAACATGCCTTTGACTAACGGTCCCTTTTGAATTTGGCGTCTGATTTGAGAACTTTTCTATTAAGGTACTGAGGCTTAAGGAATGTTGACATTCATCCAATTATTTCTTATTTTCTTTAGTTAAAAAAATAATTGAGCAGTATGATGTGGCAAATTTCCATTGAAAAAAAGAGAGTCAAGGATAACAAAAAAATTGTTTTTAAATTGATTAGTAGCTCATTCTTTCATCATTTTCCCTTTTCCATCCTCTAATGTCACATTCCCTTCCCACAGATTTTAATTCCCTTTCTCCATCTAGAGCAACTCTGACGGCCTGTCAGTTCCTGGGCTACATACAGGATCGAGCTGCTTTCCAGCTCCATCACTTTTACATCTCCTCCCACCCCACCTCTGTTGCCCAGCCTGTGGGAACCTTCTTCCTGACTTGGGGGACCAGACTGGCTTCCCACCGGACCAGAGACCAGGCCAGAAGGGTGAGAGTAACAGCTGCGGCCGGAGCTCCGCCCAGCCTGCAGGAACTTTCGCCCTGACCTGGGGAGCCAGGCTGGTCCCCCACCAAACCCGGGGACCAGGCCAAATCAGAGACTGTGGCAGCAGTGGCTGGGAGCTCCACCCAGCCTGAGGAGACACTCTTCCTGGCCTGAGGAGCAAGCCAGAGTTCCCTGCTGGGTCCAGTGAGTGGGGCCATCACAGGGTACCCCATCCCAGGCTGGTGGATCTCTCTCCTACAACTGGAACAACACTTGAAGCTTCCAAATATAGGAAAATGACAAAACAAAAGTCCAAAATGCAATCTCAAACATCCAGCCCACCCCAAGAAAGCCCAGGAGCCATGTGCTTAGAAGAAAACACGTGCCACATGGCTGAAATACCTGAAATAAAGAAGCAAGTATGGGAAGCCTTGAAGGAATTCAAACTAGAAATATTCTCTCAGATGAAAGAAGAATTGATAAAAGAAGTGAAGCAGATGCTAAACATAGCTAAAGAAGAGGCCATTAAAAAATTAGAGGAACTAAACAAAAAGATAGAATCCCTGGATGAACAATATAAGAAACAAACAGAATACATAAAACAGATGCAAAGAGATATACAGGAAATCAAAAACTCCATTGAAAGTTGTAAAAACCTCCTCAATGAATGTGAAGGTAGAATCTCAGACCTCAAAGACAAGATTGCAACAAGTGAACAGGAAAGAAAAGATCTTTTAAAAATAACAAGAAATCAGGAAATAACAATTCAACACCTACAGGATGACACAAAAAGAAACAACATAAGGTTGATAGGGATAAATGAAAAAGAAGGGGACAACATACAGGATGTCAAGAGGATATTTAGAGAAGTAATAGCTGAAAATTTCCCAAACATGAGATTGGAAACTGATATCAAGATCAATGAAGCATATAGATCTCCAAATAGTCACAACCAAAATAAATCTACACCCAAACATATAATAATGACCATCTCAGAAATTGAACAAAAGAATAGAATATTAAAGGCTGTCAGAGAGAAAAGACAGATCACCTATAAAGGAAAACCTATCATAATTACAGCAGACTTCTCAGCACAAACAATAGAGTCAAGAAGAGCATGGAGTGATGTATTTCAGATCCTAAAGGAAAATGATTTTCAACCTAGGCTGATGTACCTGCAAAACGGTCCTTCAAATTTGATGGAGAAATAAGATACTTCCATGACAAAGATCAGCTGAAAAACTTCATGTTCACCAAGCCAACCCTGCAAAGAATACTGAAAGACAGCCTCGATACATTTAGGAAAAAACCACTAAACAAAGCAGACAGTTGAACAGAGCAGATAGATAAACATGCAACAGCAAAAAGATAATATGTCAACAATAAACCAATTCATAACAGTTCTTACTATTAATGTAAATGGTCTCAATGCACCAATTAAAAGAAACAGACTGGCAGAATGGATTAAGAAACAAAATCCAACCATATGCTGTCTACAAGAAACCCACCTAACTCAAAAGGATACTCACAAACTCAAAGGCAAAGGATGGAAAACAACATTCCATGCAACAGGAACCCCCCAAAAAGTGGGGGTAGCTATTCTGTTTGCAGACAAAGTCAACTTCAAGCCAATAATGATTAGAAAGGATAAAGAAGGTCACTACATACTGGTTAGGGGAAAACTCCAAGAGGAAGAGATAACTATCTTAAATATATATGCACCAAACTCCAGAGCACCCAGTTATATAAAACAAGTACTAACAGAAATGAAAAACCAAATCAGCAGTAACACAATTCTGACAGGAGATCTTAACATACCATTGACACCAAAGGACAGATCAACCAAACAGAAAATCAACAAAGAAATAAAAGAACTGAATTGCACCTGTGAACAAATGGACTTAATAGACATATACAGAGTATTCCACCCAACAACAACAGAATACACATTCTTCTCAGGAGTACATGGGTCATTCTCTAAAATAGACCATATATTAACTCACAGAACATATTTAAATAAATGCAAAAGAGTTGAAATTATCCCTTGCATGCTATCGGACCATAGCGCCATGAAATTAGTAATTAACGATAAAAGATACTGCAAAAATCCCACAAACACATGGAAACTGAATAACACACTCCTGAGTAATCAGTGGGTCACAGAGGAAATTAAAAAGGAAATTAAGCCATACCTACAAACAAATGAAAATACAGATACAACTTACCGGAATCTATGGGATGCAATGAAAGCCATCCTCAGAGGAAATTTATTGCACTGAGCTCCCACATCAGGAAAACAGAACGAATACAAATAAACAACACGATGCTACATATCAAACAGCTAGAAAAAGAAGAGCAAGTCAAGCCCAAAGCCAAAAGAAGAGAGGAAATTATAAAAATCAGAGCAGAAATCAATGCAACAGAGACTAAGAATACAATCCAAAGAATCAATGAATCAAAAAGTTGGTTCTTTGAAAGAAAATAAAATTGATAAGCCCCTAGCCAACCTTATTTTAAAAAGGGAAGAAAGAGCTAAAACCCATGCAATAAGAAATGAAAAAGGTGAAGTCACTACAGACTCAATAGAAATACAGAAGATCATCAACACCTATTTCAAAAACCTCTGCTCTCAAAGGTTTGATAACACAGAAGAAATAGACAGATTCTTAGAAACATATGAAATACCAAAGCTAGATCAAGAGGATGTAAAACTGCTGAATAACCCAATCTCTATCAACGAAACTGAACATATAATTAATTCCTTACCTACAAAGAAGAGCCCAGGCCCAGACGGATTCACTGCAGAATTCTACAAGAAATACAAACAAGACCTAATACCAACACTTCTCAAACTCTTCAATGAAATTGAAAGGGAAACAATCCTTCCCAAGTCATTCCTGGAAGCAAATATTACTCTAGTTCCAAAACCTGGGAAAGACCCAACTGAAAAAGAGAACTACAGACCAATCTCCCTAATGAACACAGATGCAAAAATCCTCAATAAAATATTGGCAAATAGGATGCAGCAAATCATCAAGAAGATTATACACCATGACCAACTGGGATTCATCCCAGGCATGCAGGGACGGTTCAACATACGTAAATCAATAAATGTAATTCACCATATCAATAAAGCCAAAAGTAAGAATCACATGATCGTTTCCATAGATGCAGAAAAAGCCTTTGATAAGGTCCAACATTCATTCATGGTAGGAAGTTTACAGAAAATTGGAATATATGGTCTTTACCTCAATATAATAAAGGCTGTCTACGACAAACCAACAGCCAGTATCATACTAAATGGCCAAACATTGAAAGCCTTTACTTTAAAATCAGGCACAAGACAAGGATGTCCTTTATCACCTCTCCTATTTAATATAGTACTGGAAGTACTAGCCAGAGCAATTAGACAAGAGAGAAAAATAAAAGGAGTAAAGATAGGAAAAGAAGAAGAAGTTAAATTGTCATTATTTCCAGATGACATGGTACTCTACATAGAAGACCCCCTAAACTCCATTGAAAGACTCTTAGATATAATAAATAAATTCAGTAATGTATCTGGGTACAAAATCAGTACTCAGAAATCAATAGCATTCTTATACACTAACAACAAAATCACAGAGAGAGAAATAAGAGAAGCCACACTCTTCACACTAGCAAGCAAAAAAAATGAAATATTTAGGAATTACTCTTATGAAAGAAGTGAAAGACCTATACAGGGAAAATTATAATACACTGAAGGAAGAAATTGAAGATGATCTCAGAAAATGGAAAGACATCCCATGTTCATGGATAGGAATAATAAACATTGTGAAAATGGCCATTCTCCCAAAACTGTTATACAGATTCAATGCAATCCCAATAAAAATACCATCAACATACCTTATAGATCTGGAGAAATCACTCCTATGGTTCATCTGGAACCAGAAGAGACCTAGAATATCAAAGGCCATTCTAAGCAACAAGGCAAGGCAGGAGGTATCAGAATCCCTGACTTGAAGTTATACTACAGAGCAACTGTAGTAAAATCAACATGGTACTGGAATCAAAACAGAACAGAGGATCAATGGAATAGATTAGAAGATACAACCACAACTACAAACACACTCAACCACCTTATCTTCAATAAAGGAGCCAAGCAGGTTCACTGGAAGAACAACAGTCTTTTTAATTAAATGGTGTTGGAAAAACTGGCTCTCCATTTGCCGAAAACTAAAACTCGACCCAAACCTATCACTAAGTACTAAATTAAAATCTAAATGGATCAAAGATATGAATATTAAAACAGAAACACTAAATCTATTGGAAGACAAATTAGGTAGAAACCTTGAAGACATAGGGGTAGGTAGAGAATTCATGAACAGGACACACGGGAAATACTTCCCAGAATCAATAACTGGGACCACCTCTTATTAAAAAGTTTCTGTAAGTCAAAAAACATCTCCAGCATAGTGAAAAGAAGACCCACAAATTGGGAAAAGATCTTAGTGAAGTCCCCCTCAGACAAAGGACTTTTGTCTAAAACATATAAAGAATTTTAAAAAATCAGACCCCCAAAATTCAAAGACCCAATCCAAAAACGGGCATCTGAGATGAATACACACTTCTCAGAGGAAGAAATACAAATGGCAAATAAATACATGAAAAAATGTTCATCATCATTGGTTATTAGGGAAATGCAAATTAAAACCACACTGAGATTCCATCTCACTCCTGAAAGAATGGCCAGGATCAAGAAAACCAACAACAACAAATGCTGGAGAGGCTGTGGGGAAAAAGGAACTCTCCTACACTGTTGGTGGGAGTGTAGACTGGTACAAACTTTGTGGAGGTCAGTCTGGAGATTTCTCAAAAAGCTGGGATTGGAAGTCCCATTTGTTCCAGCTAGTCCACTTCTAGGCATCTTCCCAGAAGAACTGAAAGCATCATACCACAGTGATATATGCGCACCGATGTTTATAGCAGTGCAATTTGTAATTGCCAGATCTTGGAAACAACCCAAGTGCCCATCAACTGAGGAGTGGATAAAAAAGTTGTGGTACTTCTATACAATGGAGTACTACTCAGCTATAAAGAAGAATCACATTGAGGTATTTATCAATAAATGGGCGCAGCTTGAAACCATACTCATAAGTGAACTAAATCAAACTCGCATCTGTGAACACCGAATAGTTTCCCTAGTGTAGGAAATGATTCAAATATATAAAAGTATGTGATAACCATGATTCCCCATTATATGGCCTTGAAGCCTTATAAAATTTTCACTCATTAATTGGAATGGCTTTATTCTGGGCTATTTGATATTATGGCCTGTGATGCAATGAACAGCTACTTTGAAGAAAATAAGACATAATAATAGCTAGTGCTGATTTAATACCATCTTGTCTTAAAGCCACACCAAACTACGGCTCTTCTGTCTCCATTGATTTTATCATGTTGTAATTTGCTGGATTTTATCGTATGTGGTAGTATAAACAAAAATTGTTATAGGCAAAGAGATAATATAGAAACCATTGATCATTTTTTCTGTTAGCTGGTTCTAAATACTCTACAATGCTTTCATCCACTTGAATGGTGTTACAGTCTTGATATGTTTGATGCTATAGCATATGAAGTTATATTCAAATATTTCAAAGAAAAAGACACTATGGTAACTACTATTAAGTCGGGTTATTTGGTGGTGTAGCACTAGGTTGCTGAAAGTGTCATGCTTTAACCTGTATTGTTAGGTTGTTATGCCCCCTTTTATCTCATCCTCTCCCTTAAAGAGAAAGGATAGAAGGGAAAAGAAAAAAATGCAAGTTAGTTATACCATTAGTGTCACTTAGTTCACTGAATAGGAAAGGTTGTGCTAATATTGATTGAAGAAATTTTTATGCCCATATTTTGTACTTGAGTGACTAAAGATAATGATATGTAATTTATCAACAATTGTTACTTTTTTATTATTTTGTTGTGAAAATTTGTTTTACCTTTTCTCCTTAATATTAACAAATAAAGTAAAAAAAAAAAAAACAGAACATTGTAGACATTGTAAAACTTCAAAAGCAGGTAACAATCAAACCAGAATAGGGACCCTAGTGAATCTTGTCATCTTCAGTGTAGTTGCCTATACTCTCAGACTTGATACTATCAATCATAACAGATTTGAATAAAATCTGTCAATACCAAACAGTAATCTAACAAACCAGATTCAACTAAGATCAGTCATGGTAAAACAGTATAAGTCATACAGGGCTTCAGATTAAGTTAATAGTAAATTAAGAATGATTACTGTACTATGTCTTGCTATTTTTGGAATAGCTGTCTGTGCCCTCAAATCTAGTGCAAGTAGACAAACTGGAAAGAATATAATCTATCTATACAGAGTGGTGTGAGTAATGTGTGTGTGCACTGTACATTTTGGGTCCCGCCAACTGCCTCAGTTTTTTTTATTGGAAGGATGGCAATCTGCTATTTACCTAAGTGGTTCAGAACCTTCTCACTCCTGGACTTGATTTCAAGTTGTATTTCTTTACCTACAAAAACCTGTCTTTCCAACCTATCTGCAGGGTGCTGATCAAGTTGCCCCTATAGTACTCTCTGGTTCCCTGTCAGATAGAGCAATGTTTTCTCATGTTTGATTTTTGATCCAAAAACTCTTTCAGATTAATTATATTTCCTATATAGAGCAGCCTATATAGCCCCTACCTCCTGATCTACTCTGTCTGTCTGTCTCTTTTTTAATCTCCAATACATTGGCTAACCCACTGGTTTCCTACTGAGATTCAGAACCCAATAATACCCATCAAAAAGTGTTAAAAGTTAAATTTATTTTTATTCACTATCAATTTATTTCATTTACTTATTCAAAAAACAAATTAGCAATCATAAGTGCCATTTGAAATTGAAGCTAGAAACTTGTCCTTGCTAGGCAAGTGCTCTACCACTGAGCCAACCCTCAATCTAGTGAAATTATTTGTTGATATTTTCAAGGAATAAAGAGTTATAAATAGAAAACAATCCCTTAACTTCAGGAAGGCAAGTGATCCATTGTTATCAGTTACCCAAAATGATTTGATTATGATAATTAAGCCTTATATTTGGCTGAATCAAATTTCTGCCAGTGGAGAACAGGGAGATTGAGAGAGTTGTGAATCACTGACTTTCGGAAAGAAGAAAGGATTCACAATTTTCAGTATAGAAATGTTTTCATAATTAAATTCAAGCATTAATTTATTACATGAGTTTTTAAACAATGACTTTCAAATGATGGATGCTGTTAGAATGGACAGCTCTTGAGCTGACACCGTGTAAAGCAAAAGGAATAATATTACATTGTAAGAGCAATCTCCAGTGGAAAACACACTAGAACTAAAGTCAAAAGAAGATTTGAAACCTGGTTCTACAGTGCTGGAAGACATTGTAAAAGCCAATTACAGTCTCTGAGCAACATTTAACCTAGCTGTAGCTGTGTGCTCCTAGACCTTCATTTATAGAATTAAAATAGTCTACATGAAAATGTGTAAATTTGCTTGGTTCAAGTTAGAAGATCATTAAACGTTTCTCAAATTTTAATTTAAGAAAAGAAAGGAGAAAATACCAAAATAATCAGTCTATCAACTACAAATACTTTCCCATTGTGTAGATAGATAGATAGATAGATAGATAGATAGATAGATAGATAGATATCCACCAGTGGTACCTTCTGCAGGGTATTGGTTTGAGGACCTGTTGGCATCTTTACTTCCTGAGGCACGTGGCCAGAGGAGTTCCACAATGAGCTGAGCACTCTCTACCCATGAAGTGGAGAAAACCAGTATTATTCAAAACTTGGTAAGAAAAAGAGTATGTGTTTCTTGACATCCCAGTAGGAAGTTGATGCCTTTAAATTTACCCACAGGAGCAGAAACTACTGTAGTCTCACCAACAAACAAGAGAATGCTGCTACTTGAGGTGCATCAAAAACTCATTTGAAACCCCAGTGGAGAATGATACTTTGAGTGGGCAACAAAATAGTTATTCCTCTATGGGGAATGCCTAATGTGAAATATTTGATATATGAAAAAAGAGAATTGTCACTAGTGGTATCATAATTGAAGCCTAAAAGATTGTACAGAAGAGATGCTTTGAAACATACGGAAAACCAACACAAATAGAAATCTCCTGAGAATACACACAAGATATAGAAAGCTGGTCTAACAGACTTAGATAATGGCAATTCCAAAATAAACAAAAAAAGAAATGCATGAGAGAAAAGCTTTCTTTTTTCCTTCCTTTCTCTCTCTTTCTCTCTTTCTTTCTCTTTGTGGTATAACTTTCCAATAGTGTGCATAATAATTACATTCATCTTGGAGAACTGGTACATACATGTATCTCAACGTGATCGCCTTTATTTCTCTTACTTCACCTGTTTTCCCTTTTCTGTCTCCACAGAGTGTGTCTTTCCTATCAGCTCTCTTTTATTTTGTTCTTTATACTTTGAGTTTCTCATATAAAAAAAAAAACCATGTGCCATTTATCCTTCTGTGTCGGATTTATTTTACTTTCCATTATGGTCTCGAGATCCATCAATTTTCCTAAAAATGAACCCAAATTTAATCCCTTTTTACGCTAGTGTAGCTGTCTATTGTATATATACTTAGCATATTTTCTTTATCCATTCATCTTTTGATGGCATATATGATCTCCTTCCATAACTTAATTACTGTGAATCATGATGCTAATAAACATGAGTGCATTGTATCACATAATATTGTGACTTTAAGTGTTTTGGGAAGATACCCAGAAGAGGTTTGTCTGTGTTGAGTGAAATTTCTTTCTTTCTTTCCTTCCTTCTTTCTTTCTTTCCTTCCTTCCTTCCTTCTTTCTTTCTTTCTTTCTTTCTTTCTTTCTTTCTTTCTTTCTTTTATGGATTTCCCATACCGATTTCTGTAGTGTTTTTACTGAGGCAGAAAGATCATTAGTTCAAGTATCAAAGAACAATAAAAGAAAACTAAGTAAAATTCATAGAAAATAATTGCAGTACAAAATAATCAAAGTTAACCCTCTGACAGATATAAATAAATGATTTGTTAATTTATGTGATGAGCTTTGGAAAACAAAGGCATATCATTTTAAAAGATTTCTAATTAAAAGTCATCTTTGCATTCCTGGAATAAATCATACTTATTTTATTGAATTATTTTAGAGGCATGGTGATACACTCTGTTCTGTAATATTTTATTTATATACATGTTTTAATCTATATACATAATAATATTAGTTTAAACTTCTCCCCCAGATTCATGAAACTAATGAAACTCAGGAGCCTCTTATTTTTATCTAAAATTGCAATAGTTCTGGAAAAAATATATCTTTTTTAAATTAAGAAAAAATGTGACCTTTATGTTATCTCTTGTGCCTGGTCATTTCTTAATGATATCTAATTATTTTCTAAATTTCTCCACAGTAACCAATCATTTACACATTGTTTTATTAACTTATCCTTCTAAGGGGTTAGTTTTATATTTGGCTACAATAACATTCTATAACTCATCACTGAGTTTTACCTAATATTTTCTTATGTATTTTTGAATTCCCTTTTTAACTTCTCTATTATTGGACTGTGTTTACATTTCCTTGAATTCCTTACCTGAATTATTATTCTGTTTGATGTTTACAGTCAAGCATCAGTAAATTATAAATTCCCTCCATTCTTTCCCTCTTGGGCTTCACGTTCTGAGTGTACTTGGATTTTTTCTCAAGTCTCCATTCCCACGATGCCTTCCTAGACTAGAGATAGACTGACTGTTTACTCTTTACTGCTGTTTCCTTCCTATTCTGCACTTTAGTAAATACTCCCAATGACACCCAGCAATTTTCTATTTTTGGAGTTCCATGTTCTCCATTTGTCCTCATTTCCTGAAGATTTAGCATCTAGCTCACTGTATTAACCTCAACTGTATGTTATACAAGCCTGAGGCATAGTCCCAAGAAAAGCACTCCTATTTCTCTGGAGCTCAGAAGTTTTCTCGCACATAGACTTATGCTGCCAAAAAAAAAAAAAAAAAAAAAAAAAAAAAAAAAAAAAAAAAAAATCTCAACCAAATTGGGATGAATGTTTTCCTCCTAATCCTAAATTCATACTTCCACTGTCCTTTTAGATGATATCTCCAATGTCATGGGTTCCATGCTCCTTAATCTCTACAACTATAATCTCATCCTATGCCAGGGGTTTGGCTCAGTGGCACAAGCGCCTGCCTGGAAGTGCAAAGTTGTGAGTTCCATCCCTGGTACAAAATCATCATCATCGAAGAAAGCACCTCCCTCCCTGGTAAGCAGTGGTGGTCTGGCAAACCGTGGCCCTTCCAGGGGGAAAAGCAGCAGCAGCTCCTGAGATCTGTGCCATGTTGGAACTTAGGATGCTGTGAAACCAAACAACCAGCCTGCCTCCCTGCTAAGCAATAGTGAACCTACTGATGCTGATGCACAGCCTAGAACCAAATATCCCATTCCCCTATCCCCCTTCTCTTTCCACCCGCCCCCACCCATTAGCAAATGGGAAACAGAAATCTGAGGGTCTCCTGGGAGGTTGACATAGTAAATAAGGGGGACTTCCTTCTACCATCTCTTTGAAGGCAAATATTTTTATTACTGTTTTGCTCTTTTCTGATTAATGGTACTGCTCTATTCAATATTCTATTTTGATAAGTTCTATAGTGTTCTATATTTCATCTCATTTTGATATACGTGATTGAAAGAACAACTATTACAAAGATAACAAAATATACTGTGATACTTATTTCTGTTATGCCGGTAACCTGCTGTGAAGTTCTGTACCAGTTTCACTGTACGATCTTAGTTGGCTTTATTCTGTCTTGTTCTGTTGTATAATTTCAAAATAAAATTTTAAAAAGATCATCATCATCATCATCAATCATCTCATCCTCTTCAATATTTAAGGTATTCTTTTTTTGAGCAAACTCTAAAACGTCAGTATTAAATCAGAATCTCCATGATACAAATTTTAAACTGCCCCTTCTGTTCTCTCTGCTTTCTGAATTTCAAAATTTTGACCGTTTTCAAATACATGTGTTCATGATTGCTTTTCCACTGTTCCTCAGAGTTAATGTTTCTATTCCCCTCAAAGTTTCCATATTACACCAATTTGACAGTTTTCTCCCTATTTTCTTTCTTCTATGCTGTCTCTCTCTCTACATGTTTGTTTGGAAAATACTGATTTAACTCTATCTCTCTGCCCCTTCTTTGCTCATTCTCACACAAACAAAAAGTATATTTATTATTCTTCCTGTAAATCCAAAATGTACCTTCCAACCTAACAACATTTTTCCTCGTACAGATTTCCTCCCACCCTCTGGATAACTAATGTCACAATTTATCCTGTTTCTTCAAAACTCTGGTGTTTTTCTTCCTTCTTAGCAGATGACTTTGCTTTATCTTTCATTGAAAAAAGAAAGCCAATGAGAATTTCCACAAGCTCACACCACAACTACCTACTTCAGAAGATCTAAACGCATGCCCTGGCCCCTTGTTGGTTCCAGTAAATACAAGGCCTTTCTCTCTACTTATGGGCTGAAATTTTTATTCCTACCTTTAGGGGTCTCATCTGGCATTTTTAACATCTGACTTTCTCTGTTCACTCAGTTATGTCAACAACATATACCAAGTCCTAATATGAAAAATTATTTTCATACTTATTTCCCCGTTATCATTTTTCTATTGTTCTTTCAACCACATTAAAGAGTTACAGAACTTCACTATTTTTATTTTCTCCTCTCTCATTCCTTCTAAAACTGATTGCAATCAAGCTTTCTTATTTGCCACTTTAGCAAAACGTGACACCTTGAGACTCTTTCCTTGGAAGGATTTTATGGTTTGCCTTCTGCACCACTCCTCTCTTGATCATGCTACCTCGCTGGCCACTTCTGTCGCGTCTGCCCTGCTGGTTCTACATAATCTCTTACATTTTAAGTCTGCTCAGATTCCGATTGTCTTTTCTGCGCTTGCTGAGCTCATCTCATTTCATGGATGGTGTCATTTACACACATGCCCATCGTTTCTGTGCTCCACCTTAGTCCTTTCTTCTGAATTACAGATTTATAATACTTCACTTTGTAAGAGCACACCTTTGAGGTCATCTTTGATATTTACTCTCACATAATATATTATTTATATACTCCAGAAAACTTCTTTTCTTAGAAGTTGCAAATATTTTCTCCAATTGCTACTAGCTTTTCCATTTTCTGAAAGTTATATTTTATTTTTTAAAACTTTTTTCTGTTGTTGGTATATGTTGTGGCACATAATAAATACACTCATCTTGGAGAATTAGTACATATACACAATGCATTCCCTGATAATTTGTATTCTTTTTTCTCTACTCTCTCCATATCTCTGGGTTTTTGTCTTGTTTTGGTCCAGTTCTTTTTTATTCCCCTATTCCTCCTTCTGGAATTGGGATGTTTACCCTAGGCCATTGTGCTCTGAGATTATGTAACTTATTTTTGATTCTTTTATTTTTACAAAGGTTCACAGACCAGAGTTTGCCTCAGAAGAGATTTGGATTTGAAGTTTTTAAAAGTGTTGGAACTGTTAACACTTTGAAGGTGGGATTGCAAGTGTTAATCTTAATTTGTCAACTTTTTCAGATAAAGAAACACCTAGTAGACTAGCAAAGTGTTTTCCCGGATGTGTCTTAGTGAATCTTGGAGCCCTGGTCCCAAGCGTGTTCCCAAGCCAGTTCCTCTCTGGAACTGTCGCTGCTCTGCTTCCCAGCATCTGTGAACTAAGGAGCTTTGGTCAACCATGAAGTTTCCACCACGGAATCTATCACCAAAATACCCTGAAATTTTCATCTAAATTAAACCTCTCCTTCTTTAAATTGTGGGTGTCAGTTATTGTGTTTCAGCTGTGAAAAGCTGACTAATACAGAATATGTTAAAGTTAGTAATTTGGAGAGCTGAAAAAAAATTGCCTTCACGAATATCACAGTTTCAAAGGCTAGAATTATCTCTGGCTCAGACAACTGCCAAATGAATCAGGATTGATGTTTGTATGATTTTTGAATTAATTATTATTGGAGCTGGAGATGCATGGATTTAATGCAGTTAATTTTCATTACAGTTGTTTAGCTGAAGATTAAGTATATAAGTGGTTAGCTCAAGTCTTATTTGACCCCCTCAAAATGTATTTCATCTGTCATAATGTTCCTGCTAACTTTGAATTTAGTTATACATTTTCTACAGGTGCCTCACAAGCACAGATTCATTATTAATCACAGAATTACAAGCAATGCAAGCTAAAGTTATTTTAAGTCATAAGTGGTTTTATAGAAATAGTATTGAGTAGCTCACAAGACTTGGAAAAATCTGCGAAAGCAGCCTTGGCAAACAGACAAGGATCAAGAAAGCTGTGGAGGCATGCTCCTTACACTGGTGTGTTTAATGGCTCCACTCACATTCCTTAGGAGAACACCTTGACCTCTGTTGTCCACCAGCCAAAGTGAATTTGAGCCTCTTTTTAATTTTGGTATTATTCGTTCATAACTTGATATGCTTTCGTTTTAGGCCATGTTCTGCGTGCTGTGGGTATATTAACAAAAATAAAATAAAGATGCTTACCTGTATGAAGTTTATGGCAGTAGGGAAAGGACAAAAAATAAATATGATAAATAAGGGACATATGTAATATGATAATGTGCCTAGTTCATGTTTCCCTGAAACAGAGGTGGTATTTTCCCTTTTGACACCCATGATAATAAAAACAGATGCTTCATCACACATACCCGCTGAGACATTTCCATAATATGAGGAAAGAATTAGATGTTGGGAGAGAAAAAAATGTAAGAAAAATATTGCAGTGTTGGAAATTGTCTAATTTGTAGTATAAATGAATGCTTTTTGTTATTTCATATTCATTTAAAATTTATGGACCACTTTGCTGTAGGCATTGCAAAGTCATTTACACATATATAATCTTATTTTATCCTCCTAACATTCCTATGGACACTGAATTATTATTCATCTTTTTCTGTGACAAGATAATCTGAAGTTTACAGTGGTTGGTTAGCTTTTTTGAGATTAGAGAATATGATTTATGTGTGAACACATTCTCTTTTTCTTTTGTTCTAGAAAAGGTAGACTTTTTTAAATAAAAAAAGAATTAAAACCATACAGAGTTTCAACAATGGTTAATATATTGTGTATTGTTATCTTCAAAGAAGTTGCTCAGATTACAAGATATAGGCATGAAAGAATGATCAGATAGTTTTTGAGAGCAGAGATTAGTAGCACAATTGTCTATCTTGTATATATATATCTTTTCCCTTTATTTTCTCCTTTCCCCCCTGCCAGTTCTTTCCTTTGGAACAATTTCTTCCCCTTTCACTTTACAATACCTATTGTAACTTTTTGAATCTTATTTACTGTTACTGTTTTTTACACTAGGGAAACAATACAATGTTTACACATGCCTGTCTGACTTATTTCACTTGTGAGTGTTGTCTCAAGTTGCATCCATTTACCTATAAAAGCCTCAAGCTTATCCTTATTTATTGCTGACTAGTACTCCATTGTATAAAAATGCTACATCTTTTGTATCCATTCCATGGGTGATAGTCACTTGGGTTGTTTGGCTATTACAAGATTTGACTATTACAAATTGTGCGCTGTAAACACGGGTACACATATATTGCTCTGGTATGATATTTTCAGTTCTTCTGGAAAACAACCAGCAGGGGAATTGCTGAATCTAATGGATCTCCAATCTTAGCTTTTTGAGAAATCTCCAGATTGATTTCCAATGGTTGTACCAGTCTACACTTCCATCAAGAGTTCCTTGTTTCCCCATAGACATTATTTCTGGATTTATTTATGAAATCTCAGTGTTATTTTAATTTGCATTTCTTGAGTTATCAGTGATGTTGAAATTTTTTCATATGTTTATTTGCCATTTGTAGTTCTTCATCTGAGAAGTGTACTTTCATCTCAGATGCCTATTTTTGGATTGGGTCTTTGAATTTGTGGGGTCTGGTGTTTTCAGTTCTTTATATGTTCTAGATAAAAGTCTAATGTCTGAAGGTCAGTTAGCTAAAAGTTTTTTTCCCATTGTTTGGGTTATCTCTTCCCTCTGTTGGTGATTTCTTTTGATGTGCAAAAGCTTTTTAATAAGATGAGATGCCAGTTGTTGATTCTTTGAAGTATTTCCCATGTAGTTTGCATTGTGTTCATGAACTCTTTGCCTACCGTATGTCTTTAAGATCCCTACTGTCTTTCTCTTCCAGTAGATTTTAATATTTTATATTATATTTTAATATTTAGATCTTTGATCCACTTTGACTTTAGTTTCATGCATAGTGATAGGCATGGGTCCAGTTTAAGTCTTTGACATATAGAAAACCAGTTCTCCAGCACCATCTATTAAAGCAGCTATCTTTCTCCCAGTGAACATGATTCGCCCATTTGTCAAAGACAAGGTGGATTGAGTGTGTTTGTAGTTGTTTCTGCATCTTCTAATCTGTTCCACGGGTTCTCAGGTCTATTTTTTGTCAGCACCATGCTGATTTTACCTTTCAAGTCAGGAATTATGATACTTCTTGTCTTGCCTTTTTTGCCCAGGATTGCTTTTGTTTTTCTAGGCCTCTTATGTTTCCAGATGAATTTTTGGAATGTTTTCTCTAGTTCTGTGAGGTATGTTTGTGGTATTTTTTATTGGAATTGCATTAAATCTGTATAATAACTTTGGGAGTATGGTCATTTTCACAATGTTGGTTTTTCCTATACATGAACAAGGAATATCTTTCCATTTTCTGAAATTCTCTTCCATTGCTTTTTCCAGAGTACTATAATTTTCAATGCATAAATCTTTTGCTTCCTTTGTTAGCTTGATTCCTAAGTATTTCATTTTCTTAGATGCTATTGTGAAGGGAGGGGAAATGTAGACTTTTAAGAACTTTTTATCACCGGGTTAAATCATGTAGCTATACACTGTTTAGTAATTTCTGAAAAGGCATTACTGTTAAAACAAAAAAAAGCTCCCATCCTTACACAAATAATATCTAGTACTCCATTGGGATACTTACGGTTCAAAAGGCCTTGCCTTGTGTTTCTTTCACTGTGCTACCTCTCAGTTAATACAGATTTAGTTACTTTAATCTTAACTGATGCAAAGTTTACTGTGCGTTCATCTAAAAACCATATGGCTCCAGTTCCCCACCCTAGGCAAGATAAATTCCAAAACTTTTCCCTGATCCAAGAGTCAAGTTTAATGATTTTACCTATGGCTTTTGGCAATATATCAAAATAATGAATTGCACCTCCTACAGCCCATGGTTGATTATTTCCACTTCTGAGGATAAGAAATTGGAGGACAAGAAGTAATTATGGCATCCTGCTCTGACTGCTGAAGTGTTGTCCATCCATAACAAGTCAGACCATAAAACACATCAAACTGCATAAAAATTACCAGCAACTGGAAAAGTGTTTCCCCTGACCTCAGAGGCACTCAGAGTCACTGATCTGGGGGTTGCAAGCAGGACCATTATTGTTGCTTGTTTTCCTTCATTAAGTGTTTACATTTGTCATTCTGCTTGGCAATAAGCTCAAGGTTATGCTGTCAGTGCAAGATCATTAGCTTTACAAATTTTCAAAAAGTGTTTGCCTTAGCAAATATTCTTTCTAACCTCAGTGAACATGTTTATGTCCAGGTGTAAATCCTGTTGCTGGAAAAACTGCTTGCTAATTATACTGGCTTCTGTTTTTTATTTCTCTGTGCATGAACTGGGCAACATAAATTCATCAGAAACGTTTTCTTCTTGAATGGAATTAGCTGAATTTTTAGCATAAGCATAGGTAGGTGTATCCTGGTAGGCAATTTCCTCCTCTCATTTGCCCAAGACAAGGTCTAAAGATCTGTGCCTTTTTTCCCTTAGCATCACCAAGGAAACTGTAAAAAGTAACAAATGTCTAGTTATTTTTGGTTAAAATTATGTCAGTTTAATGTCAGAAAATGTTCTGCCTAATGAATAGCTCCTCATTTTATTCTCTGCAATCTCCTTGAAAAGAAAGTTTTCCTGGTTCAGTGAGTGGTGGGGAAAGTTTAGAAAAACACCTCAGACTTTACAGAGTAATTAGAATAAGGTAGATACTGTATGCAAAATTTGAGCTACAAGGATAAGATGGCTATATTTTCCAAAAAAAGCAAAAACAAAACCAGCAGTCCAGAAAAAAGAATGACATGTAGATACATATTCACAACAGTCTGATAACTGCAATAAGAAAATTATATTTTTCATAGAGGAAAGGACACAAAAATAAAGAAGATAGCTCCCACTGGGGAGCAAATTTATAAGATTTCCTATTGGAGGTGAAATTTTTGTTGATCTTACAAGTAAGAATCCAAAGATTTGACTTATAATCTGTTTTACATTTCACATATGTTAAATTTCACAGTGTTAAATTGGAAATATGCACTCATTATTTCTTTTTCTTGCCTGGGCCTTCAATGTATAGTTTGTACTTCTTATATCTCCAAATTAAAATTGTGCATGTATTTACATTCTTACCTAATAGCTTCAGGTAATAACTGTAATGACTAGAAAGCTATTGGCCATTTGTCTGTCTCCCACAATTTGAAGGCAAACAACATCATATTTTCTAAAAAGAAAACCTGAAACCATGGGGTTAGGGGAAAGGACTGAGATATATCATGAAAACACTGAAGCAGGACCAGATGAGCTGGTTGAAGATGATTTCAGAGTCTGATCTCAAGGAAATCTTTGTGCTATGGAGTACGTGACCTTTATAAAGGTCATCCAGGAATCTCAGTGCCAGGGATATGCTATCCTCCAAATTCGTTCAAGGCCAAATTCTGCTAAATGTCAAAATGTAATAAGCAAGTAAACACCAAAACAGGGCTTTTAAAGTCAGAGACTTAGTTTCCATGTCTGGTTTGATGTCACTGAAAATGCGTGACTCAGTATAAAATCATTTCACCTACCTTTGCTCCAAAGTTATGGTCAATTATTAAGGTTTCAAGAAAAATAGAATGATATGGATACACACTCACACACATGCGCACACACGTGTGCACACACTGAGAAAGATTACAGAGAACTGGCTAATGTGTTGGGCCAATAGAAAGTGACAAATTCCTAAATTTTTTCTAAAACAAGCTGGATGACAGAAGAGCTGATGTGGCAAGGTTCCAGGAAGAAGCAATGTTTCAGTTTTGAGTCCAAAGGTATGAAAAAGAAACCAGTGTACCAAATTAAAGATAGGCAGGGAGGGTTCCTTCAATTTTACTTATGAAAGTCAGACTTCTAATTTTCTTCAGGCCCTGAATGAGTTAGATAAAGGTACGTTAGATACAGCAATCTTCTTTATCCTACCTATTAATTTAATATTTAAACCTCATCCAAAGACATGCTCATGGAAACACGTAAGTAAAATGTACACTTGTATTCCTGGGAGCCCTGTAGCCCAGAAAGCAGAGACATAAAATTGACCATCCTACTATGCAAACTTGCAAAGTAAATTAAAGCAGCAAATAATACGCATGAAGCAGTTCATATAACCCTTCTTCATCTATCACATGCTAAAAAAAACCCAGGTTCCTCATTATCTTATTCAGGAATTCATTATTCATCTGTATGTAAAGCCTGTCACCTACCAGCCACAGTGCTTGGCTTGAGGATTAAATGGTGAGCAAAACAATTCCTGACCTCATGGGCAATATCACATGCTGGATAAGCACACATTAATCAAGAGATGACAAATATAAACATTGATGAATTGTACTTATTGTTCAGAAGAAAATAACGCAAGAGGATTATCAACTGAAAGTGAGAATAGAGTAGGTTTGGTAGAGAAGTTTTCTGTGTTAGTTTTCTCTTGTGACAAAATATCTGAGACAAATCAATATTTGGTTTATTTTGGCTTGTAGTTTGAAGAGTTTCAGTCCATGCATGCTTTGGGCTTATGATGACATAGACCATCATGACAAGAATGTATGTGAAAAGAGGCCTATTTACCCCATGAGAGCAAGGAAACAGAGCAAAAGAGTAAAGTGGTCCAGATTCTAATATTCCTCCAAGATCACTTCCTGATCACTTTCTTTCACTGGTACCTACTTCAAAGAACTTTCACTACCTACCACTAGTGCTACAGATTGGTGACCAAGCCTGCAGCACGTGGCCCTTTGGGGAGCGTTTGAGATCGAACCAGAGAAATTTCCTTGAAAGAGTGAAACAAAAAACTGAGATTAGAGGATAAGAAGGAACAGCATATATAAAGATACATAAAGCAAAGAGTTTGTATTTGTTAAACAAATGTCCACTGAGCACTTTATTCCTCAAAGCCCACTTTTAGGCAGTCGGATAAATCTCCAAACAAACCAGCTAAAAAGCTCTGCTTTCAAGCAGCTCAGTCTAGCTCGAGGTGGGGCACAGAAATGCAATACACAAGTTATACAATATGCCAAGATGTGAGAAGTAGCATGAGAAGATTAACAATACCCAGTAGGATTAGAAGTCTCAAGAATATAGGAAAAATTGGCCTCATTTAGAATCTCAAATTCTCTAAGAAAAGACTTAGTGATGGTGAGAGATAGGAGTATGTTACAGGATATTCAAGAGAGAGTAGTCTGTAGAAATAAATATCCATAGGGACTTTTGTACTTAAAAGATATATTTGAGAAAAACCACAGAGGCTTATACTAACAACTAGCATATAAAAAGGTAGGGAAAGCAGGATATAACAACATACTGGGTAAAGAATAGACCAGATTCTTTATAGAAGTATCTCTTTTGCCCTTCACAACCATGGGAGACAGTTACCTCCATTTTACAGGTGAGAATGAGGTTAGGAATTATAAAGTACCTGATAACAAAATTCTGTTAATCTTTATTTCTATTTACCCAAAAGGTTTGAAAGATAAGAATGTGATTGGTTAGGAATATTGACTTTGGAAACTGACTGCCACAGTGTGAACCTAGTTCTGTTAACTACAAACTGTGTGGCACTGATCTCATTATGCAACCCCTCTGTTCTTCAGTTTTTACATTTGAGAAGACAAGCCAACAAAATGCCTCCAACACCTCACAACTTGCCCCAACTTGATTCACGGGATCAAAGAAGAGAGAATCAAAAGCCACATTCCCAAGTTATTCAAATAATATTAGGGGGTATTAAAAAATACCATAAAGGCATTTGACAAACTCACAGAAGATATAAGTTGGTCCTAATAAAAAGATACTAATAAAAAAACTAGCAAAGGTAAACAAAATGATATAAAATATGAATGCGCAACATAGAAAACAGAGTACATAGAAATACTCCAAATAGAAATTCAACAGGTTACAAATTTTTTTGAAAATGTGAACTGTTGAAGTGATCAATGTGAGGACAGAGTGCCGAGTTAGAATGACAGGGCTGTTGTTGATGACCAATTAATGAGATATCAGCGGTGCTTCTGTTCACAAACTTTATTTGTTCTGCAACTTAGGAAAAAATGATCAAATTTGTTTTTGTATAGAAAAGATGGACCCAGTTTTCTTTGTTACCCAATGCAAAATTTGCAAACAATAACAAAACTTTTCCAAACCATTATGAATGTGAACCAAATTGTTTGCAAACAAATGTGTGCCTGAACTGAAGCACCACTGTACTTACAAACAACAGAAGGACATGAAACATAGCTCTAATGCTTCCTAGATGATGCAAAGAAAACTAATATAAGATTAATTTGAATTAGTGAAAAATCACAAGAGAACACAAGTGGCACAAAAAGCCTATTTACTGAAACATTAACAGAAAACTTTCAAAAGAAGGAAGAAGAATTTTATGTATATATAAGTATTATATGTACAGAGCCCCAAATTTCCATCATTAGCAAAGAACCTTTCAATGACACATGGTAATCAAAATCCCACATGTTCAACACAAGTATAGAATCTTTAAAGTTGTTAATTATAAAGGAAAACCCATTAGACTTCCAACAAACTTCTCAACACAATCCTTAAAGGTCAGAATTATTTCAAACCCTAAAAGAAAATAATTTCCAATTCACACTAATATATCCTGCAAAACTATCTTTTAAGATTAATAAAGAAATGAAATATTTCTACAATAGAGAGAACGTAAGAAGTTTGTGACCACAGAGCCAACACCCCAAAACATCTGATGGATGTCTAGAAAAAGACAGTGAAATTAACGATAGCAAAATATCTAATAGAATGAGTACCCTGGATAGGGTTAGCAGTTAAATAGAAGGGAAAGGTAGATCATCTACAACAGGGAAATAGTACAGAATGACACGATGTCATTACCTATCAGTCAATACCTATCAGTATCTCTCAATGTTAGTGGCCTCAATTTCACAATCAAAAGACTTACACTGGCAGAATATATTGAGAAATAAAATCCAATAGTAAATTGTTCATAAGAATCACATTTGACTAAAAAAGAAATTCACAGACTCAAAGTCAAAGAATGGAAAACCATATTCCATGCAATAAGAACCTGAAAAAAGCATATGTAGTTATCCTGTATTCAGACAAAGTGGACTTCTAGCCAAAATTGGTCTAAAAGACAAAGATCACTACGTATTAGTTAAAGAAACAATCCAACAGGAAGATTTAACAATTAGTAACATAAATGCACCAAATAATGACCCAACCAAATTCATAACACAGATACTAGTGGGCAGAAAAGGCCAGATGAACATAAACATAATTATACTAAGGGACCCCCCCCAGTACTCCAATATCACAAATATACAGATCAACTAGATAAAATAATCAACAAAGTAAAATGAGAGTTGAACCAAAATTTAAACAAAAGGATTAAATAAATACCTGCAGTCTATATCCACTACACTTTCTTCTCAGCAACACATAGAAGTTTCTCCAAAATACTCCATGAACTAGCCAATAAAGCAAGCTTAATTAAATGTAAAGACGTGTAATACCATGCACATTAAGATCATAGCACAATGAAATTAGAAATCAATAAAAGAAAAACACCAAGATTATGCAGATGCATGGAAACTAAACAAATACACAATGGTTTACAGAAGAAATCAAGGAAGAAATAAGACAGTTTCTAGAGCTAAACAATACCAGTACAACATATCAGAGTTTATGAAACACAATGAGTACAGTTCTTTGAGGGAAGTGTATACATGTGAATGCCCACATCACTAAAGCAGTGCAAATATGAATAAATTACCCCACAATGCCCTTCAAAATTCTAGAAAAATAAGAGCAATTGAAACTCAAAGCTAGAACAAGGAGAAGAGACAAAGATCAGTGCAAAAGTCAATAAAATTAAACAAAAAAAACCAAAAAAGCAAAACAGAGTCAATGAATCAAAGTTTGTTTTTCAAAAAAATAAAAAAACTATTATCCAATTTAACCAATAAAGAGAGAAAAATCTGAAGCAAGAGAAATGAAAAAGGTGAAGTCAAAATGATTAGCTGGGTGTCTACTTCAAACTTGTGTGTCAGTAAATTTGAGAATTCAGAAGATATGGATAGATTTCAAGATACAGATGAATTGCAATAGTGAACCAAGATTTTTAAACCCCAAATAATTCAGCAATAGGCAATGAAATTGATGCAGTATTAGAATAATATAAACTATCAATGCGGAAAAGCCCAATTATGAATGGATTTACTGCTGAATTCTACAAAACTTCTGGAAAAATTTAACACCAATATGCATCAAGCTCTTTAATGAAACTGAAAGGGAAGGAGTATTCCCAGCTTATTCCAGGGAGCTACAATTACCCAGATTTCAAAACCAGACAAAGATCCAACCCAAAATAGTGAACTACACAACAGTCTCTCTAATGAATATATCTGCCAAAATCCTCACCGAAGTATAGGCAGAGTGCAACAAATTATCAAAAAGACCATACATTAGGACCACATAGCCTTCGTCTTAGGGGTTCCAGGGATCCAAATCAGCATCTAATGTATCACAATAACAAAAACAAGGACAAAAGCTACGGTCACCTCAATATATGCGGAAAAAGCATTCGGCAATATCCAATATCCTTTCATGATAAAACTACTGAAGAAAATAGGAACACTATAGAAGGATCTTATCTCAATACAATAAATATCATAACAAACCTACTTATATCAAGTGGGGAAAAATTATAACTTTTCCCTCTAAAATCAGACACAAGTATGTCCACTCTTACCACTGCTGTTCAACATACACTTGAAACATTAGCAAGAGTTATTGAACAAGAAAAATAAATAAATATATATATATATATATATATATATATATATATATATATAGGAAGTCAGCATCATCCCAAAATATCCACCAGAAACTCTTAGAATTATTAAAAAAATTCAGCCAGGTGTGGTAACACATATCTGTAATCCCAGCACTCAGGAGGCCGAGGTAGGATGATCTTTGTGAGTTCAAGATCAGCCTGGGCTGGGCTGGAGGTTTAGCTCAGCGGCATAAGCACCTGCCTTGGAAGCAGGCAGTCGTGAGTTCGATCCCCAGTACCGATAAAAACGAAAAAAAAAAAAGATCAGCCTGGGCTACAAAGTGAACTCAAGGCCAGCAGGAACTGCATAGCGACACCCTGTCTCTAAATAAATAAACAAACAAACAAATTCAGTCTTGTAGAAGAACACAAATCAACACATAAAAATGAATATAGTTCTTATATACTAACACGCATGATGATAAATAAATTGGGAAAATATAACATTCAAAATAGCACCATGAAAAATTAAATACTTAAGAATTAACTTAAAATCTATATGAAACCAGAATTGCAAAAGCAGTCCTAGAGGATAAGAGCAAAGCAGGAGGCATCACAATTCCAGAACTGAAATTATGTTACAAAGTAATAATGATACAGTGATAAAAACAGCATGGTAAGCATGGCACTGACATGGAAACAGGCATGAAGGTCAGTGGACAAGAACAGATGATGAAGAAACAACACCATGCATATTTACCAATTTGATCCTTGACAAAAGTGCTGAAAACATTAGAAAAGATGACTTCTTCAATAATACGTGTTAAGAAAACTAGCCATCCACATATAGAAACTTTAATCTAGACCCATGACTCCATCATGTACTGAACTAAAATTAAAATGGATCAAAGAACTAAATGTTGAAATGGAGACATTTAATCTGATAGAAAATAAAAAGGCTAAAACTACTGAGGTCATAGGTATAAGCAAGGATTTTCTTAACAGAACCCCAGTTGAACAGGAAATAACACTGAGAAACAATAAATAGGGTTATATAAAGTTAAAAACTTCTGTATATCCAAAGAAACAACCAATGGCATAGGAAAAACAAATTACCAGCTACTTCTCAGAGGACTAAGACCTAGAATATATAAGAATGCAAAAATATGACTCCCCCTCCCAAATGATAATCAAGAATGGGCAACTCAAAAGAATAGATACTTCTCAGAAGAAGCACCGTAAATGGCCAATGAATATATGAAGATATGCTTAACATTTCTGGGCATCAGACAAATGCTAATTAAAAGTACACTGTATCCCATCTTACTCTGGGAAGAATGGCCATTAGCAAGAAATCAAGTAACAACAAATGCTAGAGAGGCTTTCACTGAGAGAAAGGAACCTTTTTACATTATTAGGAGTGTAAAGTAGTACAAACAAAAAATTAAAAGTAGAAAATCCATGTAATCCAGTTATTCCTCTTCTAGGTGTCCTTCCAAAAGAATTAAAGCCATCTTACCATGGTTATGTATGCATATCTATGTTAATAGCAACACAACTGATAGCTAAGTCTAAGAAGCCACTTGTATGTCTGTCCATCAATAGATACCGATAGATAAAGACAATGTGATATTTATACACAATGTATGCTATAAAGAAAGATAAACTTGACTAATGCAATGACTGATACATTGTATCAACTTGAGAAATTTAGAGGCTTAACAAAGTGGCTCAGCAGGGGGTCAGAGTCCTCCTCTGAAGCACTCTGAGTCTGTACAATAGGAGGGCAGGGAGATGATTGCTCTCAGGCAGGTAGCCAACATAAAATATAAGGGAGGCAAATAGGCTTGCTCTCCTCCCTCTCTTTGCTCTTGTTTTTGTGTCTTTCACAGATGTGAACTGTTGTCTTCTGCCATGTCACCCGCTGATTATTGACTGAAACCTCCACAAAATGTAAGCTAAATAAACCTTTCCTTCCTTAATTGGGGCATCATGAATTTTGTCTCAGCAATGAAGAAAAATAACTAAGAGAGTTATTTGTAGCAAATGGATGCACCTTGGCACCATAATGCTTAGTGAATAAATCAAATGCACAAGTTTAAACACCATGCAGTCACTCTTACATAATCAACCCATATAAATTCATATAAATGAAGGTTAACGTAAAAGCTAGGAAGTAGGGAGATAGATCTTTCTCAAATGAGAAGTAGATCAAGAGATGGGGGTGGCAGGAGAAAGGGCAGCTAAGGGGGATTTAAAAAGGAATTAAGATGTTACATACATGTACCAACTTCAAAGAAAGAATGTAAATTTTATATATGGCACTAATAAAAAACATGTGGTACTAATAAAAGCATAAAGGATTACTATTGGTTATCACATTTCTAAGGAAGATCCAAGGTTCTTATAAAATTTTAAAATTAAAAAATATAAAGAAAGAAAGCATTTCGGGTTTTCCAACAAGAGTCTGAAGTAACATATGATTTACAATGATGTATTTGAAAATATGCCCTGGAGACAGTACTAATCACAGTACTAATCACTGTACATGTGTGATTAGTAAATAATCTAGGATTGTTTGGGTATTTCTGATTTAAGCAGGTGGTCAATTGGGGAACCAATTATCAGTTAGAAAACTGGTGTAAAGAGTTCCAAAGCCAACTTGGCAGATTGGAAGATGCTAGATTATTTGAGAAATATAGTCTCAGAGCAGAAATGGTATAGGCTACACTTCTTTTTACTTACAATCTTGCTTGTTTTTTTTTTTTTTTAAGAGGAAAAAGAGAAAAACACAAAACAAACCAAAGCGGCGTAAGGGTACACGCAATACAGAACTACAAAACAAAACAAAAAAACATAACAGTAAGAAATTACCTGCTAGTAGATTACACACTATCTTCTTGAAAATAGTTCCTCAAATCACAGTATCAAAGAACACAAGGTGGACATTCAAACAGGGAGACTGCAAACAGCTGTGTTCAATGTTCCAAAAACATTGATAAAGTCAGCTATTTAACACCCCCAAACACACTTGCTGTTATATCCGTTAGAGCTCTTTTTCTTTTTTTTTTTCCCTCTCTTTTTTACAACAAAATTTACACATCTTGGATTTTATTACTCCTTAGTGCTTATTACTTTCTTTGGGGGGGGGGGAGAATACAGTCAAATATGGCAAAACAAAGCTGTCAGTCAATACCAAGGATAGACATAGCACATGGTGTAGAACAGAGTACAAGTTTATCAACAATGGTTATCAACGTTGTCCCTTGTTTCCTTAAAAAGAATTGTCTATCTTATTAGATATTATAAAGTTGGACAAAACAGTAGAGAACAAGACCAATAAAACTTAGGCATTGTAAACATTACAGGACTTCCAAAGAAGACAATAGTCAAACCAGAATGGGTATCTTAGTGAATCTTATTGTCTTCAAAGTAGTTGCCTATGTCTTCAAACTTGATACTATCATATAGAATGGAACAGAGTCTAATCAGTCAAAACAAGATCGTGGGAGTACTACAGGACTTCAAAACAAGTTAATAGGAAATCGAAAAGAGTTACTATTTATATATGCTAATTTTTTTGAATTTTTTCTTTAACTAAGACAAACATAAGAAATGACTAAATAATTTTTTTGAAACAATAAGGGGGAGATTGAGATAAAACAGGACATAACAATATAACAATAGAGGTCACAGCATGACTGTTTCAACAACCTAGTACTTCACCACCTTATAACCTGACTTAATAGTAGTTACCATAGTGTCTTTTTCCTTGAAATATTTGGATAAAACTTCATATACTCTAGCTTCAAATATTTTCATATCAAGAAGCCCAGAATAAAGCCTTTCTAATTAATGAGTGAAAACTTTATAAGGCTTCAAGGCCACCTAATGGGGAATCATGATTATCACATATTTTTATATATTTGAATCATTTCCTACACTAGGGAAACTATTCGGTATTCACACATGCGAGATTGATTTATTTCACTAATGAGTATGGTCTCAAGCTGCGCCCATTTATTGATAAATATCTCAATGTGATCCTTCTTTATAGCTGAATAATACTCCATTGTATAGAAATACCACAACTTTTTTATCCATTCCTCAGTTGATGGGCACTTGGGTTGTTTCCAAGATCTGGCGATTACAAATTGTGCTGCTATAAACATAGGTGCACATATATCACTGTGGTATGATGCTTTCAGTTCTTCTGGGAATATGCCTAGAAGTGGAATAGCTGGAATAAATGGGATTTCCAGTCCCAACTTTTTGAGAAATCTCCAGACAGATCTCCACAAAGGCTGTACCAGTCTACACTCCCACCAGCAGTGCAGGAGAGTTCCTTTTTCCCCACAGCCTCTCCAGCATTTGTTGTCGGTTTTCTTGATCCTGGCCATTCTTTCAGGAGTGAGATGGTATCTCAGTGTGGTTTTAATTTGCATTTCTCTAATGACCAATGATGATGAGCATTTTTTCATGTATTTATTTGCCATTTGCATTTCTTCATCTGAGAATTGCATATTCATCTCAGATGCCCATTTTTGGATTGGATCTTTGAATTTCGGAGGTCTGAGTTTCTTTAATTCTTTGTATGTTTTAGACAAGAGGCCCTTGTCTGAGAGAGAGTTCACTAAAATATTTTACCAGTTTGTGGGTTTTCTTTTCACTATGCTGGAGATTTCTTTTGACATGCAGAAACTTTTTAATAAGAAGTGGTCCCAGTTATTGATTCTGGGAAGTATTTCCCGTGCGGTTTGAGTCCTGTTCATGAATTCTTTACCTACTCCTATGTCTCCAAGGTTTCTACCTATTTTGTCTTCCAATAGATTTAGTGTTTCTGTTTTAATATTCAGATCTTTGACCCATTTAGATTTTAATTTAGTACATGGTGATAGACATGGGTCTAGCTTTAGTTTTCGGCAAATGGAGAGCCAGTTTTTCCAGCACCATTTATTAAAGAGACTGTCGTTCTTCCAGTGAACCTGCTTGGCTCCTTTATCAAAAATAAGGTGGTTGAGTGTGTTCGTAGTTGTTGTTGTATCTTCTAATCTATTCCACTGATCTTCAGCTCTGTTTTGATTCCAATACCATGTTGATTTTACTACTGTTGCTTTGTAGTATAACTTCAAGTCAGGGATTGTGATGCCTCCTGCTTTGTCTTTGCTGCTTAGAATTGCCTTTGCGATTCTAGGTCTCTTCTGGTTCCAGATGAAATTTAGGAGTGATTTCTCTAGATCTATAAGGTATGTTGATGGTATTTCTATTGGGATTGCATTGAATCTGTATAACAGTTTTGGGAGAATGGCCATTTTCACAATGTTTGTTCTTCCTATCCATGAGCAAGGGATGTCTTTCCATTTTCTGAGATCATCTTCAATTTCCTTTTTCAGTGTATTATAATTTTCACTGTATAAGTCTTTCACTTCTTTCGTAAGAGTAATTCCTAAATATTTCATTTTTTTGCTTGCTAATGTGAATAGTCCAGTTTCTCTTATTTCCCTCTCTGTAATTTTGTTGTTCATGTATAGGAATGCTATTGATTTCTGAGTATTGATTTTGTATCCAGCCACATTACTGAATTTATTTATTGTATCTAAGAGTATTTCAATGGAGTTTAGGGGGTCTTCTATGTAGAGTATCATGTCATCTGCAAACAATGATAATTTAACTTCTTCTTTTCCTATCTTTACCCCTTTTATTTCTCTTTCTTGCCTAATTGCTCTAGCTAGTACTTCCAGTACTATATTAAATAGGAGTGGTGATAAAGGACATCCTTGTCTTGTACCCGATTTTAAAGTAAAGGCTTTCAATTTTTGGCCATTTAGTATGATGCTGGCTGTTGGTTTGTCATAAATGGCCTTTATTATATTGAGGTAAAGACCATTTATTCCAATTTTCTTTAGAGTTCTTATCATGAATAAGTGTTGGACCTTATCGAAGGCTTTTTCTGCATCTATAGAAATGATCATGTGATTCTTATTTTTGGCTTTATTGATATGGTGGATTACATTTATTGATTTGCGTATGTTGAACCATCCTTGCATTCCTGGGATGAATCCCATTTGGTCATGGTGTATAATCTTCTTGATGATTTGCTGGATCCTATTTGCCAATATTTTATTGAGGATTTTTGCATCTGTGTTCATTAGGGAGATCGGTCTATAGTTCTCTTTTATAGTTGAGTCTTTCTCAGGTTTTGGTACTAGAGTAATATTTGCTTCCAGGAATGACTTAGGAAGGATTGCTTCCCTTTCAATTTCATTGAATAGTTTGAGGAGTGTTGGCATTAGGTCTTCTTTATATTTCTTGTAGAATTCTGCAGTGAATCCATCTGGGCCTGGGCTCTTCTTGGTGGGCAAGGACCCAATTACATTCTCAATTTCATTAGCAGAGATTGGGTTATTCAACAGTTTTATATCCTGTTGATCTAGCTTTGGTACTTCATATGCTTCTAAGAATCTGTCTATTTCTTCTGTGTTATCAAACTTTTGAGAGTAGAGGTTTTCGAAATAGGTGTTGATGAGCCTCTGTATTTCTATTGGGTCTGTAGTGATTTCTCCTTTTTCATTTCTTATTGCATGAATTTGAGCTTTTTCTTTCCTTTTTTTAATAAGGTTGGCTAGGGGCTTATCGATTTTATTTATTCTTTCAAAGAACCAACTCTTTGATTCGTTGATTCTTTGGATTGTTTTCTTAGTGTCTATTGCATTGATTTCTGCTCTGATTTTTATAATTTCCTCCCTTCTTTTGGCTTTGGGCTTGACTTGCTCTTCTTTTTCTAGCTGTTTGAGGTGTAGCATCAAGTTATTTATTTGTAATCGTTCTGTTTTCCTGATGTGGGAACTCAGTGCAATAAATTTTCCTCTCAGAATGGCTTTCATTGCATCCCACAGATTCCGGTAAGTTGTATCTGCATTTTCATTTTCTTTTAGGTATTGTTTAATTTCTTCTTTAATTTCTTCTGTGACCCACTGATTATTCAAGAGTGTGTTATTTAGTTTCCATGTGTTTGCGGAATTTTTGCAGTATCCTTTGTCATTAATTTCTAATTTCAGAGCGCTATGATCCGATAATATGCAAGGGATGATTTCAACTCTTTTGCATTTGCTTAAATATGTTCTGTGAGCTAATATATGGTCTATTTTAGAAAATGATCCATGTACTGCTGAGAAGAATGTGTATTCTGATGTTGTTGGGTGGAACATTCTGTATATGTCTATCAAACCCATTTGTTCACAGGTGTGATTCAGTTCTGTTATTTCTTTGCTCATTTTCTGTCTGGTTGATCTGTCCCTTGGTGTCAGTGATGTATTAAGGTCTCCTGTTACAATTGTGTTACTGATAATTTGAGTTTTCATTTCTGTTAATAATTGTTTTATATAACTGGGTGCTCTGGAGTTTGGTGCGTATGTATTTAAGATAGTTATCTCTTCCTCTTGGAGTTTTCCCCTTACGAGTATGTAGTGACCTTCTTTGTCCTTTATGGTCATTGTTGGTTTAAAGTTCATGTTGTCTGCAAACAGAATGGCTACTCCTGCCTTTTTTTGGATTCCTGCTGCATGAAGAATTGTTTTCCATCCTTTGACTTTCAGTCTGTGAGTATCTTTCTGGGTTAGATGGGTTTCCTGTAAACAGCATATGGTTGGATTTTGTTTCTTGATCCATTCTGCTAGTCTGTTTCTTTTGATTGGTGCATTGAGACCATTTACATTAATGGTTATTACTGTTAAATGCTGGTTAATTGTAGGAATGTTATCTATCTGCTGTTGCATCTTTATCTTTCGGTTCTGTTTAATTATTTGCTTTGCTTAGTGGTTCTTTCCTTTGTGTATCTAAACTGTCTTTCAATATTTTTTGCAGGGTTGGTTTGGTGTTCATGAAGTTCTTCAGCTGTTCTTTGTCATGGAAGTATCGTATTGCACCATCTATTTTGAATGATAGTTTTGCAGGATATATCAGTCTTGGTTGGAAATCATTTTGCTTTAGGATCTGGAACACTTCACTCCATGCTCTTCTTGACTTTATCGTTTGTGCTGAGAAGTCTGCTGTGATTCTGATAGGTTTTCCTTTATAAGTGATTTGTCTTTTCTCTCTGACAGCTTTTAATAATCTATTCTTGTGTTGGATTTCTGGGATGGTGATTATTATATGTCTGGGTGATTATTATATGTCTGGATTATTAAATGTCTGGATTATTATATAATCACCATTATATGATGGTGATTATTATATATAGTTTTATTTTGGTTATGACTGTTTGGAGTTCTATATGCTTCACTGATCCTGATGTCAGTTTCTGATCTCATGCTTGGGAAATTTTCAGCTATTACTTCTCTAAATATCCTCCTGACATCCTTCATGTTGTCTCCCTCTCTTTCATTAATCCCTATCATTCTTATGTTATTCTTCTTTGCATCATCTTGTAGTTGTTGAATTGTTGTTTCCTGGTTCCTTGTTATTTTCAAAAGATCTTTCCTTTCCTGTTCACTAGCTGCAATCCTGTCTTCAAGGTCTGAAATTCTATCTTCACTTTCATTAAGGCGGTTTTTACAACTTTCAGTGGAGTTTTTTATTTCCTGTATATCTCTGTGCATCTGCATTATGTATTCTGTTTGTTTCTTATATTGCTCGTCTAGGGATTCTATCTTTTTGTTTAGTTCCTCCAATTTTTTATCTGTGTTTTCTTTAGATATATTTAGAATCTCTTTCATTTCTTTTATCATTTCTTCTTTTATCTGGGAGATTATTTCGAGTTTGAATTTCTTTAAAGCTTCCTGGAGTTGCTTGTCAATTTCAGTGGCTATTGTGTCCGATATATGAGGTGGATGGGATATATTTTCTTCTATATACATCGCTCCTAGGGTTTCTTGAGATGGGCTGGAGGTTTGAGGTTGTAATTTGGTCTTTCGTTTTGTCATTTTCCTATATTTCTGTGTTTCAAGTGTTATTTGAAAGCTTCCTCAGGATCTGTTGAAAATCCCCTTCTATGTTTGGAGCTACTGAGACTCTGGCGCCGCGCTACCCCAAGCCATTAGGCCTACAGAACCAGTGGCCCTCCTCTGCCTGCTCAGAACTCCGCAGTTCCAGACAAGCTGGGCCTCAGGGACACTGTGCGCCCACCTGCCCCTTGGAAGCTCCACAGTTCTTCAATCGCAGCCAGGTTAGGGTACTCACCACAGGTCGCAGTGCTTCAGGAACCTGTGGACCCTCCCTGGTTGCAGAGATATCCACAGTCCTCCAGACACATGGAGAGGCCGATGCAGGCACCCCAAATCTGCCCAGCTCCTCTGCAGACCAATGGCCAGGCGCAGCAGCTAAACAGGCTGGGCTAGGCTGGTAGTGTGGGCCAGCCCACCTATCGGGAGCTCAGCAGGTCTCCAAATGAAGCTGGGAATGGGGAGGCTGATGTGGAAGCCTCAAACCCACCTCTCCCTTCACTGCACCTGGAAGCCTGAGGGAACTACAGCAGTCTGGGTGCAGATATCCAGAGTCCTCCAGACACGCAGAGAGGCCAGTGAGGGCACCCCAGATCTGCCCAGCTCCTCCTCTGCAGGCCTATGGCCAGGCGCGGCAGCTAAACAGGCTGGGCTAGGCTGGTAGTGTGGGCCAGCCCACCTATCGGGAGCTCAGCAGGTCTCCAAATGAAGCCGGGAATGGGGAGGCTGATGTGGAAGCTTCAAACCCACCTCTCTCCTTCACTGCACCTGGAAGCCTGAGGGAACTCCAGCAGTCTGGGCGCAGATATCCAGAGTCCTCCAGACACGCAGAGAGGCCAGTGAGGGCACCCCAGATCTGCCCAGCTCCTCCTCTGCAGACCTATGGCCAGGCGCGGCAGCTAAACAGGCTGGGCTAGGCTGGTAGTGTGGGCCAGCCCACCTATCGGGAGCTCAGCAGGTCTCCAAATGAAGTCTCAAACCCACCTCTCTCCTTCACTGCACCTGGAAGCCTGAGGGAACTCCAGCAGTCTGGGCGCAGATATCCAGAGTCCTCCAGACACACAGAGAGGCCAGTGAGGGCACCGCAGATCTGCCCAGTTCCTCCTCTGCAGACCTATGGCCAGGCGCGGCAGCTAAACAGGCTGGGCTAGGCTGGTAGTGTGGGCCAGCCAACCTATCGGGAGCTCAGCAGGTCTCCAAATGAAGCCGGGAATGGGGAGGCTGATGTGGAAGCCTCAAACCCACCTCTCTCCTTCACTGCACCTGGAAGCCTGAGGGAACTCCAGCAGTCTGGGCGCAGATATCCAGAGTCCTCCAGACACGCAGAGAGGCCAGTGAGGGCACCCCAGATCTGCCCAGCTCCTCCTCTGCAGACCTATGGCCAGGCGCGGCAGCTGAACCACAATCTTGCTTGTGAATGGAATGTTACTCTGAAACCAAGTCTTAGGCCAGAATATGGCAAATGTTTAATCATGATTGGCAAAAAGGCACCAAAGACAGTATTTTTATTCTGTACCTGCTGCCTCATCAGGCCTTGCAAAAAGGCACGTGGGAAGTGATTTTAGGACTTTCTGAGAGAAGCGCAGCCAAGTTTCTAGCTGAGCTATGTTACAGGTGCTCTGTGGAGTAGGAATGTTGGACCCTTGGGACTTCAGCTTTAGCTCTAAGGAACTCTCAGATTGGGTTCCTCTTTCATGTTTGTGCAAGGGCAGAAGAACCAATAAAACAACTCCTAGCTAGTCACGTTTCTTGAACACATTCACTTTTTAAATGAAAAAATAAATCTGATATTCTTAAGATAATCACAAACTCCAGGATCTTAGATTTTGATAATGATAATACAAATTTTAGCGCCATCCTTGAAGCATTGATTTCTGAGGGGGGTCCTTTAAACAGTTGTAGCTAACTCTTCCTTCTTCCTCTTAGGACAGAGATTAGAATTAGACAATATAACCGTTTAAAATCTAAGCATACCTCACATTACCTATAAATAAACAATTTTAAAAGTAACTTATCAATGTAATAGGAAAGTCTTCCAGCAAGTCCTGAACACACTAAATATAAAAAATATCTTCAGGAATCCAAGCCTATATGCTTAACACACATTTTCATATTTAAGTGTAAATTTCAAGACAAAGATCTTGGGAATGCAGATAGTCATCAGTACAAAGGGCAGAGATAAAAAAGAAGGATAGAATGAACTTGCCTGTGCATATTGTCAGAAATTCACTTGCCTAATTACTTGAGTAGACTTGCTCAATTTCATTTCCTCATGGATAATAATCATACTGGTTTTACTAATTATATGTTATTATTTAAATCTCTCAATGACCCAGAATGTAGATATTATTATTATTTCTTTTATATAAAAAAGAAAACCAAGATACAGATAGGTAAAGTGACTTGTCTAGGATTATATAAAAAGCTTTATAGTATTATACCCTTTATCACTATAATCAAAATAAGTGTAAGGATTTTCTTTTAATTTCCTAAACAGAAAATTGAGTTACTGTCTCTAAATAAAAGTTATTGGAACATTCTGTTTCTTCTTACAAGGCCCAATTCTGTCTTAGATTTTAATGACTCTTCTTAATTGAACAGTGTAGTTAATTGGAATTTAGGAGACTTTTGGAAGTGTTCTTGTTACAGATAAGATTTTTATTGATCATTCAGTAGAAAGACAACATGAAGATACATCATTTTAAATATTCAGATTTGAGAATAATGTGAACGTTTTTCAAGTTTATTCTTATTTTTGAAGTAGGCAGATAAAATTATATGTGTTGATCTCATTTGTGCTGCAAGAGAAGCACCATTTCCAAGAGGCAGGTAAAAGGAGAAGGCAGCCTGTGGCGTAACCAGAGGAGGAATCTCAGGAAGTAGGGTAGCTTGATTTCTCCTTTTCTCCTGAAGGAAGGAGGGGTTTGGCTCATCATCCAGGTCAGGAAGCTGTGAGGAAAACTGTTTACATAACATTCCCCACTGGCAGAAGGGCAGGAGCCCTCCCTTAGCACATTTCTCTAGGGGACTGCCCGTCTTCTCTCTGCCACTCCAGGTCCTGAACTAAATTTAGGGATCTCCTGGGAATGCCAGCTGGAGAGGAAGAGGCCACACTGTAGCAGCCTTGAAAGTACATTCACATGATGTCTTACCTGGAAACATACACAGGCTGGGGACACTGGGCAGTGCTGGCTTCCTCCTTACCCTGGTTTCAGGGAGGAAACCCCTCCTTCGGGGGCTGCGTAATGCTGGCACAGGTGGGGTTATACATTTTACACGTGCAGCACAAAGCCCCCTCAGTTTTAGATACCTTTGTGTGTTCTTTCCAGATGATTTTATTCTCTAGGTTTGAGGCAGACTCTTTTTGTGACACACAGCCTTGCCAAGCTCAGGTCCCAGATCTGTCTTTTCTAGATGTGAAATCTTGGCCACATCATGCTTTAATGTCTCACCTGCTATACGATACAACTGAGAAGTTGTTAATAGTCCCTAGTACAATATAGTAAATGTCCAGCAATTGTTTGCTGCTTTAATAAAATTTATTACATTTATTCAGTGTAGCCTGAGAATGAAACAGGAGATTAGAATAAAGTACTCATCATGTAACTGTATATTTGTGACTTAACTATCTATAAAACATTGTGAATTAATATATTTAATGAATGCCATTATTATGTTACAAACAGTCTGAATTAGTGAATGGAATTTTAAAAACCAGAAGTTGGGTGCTAGCTGTGCTCATTGCTACAAGAGTGTAATTTATTTTACTGCTTCTCAGTTGACAGAATAAAGAAATATGTGTGTGTATACTAACTTACCTACTTAGATGTATTCATACATATTTCTCTCTCTATATATAAGTATTTATAATTATAGTATACTAAACTTAGTTTATACTGTCATGTTCAACTTTAATCCATTACTGTACAGATAACGCTACCCTCTACCCCACTCCAGCAGTAAGAGCCCCAGCTCTCTCTGTCTTCCATCCATTCACCTATCTCTTCAATTCCAGTGTGTATGTATAATAGTATCAAAATCGTGAGCCTGTAACCTCATGGAATATAGTGCTTCTTGGCTCTTAGTTATTTTGCTTTTGATCTTATAGACTCCAATCATTTTCAAAGCTATGTAGAGTCAATAGTTTTTCCCACCGCCCACTTTATCAAAATTATTTCATTTGTTTTATTTTTGTGGAAGGATATATTTACCTATTATATGCTTATAATTTTAGTATGATTAAATTCTTTTATTATAATTTGCCTTTCTTTCTGAGATAACAGTTTCTCAGTGATTTGTTTTTTAAGTGTGCATACCTTAAGGTTAACTCTTTGTGTAAGGATCGGTGGCTTTTGACAAGTGTATTATGTCACATGTCTACATTTCAACATTTTACAGATTTTCTCCAGTGTATCTATAGTGTTACCTTTTCCAGAAAATCAAATATTTAAAATAATTTTACTCATAGAATATGCAGTGTTTTTAGAATGACTATCAATATGTATTTAAATTCCCTTCAAATATTTTTGCAGCACGACATTCTATTTCTTTTTATTGTGAAAGCCATTCCATGTATAGATGTACCACAGTTTGTTTATCCATTACCCTTCTGAAGGACATCTTGATGGCTTCTATTTGTTGGTGACTGAAATAAAAATACTATAAGCATTTACACACAGGTTGGTATTTGGGGACCTGTTTTCAGATCAATGCAGCACATATCCATGTAATTTCTAATTGTGAGCTGACAGTACATCTAGCTTCGCGAGAGATTTCCACGTGTTATCCAAGATGGCCCACACAATTATACATTCCTACCAGGCATTCCTGGTTATTCCTCATAGCAGTATCACATCTTTTTAATATAGTCATTCTAATAGATTATATCATTTTCATCATATTTTTAATTTCTAATTGCCTAACAAAAAGTATAGTGAGTTTATCTTGAAGGCAGCCTGTGGCAGTAACCAGGGGAGGAATCTCAGGAAACAGGCATGCGTGATTCTCCTTTTCTCCCTCCTGAAGGGAAGGAGGTGTTTGGCTCATCATCCAGGTCCGGGAGCCCTGAGGAACACTATTTACATAACATTCCCCACTCACAGAAGGGCAAGAGCCCTCACTTAGCTCGCCTCTCCAGAGGATGGCGTGTCGTCTCTCTGACACACCAGGTATCTTCTTTGATGAGATGTCTGCTTAGGTGTTTTTCAAACAGAACTATTTTCTTATGGCTAAACCATAATAATTCTTCATTTATTTTTATAACTATCTGATGAGACTTGTGTTTTACAAATATTTTCTCCAATCTCTCTTCTTCCTTTTAGTTTTAGTTTTGGTACTGACGATCAAATCTTGGGCCCTGCACATACTAGAAAGTTTTCCACCACTAACCAATAGCTCTAATTCTTAATTTCATTTTCTTAATGGAGCCTTTAGCAAAGAAAAAAAACTTCAATTTTAACAAGTAACCACTTGAGTTTTTCTTTCACGAGTCATATATTTGATGTTGTGTTTAAACACTCCTCACTGCATAGAAAGTCTACATTTCCTCCTATGCTTTCTTCAATAAATTTTATTGCTTTTCACTTTACCTAATTCCTTTTTATTTTTGTGGAAGGATATAAAGTTTTGTGTTCAGATTCACTTTGTTCACATATAGATGTACAATTTTCTCTAGTACTATTTGTTGTAAGTCTGCCCTTTCTCCATTGAGTGATTTTATTCCTTTGCCAAAGATAAACTGGCCATTATGATAGTCATATTTCTGAGCTATCCAGTCTGTTACATTCTTCCATGTATCTGTTTCCTCCCAATACCATGCTGTCATAATTATTGTAACTATTCAGTAAGTCTTGAATTCCAGTAATGTGAGCCCTCTGACTTTGCTCTTTGTCTTCAACATTGTGTTGGCTATGCTGAGTATTTTGCTTTACCACATGAACTTCAAAATCAGAGTCACACTTTTTCAATATCCACAAAATTTGACTATCTTTGTTTGTGACTGTAATTGATCTAAATATGTGGATCAACTTGGGAATAACAAACATATCAAGAACATTGACTCTCCAGTTCATGAATGTGCAATATTTCTCCCTTTGTTTACAACTTCTTCAATATCTTTTATCGATCTCTGTAGTTTCCCACATGTAGATATTACTATATTTTTTAGTTAGATTTTTGCCCAAGTGCTTCGTTTCTTTTGATGATGTTATAGATAGTAGTGTTTCAACTTAAAATTCCTATTGTTCTTTACTGTTGTATTGGGAAACAATTGGCTTTTGTACATATTAGCTTTCTATCCATTTTATTTCTTCCCCAAATGTATATTTGAATTCCCTTTTATCGTCTTCTTTCACTATTTTGAGCTTCCAGTATGATGCTGAGTAAGAAGAGGTAAAAGAGGACATATCTGATACAATTATCTTGCTCCTGATTTTAGTGAGAAAGAATGTGACTTCTGAACATTAAGCACGATGTGATTATAGGGATTTTCCATGTTATTTCATGTTGTGTGAGTATGACTTTCTGTGGCTCTCTCCACCACTACTCACTCCACTGATTTTTGTATCCATTTGCATTTGAATGCTGAGCTCTCTTGCCACACACATACATTTGAATGCTACTGCTCTTAGATGAGACATTCAAAAACCACTAAGTTAAACTGAGTGTGAATGTAAAGTGTGCACTTCAAAGATCTCAACTGAATAATACTATCTTTTTGCTTTAAGGAATATGAAATGAAGAAGTTGTGATCCACATCTTCAGAAACTTACAATTCACTATGGGTAACAAGATAAAACACCTAATAACGGCACTCATCAAACTAGATACAGGTAATAATAGAAGCAAGCTTGATAAGTTCTGCTTGAAGGGAGCCGGGAAGATTAGTAGGGAGATTATATTCACATTAGGCTTTGAAGGATGAGAAGGAAAGGTGTGTGGTTTAGGCATGGGGACCACAGGACAGTGGCAAAGCCACTGACTATGAGTGGCATGTGTGTGGCAACAGGGGGGAGGGACTCAAGAGGACGAGGGGATTCCAGAAAGTAAACCTGTGCAGGTTGACAGTGCTCGGACTTCAATTTAAGAAATTCTGGTTTGTTCTGTATGTAAAAGGGGGAGAGATTACAGATCTGATTAGACAGGTGAAGTATTATAGCAGAAAAGTGAAAGAAAAGAGTAAAATGAAAGATAATTGGGAAGGTATGGAAGTTTCAAATGTGATAGAAAACTTCTATTAGGACAATAAATTTCCCAAGATCATACTTTAAACAAACACCCATTTTGATCACTGTCTCTATGGTGAAGTATTTTAAAGTAAATTTCATACATAGTAGCACTAAGATCAGGGACACAAAAAAAGGAGTGGTTTTGAGGAACTAAGAATTTGCTTATATACACGTTGACATAATACAAAAAATGTACAGCCTACATAATAGGAAAATGTTTGGTCATTATGAACAATCTCTTTTCATGTCTACTTTTCTTTGCCACTGCCCTGGTTACTTTTCTTTCACTGCTGAGACAAAACACTCAACACCCAAAGTTAAGGAAGGAAAAGGTTGATTTAGTTCACAGTTTTGTGAAGGTTTCAGTGCATAATCAACGGACTCCAAGGCAGAGTGGCACATGGCAGAAGAGTGATAGTGCATGGCTGTGGAAGACAGCAAAAACAAGAGCCAAAGAGGAAAACAAGCCTGTTTCTCCCTGTATGCAGGCTGCCCACCCCACGGCTTATGTAGCATTCACACTTATACTCCCAATGCCAATTGTGTTATTGCTTACTTGATTTTTCATGTCTACTAATAATTGTCCTACATAAGTTTGGTGCTCCTGTATTTGGTACATATATATTAATGACTGTTTCTCTTTCTTTTGAAGTTTCCCCCTAACAAGTATGTAGCAACTTTCTTTGTCTTTTTTGATTATGCTTAGTTTGAAATTCACATTGACTGCAAACAGGATAGCTACTCCTGCATTTTTCTGGGTTCCTGTTTCATGGAATGTTATTTCCATTCTTTGACTTTCAGTCAATGAATTTCTTTTTGAGTTAAGTTTGTTTCTTCTATACAACATATTGTTGGCTCTTGTTTTTTGATCCTTTCTGCCAGTTGTTTCTTTTTATTGGTAAATGAAGGCCATTTACATTGATGGTTATAATTGGTATGTATTGATTTATCTTTGTCATGGTATTTTCCTGCTTTTGGTTCCCTGCTTTTCCTCTGTCTTTAACTGATTTCCCTGCCTGGTGGTTTCTTTCTGTTGTTGTTTTTGAAATTGTCATCATTTTAATCTGTATCCTTCAGTATTCTTTGTAGGGTTGGTTTGGTGCTCATGGATTTCCTCACTTTTTCTTTATTATGGAAGTATCCTATTTCTCCATTAATTCTGAGAGATAGTTTTGCAGGGTACATCAGTCTGGGATGGAAGTTGTTTTCTTTCAAAACTTAAAACTCTTCACTCCAAGCTCTTCTTGACTTGGCAATTTGTGTTTGCAAGTCTGCTGTGATTCTGATGTGCTTTCCTTTATATGTGATCTGTTTCTTTTCTCTAACAAGTTTTAATATTCTGTTCTTGTGCTGAATTTATGGAATCTTGATTATTACATGTCTTTCTTGGTTTTGTTTTATTTTGGTCATGGCTTTTTTGGAGTTCCATATGCTTCATTTATTTGTATGCTTAATTCTTTATCCATGGGTGGGAAGTTTTCTACCATTCTTTCTTTGAAAAAAAAATTTTAAGGCATTTGTGCTGCTTCATCTTTCTCACTGAGTCTAGTGAATCTTACCTTATTCTTCTTTGCTTTGTCTTGTGGCTGTTGGATTGAGTTTTCATGGTCTCCTGTTATTTTCAAAATATCTGTCTTTTCATGATCACTAGGTAAAATTCTTTCTTCAAGTTCTGAAATTGTCGACTCCATTCAATTTGTTGAATATAGTTTCAATGGAGGTTGAATGTCTGTTTGGATCTGTTTCGTGGATTCCAATTGTTTCCTCTGCTGGGCATTTTTTTGTTTCCATCATTTTTTAAAGTTCATCTATTCTTTGATATATCTCTTCTCTAATATCTTTGATTTTAAGCATCATTTCTTTTTGTACCTGGGAGGCCATTTTCTCAATAGTCTTTTCCACTTGGTTTTTCACTTCCATTGTTATCATTTCAGAAAATCCAATGGCAAATGTAGCCAAGGAATCCCCAGGATTAACAGCTAAGACAACAACACCTTAGGTAGTTGTTACTGGACTTGAATATTTTGAGCAATAAGTTTCAAGCAATTAAGAAATAAAAGTAATAAAACCATATGTGGTACAAACCATATATGGTGTCAGATCACTTACATTGGGTTCGTCATCCATCCGTTAATTTATTCATTCTTTTACTTTGCACTCACTAAATATGTATGTACTAAAAAGTACTTTTTACAGAGCCTTATAAAGCATAGCTTTTGTTGTTGCATGTGCTGAAATGTTTTGCTCTGTGTGTGTACAAAAAATCATTTGTGTTTACAGATTCTTGGAATGATAAAATACATATGCCAATTATTTGTCTAGTGCTAGTATGGTCTAGTGAGTGCTGTTTGGTGTCAATGCTGGTTTTGCAACACAAAATAAAGCAAAAGTCCAAAAACATAACAGCTGGAGAAGAAAACCCTCAGCAAGGCTGTCCTCATGAGTCCTTTCTCATCTACCAGTGAAGACAATTCAGCAGTAGATTCATGCTTGTGGGAGCACTGATCACCTTGTCTTCAGATGACAGAGATAAACTGACCACCCTAGAAGAGGTCCTGACAAAGACAGCTTTTCTCATCACTGAGTAATGAATATCCTCAGCTCTTGTGATGCTAGAATAAATGAATTCCCACCTGTCATAGATTATCAGATATTTCTGCATCTGTTCAACAAGAGCAGCATTATTAATAGTGCAGTGAAGCTAGGACTGACTGCATCTGTGAATCTGCAGCCTTTGTTCCTTTTCTAATCTTCTGTTTTGCTTTGTGTTCCCCAGATACTGAAATAAACATGCTCTTTTGATGCATGAGGACATCTGATCTAATATTCTTTAATCAAGGTAATCTTTCAAAAAGCATCCCAGTATTCTTAGAAGGACTTTGAATACCTAGGTGGAAAGAAGAAAGGGCTTACTGCATATATTTAAAAATTCCTATTCATAGCAGCATCTTGCAAAAGTATTCTAATCAGCTGTCAGGCAGCCAGGTCTCCTAACAGCTTATGGATAGCCCCAATGTTCACAGAAAGATGGTGAAGGGGGTCAGGCTGACAGATTGTTTTTGCTGTTTTAATGAGCACAAATTAACTGATTTTGCAGAAAAATCTCTCTGGATTCTGACAAACAAAACCTCTTTTACAATGTGACATGTTTTCTTCAGGCCAGCTTGGTTTCTTCATGTAGAAGTTGACAGTTCAGCTTATATGTTGTGGTTTGTTCCTAGTTATTACTATTATTTTCCACAGTGACTCAGCCTCTCATTTTCCCACAAACACAAGAGTTTACAAGGTGATCTCTTGTATATATATATATATATATATATATATATTCCCATATAGGGTGTCTAACAACAGATGCTACTGTCTATTGGTTAATTCTATCAGAGCAAATGTTTTTTTTTTTTTTCTGAGCATGAACAATCATAGAATACATTTTTTCCTTTCAGATTTTTTCATAACCCCTACCCAACCATCCAGGTCCAGCTAATCCCAATACAAAATTTATGTCTATTCTAATCATTGGTTACTTTTGTTTTCATACAAAATATGTGAGCAGGCTAACCAACAAAAACATTAGTCATTGGAAAAAATATCTTTCAGTGTTACTCGAGGCCATCCCTGAATGAGTTATGGTAGAGTTGATGTTCACTTTCAGCTGACATTTTTATTCCTAAACAAAACATCCATAAATCAAGATTAGAATTTTTTCATTTCTATTAGTTTGTCACTTGAGATGTAGTTCATATGTGTATGATTATGGGTGTGAGTTGAAAGAGGTATTGCTATTGTAGTAGAGGAGGATGGCGTAGGGGCTTTGACTTACTTGTATGAGCACTCCTGGCTTCATTGTGTTCAGTGATTTATACTAGGTATACCACCTCTATTTTACGATGGACTGTTCCTCATCCTGCCCAACCTTGTGACTGGTTATGCTAGGACACATCATGTGATGAGCAATTGCATTGTGTAATCATGTGGTGTGTCATGGTAAACTGTTTCATTCTATGTCTGGAGTCTATTTAAAAAAATAATAATTCTCAGTGGAAAATTAGATAGCCCTGCTCCAAAAATGCAGGATTTTCTGTGTTGACCTCCAACTGGGACACAACACAATTCTAGAGCTAAGCTAAGCTAGAGCTAAGCTAGAGCTAAGCTAGAGCTAAGCTAAAGAAGCTTAGCTTCTTTTCTTACAACTAAAACTTCCAACACCTCTGGATCTGCTGATTTTATGGTCAAGTACTGGCAGTTTCTTGTCCTGCATCTTGGACCTGTTGTAGAATCTGCTTCAGCTCTAAATTTCAAGCCACTTAAATTGGAGGCCTTTCCCACTGCCTGGCATTCTGACTAGAGCAGTGTTTCTATAGGAAACATAGCTCATTAAGCATAGTGATTCTTTCAGTGCTAGAAAGTGCAGCATACATTCACTTGGTAAAGATTTTAGCATGTTTCTGGCCGTTGGAAACCCATAACAAATTTTTTTTTTCTGGTGCTTGTCATTGCACACAAGGCCTTCACACTCAGCTGTATCTCTAGACTCTATTTTTAGTTTCTGAGACAGGGTTTAACTAGGTTGCTATGTTTCTGACAATGGGCTTGACCTTGCAACCCTTCTGCCTCAGCCTGCCAGAGTGCTGGGATTACAGCACATACCATCAGTGCCCTACAAATCATATGAATGTGTCAGAACCCTGAATTTTCTTAGGACTCATATCCTATCAAATGAGATACATATCTATTACCAAAAATTTTGACTGGTAACCAGCTTATGCTGATTGTCCTCCAAAACTGTAATACCATTGGTAAAATGGCTCAGTGATGCAGATGTATTTGGACTATGTTATGACTAAGACAGGAGAGTTATCCTTGGACAACAATGTAAATGTATATGTTTTTCAACTTTATGATGTTGCCATAAAGTTGTTTCTGGTACTCTTGTGTGGTAAAAATAGAAAAGAATGCACTTGAAAAAACAAGGACAACCTACCATGTATCTGAAGATGAGCAAAGATACTGCCTTTGGCACAGCTGTTATAATTGGAATAGCAGTTTAGCAGACTATGTGGTAATCTACTCTCTTCAGCATCCACTCAGCTTCTGCAGAGTGAAACTAGTGAAAAAGAGAGGAATGAGAAGGATGACCATTTGCACATATAGAGATCTTTAAGAATGGCGTTACTTTCCATCATCCATCCTCCTCTGACAATGTATAATTTTTATTCAATTGTTTCAACTGAGGGTAACTGATTGGGTTCAGAGATTTCTACTTTGCCTTCCCCATTATAACAACTCTTACTCCAGTGGCCAAGGGCCCCTGTGGAGGTTATGTCAGCAGCCAGCCTGTCAAATCTAAGTTATTCATTCAGGGATAGAAGTGTAACCACAGGATGGGTCCACGAACCCAGCAGACTTAGTACAAGATGAAGTTAGACAGAACCCCATGTATATCTTAGCCTCTGACTCTTCCCGAATCTAATAGGAGGCTATTATGATACTTTTGAGTACCATGTATCACTCAGTATTCAGTAATCCTCAAAATACTTTCATATTCATCTTTCTTCATTGCACACATACCTTAATAAAGAGCTGTTGGTGCACTCTGAAGTAAGATTAATAAATAATTGGCATGATACATACTGTTCATTTGATGGTCCCTGGGCTAGAAACTCCCAAGGCTTATGACTTATTAGAGTGACTACTGTTAGTTTGTTGAACTAAAATTCAGTCTTCTAAACATAGTTTATTTTACTTGGACAGGCTAAATAGTAGAATAGTCACTTGCCCATTAATTTGTTCCTAATGATACTTCTTTGATTTCTATACATCAGGCCCTTGAGCATCACCCTGACAGAAATAACAATTATTGTGACTTCCTGGGTTCTGTTTAAGCAATACCATGTAGCCTCAATTGTTTTGATGTCTTGTTTCACTCTAAGTCAGATCTACAATAGCCTTTCTTACCATTGGTTTTATCATTCAGAAGAGAACTCTCACTGTTCTGGGAGAGATAGGATATCTGATATGGCAAGTAATCAAAAATTTTATAGGTTGAGAGTATGTTTGTCTACTTTTAAATAATACTGTTGCATCCTAACAATGCATTCTTTTGTCCTTGGCAAATGATATGTCCTGAGTCTTCAATGGAACTTAATCATCCAGTGACTCTTCTGACCCTGTGCTAAACCTAATATTTAAAGGTTATGTGTTGCTCCAAGAAAGGCGAGTCCCAGGGCAAGGCAGGTTCTCTACAGCTGAGGTAGACACTGAAGATAATGTCAGCTGGCATTTGGCCTTGACCACATGCCCTGTGGCTGGGAATAAATTCTTGGTGAGACATCAGAGAGTATATCTCCATGTTTTCCAGTAGTCACTCAGAGGCTTTGTATTGGTAGGGTTATTATTTTGTGAGAAATAATTGCAGAGTTCAGATTTCTTTTAAAGAGCAGATTTCATCCAGGAATGTTGGTGCACATCTGTAATCCCAGCACTCAGGAGGCTGAGGCAGGAGGATAACAGCAAGTTTGAAATCAGCCTGGACTACATAGTGAGTTCCAGGCCATCCTGAACTATATAGTAAGATCCTATCTCCAAACAAAAAACAAACACAAGACTTGCTGGGCATAGTGGGGTGCATGCCTATAATCACAGGATTTGGAGGTTGAGGCAGCAACATTGTGGAGAGTTTGAGGCCAGGCTGGGCTGGGGTACATAGTGAGTTCAAAGCCAGCCTGGAATATATACCAAGATACTTTCTTAAAAAAAAAAAGAATAGACTTTAGCTACCACTAAAACACTATGATTCTCTTTATAATTTTCTGCATTATTTGTCTATTTATATAGAAAACCAGACTTATCTACTTCTTTACTTACCAATCTCTCAGATTAACTTTTTGAACAAGCGTACACATTTCCCTTTATTTTCTGAATTGAAGGAAATCCTTTAGTCCTTGAAAAGAGCAGTGTTACAAGAGCTCTTTTGAGGTCCTTTAGATGGATGTCCCAATCTTCTATAGTCATTTTCCTGTTACCTACAGTGAGTAGACTACATTAGAACACTAATAAAAATGGAGTCCACTTGGTGTGAAGACCATCCAGACACAAGGAAGTGGTGATTTGGTTCAGTTGTGGAGAAGGGAACTAAAACATTCAAGTCAGAACTAAATTGACTGAATTATTTTTATTGACTGGGTTTTAAGCTTTACTTCTTTGTCAGAGTAATTTTTTAAACATGCTATATCTAATGATACAATTTTCTACTTACATCTAGTGATTTGTTATTATCTTTAGGATAAAGTGCAAAGATTTCAGCACAATCACTGATGATCAGCTGATGCCTATCCACCCATCCATACCAGCGTACTTGAGCGAGGCACAGGAGGCACAGCACTGAGTCTCACAAAGACCTGAAGCGAAAGCCATCCAGATCCCATGGCTTCAATCTGAAATATACCCTCAAGTTCTCATAGGCACATAGGCAAAGCTTTTGGAAAGCAACTGGACCAGTCTTTCATCAATCCATTATTCTATTGATTGATCGTCATTTGATAACATGATTGGGAAATCACGGAAATTTAAGAGGGGGACCTCACTGAAGGGACTTAGACATGGAGGCATTAATTTAAGGACTATATCCTGTCCCTGGCCCTTCCTTTCTTCTTTCACACTCTCTTTGCTCCTTGGTTGCCATTAGATAAGCAGCTTCTTCCATACAGTTTTGGTTCCACTGTGATGCACCATCCACAATGCATCCAATTGACTGTGCATTAAACTCTGAAATGATGAGGCAAAATACATATTTCTTCTTTAAGACTCGTATATTAAAGGCTTGGTCCCTAGAATGGTGCTATTCTGAAGTGGTAGAACCTTCAGGAGGTAGGCCTTAGTGAGAGGTCCTTAGACCATTGAAAGGATGTCCTGGAAGGGAATCATGGGACTCTGATCCTTCCTCCTCTAGTGTGCCTCCTGGCTCAGAGTTGAATGAGCTTTCTGCTTGCTCAGGTGCTTGTTACAGTGCCAGTCAGTACCCTCCTCAGAGATTCAGTATAATGATCTGCCCAATCTAGAAATGCAATCTCCAAACCCTTGAGCCAAAATAAATCATTTTAAAATTATTATCTCAGGTGTTATTTTTAAAGTGATGCAAAAGTGATTAATATGCTTCTTTTTTTGAGAAAAGAGTACATCAAATCAAACTCAGGACTTCTTGCTTCCCAGGTAGGTACTGTGCAACTGAACTATATCCTTGGTCCTATCATTTCTTTCTTTTTTTTTTTTTTTTGAAGTAGTTATTATAAAAGCCAATGCAATCTTTTGTGCCTTAGTAATTCTCTCACATTATTTCAGCATTTTTCTCTCTTTTTGGACAAGAGCATCCTTACATCAGTGGATTCAGCACTGAATGCCTCCTACCAAAATCTACTGATAGCAGTGTTTGGAGTTCCACCTCAGTAGGGAGTTCTGTTCTCATAATCATTTTTTTTTTTCTGGTTTAGGTGTTGAGTGGTCCTTGAGATGCTACCTTTCCCCATATGGTATGTTTGGTGGATAGAACTGGAATAGATGGCCCTTTGCCGGTAATCCAATATTATTGGTAAGCTGCCCCAACCTCAAATGCCATTTGATTGGTGGCCAAGTGACAAGTCTATCACACAATGTAAACTGATAATCCCAGAGCCTTGGGTTGTCCCTGCTCTCCTCTTTTGGCCTATCCTGGGGATGCTTCTTGTTTAAAACTGGAAAGCTTTCTTTGGAAATGTGACAACACCTCGGCCTGCTACCACATCTTTTCTTTTGTTGGGTTCTTTAAATAAAGAACATTCTCAGTCCTCCTGGACAGCTATTCCTTGACCCTTTCAGTGGATGAATGAACTCTGCAGAAAAAATTGGAATCTTGTCTCTACTTTCTGTTTTCTTCAATATTCAGATTTATTTCCTTGTTTTCAAAGTTGGGCAGTGACACACGTTTAAGCTCGTAGTATAAGAATAATCATCTCTGCTCCGTCCTGAAGGAACAAGAAGTGGGCTGAGGGTAGGAGGAAGTAGGAAAACATTTTAAATTCACCGTATTGAAGAGGTCAGTGAAGATATATTGCCAGAGAGGCAGAATGAGATGACAAGAGACACATCTACCCAAATGGTTTATTGTCCTTTACAGTCAGCTCTCTGTGCTGGGCCCCAGCCTGGCAAGGCTGGCTTGGATCCTCACATTCAGCCCCAGCACTATTGATTTGCTTAAGGCTATGAGCCAGGATTTTCTTCCAGCCCATACAAAACTAATCAAATTAATGGATGCTGCTGCTGGTTCTCATCAAATGCTATTAAAATATAACTCTTTCATGAATAATTCTAAACATTGACTCAAAGCAATTGATTACAAGAACCACATATCTCAAATGGGAAGAATAATTGATGTTTTCAACATGCAAATGGCTTGTAAAGAATTCTGAGATCCTAGTTACAGGAGTACAGTTATAATCAGTTCATTTGAGTTCTAGAGTTTCTGATTGGTATTTATTTCTCAGTTTTGCCTTCCAGAGAACAACATGTAAAAGCTTCAGGTTTATTTTATTATCTCAACTTTACTCTGTCCAGCTTTGCTTGTGAACCCACTAAGTGATTTATCTACACTAGCAGAGCTGTGAACAGCTAACAAAGAAATGTTGAATCATTTGGGGGCAGAACATTTCTTTTATTCTAAAAAACTGGCATCTCCGATACACAGTCATCATGGAACTGTCTCCCCATCCAACACAGTCAACTCCATGCAAATATTAGAAGCACTTGAATAGTAAGTGAGAGTATAACATCCATGTCTCAGAAATCATATTCACAGTTCCCACTCTGATTAGAAAACAATCTATTTCTCATGGTTTGTCTTGATTGGGCTATTAGCACCTACCTTCACCATCCTTACTTTGTATACATCTTCCTAGTTCAACTGTGAAACTCTTAGTTGAACTTTTTTTTAATTTACTATCTTTACTCTTCCTCCCCCATTTCATGCTGTTTCTCAACTTAACCTAGAAGATTTAACAGTGCTCACTACTTGCCAGGAAGAATCTGAGAGTTTGAGAATGTTATGCTAGTTAAGTGAGAAATACTTAAAATTCTTAGTATATTACTTCATTCTTAATGTATATCAAAGAAGAGAGGGAAAGAAACTAATGGCTACCACTTTCAACCTCTTATAACTGTAGAAGCCAAAGGTAGCTTGTGTTAATCTCATGATGTTGCAGTAACTTTAGTATCAAAATATTTATACAAGTGCTTCTTTTCCTGATGTATACAAATTTCTTTGAGTTGAAAACTGTATTAAAATAAAGCTGATGCATAATTCCTCCTCATGTCCTGGGTTATCACTATAGTCAGGACCAAATAGTGTATAATCTAACAGGTGATTTAAATATATATCTATAACAGAAGAGATACTAAAGATATATTAATAGACAAAAATGGATAGGTGACATAACAAAATAGTGGGAAACTCAATCCTACTTTGGAAACTGAGAAAGAAATCATAAAAGACATTATGCGTGAGTTAATCCCTGCAGTTCTGGTACAAAAGGGGAGTCTAAACAGAAGTCACTGAACAAAGTAGACTTGAGTGGATCAGTGGATACAGTCTTCAGTGCCAGACAAAAATGCCAATTTTATGAGTGATTCTCAAATTGATATATGCAAGCAAATTTCCTATAAAATGCTAAAACTTTAGCTCAGCTTCAGCTTTATCCCAAACTCACTGAACTGGAACTTCCAGGTGTAAAGCATGTCTAGATGTATTTTTTAAATGCTCCCCTGACTAGAAATTCCTCAGACATGTTTTCCATCCTTTGCAAACACAGTTGAATGGAATTTCCCAGTATACACTGCAGGTAGGCAGATTGTAACTGGTCAGTGGAATGCAAGACGTGATGTAAACCACTTTCAGATGTGTTCCTGACACTTCATAAGGATATTCCTCTTTCTTTCCTTCCTCACTGACTAGCTGGATTCACAGAAGACTGGGTCTCAGACAGACCCTCAAATAAACAAGATCTGTTCATTTTAGAGGCCATTGTGATATTCAATGATAGTTTCCTGGTATATTTAAAAGCAGATTCAAGACATCCTAATATTTCCACAGGTAATTTTCTAGTAGTTTTATGGCTAGCAAATGTGAATAATAATTGCAGAGTCATCTTTTCTGATTTGGTTTTGCTCTTACACTCATCTTACATTTTCTTTCAGTCAAGAAAAGCTATTTAGGGTGGATAGATAACAGCAGACTACAGAGGCTCTCTGAGATAGTCAACTTAGATTCCAAAAAATAATACAGTGTGGGGAGTCCCAAACAGAGGGAGATACACCCTCCAGACCCAGGAACAAACTAAGCTGAGAGAAACCAATTAAAAATACAGTCCCAGTACTACAATTGGAACAGCTACAGTCTCAGAGCTGCTACTTGAACTTGCTGCCGCTGCTGCACTTGAACTGGTGCAGCCAGGATAGCCCGCCAGTTTCTACTCACTGGAAATGCAAACGCACTGAAGGCAGGAGTTGGTGAACCAAATTGGGAGCAGAGCTGGCAAGGAACCCTGCATCAACCTGCAGTAAGTGATGGGAAATAAAATCCATCCATAGAGAAGGGGGAGCTCCAACAGATGACATTCTGGGACCAGGCACACTGGCCAGAACAAGGGGCTGCAATGACTTCACTCATCTATTCCCTTCTCAAGCAGGACTGGTGGGGAGCACTTGACCTGGGTCACGTGGTGGACTGAGACCCAATAGGCTAGCCGAAACCAAGTCCCTATGCCTGACAGTGCACCCTAATGCAGTGAAGTCTTCAGGAGGTCGACTGACATGGAGGGGTGGGCCCAGCATAGTCTGCCCCATTTTTTATCCTCTAGTACACTGCAGTGGGCAGGAGCACCTAGTCAGTGTGCTTCAGATAGACTGAAACCAACAAAGAAAGAAACTGGGACTCCTATATATCCCTGTATGGAAGGAACAAAAAATATGAGAAGAGGAGGCAACAATAAAGGGTCCCCAGTCCCCAATCCCGAGAACATTGATCCAGGAAAGGTAAATGCAAAGGAGAATAAGGACAGCAAACATACAATATCAGACACAGCACCAATAGAAATAAAGCAATAGCTTTGGGACCTCATAGACGAGTTCAAAAGTGAAGTATTTAACCAATTAAAGCAAGATATAAGTAGAATAATTAAAGAAATGCTAAGCACCTCCCAAGAAAAGACAGATGGAAGAATGGAAGAACAAAAAAAAAAAGATGGAGAAAATAGAGAAAATGAACACATGAAGCAGATTCAAAGAGATTACCAGATAATTAAAAACCCCATTGAAAGTTGGCAAAACTGCTTGAAAGAAACTAAGGATAGATTATCCAAACTGGAGGACAGGTTTGCAATGTGGGACATGAAAGGAAAAAAATTTTTTAAATTAACAAGGAAACAAGCAGTAACAATATAAAGGCTAGAAGAATATCTATAACTTAAGAATAAAGAATGTGAGTGAAGAAGCAGGGTACAAACAAAGGAACTGCAAAGGCTATTCACTGAAATAATTAAGGAAAACTTCCAAATCATAGGAAAAGGAAAAGATACTCAGATGTATGAGGCATACGGAACTCCAGACACCTACAACCAAAATAGATGTACATCCAGGCATAATAATCAAGATCCCAGAAATCCAATGTAAGAACAAAATATTAAAAGCTGTCAGAGACAAGAAACAGATCACTTACAAGAGAAAACTCATCAGAATTACAGCAGACTTCTCTGCACAAACCATCAAATCGAGAGCGTGGGGTGAAATAATCCAAGCCTTGAAAGAAAATAACCTCCAGCCAAGATTGATCTATCCTGCACAATTGTCCCTAGAAATTAATGGAGAAACAAGATGCTTCCAAGATAAAGAGGAACTGAGGGAATTCACAACCCAATCCAACTCTACAAAAATAGTACAGGACATTCTAAAGAGGGAGAAAAGCACCAGGATTTCGGGAACTGTGGCAGAGAGGTCCCAATGAATGTAACAAAAAGCAAAATGAAGAAGACAAACAGACAATTAATGACGGAGAAAGATCATAACAGAAACGAGGCAAAGAAGGTTGGATATAATTTCTAATATCTATGACCTAAATACACTAACTTAAGGGAAAAAAGAGAGAATTGCAGGCAGAGTGGATCAAGAGGTAGGGTCCACTGATATGCTCTTTATAGGAAATATAATTAACCTGAAGAAGGGGTATATGGACTGAAAATCAAATATGAGAAAACAGAACTCAATGTGATAGGGGACCAGAGAGTAATAGGGGCAACTGGACCAGTATTTATGGATAGGTTGAAAAGACAGGCTTTAATAAGTGAAGAAATACAAGTAGAGATCAAGTCCAGGAGTGAGAAAGTTCAGAAACACTTAGGTAAAAATCAGGTTGCCCCCCCAGTATAAAACCAAGAGTGTTGGGGAGACCCAAAAGTACATCCTGGGGGAGTGAAAGGGGAGGAATAGTCTTAAAATACAGCAGAAGATATTGCTAATAGTGTATCAGGAATTAAAACCCTTATTACTCGCACCACTCTGCTTGGATGGAACTTGTTCCATCCCAGTTTGTATATAAGCACTGGGTCTGAGGGCACAGACAACTGTCCCAAAGATATCAGGATATAGCACTGTGGCCATCTTTAATTGCCTATTAACTTAATCCAGATCACTGTATGACTTATACTGTTGTATCATGACTGATCTTAGTTAAATATGATTTGTTTGATTGCTGCTTATTACTAACAGATTTTATTCAAAACTGTTAGGTTGATGGTACCAAATTGGAGGGTATAAACATCTATACTGAAAATGACGATTCACTACGATACCCATTCTGATTTGATTACTACCTGTTTTTGTAGCTCTACACTATCTACAAAGTTGTATTTCTATTAATTCTGTTATGTACTGATATATTCAGTTACACTTGAACTGATGATATAGCCAGTTCTGTTGATGATAACAAGATACAGCACAGTGACCATGGTAGAACTCCTTGTACAGTATTTTACATATCTTTTTAGTTTTATGTGTCTATAGGAATATGTTTTGTTCTGTCTTGCTTTGCTCTGTTTCTCCTTTAATATAGAAAGGATAGAAATACATGTTAAGACTCATGCTTGCGTAAAACCTATAAACAGTTTATGAGAACTGATCTTATGACACATGATGAAATGAACAAATACTTTGAAGGAAAAAATGGGCACTGTAGTACCCAGTGCTGATTCCAGAGTGTTATGATGTGAAATCCAGCAATACTATTAATCTTTGTTCAGAATGATTTTAATCTAGTATGTTTTGTTTGGTCTCAACATAAATGAAGATATGGATAAATGTGTACATGTCTAGGTGTATAGGATTGATAGCCATATTACCTAGTTTTTGTTAGATAGTTGAACAGAACTGCTTACAGTCTCTTGGTTCAATTCCCATTTATATATTCCATTTTTGTATCTTGAACAATTATTTGTGGGGGGGACAATATGTAAACATCAACTAGTGATTTATTACTGTTTATTTCTTTTCTTTGAAAGTATGTACTATTTCTGCCCATTTTCTGTTTTGTTTTGTCTTTCAATAAAATTTTTAAAAAGCTATTTATAAATGTAGGTAATTTCTATTATGTTTAAGTTACCAGGACTACATGGACAAAATAATGAAGTCAAAGAAAGTAGTCTGTAAACAAGTAAGTCCATGAGATATGAAGGTGGTCTCTTTCTAAAAAGCGAGACTGGAGTGATATTCTTATTTAGAGGTGGCTGGCTTCACTGCACCCAAATACTGTGAGAAGAACCTGAAGGGCTAGGGCGCAGGTGTATGTGTCAGCTCTTTAAATGCCCTTTAAATTTGTACTTTAGGATTTATGAAAGGTGGTGGATTACTGACATGATGAGAAAGTCCTGCTAACAGAGGCTAGTAAAGCAATCATAAAGGGAAGAAATAATTTAGAACTGTAGAGCCATAGGAAACATTAAAGTTTAAGTTTGGCCTGGCAGCTCCTGGGGATTATGGCCATTGATTTCAGACAACATATCCACTTGCTCTAAACTAAGGGATCTGAACTTCTATTAAAAGCAGAAAGAGATTACACTGCAGCTTGTAGAGTTTGAAACAACAGGCAAGAAACAGAAAATTGGAAACTGGCTTTTATGTTCAGTGGTAGGCAAGCCCAATGGGCTCTGCTGAAAGCCAGGGACTGGCAGGACTGGGACCATGAGTGTGATGCCTATGTCACACTTGTGTGATCTGCTGCAGATGACACAGAACTTCCATAGCCATGAACATACCTGATCTTCAGAACCCTGTGAAGTAGTCTCATGCTGTGATGAGCCTAAGGCTCAGCATCCATGACCCATGTCTTCACAGCCAGTGCTTGTGCTATCTAACTACAGCTTGTCCACCTTCACAGATATTTTTATGAGTAAAATTTAGGTGAGTGCTCCAAAATATTGTTTCTAGATTCTGTATTCGAATTACGTTAATTGGAACTGGCCCCTAAATAGTTTTGTTTTCTTTTTCAAATCTGCATATGTATTCCTCCTCTGACACTGAGGGCTGTTCAAAATGTGCAGAGTTCCATTTACTTCCCTCCCCCAAGAAAGCAAAATCACGAAAGAAATCAATTGCAAAGGCACAAGTAGCTTTAGAAACAATCTGTGTTGTGGGTGTGCAAATGTAGTTTAAATCTAAGCACCTGAGAATGAACTGATTGCTTCTGTCATTTAATTCAAGTTTATCTGTTTCAATCTGATGATTTAACTTGTAAATTACATCCCAGCATCTGTAGAAAATTTATTTTAAAATATGTAATTTGGGTTCTTCAACAATAAAAATTGATAAAAGTCAAGCATTTTATGTTTCAACAACTATTCCCAAGGTCATCCACTAAAGATTTTGTCTGTAACAGATATTGTGACTTTTATGAATGTTTACAGATGTAATGGGAAATTAGAAGATTTTTGGGAGCAGACAAACTGGGTTTAAATCTTAGCTTTACATTTTTTCCAGCTTTCTAATCTTGAGTCAGTCAATAAACCTCTCTGAGCCTTTGGTTCATAACCTATACAATGGAATTAACCGTATTTGCTTGTAATAGTTAATGTGATGATTAAGTAGGATCATTTATTTGCCCATAGAAAATATTCAGAATGGTATGGTTAATGTGGGAATTGAGCGAAGATCTGGATACAGTAGTAAATGTATTAAGGCAATGAGCATCTCTGCATTCATTTTGTTATTATAATCCTCTATTATATGGTATAGTTGTCCTCAGTTATATAAATAAGTTCTTGAAAATTCCAGTAGTAAATCATTTGTTGATAAACAACTCAAGTTCTTTTGAAAACTCATGCTGGAAAATAAAAGTAGGAAATAAACCTGTGAACTATATTAGACATGTGATACCACAGACTAAATTAAAATATCAATAGTATTTATACATTAGTAATATTGTTTCTCAATCTTGTTTTTCAGTAAAATTTTTCATAACTTCTATCTCACAAAGTGTCTGTTTTTGTTTGGAAACTGTCAGCTTTCATATGCTAAAAATATGCCCCCTTGTTTTTTATCAAGAATGTTCCAATCTTCCTGTCTTGTTTGTGTTGGTTTTGTGTTTTCTCTCATATTGCCTACTCAGCTTCCTCTGCCTTTAGAATTTGTTTTATAAACACCGTTTCTGTGCTCTCAAATCTCACTATGCTCACTGGGCCTTCATGGTGACTTCGACACCAAGAGAGGTTTAAGAAACCAACCAATGGATTTTGTATGCAACCCTATCCACTGAACCTACATTTCTGAGTCTCCTACCTACCCCATGAGTACTGGACTCATGAGGACTGTGTGTTGAAATTCCTTTTATAAAAGCCTTGTTCCCATGTATACAGTTTTAAAGTGTGTTCACAGTAAAAACGTCCCTTTTATTTCTAGGGTTTCATTGCCGCAATCTGCATTTGTCCTCCTCATCTGTCTGATCTCTTTTCAATATAAATATCTGCCTCTTTTCAAATTATCATCAACAGAGTGACTTGTGAATTATGAACACTATACATAAACTCTAGTTGTTCAAATGATAATAAAATGTTAGTTTAGTCTAAATGGCAGTATGGCAAATATATACAAATTTGATTCCTCTATCTATATTGGTTCCCAATATTCATAATATTTTCCACAACAACATGTTTAAAAGTCAAAATAAAGATATAGGGATAAGTGGGAAGAGTTCTAGTTTGCCTGCTGTGTAATTCAATGAGTTTTTCTTGTTCTATTTAAAAGATCAGAATTGGATTCAGAGGGGCAGAGCTAGAGGAAATCAGGCTATATACAATGGTGAGCCCAGTGATAGTCTCAGAG